>NC_069372.1:32532500-33157500 GCF_021730395.1 Mercenaria mercenaria | reverse complement strand
ATAGGTTATCTTGATTCACATCTTAATATAAGTCTTAAAAATCTATAGAAACTAAACTATTCAAAAGGGTATTTGCCAAATATATAAGTCAGCAGTATGACATCATGGTTAGCATCTTTTTAAAGATATGAACTGCAATATCTCTTGCAATAGAGGCCTGATTTTAAAACTAGTAACAGCCAACAATTCAGCTTATAGAATTGCAAACACTTTCTAAATGCACTCTATCCGAATACGTAAGCTGAACTTTTAAAATCTATTACAAGTAGGGTAATAACGTTATGCTAACACACTTATCATCATTCACATTCAACATTTGATTTCTGTGTTTTTGTATGCTATATTAAAATACAAGTTTCACGTTAAGAAATTAAGTGCTTCATTTACACAGAATGAGTGTCATACTGTTTAATCTACAAATAAAAACACAAGGAGTACATAAACATACACGTTGCTTACCAACCAGTTGTCGAATTTCACTGTAATTGTTTGTTAATCGCTTTTGTACTTTTGTCTCATGTCCGAACGTTACAAGGGCCACGTGTTCATTTGTCAGACCATGTCTTAAAGAAATATCTTCAAGCCCTGTTATAAGAGCAAAACGGTATTATTAGTCATTAACCTTTTTTTCGTCAAATATTTTTCACCAATCATTCTCACATTTTTGCGTCCAGACATTCATTACAAGCTTTCATTACTGAACTGTGCAAAGTATAGAGTTATCTTCCTGTCATTAAACATGATTAGATTTGTTTATCAAAATATTCAAAATAACCTCTAGCAGATTTTTAAAATATTGATTTTTAAATGATTTAACTATAATTATTTTGGTTGTTTTTAAGTGTCTTACCATTCAAATAATCAAGTACAAATGTTTTGGCTTCTGTCCAAGCATTTTGTTCTGCCATACTCGCTGAGATATCCAGACATAAAACTGTGTGCACGCCTTCTAGATCCTTCAACGATCTCTCTCCTGTAGATACGATATACCCAAAACAATCAATTAACCCAATATCATGGACATAGAGTTTTATTTAGACTTAACAACATACATTGCATAGTTTACAAGTTCCGAATTAGTTTCAGTTAGTTTCAGTTAAATACAAGTTATATTTATGAAATGTTCAAAAATATTGATAGAATATAATTCGTATCTCAAATTTTATTAATCACTGCATTTATTTATTTTTCACTGCACTGAAACATATTTTCAGTATTTTCATTGTTTTCATAGCCTTGCGCATTGTATTAGGTACCATTTGAAAACAAAAACACATCTGAATAGTGAAATAAACCATATAACTGTTATCAGGGTGGGCGATCACGTGACAATTGTTCTGATCACATTGTGCTCACTTCAATGGCTGCCACCAGGGCTAGAAGGTATTTCGTGTTTTTCTACAATTTCTTATCAAATTTAGATATATTTTACTGACCATATTCCAGTCAACAACTTTCCAGTTCCAAAGTTGTATAATCCTACAATGTGGCTGTTGCCGTTTTTCCATTTACCGTGCAGAGATTTTCGAAGTGGCTATTTTTTTCTTGAAAAATTGTGGTAAAACAAAATTAGATATGACAAGAAATAGTTCTAAAAAAATCACACAAAATATCTTCTAATACATGGTGGAAGCCATTGGGTTGGACATTATGTGATAATAAACAATTGTCACGTGATCATCCACCAGTCAACTATAAAATTTACTGAGAACTTAACATGCCTTATAATACTCATTGTATCTGGTACCCTAAAATAATGAAAATTATCGCTGATCTCTCTCGAAGTAAATGCAAAAATTTACGACGCGGTAAACAGTTTTTAGCCGTCGTAATGAATTGATACCTTATTTTTGTGTGTAATGACTTACTGACCCCTAAAGCAATCGGGGTCTACTATTACCCAAGACAATCGTCCTATAAATTTGGCATCTGTATGCCCAATGGTTATGCAATTATGAAGCAAGAAAAAACATTTTAGTTTCAACATCACTGTGACCTTACCCTTTGACCCCAAAGAATATGGGTCATTGACTGACCACAGACAATCGTCCTAAGTTTAACAGTTTAAGACCCGTTAAAAATATTTTTGGAGAAATCTTTCATAGGCCAAATAATGCTATGGCATAAAAGGGAGCCATGTACTACTTACAGTATATTGATAGTTTTACACCACCTCAACAAAAGATGTACATGCGTTCCAATAATGACATTTAAAGGGCCATTAAAAGTCATTCAACATGGAAAATGCTGACTCTATGCAAAATTCTCCTGCCTACAAAGTTTAGTCGAACTCCTGATAGTATCTTCAAAAGAGGAATCCGAACAAACGTTTGTGACACGACGGCAGACAGACATACGGGGAGACATAGTAAAGTTACCAGTGAATCTGGATGCGTGTTTCTGGCTGAATTTCTGAATATGTGGTCTATTTCAATTGTAAATACGTTGCATATGTAAAAAACTTGGATTTTCTTGCCTAAACTAATCAATATACAATATAAACAACAAATGATACACTATGTGGATATTTTTACTCCATAAAGGTTACATCTGCTAGTGTCGAATTGGCCACTGCACAAGGTTTTCAAAAAAGGGAGATGATTCCAAAATGGGACCACCCGGGTTGTAACAATGGTTCCTTGTCACTGCACTTCCTCTCAATGAGCTCTATCATTGTATAAAGGTACAACTTGGTATCTTCAATACTTTTTAGTTATCCTCCGGACAAGAGGTGTGAAGGACGGACAGACGGACAGACAAGGTAGCGATATGCTTCTCCACTTTGAGAAGCATAAAAACAATGGCGGTTTCATAAAACTAAGAGTATGATTAACAAAACAGATTTGTTTTCGTATCATGAATATGTACTTATCTGCATCGAATGTTATTAAAAGTCAAATTACATTAGAAGTGAAACACATGGACTCTTAAAAAAATATTCGATAAAAATATAAACGATATTCAGGAAAAAATCTTGAATATCTGTTATCCATTGGATGCAGTATTGGAAGTGATAAATGTTTTATTTTGAAAACTGATGTAAAATATTACTTTTAAAATCTTTATTCATCATAAATATTTAGGAGGCAAGAGGACTATGTGAGAGATGTGAACTATTCGTTAACTTTTGTTTGCCACACAGTCAACAAAGAGACTTAGAATAAATAAACTTGGCAAGGCAATACCCTCACATATGAAGGGTAAAATGGTAAAATAAGGAAGAACGCTAAAACAGTCTAAATATCTAGAATCGTTTTAAAAGTTATATAAATATCAAACCTTCTTCACATTCTTGTCTGGCAATATATCTCCAGAACTGTTCATTGCCATATGTTTTTCTTACTGATTGCTTGATTACTTCAACTGAAATACAAACACAAATTACAGGTATATAAAAACTTCAAATCTCAAAAACACATTTCAAGTTATTTATTTACCAAAATCCTCACGACACAAATTATGTGATATAATTTTGATGTTCAGTTAATCACACACCAAGTGATCAAATGTAAATAGTCATAACCAATAGTTAGAAAATAATTCTATTTAACGAAAAACAAGCTAATTCAAAGTTTAAATTGGAATATAAATATATACAAACTTACCAGGCTTCTTTGTAGGGCTTTTCTCTAGTCGTGTACTTTTTGAAGATGCTGGAGCTGTCCTTCAATACAGTAACACTGCATTGTCAAAACTGTACAATTTCCTAAGTAAAAACGCCACCAAGCGTTGTACATATTCTAAAAATGTATCTGTCTGCTTAGGAAATAAAATAGAATCCCAGTAAGTTATCATGCCCACCATAATTTTTTCCGCCGGCCGTCCTTAGGCGGCGCCCGACTGTTTTTTTTTTCCCTGCTTATGTCTGTGCGTGTTTGTCATGGCCGGTGCCCCTAAGTGTTGTTTTTCCTTGCTGGTCTGTTTATCTGTGTATGTTAGTTGTGTGTGTGTGTGTGTGTGTGTGTGTGCGTGCGTGCGTGTGTGCGCGGGCGCGGGCGCGTGTTTGTCTTTCGTACGTGCGTGTTTGCGACGTTGTAGAAATACTGCGTTTAAGGAACGTGGCTTTCCTTGTTGAATATTCATCCTTGCTCTACCTTCCCCAAACATCCGACAATTTTATCTTCCCCTTACCCTCCCACCCGCATTTTTCTGTATTTTGCATGATATTTATTATGTACTTGTTGTCGGACTTTTGAAGCAACCCGCCTTATATATTTTTCCGTTACAGCTTCTTTTTGTTGTGGGCCTACTTTGCGATGCATGGCTCTATGGCTGTGTTTTGAGTGCTCTTTGCTTCGGGAAATCTATCCTAACCTTTTATCTTTTAATATATTATTTCAGATTGGCATAACATATAGAGAACTCTTTGTAAAAGAAAAAAAAGAGAGAATATTTCACTTACTTGTCAACGTCTGTTTTCTCATTGTTTTGACCTATGGCATATCTTTCCTTTTGTGAAACTCTGTTTTCGTTTTCTGTCACAGTTGTGTTACTTTTATCTTTCTCCGTCAATTCTCCAACAATATCTTTTTGTATACCGTCTGTATCTTGTTTGCTTTTATCTTTAGATGGCGCTTTGCTGTCTGGTGCTACACCTTGCGAACCACGTGCTTCACAGGAATCTTTTACCTGTGTGACCGGTACTGAATTCTCAATGTTTTTCGTATGATATACTTGGCTTGTATTTTCCCTGCTTTCAAGTTTATCTTCATCACTTGAAGCGGAATTCTGTTTGACTAGTTCTGTTTCAGAGTGTCCCTGTTTTAAAGCTGCCTGTGTTTTACGTAAACTTGCAGAATGTAATTTAGAGTCGTCTGTTTGCACCGCCATCAAAGATATTTCAAGCGAATCAGTTCTTTCTTTTAAGTGTTCAAACTGTGCATTAAGTTCTTTTTGAACTCGATCTTTCTCTTTCACAACATTTTCTAATTCACTTATCTTTGCCTGCAATTCCTGTATATCTTTAAAAGAAAAATATGTACCCTTAGTTAATCACATTTTATTAATTTCTCATAACATATTTCTATGCAAAATATTTACATAACATACAGTAATAACTTAGCATTAGGGGCATTGTTCTAAATAAGTACACATGAAGAAGCATGTACATTGTATTACAATTAATGTTCTCAAAAGGAAAGGGTTGGACAACAAGTTATCACAACATTAGTGGGTTGGTCCTTCCCCATCTGTTCTCTATGGCATTCAATATTTGTGCGATATCCTTTCAAAATCGACGTTCTTTCGGTTTTCATAGGTTTTTAGAATATTATAAATTACTATTGAAAGAAAATGTATACCCGCATATGAAGCTTTTGGTTAATATCCAAGAAATTGGAAAAGGTGTGAAATATATCTATGACATTGTTCAAATATACAAATCTTTTCTCAGCAAATACTATTTGCAGTATGGCATTCAAGTTGGTGACCAGTCTCGCCATGCAACCTTGCCAGTTTCAAGATTACTACCAAAGCGATACTACGATCTTTGAGTACGAACTCAGCCTACTAATCTTGGACCATGATCGTACCTTGAAGCTTGATCGTACCGTCTGAGAATATCAGAGCACAATCTCAAACCGATTAACCAAAACTTACATTGTACTCATATCCTGATTATAAAAGACCTTTAAACAAGATGATGCACAAAGAATAGACTGTCAATTGTTTATCGTCAGAGTGTAAATACATATCTTACCTTGCTGATAACGTTCTTGTTTTCGGAAACTGTAAGGGCATAATAATAAAATAAATAAGATCTGTATTTTTTATCATCTTTAACACAATCTAGTCCAATATAATTGCATCTTTTCTAATCCTATCTGTTCTGTATTACAAAAGTGCTTCTATTGTGACATTTTGATACAAGCAAAACTGTTATTATCTGAACTAGAAACTACAGTTATTGCATTTTTTATCCGGTCTGTTATAAAAGTTATTTTTTACATAAGTGAGTGACAAAATCATATGAAGCAGTTTAAAGGTTAATCAAACTCATATGAATAAATCCTATAAAAGACTTTCGTGTGCAAAAGGACGTCAATGTTTATTGTGTTAAACATTTTACATTTCTGATAACTGTGTTTTGCTTAAGGGAATAAAAAATAGATATCTGTTAAAGTCCTAGCCAATTAGCCAATATTATGCATCTTTTCAATCATCGTTTTATTAAAAAGTGCTTCTGTTTGACATTGTAAACAAAACTATCTATAAAAATTACATGGTATTAATTAACCTTTAATAAATGATTTTTACTATAGTGAAACAATGTTTTAGGGTATAATCAAACCATATGTAATGACATCTAACATGAGACCACTGGCTGTAAAGACCAATGTTTGTTTACATTTAACATTTACAGTGTTTTTTATCTGTGAATAAGACCACCTCCAATAAAGACCACATTTTGGCTCTCCCAAGTGTGGTCTTTATAGGCATGTTTGACTGTATCTCTACATAATCGGTTGTCGGATTCCATCATAGTCGAGAAATAGCAGACCTGTTTAGCAATAAAGACAAAACTGTGCTAGTTCTTTTCTACCTTTTGATATATACCTTCAATTTGTAAAATACATTTATAACTTTTACTAGCAGTACTCCACTAAATACAACAAAACATACATTGTATATCTTTAATATAATCATAACACATTGTCAATAAAACGGTCATAAAGTATCAGGACTTATCCCACTTTGAAATACATTTGTATATCCTAGTTGAACGCAAGGTTCGCTTTTTGTGAAAGCTTAGTCAGCAGTCGGTTAAGTATGTTAATGTTTAACATAGCGGAGGCCGAGAGATTTATGAAGTACATATACTATTGAGCAGTTGAACAAAATTTAGAAAGGATCTCGTTGGGTTTATATATTGCAACAGCTGGTTCTCCGCTTGCCAATTCAGTTGCAAGTACTCGCACTGAAAACAAGGTAAAACTGTCTCAATGAAATTCGATGGCTTCGATCTTTTTTGTTGTTTTTAAATAAAATCTTTTCGTAATACCCGATCTGTCGAGACGTGCCGGAAGTAGTAGGTTGGTTTTGTATAGGACAAGGCTATGAAGAAAAATCGTCCTCAACGGGAAAATAGTGACCATCCGTATTTTCTGAATCTTCCTCCTCTCTTCGACATAGTGTTTTTTATTACTTTTTCAAGGTAGCTATAAGTAGATCAGCATCGATTGGTAAAAATGAAAATATTACTATATAGGGATCATGGCACGTATTCTTGAACCCGCTAAACTCATAGATTTTAAACAGTACAAGTTACCGTATTGGGGAACACAGTTTATATATATGTATTACTTACCAGGAACACTGGCCTTCGGAGGTATGGAAGAGATCATTTAGTCTTTTCAGTATAAACCTGTTGGAACTTTGTATTTCCTGTACTGTTTTCAAAAGTTCGTCAGCCTAGAAGATAAATTACTAAAATAAAACAAACAAATGAAATAAAAGAAACTTGCTAAAAACTCTTGTTAACATAGGGTACAAAATATACTGTAAATATTTAAGGGTGGCAGGCAAGTTGGGGAATAATTCATGAAATACTTGTGCCATACTTAATGTTGGTAATGACGTGTAACAATTGTTTTAAGTTTAAATTAAATTTGTTTGATAACAACAGAGAATGAGCGAAAGTACATCAAAAGTTTAAAATGAAATGATAAGTAAAATGGGAGAATAACTGATGAAAAAGTGGTGTGAGAATTATTGACCTTGTGTCATACGATATAGGTGAAGTTATGTAATTACTAGCCTCAGTCGGAATCAAATACATTTTGTAATTTGTGAGAAAGAGTGAAAGTGCGTCAAAGCTAGCTTGAAACTTCAAGTCAAAAGCGGGCATAATTCATTAATTTATAGTAGGATGGGAGTTATGACCCTAGTGTCATACAATGTATGATGTGTGGGATGAGAAGGAACAACTATCTAAGTTTGAAACAAATCGATCAAATAATAAGGATTTAAAGTGCACAAACACTTTTACGCGGAAGCAGGCCGCGCAAGCGGACGCAATGATTAGTACAGTAACTCCCCATATACTGCGTAGCGTAGAACTTAAATGATAACGTCTCATCAGACACCTGCACACTGAAATTCTACTCTACATATATGTGCAAATATGGCGACAAAAATTGCAGAGAACGTTTCGGGCAAATAGACAAAAGGACAGTCAGCAACATAACACATGCATCTGTAATTTCCTTTAATTTCGAGGCACATTCCTTTAATGAAAAAGCTGTAACTCACCATTTTATCCGCTTTTAGACCTATGTCTTTGTTCAAAGTCCTACTTTTCTCGGGAACATTCCCACATTCAGTTTACATCTGCAAAGTATTGAAAAAAAACTTATTTTCCGCTTTGAATATGATATTAAGCTTTTTACGAGTTAAATATTTTATATTACAATAAAAATGCGATCTTCGTAACATTAGCTGGTCAAAATTGTCCGCATGAGACAACATTTTTTAACTTCCGTACTGTTTAAACATTTTGGTAAGGAAGCTAAAGTACTGTTAAACACAACAATGTATTAACCTTATTCATGTTCTTCTAATTTCCAATTCTTCACATATTTTACAATTCGACTGGACATATGTATAAGATGCCTTCAAACTGTATTCTTTAAATAGAGGATATTTGTTTGTTTCGGTGTAAGATCGAAAATTTATTTCATCGAGTGAACATCACATGAATATTTTCACGAGTGGCGAAGCCACGAGTGAAAATATTAACATGTGATGTTCACGAGATGAAATAAATTTCGATCTTTCACCGAAACAAACAAATTTTCTGTTTATTTCATGCTTATTCAGTGGTTTCTTTTATAAAATCGTTTTACTTTTTAAAAATTCCCCCGCAGGGAGCCCCACTGTTTACGACTGTCAGCGCTGTGTTATGCGTCCCAAATAGTTCTACAAATTTGGTCCAGGTTGTGTTTTGTCTAACAGAAGAAAGGAGATTAATTTATTTGTAAGGGATATAAATAATATATTTGGTACTTCAAAATTTTATTCATGTAACTTCAGATATATTTAAACAAACAATGTGTGAAATTCATACGCGCAGATACGCGCACTTGTGCTTGTCAAAATTCGAGTCCGCCATTTTGTTTTACTTCAGTCAATCGGTAAACAGTTAGAACAAATAACTGGAGAAACAATACGAACAGTGTAACAGTGGGATTTTAAATGGACTTATATGTAAACTCTCGTGTCGTGAGTGTTACAGTTAGTCACTGTCACTTTCTGGAATCATTCTTATTCGTTTGAATGGTCTGGCAGTGGCAACTGGCGAATCGAGCATGTTGGAAACGGACTCTTCAGCAGTTGCATTACTTCGGCCTACGTTAACTGTGGACATTTGTGACAGTGTTTCCGATACAGATGTACTGTGGAAATTGAAAGTCACAGGTCCGTGGAAAGTGCTGCTTGCAAAAAGACTGCGAGAGCGATTGGATCCGAAAGGCCCAGTCCATGGCTCCGGAGCACTGGCAGCACCACTTCCTTGAGTTTGAAGGTTGGTTTCATTTCTCTGATTCGACAGTATTTTAGAAATATTTCTCGACTGGTCGTTGTTGATTTTACTGTAGTTGTTTATAGAATTCACATTCTTGTGACCAGAAATTTGCATGATTTGGTTGGCAGGGACCCCAGCATCGTTTAGAGTTTGAACCAGATGTTTTCTGGAGCTGAAAAAAAAAATGAATGGAATTTTCATATCATTGACCTATGAAATTATTTGAAGGCATAAATTATTTTGTACAAGTGCATTTTCTTTAGAATAAGTATGCAGGCATAAGTTCGTTTTTCTAAGTTGGCTGACATGGGAGGGCTCTCGGGTTATTCTCATTCTGCATTCTAACACGATCCGATTCATTTTACTATTAAACAAAGAAGGCTGGAATCAGTGAATTATCAAACAACAATTCACTGTTCTGACGTCACAATTATTGCGTCAAACGGCGTAGCAGCGCGCTAGAAAGAAACCGATTGAAAACGGGCAAATAATTAATGAATGCCGGCAAAGATGTACTTTAAAGTCCTTGGGGCTAGAATGCGCTTTACTGGTACGCACTTTTTGCTAGGATTGTAAAAGGTAGGATGTGCTCGTTACAATCATTTAAATAAATTGTAACAATAATCTATTCATTAAAGAAAACAGAAAAACGGGGGTGTGGGGGCAGTAGCCCCCATAAGAATAAATGGGGAGTGTTTATTTAATGTGCGTACTGGTAAAGTGCAGGTGTCCCGTCCTTGGTAACGTGTTAGAATCAAAATAATACATCTCATTTAGTGATTTGCTCTTGAATAAATCAGTGTTTGTCGTTCAGCTGCGTAGTATTATACAACTCGGGCTCCGCCCTCGTGATATAATTCCTTCGCATCTGAACTCCAAACAGTGATTTATTCAGCGACAAATCACCGATGAGATATATTATTTCTTAAATAAACCACTCGCGTGCAGTGACGTTACCGATCCAGGTGCATAGCACGGTTGTAAAAAGTAGTTTTTTTCTTACACTGTTGATACTAGTATGTAGTGTTAGAATCGAAATAACAAGTTCCCAAGTGTGATTTATCGTAGAATAACACGAGTTTTTCGTTCTTATGCGAAACAGTATTTAAAATAATACGGCCTTCTTGATACATTCTTACATGTACGCATAAGAACACAGAAAACACGGGTTATTCTACGATAAACCATGTTTGGGAACTTATTACTAAAATTTTCTTAATTTCACGGCTAATTCAAGTCAGCGATAAAATCTTAATCGTGCCATTTATTAGCTTGCTAGAATGATATCACCTTCTAAGAAATTGCGAATATGACGTCGGCAGTAAGAAAGCGAGGATGAGCAAAGCATCAAACTGACAGTGCATGTCCTTCTATGGTTAATTTTATGACAAGAACGGAAAAAATCTTAATGAAGAAATCGCAGGTGGAATTGTACCGGACATCATAACAAATGTCATTGATTCTGGTTGGAAATAGCCCATGATGAATAGCGAAATACTAAAACGTAACAGAAAAATTACTAAAGTCATTGAAAACGGACAAAAAATGATAGATGCACTCCCTCCAGCAAAAAAAAAAAAAAAAACTAACTAAGAAAGATTAAATGTTTGCGATGCAAAACTAATACTGATTGAATTTGGTTGTGAAAAAACAAAGAATTGAAACACTAATTGCATGAAAAATTATCTGGAGGCCTGGGCTTACAGTCTGATAAGTACTTGAAGATTCTTGTTATCAAACTACTTTAAATATACTGAATTTATGCAGGTATGACTTTGGTAAGGGTATTTCAAAAGTAGATATTTTACAGTTTTAGGGTGTTTCTTTTTTTCAGAAATGAATTTGAAAAGGAAAGAAAAGATCAATAGATGTCAGATTTGAATTTTTTTGATTGTCGGAAAAAGTTTTAGTATCCATATGACGGCTTATAATTTACGTACTTGACATTCCAGTAAAACTGTCGTTTTAAAGCTCTGAATTGAAAATGTTTGCAGAAAAATGGGGGGAAAAATTTTCAGTTTGGAACTCAGAACAATATCGGCTATAAAATCAGGCTTATAAAACGTTGCTATATCAGGATATTTTCAGCTGTTCATTTATTATATCTAGATAAACCATGGAAAAGCATAAAATAAGAATATAGATGTATAATATGCACACCTGTAAGGCGTTATTCTGGGATTTTCAATTCCTGCTTCAGCCTTCATGTCTCTCATAATGTTGTAAAGTTTATTTATTCCAAGTGGGGTTTTTTTGAACCAGCATCTCTGTGGTTTATCATTTGGTGTAAGGAAGAATGGGCTGTCAGGTTTGCACATTTCGTCCGGTCGTTTCTGGCTGTACAGCTTGTACAGATGTACAGGATCTCTCTGGGCGTCAGCAGTGGCATAGGCTTTGGGTTTTGTACCTCTGAAGTAATGAAATTTACACTGTTATACATCATTAAAACATTTATCTTTATTACAGTCTCTAACCTTTTGACAGACATTTTACAGAAAAAATGCAAGTCTAAAACTCTAAATCGTAATGGTGATTGTAGCAACATACAACAGTTGTGCATCCAAATAGTCTAGCGGAAGGACGGCTGTTACTAAGTAGCAGTAGGCCTGGGTTCGAATCCCAGTTTGGATAGCTGTTTTGTTGTTTATCGTTATCATTACAAATAATCTACCATTATATTTCAGTAAACGCGTGGACGTTGTTTATAGTATAGGAGACGTTAGTCAAATTGACTTATTCATATAATCTAGTAAAAGAAAGTAGAATTTTTGATGTTTCGCCAGGGAAGGTTATCATGTGGGGAAAAAAGAATATGACATTTGTGACTTTCCACATTGAGTTTATTAAAGGGACTGGCCTCCAGATCATTCTACTAGTCTACTAAAAGATTTTTTAGATATCTGGAAATAAATGCTATATTTCTTAAGAAGGGTTAAAACTTAATTACTGACAAACTATATCATGTTACGGAAACACATTAGAATTTGCTGTTTTTTCTACTTTTTACGATGAAAATCGAAATGCGTTTGTAACGCATTACTCCAGGTAAACTGTCTCAATTATAAAAATCTGTATTTTGAAATCATAACTCACTAATTCCTCAATAGCTTTATTGGTTACGAAGACGGGAAAATGTCTTTATTGCCGTGGTTGTCCGGGGTTCGATTGCCGAGACGGTCATCTTTTTTTCTTGAATAGGATTTTTAAATTATTTTAGAAACAAAAACTCATATTCTAATGTTCGTAATATGACCAAAGTTCAATTTGAAAGAAAAAATATTATTTATCCAAATCTGGAGGTCAGTGCCTTTAAACTCGATGAGTAAAATTGATAAAATGCTCTGCAGAGCCTCGCATTTTATTATTTTATTCAACTTGTTTAATAAATTCAATATGAAAAGACACTCCTGTAATATCAGATTTCACATATATTTTTTTTTTTATTTCACAGATTTCACATTTTCACAAGGAAAGCTTGTGCAATTTTAAAGATATTTTAAGATGGTATCAAAAATACAAAATATTTAAAGCATTTTGTGCATGAAATAAACCGAAAAGAAATATCAGTGGAAGAATGAGATATATTCAATTTGTGACACAAATTTTGAAATTACTAATTTTAGTGCTCATTCAGTGACACTGAAAAAAAACAACACAAAAATTATGGTAGATCTACTGTATATGAATTAAATTACTTTATCACATGTTCGACTTTGCGGGAGTGTAATAAAGCCATTAAATAAAAATGATAATACACTAGTGTAATAACGCTTTGACGTCGACGTCGTTTACAGTATAGGAGACGCTGGACAAATTGACTTATTTGTATAGTAAAAGAAAGTTGAATTTTTGATGTTTCGACATGAATAGCTAACATGTGATGAAAAGAATATTACATTTGTGTCTTTCGACATTTAATTTATTAAACTCGTTGAATAAAATTGATAAAATGCTCGGCAGAGCCTCGCATTTTATCATTTTATTCAACGAGTTTAATAAATTCAATATGAAAAGACACTCATGTAATATCCGCTATTTATCACATGTTCGACGTTGCGGGAGTGTAATAAAGCCATTAAATAAAAATGCAATTGAAACGTACCTAATGTCCCGAGGATTTGAACCAGATCTGGTTTTGGTTTGTCTCTCTTGGTCATATATAAGATACTCCTCACCAGAAGTTTCGTCCATTCTAAGATGAATATCTCCCCAGCAGAGATCACGGCATTCTTTGCCTGTCCGCATTCCAAAATGGTTTGTGCATACAAACCACATGAGATGTAACAAAGACCTTGGAGTGTAGTCACCTAGTGTCCTGGCTTCATGCATCTGGTCAATGATAGACTCTGTCATGGTTTCTGCAGCTCTCGGCTTATTGCCAAGTCCCTGGCCTTTCAGCTGTTGCTGTTTTCTTGAAAGGACAGCTCGTGTTTTGGAAAATTCTCTGTCCTTGAATATGGCAACATTGCTGTCACTTGCTTTTAGATATCTGTCAACAGAGCTTATAAAGCCCCGCAAAGTTGTAGGCTCATATTCCCTGCCATCTTTCTTGGTAACACCCAAGATA
The DNA here is from genome assembly GCF_021730395.1 of Mercenaria mercenaria. NCBI lineage: Eukaryota > Metazoa > Mollusca > Bivalvia > Venerida > Veneridae > Mercenaria > Mercenaria mercenaria. Next base: position 33,143,413 of record NC_069372.1, on the reverse strand, counting down.
AATTCACACAGTAATGAATTAAGCTGATATGGGGGAATGTATTCTGGTTTTCTCATTTCATTTTTGACATCAGAAAAGAGAAGAATAACTTCATGTCACTCTCTGTCTTCTTTTGGGTATTTTTATTTTCATTTTCTTTAAGAAACTGGTCAGCATCTACTTGTCTAAAGTTCCTGTCTGCAACCTGAAAGTCTCCATATTCCTCCTGGTCAAAGAAATTTGTGAAAATGTCATTCAAGACCTCTGGATCCAGTTCTTCTACAGACATCTTGATTGTATACTAAAGCAGACGTCAGATTTGACAGGTGTTGTTGTTGTTGTTACAAACATGTAAACAAAGGGAAGCTACTACAACCAACCTGTCACCTCATGTATATACATGTACATAGAGAGGTGTCCAATTGGGGGAAGAAAGTAGTCCGGCACAGTGAAAATTATATTTTGATAAATTTCACTGTGGGTTTACCAGGATATAATCTACCATTATATTTCAGTAAACCACTGAAAAGCATGAAATAATAAAGTATATTTTACATCTACATATATGTATATATCCTTCGTAGTGCAAGGGACTTCAAGAATGCCTGACTCCCTGCGCAGTCGTGGGTATGAATCCTAGGTTATAGACTAATTCTACCCTACAAATGTAATTTCATCAGATTCTATACAACTAACCTTCAAATTTATACATTGAAAAATAGGTAAGTTTATTGATTTTGACAGACTGCTAATAAACCATGTTTCTGCTACACAGTGGTTTAGTTGGGAAACGTGTCATTCAAATAATATAATAAGAATAATAATTATGCATTATAAAAATGAACTCGCATCTCAAAAAGCCAAAACGTAGCACAAAGAGACCGGTACTTGGGTCTCTATTTCATAAATACAGTCAGTTCGAAGATACAGTATGTGAATAGAAACTAACAAAATACCTTACAAATGGTAAAACTGACCATAATGATAAGAACAAACTGATAAGAATGGTGGAAGTGAGCAGTTCTGCGAAGACAATGTGACTGATTCTTACTAGTTTGTTTGTTTTGGTTTTGCTGGGATTATAATCACATTGACACATTATAGGGCATGTGTGGCAGAGGAAGACCCCTAAGTGCCCCTTAGGGTATTATCTAAAGCACGAGCGGGCATCTAGGCAGAACCACTAACCTTCTGAAACCAGCTGGATGATTTCCTCGCTCGGCTTGCCTTTGTACGTAAAGCGTCTTTTAACGTGTCTGTCATATAAATCTGGTAAAATGCCTAATACATGAAATAAAAGAATTCTAAACCCAAAGCGAGGCCTCGTTCCGACAGTGGTGTGTTAGATTAGTAAAACAAATGCGAAACTATAATTTGAACCATCTTATAAGTATGATATTTTAATTAGAAATATTATCAATAGTTACATGACATTGGATAATGCGCTCAAGTTTATTTTATAATATGAAATATACATTTTGAGAAAAACCTACTTTAGACCGCTGTCCGCGCGGAAGTAAGCTGAAAATATATAAATGGTAACGCAATTAAAAGATATATCATTCTAGGGTATCACAAAATACATTTAATGATATCGTAAATTATGAAATCATTAATACATTAAATAAATATTGAGATATCACATATCATAACAGTTACTGAGAATATCACATAATAGTGAATCAATAGAAAAACGACAGCCCATATATATACTGGGTAAACCACCGATATTTCAAATTTACGTTCAGACTGAAGGTAGCCTTTTTCAGTTATTTATAAAACCTGCCATATATCTTTAAATTGTGGCTAACTCATCACGCATGCTAGTTAACCCATATACATACTAGGTAAACAACCGATATTTCAAACTTACGTTCAGACTGAAGGTAGCCCATTTCAGTTATTTATAAAACATGTCATACATCTTTAAAATGTGGCTAACTCATCACGCTTTAAAATAAGGAAATAAGGCTAAATCATGCAGCGAGAGAGGACGCGGGTCTTTAAACTTTAAACTGTTACTAACGAAATCGACGTCCGAACATTTAACTGCCAATACCCCATGTATGAAGGAAGTCACTTTTAAAAGTTCACTCTAATTACTTTAGAAAAGACGCTAGTTGAAACCGCCTCATTTAAACGAACAAACTTAGGACAACAGACAAAAACCCAATTGTTCTGTTTGTTATCCTTTTGACTAGGGTGTTATGACAATGTGCAATTGTAATACAGTCGGTAGACTCGTCGCAATAGCTCTTTTTGGGTAGGCTTGTCTTTCGATACGAGCAAAATATGAAAATTAAGAAGTTATATCCCAAACAGTGATTAGTTGATGAATAAAATCATTGTTTGGAGTTCAGATGCGATGGAATTATATTGCAAAGGCGCATCAGTAATTATATGTATCTACACAACAATAAATTTATTCAAGAGAAAATCACTGTTTCAGATATATTATTTCGAGTCTTACATGTTATCAAGGATTAGTATCTAAATTCTTAAATATGCCCTTAAAATATATGCCTGTTTTGTGTGGGATTCTTTTCCAGCGCACTGCTCTGACGTTTGACGCTATAACGTAATAGCTCTTACGTACAGTGAATACAAAATTTTCAGTCTTAGGAAAATGAATCGGCTCGTGTTAGAATTATAAATTACTTACCAAGTATATATGTATCCTCCACTTATATTTCTTTAAGTACTTTTCAAAAACTTACAATTGCTTTATGTTGGTCTATCTTGATCACGACACCTTTTCACAAGAACTGTCCGTTCGCTGACGACTTCGCCCAATCCTTCCCTTATAAAGTTCAAATAACACAATAAACAATTAAACTGAATAACAGATTGTAGAATTACGCTTCCAAATGCTCATTCAAATGTATTCAGATTTAACGGTGATGGAAGACCCCTCCAGACAAAAGAAGTACACCTTTCATCCCAGAAGCAAGCGAACTTGATTGTGACCTCGCATGCAAACAATTGAACTTTATTGTGGATACAGACGTGACATATAAAAGTGATGATACCTGAGTTCGATTCTTTTTAAAAATGTGTGTAATGACTATGTTATACATGTACTGTACAGTAACGTAAACATTATCTAGAAAATAGCATTATTCCTCTACAATAGGAATAAAAAGTAAGAGATTATTATTAAAAATCCTTTCTCCATTTTCAATTCTCTATATTTGACAGTACGGGGAACCTTTCGATAGAACGAACAGGCGGGCGGACACCGTCACAGCAATGCGTCCTTATTATAAATCTTTTTAATCTGAGTTGTAACTCACCATTTGATCTGCTTCTGGCACTAAGTCGTACTTTTGTCTGGAACAATTCCCATTCAGTTGAGGTCTGTTAAATATGACAAAAAGACATATTTCCTTCCTTTGAATATTTAAACTAAAAAATATAAGAAAACCGTTATTTTCCTCTATTGAAATATGATATTATCCTTATCACGGCAGTAAAGTTTCAGTACTTTTTACAATAACAATGTAATTGTTGTCTTGTCAAAATTTTCCGCCTAAGACAACATTATACTTGATTTTCTAGTGAGGTGAAAGTTTTTTGTCCTGTTAAATGTGCAAAATGTACAACCTTCTAGATGGACTTGTATTCAGATACAATATTATGTCATTAACAATTTTGGGCAAATGCGGGGTAGAGACTCTCACTAGATTTCACTTGGAGACTCGGAAAGAATGTGTTGAAGCCAGGGAAAACTATCAGTGTTTCAGAAAGTGGTTATGCTACACATTTCAAATAGATCTAATTAGGTTCAGGTAACATGCTATCCATTCTAAAATTTACCATTTGGATAAAACAAATCTGGGTCCGAATTCATCAACTCTTGAGTCAGTGATTTAGACTTAGATGAAGGAATACCAAACAGTTTGACCATTCGCGTTTACATAGGGGAGCAAGGGGAAGCAAGCTCTGGCCCTACTTAACCCAACGGAACACATTACATCTTAAACGTTGATGAATACTGGTTATGGACTTACCTGGGGCCAAAGTGCAGAGCCAGGGACGGGGTTGCTTTTGGAAAAATACTCATATGTCCCGTTTTAAACATATTTAAAATAAAACACAGATACAGTAAAACTTTCTCGATAGATACCATCTATAACATAGTAGCCTTACTCATTTGGCTTATCGGGATTACTTATTTTATGATCTGATATTTTATAGTTGTCACCCCTCATTGGGACAGCGACAGTCAAAAGTTATCACGCTGTCCCAAAACGTCCTATTATTTGGACTTTTAACATACCAGACAAGTTTTAAACAATTTCAGTTCCTTGAACAAAATGTGTTGTATAAGGAGACAATTTGTGCTATGAGATCCCTTTTGAGGACACTTGAATATGAGTTAAAGTTTAGCCCAATTTGTTCCTTTTTAAGGAGGTAGGTAACCATAATATTTGTATAAATACTTAGTTCTACATAGGTATTACTAACTCCTACGTAGGAGATATTAACTCCTACGTAGAAGATACTTAATATTTCCTACGTAGGAGATACTAAGTCCTTCGTAGGAGATATAAAGTCTTACGTAGGACATACTAACTCCTACGTAGGAGATACTTAGTCCTACGTAAGAGATAGTCGTAGGTACTTACATTTAAATATCTCTTCTGGCACTAGAACGCTTCATTCTATAGAGTATTCCACGCGTTTATACTACATATTAACTGTATTGACAGATAAGTGGAACAGACTACTTCATTCTATAACCACATAAAACATATAAAGAGTTAACGCGTTATCTAAAGGATTCGCGTTTCACCAGTTGTATATAGTATGTATATATATGGACTGGATTAATCAGTCATGAATTAATTAAAGGACAGAGATCAATAGAAACTTTAAAGTTAAAGCCATTGAAACTATATTTCGCTAGTATTTATCAGATCTTACACGTGCCACTGGTCAAACATTGCACTGGTTTTCTCTCGGTAAAAATTATATATTACGCTAAATAAAAAAAGATAATGGCGAAAATGTAGGATACGTTATTAACAGTGTTAGATATTCTGATCTTACTTAATCCTTACCCTGCTAAATTTCTATAATGAACTTGTCCACCCTTCAATTTGGATAGTGCCAATTAAAAGGGGTGCTTATCAAAAGGATACTGACTGAATGACGAACAGTGTAGATCTTGATCAGACTGCACGAATGTCGCAAAGACAGAATCAATCGTGTCCAGCATGATAAAAGTTATTGTTTTACAGCTAATAATGTTTTTTTTTTCATTGCGTGTTTCACTAAATTTTACCTATTTTGTAGTTTCTTGTCAATGAAAATTGTATTAATCATATTTCATTGTGAAAGTACCAGATATATTTCACTGTAATAAATATCCTCTATAGCCTTTTTCTTCCGAGACTTTTTGCACAGAGATTTAATTACCTCTTCAGCTCATAAGAGAGTAATAGATACATTATTGTTTTGCATGAGAAAGAAAGTGTCTTTAGTAGTATTGAATACGAAAAAAACTAATAATCAACGAAGAAGAACGACGTAGAAGACCGAACGAAACGAAACTTTCAGGTATAATCAGATTTCTTGGTTTAAACATATTCATTCATCTATATAGTATCGCATAGCAAATAACAATTATACAATTTTACATATAGTATAAACAAGCGGATTGAATTGAAAGCTTAAGCTTATAGAAATTCTCTCCAGATTTCTTGCAATTGTATCATAAGAAAAAAAAAGATTTAAGAGGAAGAAGAAATATTTCTTATTGTTGTTGTAGGTTTCGCTAACCTTAATGTTTAGTATTTTTGTTTCAAGGAAACAATATGAAGTCAGCCACATGTATAAATGATGTAACGGTTTGGACATAACTAATCCAAAAACAGTTAACGGTTTGGTTATAATATCTGCAACAGTTTGGATGCACCTTAATGCACATTCCTAGATGAAAAATGGATATCAATGTTGATTTAAATGTTGATCAGATACTCCTTTATTATTTTCTGGGACATAACAAGTGACCTTTTGATGGCCTTTATGTTGAAAGAAGTAAACAGAAGGTGATAAAAAATAAAGAACTGTGTATAAACCATCTGAGTATTAACATCATAACTAATAATGTACGTTACTGGTGCCTTATTGTCTAAAAAGAGGTTGATGGATTGTTACATTACAGGCTAGTCCACTAGCGAATCACAGCTATCAGATCTGCTGATAAGCACCGCCCACTGACCCCATTGTTAAGATGGAAACACAAAACAATCCCAGGATGGATTGGGAATCAAATGACTTGCCAAATGCATTTAAGAGTTTTAAAGAGCATGGCGAATTTATGTTTGGTGGACCCCTAGAAAAGAAAACAAAGGTATCGAAATGTAATTATCTAATGCTTTGGGTAGGGGAAAAAGGACGGCAGATATTCTCAACATGGAACATGGACGCAGAAGCAAAGAAGTTATTGCAAACATATTATGATGGTTTCGCAAACTACTGTGCACCAAAGTCAAACCACATATACAATAGATACAAGTTTAAATCGCGAATTCAGCAAGAAGGAGAAGTCTTTGAACAGTTTGTAACGGAACTGAAAATCCTTATTAAGGACTGTAGATATCCAGACACAATCACTCACGAAATGATCAGAGATCACATAGTGTTTGGAATACGCTCGCACAAAATACAAGAAAAACTCATCAGCGAAGGATCGGGACTAACACTTGAAAAGTGCATGGATATAGCACGGACTTATGAGCTGAGTCAAACTCAGGTCAAGGACATTAATTGTCAATTCCAGTCGGTGAATGCTATCGGACGAAACCCAATGCACAGGGCAGCGCAGAAGAAATCACGGAGTACAATGCAACAGACTTATTCCAGAAACCCCCAAGATCGCCAAGAGACCATTTCAAGGGAAACAACAAGGTGGACAATATGACACACATAGGACTAGCAATTTCTGTGACAATTGTGGGAATTCAGAATATGGATATAATGGCATGTGTCCCGCTAAAGGGAAATTTTGTGATTATTGTGCCAAACCTAATCATCTTGCCAAAGTATGCAGAAGGAGAAAGCTTGACAACAACAAAATCAATGAGGTAACGCATTTTGATACTACATCTGATCTTGAATATTCCTCGCTTGACAGCCCTTCCCATGATGATGAATTCTATGTCAATACAGTTGAGCATGATCATATCACAAATCAAGCATTTGCCACAATCACAATTGGTACAACACCAATTTCCATGAAAATTAATAGCGGTGCACAGGTAAACTGCCTTCCAAGGTCCGTTTATGCATCTCTTAAGATTGCGGGCCCACTAACGCCTAATCAGAAGCGTTTAACAGGCTATGACGGAAAGCCGTTAAGGGTGGATGGTATCATCAAATTGCCATTAAAATACAATGGGCAAACATTTTATGAAGAGTTCTATATAGTAGATACCAGGTCACAACCCATAATAGGTTTACAAACATGTTTGAAACTTAATGTCATGAAGTTGGTCCTAGCTGTGGGCTCAGACTCACATCCAACAAAAGAGTCAGTACTAGGTCAATACCCGGATATATTTCAAGGTATAGGGCAACTACCTGGTGAATGTCGAATACATTTACGCGAGGATGCAACTCCAGTTATACATCCTCCACGAAAAGTGCCCATAGCAATTAAGGACAAGCTCAGAGCTCGACCATATGGAATCCCAGGACATAATCGCTAAGGTCACAAAGCCAACTGAATGGGTCAACAGTCTTGTCACTGTTGAAAAATCTAATGGATCTCTGCTTAGACCCGAACGACCTGAACAATGCAATTAAGAGACCACACTACCCAAACAAGACTCTTGATGACATACATGCTACAGTGTTCTCTAAATTTGACGCTCGTAGTGGTTACTGGTCCTTACAGAGGAATCTTCATACCTGACATGCTTTAACACGCCATTTCAAAGATATCGTTTTCTACGGTTACCCTTTGGAGTTTCATGTGCAAATGATTTGTTTCAATCAAAAATGGATCAGTGCCTTGAAAATCTGCCAGGTGTAACGACAATTGTTGATGATATTGTGGTTTATGGTAAAGACCATACTGAACACAACACAAATCTCCACATGTTCATGCAAAGATGTCGAGAAATGGGCATCAAACTAAACCCAGATAAGACAGAGATAGGGAAAAGTGAAATACCTTTTTTCGGTCACCTTCTCACATCTGAAGGTTTAAAAATGGACACATCCAAGGTTAAAGCCATTGAACAGATGCCTTCACCCACAACAAAGTCAGAACTTCAAACAGTACTTGGGATGGTAACATATCTGCAAAGATTTGCACCTAATCTATCAGAAATAACTACCCCTTTAGGACAACTTTTGTCTAAAGATGTTGAATTCAGATGGGATACACCCCAAGAAGATGCATTTCAAAAGGTCAAACAGCTCATTACGCAAAGCCCAGGTCCTATCCTCGCATACTTTGACCCAAAACATAAGGCTACCCTGCAAGTCGACGCTTCCAAATATGGCCTTGCTGCAGTTCTCATGCAAAATGACAAACCAATTTCATTTGCATCAAAAGCATTAACACCCACAGAGGTCTATTATGCGCAAATCACAAAAGAGCTATATCCTATACTATTTGGCTGCAAGCGCTTTCACCAATACACATACGGTAGACGTATCACATGCCAAACAGACCACAAGCCACTCCTTGCTATCTGGAAAAATGACTTGCATTCTGCACCTCCTCGCCTACAGCGATTGCTGTTACAGCTGCAGTAATATGATATAGATCTGGTATTCGTGTCGGGAAAAAACATCCCCTTGGCAGATACTTTATCTCGCAAATTTTTACCTGACAAATATCCAGAAATTGCAGATGACTTGGAGTATCATGTACACGCAGTCACGTCCAACTTACCTGTAAGTGACAGTAAAATGCAATTAATCAGGTCAGCAACTCAATCAGATTCGCAAATGCAACATCTATCCAATGTCATTTTAGATGGTTGGCCAAATGACAGAGCCAATTGCCCCAGTCAGTTATTAGAGTTTTGGAATTATAGAGACGAACTATCTGTGTTTGATGGCATCATCTTGAAAAGATCAAAAATCTTGATTCCAAAACAATTAAGGCCAATGATGCTTGAACAAATTCATGACTCACACAGCATGCGAAAGAAATACTTTTCTGGCCTAATATGTACAAAGACATAACAGCAAAAGTATTAAGCTGCCCAATATGCATACAACACAGGTGTTCAAACACTAAAGAGCCTCTGCAACCCACAGAAATTCCCGATAGGCCATGGCAAGTTTGCTCTACAGATTTATTTTATTGGAACAACAATGATTACATACTGCTAGTCGATGCATACAATAGGTATTTCGAGGTCAGCCAGCTTTCTAGTGCAAGGTCAAAATCTGTGATTGATAAACTCAAAGGTTATTTTAGCCGCCATGATATTCCGGAAGTGTTATACTCAGATAATGGGCCTTGTTACGATAGTTCAGAGTTCAAAGAGTTTTCACACGCATACGATTTTTCTCATGTCACTTCCTCCCCAGGTCACCAGTCAGGAAATGGATTAGCAGAAATTACTGTGAAAACAATCGAGGCGCTCTGTACAAAAGCAAAACAAGCTGGAAAAGACCCATATCTTTCTCTTTTAGAGTACCGCAATTCCCCACTGGCATGTGGTAAATCGCCAGCTCAATTATTAATAAGCAGACAGCTCAGGTCAACACTTCCTGTAATTTCTGAGAAACTACATCCCAATGTGCCTGACCAACAAATGATCAAAGGCCACCTACATAGATCAAAACAAATCTCAAAGGGTTACTATGATATGTCCACAAAAAAGCTCAAACCATTAGAAATTGGGGAAGGTGTAAGGCTCCGACAAGGAAAACAATGGCTACCTGCCATAGTTGAGAAAAAAGTACATGATAGGTCATATATTGTCACAACTGAAAATGGTGCCAGCTATAGAAGAAATAGGCAGCATCTTCTGAAGTCAAACGAACAGCCATTCACAGATCATGAACTATGCACAGCACCTTTCCCTTTACAAACAACACACAACACAAATAATTCTACATAGAGTTTCAAACAAATTGAATCTAACATGCCTCAAGCTCAGTATTCTACCCTACCCTCGCTGGAACAATCTACGCAGCAATCTCCGCAAAAAACACAGTCCCCACAAACAACAGTAACTGATCCGCCCCAGGCCAGTCCAGCCACTTATAGAACAAGATCAGGTCGTAGTATTAAACCACCTCAAAGATTGTCTTTTTGATCAGTATGATAATTAATATTTACTGTTATAAAGTGATGAAATAGTTCACAATAAATATATATATATATTGGTGATATAATGAATGATGTTCAAGATAATGAAATATAGTTGATTACTTAGAGCTATATTATCAAAGTGATGATCTTGCAGCTTTGAAACAGACAGAGATCTTTGATTGTAAATGAGCTGTGAAGTGATAAACATTCAGTGGAACAGAACTGTAACTTGATAGAGTCTACCTGGAATACATAGATAAATCTCTAACAGAAGGCTGGACTTTCATGAGACTTTTATTGCTTTGAACTGACAATTGCTGGGACTGATTAACTGTTTGATGTGTTTCATTCTTTTTATGAAGAAGGGAGATGTTACATTACAGGCTAGTCCACTAGCGAATCACAGCTATCAGATATACTGATAAGCACCGCCCACTGACCACTCTCTTACTTGTATGTTTGTTGTACATAGAATATTCATTCCTATAGATTGAAGCTTAGAAAACAGTTGTGTCTCCTTTATATCCACCAACATTATAACATGGATAAATAACTTTTAACAATTAATAGTATCAGACAGAGGTTATTTTGTTCGATTATAGGGCAGCTACTGTCTCGCATATGACTTGATCTAATGATGTTCAAATGTCCATTGATCTACCACATTTAACTCACGTGTGACAGTTTGGTGATTACTTGTGTCAGTTTCCTTTTTGAAAATAGCGATAAGTAAATGTAAATAACTTAGAAACTATTTCATGCACACTTAGTCTAGTCGTAAAGCGTGATTAACACAATTTTTATGTTTATTTGTTGGGTTTAGAATTACACTGGCACAATTTAGGTCATACGGAGATTTTCTTATATTTTTTGATGGTAGCGGAGTACGCGATGTGCCTCTTCTGGTATTATTTCATCACAGCCTGGCACCTGGTTCAGTTAAAATAAGCAAACTGGAAGGCTTACTCACATGACATATTCTACACACGAAGAGAGGACATACATCGATGAGGAGCAAGCAAAAACGTATTATTGCATTGCAACCTATGTACAAACTACGATGGTGCACAACATTGCTATTTCCTAGCTACGTTTAGATAAAAACATGTTATGCATGAGTAATAAAACTTTTAAGAAAGGACAGAGATCCAACAGACAAAGCCAGGTTCTGAGAACGTACCCGTTTAACTTAACATCAGTCAGTAGCTTATGTGTACATTAGTATATGTACATAAAATATAAAAATATGTAGACAAATTAATAATAGCATATAAGCAACAGAAATAAAGGAACACAGCGTGGAACGGCGTTGGAAAGCTCAGTGGTCTAAGAACTTATTGTACTTATGGAAAGATACTAGGGTAAACTGGTCGCCTTTTAGCCATGTATAGTAAAACCATGAGTATCAGACTTACCGCTTAATCATTTTGGCAGATCATGATACCTTCGAGAGTTTAAGACAGATAGGACACTCCTTGACCAAATGCAAACGCAAATACAAGATGTGAGGTGTGCACAGATGTATTTGAAGATATGGCATCAGCAGACTTCAGTTTTGACGCATTTGTTTCAGGATATATGGTTTAAAGATTTTAGATATATGACGTATTGAAATACCAACACCTCTTTATATTATATTGACCGATGAAATACGTCAAATCTCTAAGGTGACTATTCCCCCAGACTAACTAACAACAAACTGTATCTCAATACCCTTTGTTAAATGCAAAACTGTTGAGACATGTTTTTCTCGTATATAACTTTCCCTGGACTGTTTTGAGGGAGCAGGCAAATCACTTAATGTTAAACTAATAACACACAACTCTTCCTTTCCCTGTAGGCTGCATCTCCTTTACTTGACCTTTACCCTGCTAAATTACTAATATGGACTAGTCCATCAGTTTGGGCAGCACCGCTTATTATTCAAAGGGGTGTTCACTGAAAATTTACTAACTAGCGGACAGTGCAGTCTACACTGGTCGCTTGTCCTTTTGTTGAAGTGTCCTACAGACGATGCCTTTCATTCAACAATATTTGATGATGGCGTCGCTGTTTCATTTTGTAAGTCTACATGCCTGGCAGAGTAGCGTAATAAGACATCCATTGGCATCCGACGATGACCATATAGATGTTCGGCTAATGTCTTGCAACTCAATTTATTAACAAATATCATGAAAAGAAACATGTACTTTTTTTTGTTATCCATATGGTTTTAAATAATTAGAATGATTAAATTAAAATGACTTAGAAAAGTTCAGACCCGTTTAATTCATCAGTTGTTATAAGAGAGAGCTTGTGATTTCACACCTGTACGGATCAGCGTAGGTGTAAGATTTCGATAAGCGTGTGAAGTACCTAATTCAGGACACAATTTAGCCCAACACATTCAAACCGTATTTCGAAAGATGTACCTGTAGCTAACTATTCGAATAAACCTTTCGGGTAGTTCATAAGAAATGTTTATTTCTTTTGGTATTGTATTACTACACGTACGCATACATGTATAAAGTCTGAAATTATATAATCTTTACGGTTTAGAAACATAACTATTTTAGCTCGACTATTCGAAGAATAGGTAGAGCTATTGGACTCGCCCGTTTGTCGGCGTCGGCTTCCCGATTTGCTTAAGTTTTTTATGTCAGCTGGATATTCAGTAACCACTTGTGGGACTGAACGGGAACTACACACAATTTTTTACTGTGATGAAGTGACTTGCACTGCACAGATTTCATAACTCTGGTTTATTTTTATACACAATTATTTCCCTTGTTCGACATTTTTTGGTAAAGTTTTTTATGTAAGCCTGTATCTCAGTACCCACTTAAGGGAATGGATTGACACTTCACACACTTGTTCACTGCGATAAACTGACTTGCCCTGCACAGGTTCCATATCTCTGTTTTGCTTTTTATACAATATTTTGCCCTTTTCGACTTAGCAATGTTTGTATGTAAGCTGGCTGCTTAGTACCCACTAATGGAATTGAATTGAACCGTCATGCAGTACATATTTTTCACATATTTGCATTTTACAAAATTATGTCAGTTTTCGACTTTGCAAGTTTTTAAAAAGTTTTTATATGTAAGCTGGCATTTCAGTACCCATAAATGGGAATGGATTGAAACTTCACACACTTGTCCACTGTAATGAGACGACTTGCATTAAACAGGTTCCATAAATCTGTTTTGCATATTTGCAAAATTATGCCCCTCTATCGGATTTGATTTTCATTCAGTTGACAAGGCTGTTGAACAGTCGAGTACTGCTGTCCTTCGACAGCTCTTGTTATTAGAATAATGATATACACTCTTGTTTACGCGGGAAACTCAATACCCCATGAAATCAAATAAAACGGTGATAATCTTATTGACCATAAGGTCTTCTAACATAGTGGAAGACGTAATTTGATACAGAGAACGTATTCAGAAAAACTGGGTTAGATATTAAACACAATTATGTCTTTTCTAAAAGCTGATTGCCGTCGCCGAGGTTGATAAAACCGAGGAGTTCTTTTGTTTTCTTCTTGGTTTCTCAATTTCCCCTTTTGCGGGATGAATACTATTTTATTTTTGTTACTTTGTATAGTTACAATTCTTTGTTCTCCAGAATTTACCATGAAATCTTTAGTAAGAAAACTTATCCTTTTCTAGCTGTTAAGTCAACGAGATAACCATATGTTACGACTGTTCTTAACATGCATTTTAGCCACGTGACTGAAAAACTCCTTTTCCGATGTGCTTTCTACACAACAACCTTTGATGTCGCAGTATCAACATTCTAATTTGCATCAAGCTTATTGCGTGCCATCCATCGCCTTCCGACAAATTGAAATCGTCAATAAAACCGCGACCTTTCATTCTCCGTATCTCTCCGGTAGTTTCTGTCACAGAAACTAGTGGTCAGGACATAACCACCCAAACCCGCCACCCTCTGCTCCTGTCAGCTGTTAGCCAAAATCTTACTGTATTTTACATGTAACATGAACTGACCATGCGCGAAGAGCATTGTACACGTTTTATTACAATTTCAGCATGTTTTAAAATGCACTCTTTAACTCACATGCTACTGACAGGTATGAAATTGACTCTGGGGACATTCTTTTCGCTGGGTGCCCTCTCTTTATCAAGCATTCCCCGGATACCAACATTTTTACTTATCGTTTCACAGTAAACAGTCCTCTTGTAGTAGTTACCCGGTACAATGAAGAAGTAAGCGTTCCAATTTTGGTACGCTGCTCCACCGGTCTGAAACATATATAAAACAGGTATCCATTTGCAAAGAAATGTTCCACAGAAGAAAAATGATTGATTTATAAAAGTTTTTGATTTCTTGTCGAAACCCCGAGTGTTCTATCCACTGATACTAGGAATTACTAGGTAGGTTCTTAGTTAAAATTTAAACTTGAATCCACTTTTGTTTCCAAGTGTCAATTTCACATTTGCCTGTCTTATGGTATAAAGAGTGTTTATGGTAAAGTACATTTTTAAGCATGCTGAAACTGTAACCAAACATGTTTCATGATCCTCACCTAAGCTCATTTTGTTTTAAAATGCTAAATGGTATCTGCTAACAGTCGAAAGGGGGAGGGGAGCGGTTACGGGTTCCTGACCCGAAGTGTCTGTGGTTTCCGTCAGCCAGCCGAATTACGTGGAAGACAGTTCGGTCATCTACGTCTTTCTACTAAGACAACAATCGGTTTTCTCCATATTCCATTTTTTAAAAATGTTCCAATACCCAAAAATGCCCGTGGTCTATTTTGGCATAATGCATATTCATAATTATATTATTATTGAAACCAATTTTCAACCAATTAGTTTCCATTAGTGTGCGAAAGATAATAAATGCCATTTTAGGAAGAAAAGTTTCTTCGCATCAACAGTCAAACAAACGTTTCAGCAAATTAATTTCAATAAATCTTACCGAGGCGAAATGTGCCAAGGCATCAATATTCAAACACACTTTCTAAATTTATTTGCATCTATGACCAATAGACAAATTAGTGTCTTGCTAACAAAGAAAAATGTCTCCGCGACTTAATTCAAATCACGCTTGAACGAATTAATTTGAATTAGTAAGCAATAGACCTAATAGTGCTTTCTCCAGGGACAAGATCTATCAAATATCAAATTACTGGCAACGACATAACCTTTGACGGACTCGATTTAGCTCTTCTTAGAATGGTAGCGAACATTTTGTTCTACTCGATTTACACAGAAGACTCATCTACCGTTTAAAGTAAATCGAGTGTACAGAAGGCTTTTTAAATATGGCTGCCCCCATTGAATGCATTATTTTGAATGGAGATGACGACAATTTTGAACGTAGTGATGAATCAAATCGCAGAATAATCGCAGTTTTTACCGATTTACAGTCAACTCGTCCCCTAGTCAACTAGTCCCCCAGTCAACTCGTTCCCGATTTGGTAATTTTGTTCCCCTCGGCGGTTTCAAATTGGTCATTTCGTTAACCTTTTTCGTCCCCCCTTTCTTAAACGTATTTTAAGATTTCGTTTGCCCCCAGAGGCAGTTTGTTTGTTTTGTTGTATCCGAAATTTATTGCAGTTTGAGAAAAAATGGCGGACCGCGTGGACCAAAATGGAAACGGGTAAAGAAAAAACTAAGAATTAGTTGATTTCTGGCGAAAACCCGTGGTAATCTCAGCCGAGTTCATTTGTCAATAATTACTTCTAAAAACATTCTCTTTGATGGGCATACATCGTTTTCATCAGTTTCTCAAACCATCGAAATATTCCAGTCATTTCGTTCCAGTTAAGATTATTCGTCTTCCATCACTCCAAAATCCTCTTACTGTTAATAGAATAAAGTTTTTATTTATAGTAAACGTGTCTGTTTCTGAAGGATTACATACATATGCAATATTTTGTATTTAAATAAATGTCTGTGATGCTAAGCAAGGGATCACTTCTTGTAGTGTAAAGAAACACACTTACTTTTGTAAGAATTCTAGGTTCAAGTCCTAGCAAGAAGCCCTATACACATTGACATAACTTCATATGCACATAAACATCTTTAGAATATAAATACATATGCAAAGCAGTTCTCTAGCCTGACTAAATGATGCAGTTTTAAATTTTTAAGAGCAAAATGAATTGTTTTTTTTTTTCATGCATAGAACTATTCATATAAATGAACATTTCAGTTTCCAACTAAATTTTCATTCTGTATCCCTGACAAGATATTAATTGAAAGTAAATTGACTGATTTAATTAATACTGACTGAAGACCTGTTAAAGTATGCAGAAAAATGATCGAAAATACTGCAATGTCATAAAAACTTGTGGGGGAGTAATTTTCATGGATTTCATAGTTGTATAATTAATTTCTAACAAGCCGATAAAAATACCAACGTTTTTATCTTCAAAAGTTGAAGTCCATAAATTCATGTCCCCATGAAATAGCCATTTCAATATAAATAAAGCAGTCATCAACAACAAAAATAAAATGACTATAAATTCTGTAACAGGAAATGATTCTGTACCTTGTGGTTAAATGTTGTACAATCTATTACAAGGCTAACTTCGAAAACAAGTTTGCACAAGTTTGTTTCAACTGATAATGCATTGTACTCCTGTTCCATACAAGATTCTTTTGTCTCATTTTTAAAGTAAAAAAGAGAAACACTAACCAGATACTGATTTCAAATATTTTTGCAGACTTTTAATAATTGACAGATGTTTTCAGGGTAGGTATTATTATATACACATGTCACAATACCTTAAAGTGAGTGTTTAACCAGTTGTGACAAAATGCATTATTTCCATTTTACTAATTATATGCAAATTGCTGGAAGTAGAGGTGTGGTTAAGGAATTTAAAATGTAATTACTCTCTTATGAAAGTGGCATGTACATCTAACAAATCATTCGTATTAAGTATTATCTGATCAAGTCAGGGGTGTCATTGGATGCCATCCAACTCATTGTTGCCAGATTGTGGATATATATACATTGTGTCATCAGAGAAAAATGTCAGGCATTGAATATGTCAACCATTTTTTGAAGAATCTTACTTTTAATTAATATTTATTTAAACAAGTTTTTGTGAGGTAAGACACCCTCGTTGGCTTAAAATACAACTAGTTACATAAATCAGTCCGACACCAGAGTCAGAGTATATGTGCTTAGCTTGAATCTTGAGTAATATGACTATCTATTTTTGCACATTAACTACATCACAGCTGTCTGTCATACTTTGCTGAGTGTGTCTAAAACAAGGAAATAGCAATGATTTCAATTAAGGAGTTACCCCTGTTACAAAATACTTAATCTCTAATTTTCAGCAAATTGAAATAAAAAAAAATAATGTAATTTCAAAGTCTACTGGATAGTGGTTACAGTTAAATAATAACATATCAGTTTTAGTCTTTGTGGCCGGGTGGTTAGGGTTGTTGACTTTAAATTATTTGTCCTTCAAATGCTGTGTGTTCGAAACCTTGCTCAGGGTGTAGAATTCTTTCATGTGTGGATTTTTAAGTAATCCAGCTGGTTTACAGTCAGTGGCTTAACCAAGCTACCCGCCCATGCCTTAAATAATGCATTGAAAATTGATATATGAACTATACTTCTGTCAGTCTGACATTAAACTTAACAAAAACAAACATTTGTAGTCACTCAACTGGTCTATTGGCTTATGTTGTCGAGTGCAAAAGGTAGTGACTCAACTGTCTGCCATAATTAGCCTTGCTATACACATGTTAAAATAGAGTCGGCATATGGGAAGTAGTCATAGTAGTACATGTTATTTATAAGTTTGGCTCTTGGATATAAAATCTGTCATTAATCTCCATTTAGAATAACTTTAATCACCAGTGTTTCTACCTTCACCATTTCGTTCATACAAACCGCCTTATAGTTCAAGAACTCCTTTTAAAAGAAACCAGATAAGTTTGTCATTATTTTTTACCCAAACCGAAACCTAGAACCCAAACCGGAGTTTTGCAAACAAAAGCGCCCTTAGGGTGAAAAAAATACCAAAAAGGGGACGAATTGATTAAAAAGGGGAAGAATTGACCGCAATGGGGACGAGTTGACCAAATTTTATCATGAGGGGGCGAAATGACCAATTCTAGGGGACAAAATGACCATATCGGGGACGAGTTGACTGATACCTTTTTACCGCCGCGTGCGCAACTGCGTAAGACCCTGCATACTATTTTGTTATTCTCACACTCAAATTATATATGTTGTGTTTTTGTATCAGAGCACAAGTATTTGGATTTAGGCCATAGAAACCGACAGAAAAAGAATCTTTCAAAATATTAGGAACATTTTTAAGCCATTTAAAAGAATACATAGATGTAGGCCTATAGAAAGAGATTATATCACTGATTTATACAAAATATTCAATTTTAAAGGACTCTTTAACAGTACAAAATTGATTATATAAATCCTACCGACTGACTTGTCAGATCTCCAGGTAGCTGAGGATCCTTTAATAATGTATACATCTTTTATTATGTTAAGCCCCAGCTAATAAAAACAGATTTGAAAATAGCAGTTTTCAGAGTTTTGGAAACCAGAACTAATTTCCAGGAAGCAAAATCACCGTGACCATGAGGTGTCAATATATGTCGAAGGAGTCTACAATTGAATCAACCAACACAGCTAATCCCCCATCATTTCATGTTTGAAAGGATTAAATTTGGATAGAAAGCACAAAGATAAACTGTTTTCTCCGAATAATGTACAGCATTAGATTATCATTGATTTATCAACATGATTGATATGGTTAATTTCTGAATGATTTTGAGTAAGGATGATTAATAAGGCTCGATTTGGCTCGAGTGAGAATTACATCATTTTTACAATTAAAGCATATTACTTTCCTATGTCATTTTTGATTGTTTTTGCCTCTAAGACAGAAAACATTCACAAATCTTAACGCAAAACTCATACCGACGCCATGTTGATTCGCTTCATCATTCTGTGCCTTCCGAATTCCGAGCAGAATGCTCGGTAGACCTTCTGAGTAGGCCTTCTGAATTAATCGAGTGTTCAGACTGGTAGGCTGGAAGACCATTCCCTTCTTGGAAGCTCTAAATCGAGCTCGCCTCTAATAATCGTGCGATGGTTACTATAGTTAGGTTTCGAGGTCAGCGATGTTTTTGTACTTGTAATAATGAGAGGGTCCGTTATTATGGTAGTGTTATTCAGTTGATAGCGGTTCTTACCTCAATAAGGCAAGGTAAGCTGATTTCCCTAATCATCAACCGAGTTTATAAATTGTATTCTCAAACGTCGAAATCAAACTATAATGGATGTTTTCTACATACATTTTACATTTCACTGTGCCTATCTATTAATTAAGACAAACTACCTGCTCAATGGGTCGGAACAAAGGACAAAGTCGTTATGAACAGAAAAGTCAGCAACGTTGTATGCGGTAACGCAGTTCGGAAAAGCGACGTGCATAGAACACCAATGAAATCGAATTTATCCTGTTACTTGCAGTATTTTTGACCCGATATCAGGGTGCCGTATATCTTTCTTGATACACCGTCAGTTGACACGTGACCAGTGATATACGGTCAGTTGATCATGTAACCTTATGATCGATACTGTTGTCATAAGAAATTTCGCATTAAAACCATCACCATTGTGTTGGAAATGTCCGAACTAAGAAAATGAGGGATCAAATAATGAGTTTTTATTCAAAAACGAAGAAGTTATGGCGATTTTTAATTGTAACCACATTACTGTGTCGGTGATTACGTCGTTATGTAAGTGACGTCATTACGAAAATGACGTCATTAAAACGGTTGTCGCACACTAATTTTTGTAAAATAAATTGCCAAATATCGGACAAAGAAGTAATGACAAGATAAATAGAATAATAGGTTAGTGCCGTAGATGAAGAAAGTTTATCTGGCTCGGCTCCGGACGTTATCAGGTTCGCTTTCGGCTCACCCGATAACCTCCTCCACCTCGCCAGATAAACTTTCTTATCTACGGCACTTACCTATTATTCTCTTTATCTATTGTTAAGGTGGAATGCGCCCCAAATTCTTTTGCCGAATTTCGTCCTGAAATTTATACTGTACAAAATTCAAAATATATGCGATTGAGCTCCGGTTTTACTTTGTCGCCATATTATACGTGTTTTTGCTATTGTGTCACAAACATGGCCCCTGACGTCACTTTTCGTGCAACACCCAGTTCCGGGTGCTTTCGGCATTTTTCATTTCCTGCGCTCTGAATGTCATATAAATGAAAAATACAAAATAATTGTCACTTTGCATTCAGAAAATGCTACTTAATGGTATAAAATTCAGCGAATTAAGATTTTCGCTTAGGACGTCAGAGACGATATTGTGACGTCAGAACGGAAAAACTCACATCAAGTTTTGTTACAAATTTTTGCCTTAAAATCCAGTTTATAAAAAATCGACTCGATAGAAATATGTAAAATTTTGGTATGTTGTTTCGCAGTGTGTGTACGTCTAGTAGAGACATAAATACTTAGGGGTCACCGACTTTAATTTTTCAATATTTTGACGATATTTTACCCCTACCCCATTAAGAAATGACACGTTTAATCGATCGTCATTTTTTTAACAAAATAATCTAAAGAGTATGCGAAGCTGCATGTATTAACGGTAAAGTCGGAATGAATTGATGAAATGGATCGACATGAAAGTATTGAGAGACATGTTGTGCAGCTGAAAATCGGTATAATTCTTTTGTAGAAAAGTAATCTGAATAAAAAAGTATACGATGAAGATTCAGTACAGAAATTTAATAACTTTTGTAAAAGAGCAGATCAACGAAAAAAAAAGTGTAAAATATCTAATTATGTATAAGTTGCAATTCTTTCAATTCTTTGTTTTTATGACACTTGTCAAAACTTTATTGTTGTCTCAACTTTGACACATTTATGCACTTTAATCTTTAATAGTCCAGAATGTGCTAAAAGGTTTCTAAATGTATTTATGATAAGGTCATTGTGACGTCTGGATAATTAAAATGTTAAGACTTCCTAACTGATATATGTGTTGATTGCTGTCAAAACTTGTTAATATTTTAAATACTTGTAATTTTATTACCATGTACGCTTTCTTGAATTTGATTGGTTTATACTGTTAATTACAGTCACAATAAGGGTCATTTTAATTGGTCAGTTATTATATGGTGAGAAAAATATATTTTCAAGACAGCAGATTTTTGAGGAGAATAGATTTGGATTTCCAAGTAGAAACATCGTGGTTTTCCACTAGAACACTAGAATTGTTAATACTTAAACCTTTTTTCTAATTGTTATATAATACGGATAACCGTGTGAAATTGTTATTTGTTGACTGTGTGGTTCTCCACCGAAGAAAAATAAAGAAGATAATCTGGAACTGTGTTTTATCATTTGGACATAATAAGTAGTGCCATTATACCTTTAACGTACTATAATTTTACGGCATCACAGACATATGGTGAGATTTCTAAGAAAGTGTTAAAGAAAAGTCGATTTTTCAAAACATGTAATAACATTCAGATGTTTACGGACCTGTTCCGAAAAGAAGAATTGTAGATATGAAATATCTTAATGAGATATTTGATAAAGGGTGTAAATTATGTAAACGACATTTCGCATCTAAGGATATTATCGAAAAAAAGACTTTTGATCATAGGTTAATCAACATGTATTATGTGTGTTGATTCCTAGATGTGACTCATAATTATTTAACTTTAAGTGTTCAGAGTGTGAGCACGAAACTACAGTTTCTACATCTATATCCTGGGCATCCGGAGAAACAGATATGGCTCTTACTTTTTCGGTACTTCTTAAATCTGGAAGTTGCAACTGGTGGGGATTTTAAATTATAAAAAATAATTATTTGCATCGGACCAGCAGTTGTGCTTGATTGTAATAAAAATACACTGTCTCAAAAATAAATTGTCTGCGTCTGACCAGCTGCAATACTTTATAGTCATCTGAAGATCTTTTTTTAAAGTCTGTTCGCTGGACTAGCTACTCTGCCTTACTATGACCTCACTGTCTTTGTCTCTTTGTCTCTTTCGTGCGGAAGGTCGGGACTTTGATCGCTAGTCGTTTACCAAGGATATAAAAATGGTATCAGTTGCTCAGCATTATGCGTATAGAACAGACTCTCTCAACTCGTAATCTCGCACGAATGAGATGTGGAGATTGATGTCTAAATTGGTAGAATTTGTTTTATGATTCACAATAAATTAATCAATGTAAGAAATATTAATTTCATATCAGATATAGGCTCTGGTATACTGTTTTCGCGTTGATTATACATGTGAAATGGAGCAACAGTCCGACATGGGTCGATAAATATTTCTGGTAAAATAAGGCAAACCCTCATATCATTAAATTACATATGAACGAAATTTCTAAATGTTTAAACATGTTTAAGTACCTATTTTCACGAAATTAAATCGTCAACTGACCGCATACTAGCTTTTTAACAAAGTTAAGTTAGCATTTTGCATTAGACTGAGAAGATTAGTAACAGAAAAGACATCTATTCTTCAAACTTTGAATCTGCATTTTGAAACCATCAATAGGAATAACAAATGAATAGTAAAAAGTGGATATATTGTCTATAAGTATTGACCTGGCCCTCAATAGAGAAATAACTACTGCGTAAGTATTCTTTATGATTTAAAAAATCTCGCATGTGCAAGTAGCTGCGGGGACAAAACGATTAGCCATCAGTCTCGGAGTTGTGGGTTGTAGTCCTCAGTCTAACATCTTTTTTTTTTCAAATTTTATCTCCAAATTTTACAGGACGGAAAATTAATACACTTATCTATTTATTTTGTATGGTTCATTTATTGAAAGAAATATACTTGTATTCAAGATATTTTGTAGTAAGTGTCGAATAAAAATCTTTAAAGGTATCTTAGATAAAAAGACAAATTACTCCCGAAAATAGATACTAGAAGAGAAAACAATTAAGATTCGTGAAAATCGTTGCAAAAGACATTGTAAGAATAAAAACAAATACAGTAACACTACATTATATTGAAGTTAGAAAATAGTCTGCGGTAATTTCGTACCCGTGGTAACGTGCGTGGAAGTCAGACGGTTAACTATAAAGGTTATTTGTGTAATTATAGATCTTTTCAGGATACAATATTGCGTAAAGTAACGAAAACTTCCGAAAATATTAGCGAAGATTAATGAGTGCCAAGTCAAATACGTATGGACAATTGTACAAGATATGAGCCGAGCCATGAGAAAACCAACATAGTGGCTTTGCAAACAGCATGGATCCAGACCAGCCTGCGCATCCGCGCAGTCTGGTCAGGATCCATGCTGTTCGCTTTCAAAGCCTGTTGCAATTAGAGAAACCGGTAGCGAACAGCATGGATCCTGACCAGACTGCGCGGATGCGCAGGCTGGTCTGGATCCATGCTGTTCGCAAAGCCACTATGTTGGTTTTCCCATGGCGCGGCTCGTATATATTTTGTCAAAGGTGTTTTCTTTCACTAGTTCATGGCATCTGAAGTTGAGATCGAATATATCGTGAAAATTTCTTATAATAAATGCATCTCGTTTTTAACACGAACGTGAGTTGAGTAAGTTGAAACACATTCATTTTTACTCTAACGTCATATAGCCACAAACCATGTGGGGGTGAAGGCAATCTGACTAAAGTACTTGATCTTCTAAACGAAGATCTGAGAACGACCCATTCACATTCGTCTTCTGTATATTTTGGATTTCCAGTATTGCTATTTTTATTTTATCCAATCAGACGACTTTTTCGAATGTCAAAGAGTAAGAAAGATGTGCAATCATTCCAGGGCTCGAACCCGGGACCCCTCGCTTACAAAGCAAGTGGCCTACCGACTGAGCTAACCGGCTATCTGATACATTATGACATAAGAATTATAAATATCAAAAGTCAAGGCTACAGGTAGATTTGCAAGATGTTGTAAGTTAGGCTCTGATTGGCTAGCGAAAGGGTCGTCAGAACGAGGCAATGAATAGGTCGTTCTCAGATCCTATGCGTAGCGTAATAAGATATGTACTTTAGTCAGATTGGGGGTGAAGGTAAAGTTATGTTATACTGCGAAAAATTGAAGTCGGTGACCCCTCAGTATTTATGTGTCTACTAGACGTACACACATTGCCAAACAACATACCAAAATTATACGTATTTTTATCGAGCCGATTTTTAATAAACTGAATTTTAAGGCAAAATTTTCAGCAAAACTAGATGTGATTTTTTCCATTCTGACGTCACAAAATCGTCACTGACGCCCTAAGCGTCAATTTCATTTCACTGAATTCGATACCATTGAGTAGCATTTTCTGAATGCAAAGTGACAATTATTTTGTATTTTTCATTTATATGACATTTAGGGCGCAGGAAAGGAAAAATGCTGAAAAGACTCGGAACTCGCCGGTGCACGAAAACTGACGTCAGGGGCCATGTATCTGACTCAATAGCAAAAAACACGAACAATATGGCGGAAAAGTAAAACCGGAACTCAATCGCATATCGTCTATTGACTGCCAGAAGGTGCTATCAGCCTTCTTATTTCATATGCTGATAACACCTTCTGGTGGTCAATAGACGATATATCCTGAATTTTGTACAGTATAAATTTCAGGACAATATTCGGCAAAAAATTTGGGGCGCATTCCACCTGGATTCGGCGTACGGAAATGAAAATCATATTATGAAGTAAAGGCAACCGGTGATTAAATTTATAACAACGGCAACGTTACTATCTTTCTAAAGTTAAGGTATGATATTAAAACATCTGACACGTTAAACAATTCCAAAAAAAAAGCCAAAAATTCAGCTCATTAAACTCTGCAGCGTAGAAAAAATTCTATTCGCGAAAATGTTATCAAAATTGTGATTTTCCTATAGAATCCAATTATGAAACTTTGGGCGAGGTCAAAATGTTTTAAATCAGTCTAGCAAAAAAAAATCGAGCATACGACCATATCGTTTTTATTTGCTCTATTTTATAAATATATTCTAAAGTTTTAAAAAATCAGGGTTTAATCAAATCCTAATTTGTAGAAAAAAGTTGATCCGAACGTGCAGAACTACCTTAATATTTTCAAGTATGTACGTGTTAAATATTAAACATATTGTACGTCGCAGAATATCCCTCCTCTAGCATTTAGAAATAAACCAAGAGATTTGTCTGGTAAAAAGATGATGGAGATTTACATATAGCATCACCATACAATTCTGTTGAGATTTATAACATCTTTAAGAAGGCAATATACCTAGAAACAAGGTCTGACTGTCTGCGATAAAACTGACAATAAAAAATTACGTAAATTGTGGTATCGGTAATTCTGCATGAGCCGCTGTTTAGTACGTGCTAGATTGCCTTTATTGAATTTTCCTACTGGCAAACCGTGTTAACTGAGAAAAATGTTAAATTGCCATCTAACTATTACAAAATTGAACAGAACCTCCTCGATATTCTAGTGGCAAAGCGTCCGCTTCCCGGTCGCGTCATAACAAAGACCTGAAAAATGGTACCAACAGATTCCTTGTTTAGCACTCAGCATTAAAGGGGAAAGTTTCTTCTCTTCCCTCATACCCTCAGGGCGATTGATTTCATCAGGAATGAGGAGTCAAGAGTGGTATGTATAAGTTGTAGAACTTGCTTCACAATCGATCTAAAATAAATAAATTGGTATGTTACCTCTTAGAACAAACCATCATTTTTTATATTAGTTAAGGCCGATACTTCTAAATAATTTAACTAAGCTTTAATTAATTGGCTGTATGTTTTTATGCAATTGTTGGAAATAATTTTTCAAATCATGAAAATACCCGAATGTTTTATTAAATGTAACTAGAATAATTTCAGATTGCTTTGCAATAGCTTTATGTACGATTCATACATATAGCATTATAACAACTTGAGGATTTGACGACGTATGTAGATAGACTTCATAAATTAATTGCTTAAGGAAAGGTTGATAATAACATAAGTTAAAAGCTAAAAAGGGTCCCCTAAGACATTACAATGGCCGCAAAATATTTTCAGATATATGGCTTTATACCGGAAGTCTGTTGACTTCAAATCTAGAAAATGGTTTACATACATAAAAAACGATAAAAAGAGTTGTAATGAATATATTTGTCACTATATTCTAAAACAAAAACGAAATATAGGACACTTTTGGGCTCCGCTAACTACACGAATGATACCTGCACAGTTTGACTTTTAATTGTTTAGTTGCAAAAACTGGTGAAACAAATCTAGAACAGAGTAACATTGAAATATTGAATTATGTTTCGACATTTAACTTACTTGCACTGGTCACCGTGAAATTAATTCTTAAGATGGTGTTATAAACATTAAATGTTGGGTTCTGAAATTATCAATGGTTCGATTAGTAAAAAGAAACATCTACTACCTTATATGGAAGATTTACAGTCATAATTCGAACATCGTCCTTCGCTCAGTCCCGGCATTATCCCTGTATAATGTGTATTGTTCGATGGTTCGAACAACTGATAACTCGAACAATTTTCCTGTCCCGTCCAGTCCGAGCGAACTGTAATTGATTATACAATATGATACATTTATATTTAAGTATTAGCATATATGTGACAATTAGTACATCAACACTGCAGCTAAGTATTGTATACCCGCAGCGTGTAAAGAATAGATATGAACAGTGTCTTTATTGTACACCATCGTACAATAGAATAAAATAAATGATAACAACTACAGAAGTTCAGAAATGATCTCCAAAAAATCACTCTTTTTCTTCCTGTGTACAAGATCATCATTCTGAATTGTTGATGAGGTATTTTTGATACCTGGTGTAAATCTAGAAAACTTTTTTCTGATATACTCTTTAATTTGCACTATTTTGATATTTATTGAACGCATTTTCTGGATTTTTTGTAGGGGTTAATTCAAGGTCTTGGTCTATCTATATCCATGACGAGCAGTTGCATAGTTATTTTTGTGGTACAATATCCAAATACATTTTGAAGAAAAATTCATATGAGAACAATAAATTTGTTGGTGTCGGTTTTCAAATTCGCCTTCCTGCCAGCAGGTTTGTGCGCATGAGTAATGGACTATATAGTGATTTCATAAGAAGAAAGATTCTTTTGCGCCTCGTTGTATGCATGTCAAATATTTATGATACACAAACTGGCAGTCCAGTTTTATGTATTACTTGTTAGCATCATTCAAATTTCTATATTGAATTACTCCTAACAACAGACCCTTACAGATGTTCATAAAATAACCAGTAGATATTTATCAAGTAGTCTAAGAGTACGTTGTGCCTATCTTGCGATAAAACATCTTTTCGGGAAGTGAACTGACATTATCATGTTAACATATTGATTTACAATTATTTCCGGTATCTATTGCTGACGTCGGTGCTTACAGCGGATAATTCTGCCTGTCACTCCTGTAATTATGGTCAACAATTTGTACAGAGGAAAAAAACAACGTCAGAGTTCGTCTAGAGTCTACTGTATCTTTACCTGATTTGTCATGTTTTCTAAAAACGATTATAGTATCATGAATGTTTCAAAACATAAATTATTTTATCAGTGCTATTGCAGCTGTTTTAAAACGAGTTTTTTTTAAAAAATATAACCGAGAATATAGCAACCTTTCTACTTATTCCACTTCATACGATGTAACAAAATAGACGAGATATATTATAAATTACAAATAACTGATAGGCCATACAACAAATTTCAAATATTTCCAATATCGTATTTCGCTGTTTTACTGTTTCAGCTTACCATGTCTTTATTTTGTTATTCTAAATGGTCCATACAGTACATTACGTTTGGTTAAGTGCTTCTTAATACAATCTTTTTTTATTCCCTAGGAGCCTAAAAATACTTCTTTTAAAACTATGATCTTTTAAATAACTATTGTATTCAAAGTTAACGAAATTGAAAACGAAACTGTAGATGAATACTGTTGATCTGAGAATATTCGCGCTGGATTTATTTTCGTTAATTGTCGCAATTTTGTTTATTAGCAATACTCTAATACTAACCACTCGTGAAAATTAAACAGTAATCTTTATTACATTACAACAAGATATAAGCGCGAATCTGTAAAAATGACCACCAATTCATTTCCTGTAGTTGTTGTGACAACACGTGATTGAAGAATCAGTAATAATGGAACTTCTAATTTCACTGAATCCTACTTAGTGCAGCTTTATCGACCTTGTTAACTCTAGATTGAGAGTGTGTTAATAATTTGAACTTTTTTAAGGCTTTGGTTAACATTAGTAAGATATCGCCGGTAATATAGGAGACAGACGTTGTCTTTTTTTTTATCATTTCTTGATTTAAGACATATTTTCGTAGACTTCTTACCGCAAGGTAGGATGTAGCCAAAGAACCTTTTTATTTTCTCAGCGAAACATAATTATACAGAAGATTTGTAATTATACTGAAGAATAACTTTAATCAGTAGTTGTTTTCAGATTTTAACAATCTTGACTTTAATGGCAGCTTGTGACTTAAACAGTCTTAGGTACATGCTGTGTTAAAACGTCACTAGTGCAAGACCATATCTATTAATTGTTTGGATTCATTATGTTTTAACCCGAGCCTGTATAGGTGAGAGGAGTGTAATCAGTTCTTCACAGGGTCTGTACTTTGCGGTTTTTGTTTGAATGATTAGTAAAGTATCGCTTTGATGTCGATAAATGGCTCGGTTTTCTTCTTTTTGTAACGGTTGGGATGAAGTTTATTTTGATTAACTGTGTTTGTTTTTCTTTTCTTCGAAGTATATTACCCTTTTATCATGTTAAAAATTTCAAATTATGTGTGCAGAATTTTGTGAAATTAGAAGTCCACACGACATACCATCAAGTAATGCTGCTGTTTTTTTTATTAAATACTTTTGAATACTTCTAAAGGTTATATTTTTACTATAATTTGCCCCAAGTTGTTGAAGTGTTAAAGTTATATCACAAGTATGTAGCAGCTTTGATGTCGATGTCAATTTTGGGACGAGCTTTTGCCTTTTATTATATTTCCGTTCTAGGCAACCTGATAGAAAACACGTGTGAAAAAAATCATATTATCAATTTCCATTTCTCTTAGATATATGGTGAGCAACTGTCGACCATTCCAATGATCCATGATTTGTTTTTAAAGATATCACAGAGTTTGCGGCACAAACATCGTAATGGTTTTCCAACATAACTACAATATGTAATCCTATTGAAGAATGACAGGCAATCAATTTTTTAAATACTTTTTTTTAGAAACTGCCTACCAAAGACAATTTAAAGTGATTATTATTTAAACAAAAAGCAAATTGATGAAATGACATTTGCTTGAAGTCCTTGCGTTTATGGTAAACATAACTTTACAACACACGATATCCTCCTGTTTTTAAAACAACGACTAAACACAAAAGGACCTTTGCATTAAATAGCATTCATTCTCTATAAATATTCAACATATTTAACAAAACAACCCTTTTATGATTAACCATCTAATGTTAGTGTTGAAATGCCAATAAATATAGTCCACACTACCAAGAACACCAAAAGTACGTTGTGCAAACGTAAAGCTTTGAAAATGATTATCACTTCCATGGTTCATTTTCAATCCTCTAACGTTCAAAAACCCGGCTTTAATCTAAAATCAACCCTTATTTTCCTCTCTCTCTCTCTCTCTCTCTCTCTCTCTCTCTCTCTCTCTCTCTCTCTCTCTCTCTCTCTCTCTCTCTCTCTTGCAAGTCGGTGTAGTTGCTTATACCCGGCACGAACTGAACCTGCGTTACCATTGGAAGAAGAATTACACCTCTGCTCTTCCTTACCATGGTTGCCTTTACACTGACAAACTGTATTATTGCTGCTTAAAATGTAAGATCAACGGAAAGGAACCTCTCTGGGTTTCAACGCATTTAGTAGGGTCCGAACATTTAATGTATACTTTCCCTGCTAGGTAGGCAAGAAAAAATATTTAGAACATTTTAAATTAAGAATGTTTTGGATGAGCAGGAAATGTCAAAAAGTAAACACAGGGTGATTTGCAAGATGAAGTTAGATGGAAGGCGCTACATTTAGATTTTGTAACGCATTTTCGTTATGGACAGCTCGGACAAAACGGGAACGGTCATGCATCTATCTACATTCGACTTAAATTTGCTAAAAAGAAACATGGTTATGAGACCCTTTCTCACTACCATTGCTGACTTCTAACCGTATCTAAATTCATTCAGTTGCATTTCTGGCGTCTTTCACTAGCATTGCTAACGTCTTCCACTACCATTGCTGACGTCTTTCACTACCATTGCTGACGTTTTCCACTACGATTGCTTACGTCGTCCACTACCACTGCTGACGTCTTCCACCACCATTGCTGATGTCATTATCTTCAAATGCTGGTTTCTTTCCCAACCATTTCTAGCGTCTTTCACTATCATTACTGACGTCTGTTACTTGCATTGCTAACGTCTTTCGATACCATTGCTGACGTTTTTCACTACCATATATAGGCTTAACAGATCCAATTGTTTGACGGTTTCTCTTCAAACACATCTACCCCTTTTGTTGAATGGAATACAGGGACCAAATTCCCACTGACACATACTATCCTAAAGTGATAATAAAAAGGTATTGCATTCAGTCAGACACTTGTAAAATATTCTAAATGTCACAGAAAACATTGTATTGCATTATTTTGAGATTGTAAATATTATCTTTTTATCCAGTCAGCTTATGCCTCATTGACTCTTACGGGTTTCCCGACGCTTTTTCCAACCAATCCAAAGCCGCTATTCAATAGCAATATCTGACCTATATACCAGGAAGCTCGAAACTGCGTGCTATTATGCAACTCAATCACTGTTTCTACGTCACAGTTATAACGTCATAGTGTTAGTCGTCATAGTGACACGCTGTAAAATAAAGCCATACAAAACAGTCAATTATTTGGTAGATGTCCTCGAAGTTGCACAATATACATTGTACATAATAAACCCTGCAGCTGAATTTCAAACAATGGCTTTATTCAGCGAAAAATCACTGTTCGGAATATACTATTTCTTACATAAACAACGTTCTACTTTCTTTGTGGCAAATTCAGATACATAGTGCTTCAGATCAGACTCTTTGATTTAAATTGCAGAAGTCGTTATGTCTTGCTCTTTCGAAAGTATATAACGGTAGATTTAAATGGCTTCCAAATGTGAGAAGTTACTGCGTCAGAGTTCATAAGCTTCTTAACCCATATGCCTGTCCTCTCATAAATACCAAGCTTTAAAGGACACTTATATAGTTTTCGAGCTCATTTAATTGACAAAACATAGATACTGCAATACTTCACAGCAGAAACTTGTGTGTTCCTGGTAACACACTCTTGTTTGTGTTTTGGTCTTCGGGAGGAATGAATCGGCTATGCGTGCTATGTGCATTAAAACAAAAAGTAAATCCCCACGCATAGACAAAGTATTTTAATGTATCATTTATCTTAATTGTCTTTACATTTAATATTTCTTCATTTTAATTTTTGTACCCCGAGGAGTGCTAATGTAACCTAGATGTTGGAAATAAAAGTAGCTTGTTATACTTTATAGTTTTTATTACTTTTTATACCTTATTTTATGTTAAGAATGAGCGCTCAAAGTTTATTGACAACCTTGTAATTTGCAATCATCTAAAAACTTGACATGTCAGAAATGTCTTTAATTTTCACTTTCTGTAAATGATCGTTCAATAGTTCATGGCTACAACTAAACAATGTACAGGAAGGCGACATCTATTATTTACAATCAGTGAGTGAGCTTGTAATTAATCTAACGATGTACTGTTGACAAATAAAAAATGCTTTCGTGTATACATGTACAATGTATGAATAGCTCTGACAAAATATTCCTCAATCAAATTTACATTTATCATAATGTTGTAAATCACCAACTTAGCATATGGTATTGCTAACATTTACTTGAGGATGTTTCTATCGGGACAATATTTGACGAAGTAAAACGTTATCGGAGTGAGTTACATAACCGTGATCCTGATCAAGTAAATTTCCTCCTAATGCTTCCTAATACAGGCGAAATGTAGCGCTTTTTCTGAATATAAGGATATGATATTATCAATTTTACCCATGAAATCCAGATTGTGAGGTTGCAAACAATTAGAAGCAGATTTTGAAAGCATACTTTGTTTCATTTTACTTATTTACTCACTAAATAAAGTGTTAACTTCATCAGAGGGATCTTTAAATCACGTAACATAAAAATACGGTCGATTTACGTACTAAAGTTAAATTGTTCTTATATATGTCGTTCGCTTGTGTGTTTAACTCTTTTCTCTTTTAGTTATCCTGACGGTTTGGCAGAATAAATCATTAAGATACGATCAAGTTTCTTCAATATAATATATATATTTACATAGACATAAACTTGAAGCTCTGGGACGTTTGTGCGTTGTTATCGACATAAAGTATCAGCTGTGTGACGTTTATGTTTTGTATGAGCTGTACTTGTAGCGTTTATATACTATCATCTTATTCATCGAGATATATAACTTAGAGATATGTGAAATTTATGTAAACTTAACGACATGGACGTTTAGTTCTTCCACTTTTGGATTTGATGAATTTTCACTTTTATTATGTATTTGTAAATGGGAACGATATTCAAATACATTTTCACAAACTTTTTGCACCTGGGAAAAATAAACTAAATTTGAAATATATCAGAAAGAAAAGACCGGTGCTTTTACGCGGAGAGAAATGCATTTGCGCCAATATTCAAAATCCCGTTTTTACCAACAAGCGTTAATTGATGAAAAAATAAATTTTTCAGTTTTGTCATAAGAAAAATGATTCCAGCCAACAACGGTAGCATGCATTTCCACTACCGTCCATGAAGAGGCCCAATCAAACTTTCGTTTTTGTCGTGTTGAGTGACCTGTGAAGTTTCCACTTTTTCTTTTTTGTAAACACATCTAACGATTGCCACTTGAGCAATGTCGTTCTTGTTAGCATCAATCAAATCCTTGCGTTCATGAGATTACTAGCAGATATTCATTACATTAAGTACATTATGCCTATCTCACAATAAATCATCTTTTCGGAAACATGAGCTAACAATATTGATTTACGATCGTTTCTTGAGATATCTATCACAGACGTCTTCTGCTTACATCTAATATCAGTGACAGCGGATACTTCTGCTTGTCACTCGTGTAATCTATTCGGTCAACAATTTGAAAAGAAGAGAAAAAAGAAAAACTGACTGCTTCTAAAAAGATAGTTCAAATGTACAAAACATGTTTATACAAACTCAGAAAGTGTAATATTTAAAAAAAAGTTATTTGTATTATTTTTTAGAAATACAACAGATGGTTTCTAAAAGGATCCGTTAATCTTTGCAGTTTTAGTTGTGATTTTAGATCCGATAAGCTTTGCTGGATCACTAAGGGTCTGGTAACGTTTGCTTTATCCAGTCTTGAACTGACTAAGGGTTCAGTTACCATTACAGAATTAAGTTTTGGCAGTGACAATCAGTCCGATAAGCTTTTATTAGGTGTAATTAACATTAATATGATAATATCCGGTAAAACGATATAGGTAACTAAAGGCAATGACATGTATAGCTAACATTATTTTTAACAAGGCTCACACTAATCCTAACTTTTGACTGTATTTTATATTTTATACCTTGCTTGGGGAAACTCTGTTACATATTTCCAACTTATTTGACATTTTTATATGGTTAATGGGTTTTAATCCATTGTACCTGAACAAATGAATGCACAAAAATAATTTTAAGACAAATATCAGCTTTGAAACGCCTTGGAGAAACTACTTTTACTTTTACTACTTTTGTTGTTGCAAATAGATCTACTATATAAATAGAATTGTCCATTTATATGTTCTCTCTCATCACTGATTTTATTTTAGTTACTTGCTTTTATATAGAACACATTACAATCTCAAATATATGCATTTATCAAAAAACAAAAAGGGGTCGGGCTACAAGTTCTTCAAACGTTAGATGCAGCACTTCCCGATTGCGTCAATATTTTTTAATTGTAAAAAAAAAGAAAAACAAGAAGAAAGAAAAGAAAAAAAGACGAATATCAGCATTCTCAGACATGGTTTCTTCAAGCAGGGAACTCTGTAAAAATTGCAACAGTTCCTTTCATTATAGTGTGCTCACAACTAGCTGTAAGCCTCGGCCAACAATGAATGATGGGTTAGAATTTATGTTCCTTTCAAGGACCTATATCTGCTTGTAATTGAATATTTTGGCTTTTATTTTATCTGCGTAGAGATGTGAAAAAGTTAAAACTTTTAAAAACTGAAGATTTATAATGAATGGTGTATTATGGTTCAAATGTCAAAAGATATGCTTTTGAAAAGGTGCAAATTTTGTCCCGCGGAGAAAATTTGCGCATGTGAACAGCACTTTAATTGATGTAGAGACATTATTTCTGGTCTGATTTAATACTGTAGGAAAACAAAATTGGTAAAAGCGTTATCCTTTTGGCACTCCTCATCCCTTATTTAATTTAAAATGGGCACACAATTCACCCCGATCCCGAGATTATTTACCTTGGGTTCGCTATTTGGAGGTATGTTTGCCTGTTTCCCTAACAGCTAACGGAAGGAACTCAAACATATTCTACAGTAGTAGCTTTGTCAAAGCATTTTCACTAAAACATAGGCTGAAGACGAAAATTCCTCTGCGGCTGCAATTACATTGATTCATGCACGAATGCACTATTTCTTCTGACATGACAAAAACACACATTTGCCGATGACATAATACTATTTAACAACCAGTGACAAACAAGAAATCAAATAATATAATATCTGTTTCTGTACAATATTCAGACGGATTCTTTCTCGTTAAATTGAACTGATCTTTTCAGTGATTGGTGGCTACTGGAATATGGTAAAGATTTCTTAAATGGTGTGACTGAGTAGATTCGGAAGAAGTTATGTCCTTGTTAAATATAAGAAATGCGTGAAATGTATACAAACGTAATATATTTTCATGGAAAAGACACTGCTATATAAAATTGTATCTAAAAACATTTTTTAATTAAATACAGCTTAGTAAGGTATGTAATTTATCATCATTCAAACAGGTAAGTGTTAATGTATAATGTAGAAGTTCCAAAACGCGGAATTATGCTTAATATGTGTAATAAATTTTCTGGTCAAGTAAGATCACCGCAAAGAGTATATGCATTTAACAAATCTATGCAAGCGAGCCTTTTTGAAAAAAACGGTTAACATGTCTTACATTGAAGTAGCTTGTGAAAGAATAATCAGAAACATATTATATATACGCCATAAATGCATGGAAATAATTTTGCATATAACACTGCATTAGAAACTGTATTTTTTTCTCAAACATACCCTGATTACATAAGGAAAGGATCATCTACTTGTATAAACAATAAAATATAAAAGTATCTACTTGAACGGATAATGTGAAGATAAACTTGCTTTTGCACACCCTTCTATGGACTTTCCTTATG
Source organism: Mercenaria mercenaria (assembly GCF_021730395.1). Classification (NCBI taxonomy): domain Eukaryota; kingdom Metazoa; phylum Mollusca; class Bivalvia; order Venerida; family Veneridae; genus Mercenaria; species Mercenaria mercenaria. The sequence continues at coordinate 33,107,669 of NC_069372.1, read as the reverse complement.
TATATTGGTGCTTCTGGATCGTTATTGCTAGTAATATTTTGAATATCTTTAGCTGACATATCCCTTGTTATCCAGACACTTGTAATCATGACATGATATTACCGTGGCCATGACTGCTTAAAACTACCTTCCTATGGTACTGCTTAATAAATTCATGAGTAAAAATATTCATTTTAATATTTTTTCAGCAAGTAAGAAAAATAGTAAAAATGGTAATTAATTTGTACATTGTTTATTAATAAACATGCGGAGTCTTTGATGCCTAACATCGACATTTTTCTTGTCTTATTATTTGACGTCAACATTATTTAATTGCAAGTGGCATTTCCGAGTATCGGACCATTTTATTTCCCCCGACTCTGGAGTTTTTTAATCTAGTTATGTTCACTTCTATATTTATGGGTTTTATTCCAACATTACATAAATACATTTAAAACAACTTTATCAGTTTCGCGTAGTTAGAAAAATACTAGATAATCAACTTCTATATTTTCTACAATATTGTATTTTTCAGGAAATAGGGAATCACAAACATATTAAAGCTTAACTTACGGACACATTTGTTTGAGACAGTTCAAGTTGCTTTCATAGTCTTGAATTAAGTCAAGTAACGACAATCGCTATCAATAAATAAAGTCACTTTCGTATTTCCGAACTACAACATGGTAAAACATTTGTTACCGTGGTAACTGCTTCAGCTTCATTGATAAATCTTCTTTTAATCGTTTACAAAATACCGTGTGTAAGTGTAAGAAGTGGCAAAAATGTTCCTTCTCGTTTCAAGAATAAACTGACTATTGCGTGACAGCTTCTTATACAATAATTATCAGACAATATTTTATCAATGCGAATCCAGCCAAACATGAAATAAGAACGCTTTCACTAACGTTACGATACTAGATTGTTTAAGGCACAAATTAAGTCAGTAAAGCTGCAAAATAACATAAGATCCGTCTTCATGTCAACACATTTTTTTCATGTTTGGCTTTCTCATTGAAAGGATGCTTGGAACAATCTTTTGTTGCATTGTTAAAATGTATAAGCCGTTCCAATATGCGGAAACATTCGTAGTAATTACTACTTATTTCATTTCAAACACTATTTTTTAAATACTATTCTTTTCATTTCTTGTCAGTTTTGCAATAACAATATTGCAAAATATGGAAAAAATCTTTGATGTTTTAGCATGAAAAACTAACGTACTAAAATGATTATCTCATTTGTATCTTTCCATATTGAATTTATTAAGCTCGTTAAATAAAATTGATAATTTACCCGATGGAGATTATTATTTTATTCAACTCGTTTAATAAATTCAGTTTGTAATATCGTATTTGAAAGACAGTATTGGAAATAGTTTTACTTCTTGAGAATTTGTATTTATCATTGAATAATAATTAGATTTAATTATCAGAGAAATGTATTAAGTTAAAGTTATCATTCACATTGTCTGTTGTCCATAAACCTATTGCCGCCCGAGATTGCAAACTTATCCACCGACACAGCTATTATTTTCTGAGCACTTCTCTAAAAATAAAAAATTAAAACTAAACTATAAGGGCTATACTCATAGACAATACTCAAACTTCACTCACTGTATATTCGATATAATTCTTGTAAAAATACAAAAAAATATGATAACACTCACCTTTGTTCACGTTCTTTTATCGCGACATGTACTAGCTTGGAAGTTGCGACAGAGCGATTTACCGTATACCTCTAAATGAGGTAGCTCTGTTGTTTACCAGGCGTGAATATGCACGAGATGATTTTATACAAAATTTCACATTTATGATAGTCCTTACAAAAAAAAGGGTTTGTGTATAAACAATCAATAACAAAAATTTGCTAATTCCGTTGGCACTTAAGACCAAGATAAAATGGAATGTCTTCGAATAACGAGAAGATTTCCCATATCTGGCTTTCGTTTCTGTTGGTCTAGAAGATTCTCAATTTTCAAACTATTTTTCGGCGTTAGCTGAATAACATGGATTTTGACCTAGATTCTGTAGTAATCGGGTCATGGAACAGGTGCGCGTCTTAAATGACATTGTTTATCAGAAGGCACATATTAAATGGAACATATTTAGTAGCTTTGTTACCCTAAACTAAAATGATATGTTCTAATTTAAAGTGTTTAGTAATTTATCACCGCTTGAGAAATCGAAAGTAAACTTCTTCCCCCGTTGCGTACCTCGCTTATGGATGAATGAGTGGTGGCTGGCTGTAACTGTAGAGTCAGTACACCCGGTTTCGAACTGTACGCGGTTTCGCACACACGGCAAACTCATGCTCTTCGTGAAAATAAAGCAGACAATTTAACAATTCTTTGTTATTATTTCACGAAACTTAGTTATTCCCTACATGATTTGACACCAGAGGTCTTTCCCCACTGGAGCCTCGCTCTGGCAAGTGCAGACAAAAACAATAACAACATCAATGGAGGCCAGTAGCCTAGGTCAGCTGAAATGTTTTAAATTTCATGAAAATAATGACTATGCAAACAACAACAACAATGTGCAAACTAGATTTAAAAATCACTATTCCATCATATATTATGTAAGTATTTACCTATTACTTTACCCAAATAAAAAAAGGTTTCAACATTAATAAAAGGTATCCCAATCTGCAAATGTTTGATTTTTTGCTTTAGGTTGTTAGCTCACCTGCTCAGGTGAGTTTTTCTGATCGCTCAATGTCCGGCGTCTGTCTGTCGTCTGTCGTCTGGCGTCTGTCGTCTGTCGTCCGTCAAAATTTAGCTTGTGTATGCGATAGAGGCTGTATTTTTCAACTGATCTTCATGAAATTTGGTCAGAATGATTACCTTGATGAAATCTAGGCCAAGTTCGAAATGGGTCATCTGGGGTCAAAAACTAGGTCACTAGGTCAAATCAAGGAAAAACCTTGTGTATGCGATAGAGGCTGTATTTTCCAATTGATCTTCATGAATTTTAGTCAGAATGATTACCTTGATGAAATCTAGGCCGAGTTCGAAAATGGATCATCTGAGGTCAAAAACTAGGTCACTAGGTCAATTCAAGTAAAAACCTTGTGTATGCGACAGAGGCTGTATTTTTCAATTGATATTCATGAGTTTTTGTTAGAATAGTTTCCTTGATGAAATCTAGGACGAGTTCGAAAATGGGTCATCTTGGGTCAAAAACTAGGTCACTAGGTCAAATCAAAGAAAAACCTTATGTATGCGATGGAGGCTGTTTTAACAATTGATCTTAATGAATTTTGCAGAATGTATTGAAGAAATCTAGGCAATGTTTAAACTGGATATCTGGGTCAAAATACTAGGTCACTAGTCAAATCAAATAAACCTTGTGTATGCGATAGAGGCTGTATTTTTCAACTGATCTTCTTGAAATTTTGTCAGAATAATAACTTTGATGAAATCTAGGCTAAATTTGAAAATGGATTATCTGGGTTCAAAAACTAGGTCACTAGGTCAAATCAAAGAAAAATCTTATGTATGCGATAGAGGCTTTATTTTTCATTTCATCTTCATGAAATTTTGTGAGAATGATTATCTTGATGAAATCTAGGAGGAGTTTGAAAATGGGTTATCTGGGATTAAAAACTAGGTCACTAGGTCAAATCAAGAAAAACCTTGTTTATGCGAAGAGGCTGTATTTTTCAATTGATCTTAATGAAGTTTTAGGTCAGAATATTCCTAGAAATCCAGGACGAGTCTGTCGTCGTCGCGTCTGGCGTCAAACTTACGTCGTCTCCGTACAACATTTAGTTTGTGTATGCGATAGAGGCTGTATTTTTCAACTGATCTTCATGAAATTTGGTCAGAATGATTACCTTGATGAAATCTAGGCCAAGTTCGAAATGGGTCATCTGGGGTCAAAAACTAGGTCACTAGGTCAAATCAAGGAAAAACCTTGTGTATGCGATAGAGGCTGTATTTTTCTATTGATATTCTGGATTTTGGTAGAAATTTTTCATAGATGAAATCTAGGACGATTCGAAAATGGTTATCTGGTTCAAAAACTAGGTCACTATGTCAAATCAAAGTAAAACATAATGTATGCGATAGAGGCTGTATTTTTCAATTGATCTTCATGAATTTTCTTCAGAATGATTATCTTGAAGAAATCTAGGACAAGATTGAAAATGGATCATCTGGGGTCAAAAACTAGGTCACTAGGTCAAATCAAAGTAAAACTTGTGTATGCGATAGAGGCTGTATTTTTCAACTGATTTCTAGACAATTTTATCAAATAAATGTTCTGCTGAAATTTAGGCTAATATTTGAAATGGATTATCTGGTTCCAAAAACAGTCAACAAGTACAAACCAAGAAAATAACCTTATTGTCTGCGATAGAGACTGTATATTATTTCAATTCATCTTCATGAAATTTTCTCAAGAATGTTATCTGATGAAATCTAGAACATGTTTGAAAATGGTTATCTGGATTAAAACCTTTTCACTAAGGTCAATCAGAAAAACCTTGTTTAGGAAGAGACTGTATTTTCACCCAAATTGATCTTAATGACTTTTGGTACAAATAACCATGTTGGTCTGTCTGGCATCGGTCGTACTGGCGTCTTCGTCTTAGTCTTAAGTATTATTAGAGTCGGATAATCGATAAGGCCTGTCATTTCCAAACCTGAATCTTAGGCATAATTTGGTCAGAAATGATTACCTGATGAAATCTTAGGCCAAGCTTCGAAATGGTTCATTGCGGTTTGAAATGCGTCACTAGTCAAAATCAAAAGAAAAACCTTGAAGTATTGCGATAACGGTGTAATTTCCAATTGATCATCATGAACTTTAGACAGTACTATCAGAATAACCTTTGATGAAATCTAGGCCGAGTCGAAACATGTGTCATCTGAAAATCAAAAATAGTTCACTAGTTACAAATCAAGTAAAACTCTTTGATTGCAAAGTGACAGAGGCTTGTATTTTGTTCTCATTGATATTCTTGAGTATTTGGTTTAGAAATTGGTTCCTTGAGAAATCAGACGAGTTTCGAAAATTGGGCCTATGGGTCAACAACTAGTTCACTATGTCCAAACAACGAAAAACCTAATAAGATATGAACATAGACTGTATTTTTCCATTGATCTCTAATATTTTCTTCAGGAATGACTATCTTGAAGGAAATCTATGGAAAAGATTGAAAATGATTAATCTGGGACCTCAAAAACCAAGGACACTAGTTCAAATCAAGTAAAAACCTTGTGTAAGTCGATAGAGTGCTGTATTTTTCACTGATCTCATTAAATTTTGCTCAGAAAATCCACTTTAATGAATCTAGGCTAAATGAAAAGTGCATTATCTGTGGTACAAAAAACTATCACTGAGGTTCTAAATCAAAGAAAAGCTTATGTATGCGAAAGCTGTATTTTTCAATTGAATCTTCAATGATATTTAATCTAAGAATGATTATCTTGATGATCAATCAATAAGCAGTTGAAAATGGTTTACTCTGTCCAGGATTAAACTACGATCACTATGTGATACCAATCAAAATAAACCTTGTTTTTTTTATAGAAGGCAGTATTTATTTCAATTGATCATTAATGAATTTGTCAGAAAATCGGCTTCTGTCTGTATTCGGTCGTTCAGGTCACTGTCTGACAAGTCTGACCATCAAAATCTATTTGTTTGTGTATCCGATGAAGGACATGTAATTTTCATACTGTCACTCTTGAGCTGACAAAATTTGGTGAATCTAACATATGTTACTTCAGAATGTGAACAGTTAGTCCAGATTATCGAGTGAATGGTTTTAGACGGGTAACTTTTAGTCAAGTCCAAATCAAGAGGAATATTTATCCTATGATGTAACGACATTCAGGGTATATATTTAAGATTGATAATTATGAGTTTTTAGTTAGACAAGTATTCCTTATGTAAGTCCTAGACGTCAGATTTACAGAAAATGGTCATATTCTGGTCCAAAAACATAGGTCACTATGTCAATATTCAAAAAAAAAAACCATAAGTAAACTGATAACTGTGATTTTCAAATTGATATTCATGAATTCTTCTTCAAATGATATTATGAAGAAATCTAGACAAGATGAAAATGTTTATCTGGCAGAGCTCTAACATAACTAGTCACTAGTCAATCAAAGTAAAACATTGTGTATCATAGAGCTGTATTAATTCAACTGATTTCTTGAAATTTTATCAAATTAATTATCTTTGATGAAATCTAGGGCTGAATTTGAAAATGATTATCTGGTTTCAAAAACTAGTCACTAGGTCAAAAATCAAAAGGAAAAACTTTTATGTATCGATTAGAGGTCTGTACTTTTTCATTGATCTACATTAACATTTTCTAAGATGATTATCTTGATAAATTCTAGAAGCAATTTGAAAATGGTTATACTGGATTAAAAAACTAGGTAACACATAGGTCAATAAATCAAAGAAAAACCTTGTTTTTGGATAGAGGCTGTATTATTTCAATAGGATCTTAAAGATTAAATTTTGGTCAGAATAATCCGGCGTCGTTTTTGTTACGTCGTCTGGCGTCTTGTCTTTGTACCGTCAAATTAAGCTGTGTTTGGATAGAGGCTGTATTTTTCAACTGACTTCATGAAATTTGGTCAGAATGATTACCTTGATGAAATCTAGGCCAAGTTCGAAATGGGTCATCTGCGGTCAAAAACTAGGTCACTAGGTCAAATCAAGGAAAAACCTTGTGTATGCGATAGAGGCTGTATTTTCCAATTGATCTTCATGAATTTTAGACAGAATGATTACCTTGATGAAATCTAGGCCGAGTTCGAAAATGGGTCATCTGAAATCAAAAAACTAGGTCAATAGGTCAAATCAAGTAAAAACATTGTGTATGCGACAGAGGCTGTATTTTTCAATTGATATTCATGAGTTTTGGTTAGAATTGTTTCCTTGATGAAATCTAGGACGAGTTCGAAAATGGGTCATCTGGGGTCAAAAACTAGGTCACTATGTCAAATCAAAGAAAAACCTAATGTATGCGATAGAGGCTGTATTTTTCAATTGATCTTCATGAATTTTCTTCAGAATGACTATCTTGAAGAAATCTAGGAAAAGGTTGAAAATGGATTATCTGGGGTCAAAAACTAGGTCACTAGATCAAATCAAATTAAAACCTTGTGTATGCGATAGAGGCTGTATTTTTCAACTGATCTTCTTGAAATTTTGTCAGAATAATAACTTTAATGAAATCTAGGCTGAACTTGAAAATGGATTATCTAGGTTCAAAAACTAGGTCAAATTAAAGAAAAGCCTTATGTATGCGATAGAGGCTGTATTTTTCAATTGATCTTCATGAAATTTTATTAAAATGATTATCTTGATGAAATCTAGAATGAGTTTGAACATGGGTTATCTGGGATTAAAAACTAGGTCACTAGGTCAAATCAAGAAAAAACGTTGTGTATACGATAGAGGCTGTATTTTTCAATTGATCTTGATGAATTTTGGTCAGAATAATTGCCTTGATGAAATCTAGGCAATTTATGAATATGGGTCATCTGCGATCAAAAACTAGGTCACTAGGTCAAATCAAAGAAAAACGTTGTGTATGCAATAGAGGCAGTATTTTACACCACATCTTCATGAAATTTGATCAGAATATTTGTCTGGATGAAATCTAGGTTTAATTTGAATATGGGTCATCTAGGATTAAAAACTAGGTCACCCGATCAAATTAAAGGAAAACTTTGTGTACGCAATAGGGGCTGCATTTTACACTGGATATGTATAAAATTTAGTCAGAATGATTGCCTTAATGAAATCTAGGTCAAGTTAGAATATGGGTCATCTGGGGTTAAAAACTAGGTCACTAGGTCAAATAAAAAAAACCTTGTGTATGTGATAGAGACTGTATTTTTCAATTGATCTTGATGAAATTTGGTCAAAATGATAGCCTCGGTCAAATTAAGGCCAAGTTCATCTCGGATCAAAAACAAGGTCGCTAGGACAAATCAAAGAAAAACGTTTTGTATGCGATAGAGGCTGTATTTTTCAATTGAGGTTCATGAAATTTATTCAGAATGATTGCCTTGATCAAATATAGGTCAAGTTTGAATGCAGGTCACCTTGGCTTAAAAACTAGGTCACTAGGTCAAATTGAAGAAAATACATGTTTACACTTCAAGAGACCATAAGTTTGGTCCAATCTTAATGAAAATTGGTCAGAATATTTGTTTCCATGAAATCAGTAATGTCAAACATGTTTACACTGTTATGGTGTGTTTCTCAGGTGAGCTACCTAGGGCCATATTGGCCTTCTTGGTTTTTTTTCAAACTGAGAACTTAATCAAGTAATTAGAGTTATGGGGTTCACTAGTGATTTAAAAGCTCGGGTTTTATTTTCATGTCAACTGCTTTAGCCTTTTCTAGTCCAACTAATTGTAAGCTGGTCGACAAATTGTACTAGTGGGTTACTTATGGGGGATTCTGACCCAGCACGAAATTATTTCAGAATCAGCCCAGGAAGTCAAATCATTTTGACCTTCCGTCACTGAAAGGATACCTCTTGATCATTTAAATTTGCTGCTTAGTTGGAATATTTGCAAATGAATAATGTGTTCGTATATGTATATCCAAATATTTTCTGTCTGTATATTCTGTTTAATTCTGAATTTTTCATGCGCCAAACATTATTACCTCTACGCCGTTTGTCTTTTTAAAGACATTTCTTCTTACATCTAATCTTCAGTAGTGAGGACTTTGGAATTAAATGGCAATAAAATATAGATAATAGATGCCTTCTTGTTGTGTTTCGTAATGAACTTTTCCATGGCTATTTTCTGTTGATGGTAAATAGCATCACTTCCTGATATTAAACTGACTGCAAATTGTGCTATTAGAAGAGTATTTGAATACGAATATTGATAACGTTCTGCCAGACATCAATAAACTTCCTTAAACAGTATTGGTGTTAGATGTCTAACATATCAAACGACCTAGCACCTTCACACTTGAAATTTATGTCAATACACGGTCTTCGTTTTACTTAAAGTACATTTGACAAAAACAGTGATATATTCTTACGCATAAGAGCTCAAAACAAGGGTTATTCTACGATAAACCACGCTTGGGAATTTATTATTTCTTAAATAACACACAGTTTTCATCCTTCTAATAAATTGGTTCGTGCTAGAATTATTATTTCATAATGAGCGTTAGGCTTCCGAATAAAAAGTCTTAAACCAATGCTAGGACAAACGCTAAGAATTATAATCTTTCTTCGGGTTTCCGTTTGGAATAGGCAGATATATATTATTTCCAACTGATTATATGAACTGCGCAAAAAGTATCTAGATCTAACATGTGGATTTTAATGGAAACCGATGCGAACCTTCTTCTCTTAAGACATGGGATATTCACCTAAGAGAAACTTAATTTCCGACCGCATTAATTGATCTCGAATCCTTTTATTGTTAGCAAACACCATTTGTTGAGATAACGTCATGGCATCAGTCGGTAACTGACATGTCTTTTCTTAATCATTTATAGTATTTACGTTAGAAGTCAGAGACTACCATAAACCATATGCTCCGCCCACCCGCTCACTCACAAACACCATGAAAGTTAGAGAGCTATATATTTTTGAAAAGTGCAAGAAATGGATACAGCTGTATATTGCCAAGCACTAATCCGCTTAAAACTATTCTGGTTTCGGTGTTTGTGGGAAAGGGTTGGCGTCCTTAAAATAAAAGAAAAGACATGGCAAGTTCTACTGTATAAACCCAGTAAAAGTAATTCTAGTTGATCATACACATTAGATGCTTATACGTTAGACATATCTCATGCAGACATACACCTTTTAGTGAAATGTGGGAGGCACACATAAAGCTATACCATACTGTCTCCTTCGCTAGGTAAAAACAGATAAATATATGTTCTAATTAACATTATTTATATTAATCTTTCTCGTTAGATTGTTCAAAGTGTATTCAATGATTAGTATATGTTATCGTTATTAAACGTCATTGAGCCCGTTCGGAGCTGGCGCTCTGGTTTAGAAATTGGATTACTGTGGAGGCAGTAAACAGTTTTCTGAGCTTCTCGGCCTAGAGTCGCCTACCCAACTTTCAAAACCTCACACAAAAGTCTACACACCTGAAATAAAGATATTGCAATATTAACATCACTGTATGTCTATCGTTACAAACCATCTGCAATACATCCCTAATATCTAGTTTTTTGTTTACAAGACCTGAATTTTGTGCTCTCCCGGTCGCGGAAACTGATGAAAAAGCTAAATTTGACAATTTACAAATCGCTGTAGAAAATTCCCTGCAAATGATAGCTCCAACTGCTACACTGTTCCATGCTTGGGTAACACTGTAAAATTTGAAAATAAGCTCAAATACATGTGCCATCCGTACCGTTTTTTGACTATTCCAGTTTTCCTTAGGCCCCTGCTAAAATGACAACCCCACTTTAAGCTAGCTCAGAGAAAGCATGTATACGCACCTGCAAGTCATTACGTCATACTGTCAAGATCAAGGCTACTCAACTGATTTTCTTTAAATAAGTGAAACTCAGTGCTAGCCGCTGAAACTTCAATTCTAGCAATTATTATTATGTTAAACTTCAAATATCCACTTCAATCCGTAAATTGCATCTTATTTGTAAATTTGACCCTTGCAATTCGACACTAACAGCTGAAAACTGTTTACTGCCTCCTGTATACCTAGCTTGATTCTTAGTACTCATTACATTGATTTGTTAGTATACTGCCTATATAGAAATTAAACTGGTTGGGTTTTTTTACGTTGAAGGCGAGCGCTCAAGGATCCTGCATTTACAATTTGCAATCAATCTAAAATCCGACATTTCAGAAAATGATGCTTCTTTCCATTAATTGAACACGGTCGTTCAAAAGTTCACGGTCATAAGAAAACAAAGTACATGAAAACGACATCTATTATTTATAATCTATGAACTCGTAATTAGTTTCACGAATGAAGGGAACAATGTAAAATTTCATATGTACACGCTTGAGTAACGCTGACAAAATTTCTTTGAATCTAACTGCATTTTATGTTTACATTCAGAATGTTGTGGACAGGTTTAATGTCCTAGCATAATTCTTATGTGCACATGGTTTGTAGACCAGAGATGACTTTTATCAAGTCCAATATCAACGGGAGCGGAATATCTTATCTTCCTCCTAATGATGTTAAACAGATACATCATCACGATATCAACAATAATTTTACAGTTTATCTCATTAACCTTTAAGCGCCCTGCCTTTTTCAAGATAAACAAGTACTCTCCTAATATGTAAGTCCTTTAACGTCAAAGATTCATACATGAGATAAAATATACAATATTGCATGGTCAACAAATATTGAAGAACCCATACTACCGGATCTATGATGCAAGTATTTTCCACAGAAAAAAAAACCCATAAAAACTGATAACAGGAAAAAACGATATTACTGGTAAGTCATCCAACAAGAACAATATTTATGAATTCAAACCGATAGACTGCAATGTTTTTATCTTGTGTATCCAAGAAGTCTCTTTACATAAGCGATTAATGTCACTAGTTGCAATATCTATTGGCATTTTATATTATGATTCTGTCCATTACAATGCGAAGCTATATTTGAATAGGATGGATCCTCTAATACAATATTCTATGAGTATTCATCCGTTTAGAGACGTTTTATCTAGTCTGGCTGACGTACTGAATATTATATATATTTTTAAACATGAAATAGACTTCAAAAGAACAAAAAATATAACAAGAAGGAGAGGAAAAAGACATTTTACGGATACTACACTGCACTTAAAGGTCCATAATGCTTAAACATTTTATCTTAAACACAGATTAAACAGCTTTCCAAATAGATGTTATGCATACTTACATGTTCAGAAAAGCACTACTTTTAATATTGCACATGAACTGTTGTAGTTAGAGCCATAAAGGGAGGTAAAAACAATAGATTCAATAAAACATACTAGAATAAACCTTTGATAAATGTTAAAGAAATTAATTATCAGAAATAGGATTTAACAAGCAATAAGATAAAGCGCGAAGTGCAAGATCGAGGCAGTCGATGCATGCATTCTTTGAGGAAAAGCAACGAATTTCTCTATCGAAAGAAAGAAAAGCGGCGAGAACACTGGCCATCATAATGATAACATTTGTACTGTGCTGGATTCCATTTTTCTTACTTTATCTTATTTTACCATTTTGCAGCAGCTGTGAACACCCGGGAGAAATTGTTGAAATACTTTTTGTATGGCTTGGGTATGTGAATTCAATGTTAAATCCGGTCATTTACACAGTTTTCAATATGGAATTCAGAAGAGCGTTTAATGATTTTATTTCAAAATGTTGCGGTAAACAATCAAGAAATCAGCTTATGTCAAGAACCTATGTGTAATAGCAACATAAATACTTACATGGTAAATAGGTCAATAATTTTGTCATGCATTTCGGCATGTGAACACCGTTTATATTAACGGCGGTCCGACATTTAAAGGTCGTAAGTAAAAGATACGGCTTTAATAAAGTATTAGTATATAAATGTAAAAAAAGAGTTTTGTTTACTTTTAATGTCTTTATATTGACATTTTTCATACGTGCAGTCTTTGACCGATTTGTTCTAACTTTCCTAACTAACCAAACACCAACTTAATTAATTCGGAATCAAACATCGCCAGAGATGAGATACAATTTATTTGCCTATAATATTACAATTCTAAAACATTAAACTGGTAATATCAATGTCATTTTATGACAGGGTCAGATCATTTATATATTTTGTCCATCAAATTATTACTGCAAGACTAATGGTAAAATGAGTACAGTGTATTTTACAGACTTAACACAAGCGCTTTGTAACTATCTTTTCCTCCTATTCATTAAAAGTATTATCATGTTTTATATGTTATTTTACAATAATTAGCTAATGAAAGTAAACACAATATCATAAACCGGAAGGCATGGAGGCATCAGACAAGTGTCGTTTGTATAAGAATGTATATGCCATTAACAAACTGCATATAATATGAAATAAGGCACTGCCTCAATCGGGAATCGCTCCGACTTCAACTCTTCCCATAACATTTGAAAAGAACTGTCTAATGACAGCCCGGAAGGGCACATTTTAATTCGATAGTAAATATCTCATTGGGTATATCGCATGTTACCTTGGAGGGACCGATCCCGATTTTCGTCGCTACGTGTAGGATCGATTCCCCATCAATTTGAAGGTAGATTTTGGAATAAAAACAACACTGCCCGTATTGTTTTGTATTGTATTGTATTGTATCGTATTGTATTACAGGTAATTTCCGCCTCTCGGATAGGCGAACCCTCCGGAGAGGTATATTTATTTTTATTATACCTCACATAAATGTCCAATGCAAATTTCCCATTAGTTTAACTTGAATAATATATCATATTTCCCAGTGATTTTATATCACATGCGCAAAATCGTTATTTTCAATTTCTGCGCAGGTGATATGATCCATAATTTCATATCACATGCGCAACAGCGTTATTTTGTTTTTCTGCGCATGTGATATTATTGTTTCATATCACCCGTTGAGAAATTGATACTTTCGCATTGATTATTTTCTTTTTTAAGCTACGTGCAAAATATTTCGAAAACAATTTTTCATCAAATATTGAATCGAGACTACAACAATAAGTTTGGAAATGATCTAGCTAAGAAAATGAGTACTCACACTTATATGTTTCATTTAGAAAGAAGAAAGTTATCGCCGTTTTTCGAATGCTACTGTTTGACGCAATGTTGAAATATTAGAATAAATATAGCTAGATGTCAGCGATATGTAATCGTCTCGACTAAATCTATCAAAAAAAATCTTATTACAGCAAAGTCGCCAAAAATTATGAGTCCTAACAAGTAAAGACTCTTTAATTCTGTCTTCATTATTTGGTTAGTAATTACTTTTTAATGTTAAATAAATTATTATGTTGATTTTCCAGTAAATGCTTTGACCCTTATAAGCTTTCGGTATAAAAAAATGAATATTGCATTCCTGAGAGGGTGATATGAAAAATGTTCACCCCTCGGAATATGAATATAGACCTCGGCTGGCGCCTCGGTCAATATTCATATATCTCGCGGTGAACTTTTTTCATATCACCTTCTCATAAATGCAATATTTATATAATATGAACTGTGCTCACTAGGTGCTTTTATTTACAAGTGCACGCTACGTGTATATATACCATATATCCATATTTGTACTGATGTGCAAGACGTTGCACTTCGGGCAAGTTATGTGGACGTTTGCACAAGGAAAAAGCGTATTCTTCCAAAAATCCGAAGTCAGACGCTTTGTGCACATGCCGGAAGTAGGTCTACACATTTTTTAATTCGATAGTATATATCTCATTCGGTATATCGCATGTTACCGTAGAGGAATCGATCCCGAAAATCGGTAGGATCAATTCTCTATTAATGCGCCACTACAGAAATGCTTATGCATACATAGTTGGTGGGCATATTTTGACAGTAAGTTGAATAGAAAAAGGTTTTTAACTTAGATGGAACTCCAAGTAGAAAATAAGGTCACTGTCTTCATAAGTTAAAGTTTATACGAATAGCCTTAGACAATATTCAAGTTCAGCGCAGCCTGTATATTTTCGTCGGCTTTTTTAATAAATATACATTGATTATCCTACAAAATCTTTTTATTAAAGGAAAATAAACCAGATTTGCGCTGAAATCTTCGTGGGTCATCATTACTTAATCAGTTGCAGTGATGATAATTGATGGTACTTGCAATCTACAATATAAAGTAATGAAAAGCTCTCTATAGAAAGCTAGAATGTTTCTGATCATTAAAACGCATTTGCCACTTACAACTTGTCAACAGCATAAAATAGGTCTAAAATGAAATTAGACAAAGCTTTACTACATAACTGACATAATCAATCAAAATATCCCTATATTTTGCCATTTATTTCACATAACGATACGAAAAAGCGCGTCATTCTTATTGAATACGTACGTCACTGTATATAGTAACAAAATATTCTTAGTTACACGCCCAGATCTGGCCGCTTAGCCGGTCAGGGTTGCCGCTGTATTGTTATAGCTGGTTAAGTTTTGCAGGTTTAGTCACAAGTATTATTTATATTAAATATAGTTGAAGCTTGGTATCTCGAATTTCGAGAGGCCGAGCGTTTTAATTCGAGATAACTGAAATTCGATTTAAAATGTAATTAAGTGCACGTGCTTTCAGGGCGGGACTTAGAAATGTCTTCGCGATAGCCGGAATTGTGAGATAAACGAGCTCGAGATATCGTGTTTCAGCTGTAGTCTATTTTCCCTTCCCGTGGCCTTTCGTAATAGCATAATGTTTTCTTTTCCTCCATTGTGTTTCATTACGTACATGTATTTGTAGCATTTTATCGAAATCAGCATGATCCTATCATGCTAGATAAAAATGGCGACGTAAGCAGTTTGTGTCACGAAAAGAGACATTGAAAGAAGGTAAAGGGAGAAAATTAAAAGGATTTATTTAATGAAGCTTGAAGCTAACAATTCCTTGTCTATTTTCTTTTTTTTTCTGTAGTAGTGATAAGTTCTTTCTACGAAGTTAACGTTAGTAATTAAATCATTTTTTACGAAATACATTCAGCTGGATCAACCCTTGTTCGGCCTATAAGGAGCACTAGCTGTTTTTTGCCAAACTCTTTGAAAATTTATCAAATGGTCATTAACCTATTTCAAATCGTGTAAAATGATGCATAATGGCTAAAGGGTCTTATATTTTCTCCATATTTGATCAGGTGGACGTATTTTTATCGATTTAAGGAGGTAGGTTACCTTAATATTTGTATGTGCGCATGTCCAACCGGAAGCTAACGTGACGATTTACGACGACGTTTACGACAAACTAAATGTGTTTGTATATCCATTCTTCTGAAAAGAAATCACAAACCTACCTCCGATCTGATGCATAATGGTTTAATAATGCAGAAATAATGAATAAATCGCCGCAGAAACGCTTCAGAACATTGTTGCCTTAAAATGATGTCATTGACGTCATGACGTTATGTGTCAGTTACCGCGCAAAATTAATAGCTCTTATATTGAAAGTACGTAATTCTGTGTATTTTCTTTATTTGAACTTTAAACAGCCATTATTTGTTGAAATATTTGAGTCTTTCGCTCTGAAAAATGATCAGGTTTTGCTTCTTTTATGTAGTTATATTGAAATGTTATGCGAATGTAATAAAATGGATGACGGTAACTGATGTTATTGGGAATATAGCTGGGTGAAAGGTTTCTTATTTCGGCCATTTTCAAATAAAATTTGGCAGTTTAATTTGTAATACCTAAATCACGTGAAATACAGAAAATTGCCGCGGTTCAACTAATTTGAATTTACCCTGGTAACAAGGTAACCTACCTCCTTTAGGACCTGTTTTGCGTCACAATATAGAATTTCATATTTTTCAGTTTGATTTGTAATACCTAATACCTATTCAGTAGAAAATTGTTGGTTACTTTGAACTTTAAGAAAAATAGGGCTTGGTGCTTGGTATTATTTTTATTACATAACCCAAATATTCCACGTTGGTCATTAACAGAATGGCACTGAAGCCGTCGAAAAAATCGTTGTTGTTTAAAATGAGAGAAAATGCGTTACCATGGAAACACGAGCCCCGTGACATATACGTATTAAGTTTATATTAGAAAGCTAACGCGCATACTAGAAAAATTATCAATTATGCAGACTTCTACGGATAACAATTAAACCAAAATACACTGAAAAGTGTTAAATATCCGGAATTGAGATTGTAGCCATTAAAACATTAAATTACGCGAAATACAGAAAATTGCCGCGGATCAACTAATTTGAATTTACCCTGGTAACAAGGTAACCTACCTCCTTTAGGACCTAACAAGTGTTTTGCGTCACAATATAGAATTTCATATTTTTCACAATGCTATTCAAATATAACTTGGCGATTGAATGTATCCTGAATTGAAACTGGACGATTAATGAAATAAAATGCAAGATGTTGCTTACAATGGTCTATAATATTAGTTTGCATATGTATGGGTGGTCAATATAAGATATCCATTTCTCCTGATTTTTTCTCAATATTTTGTAATGAACTCAGAGAAATCTTATGGAAGTACGTGTTTTTAAGAAATGTAACAAATTCAGAAAAAACATCGGACAATAATTTCCTTCTACTAGGCTGACCACTACCAAATCAAATATAAACATTCTCTCATTTTTTCCTTTCTCGTATCCTATCTCAAAAGCATCGTGTTTTCTTTATTCTTCTATTCTGCCGAAATCCACTTGCTCTTTCCGCTCGCTACGTAAGAATTTTGTATGTTAGAAAGAGAAATAGAAAGGAGTTGTATTTTATATAAGCTAACATCAGTTTTTTTCGCCTTTTTGATATTTTTAATTTGTGTATACAGCCAAAAACGTAATTTTCCAAGGAAATTCTGAGTATAAAATATTTTACTTCGAGAACATCCACACATGTATCATTTTAGCTATAATATCTACGGTTATTTTTGTTATTGCAATGCTTTATTACTATTACCTAAATTGGCGTCAGTTACCTGGAAAATAACACAATTCAGACACATTCTTCTAAATAGTTATACAATTTTACTAAAACCATTGCTTTCCGATCTCTCAATAATATATAATATTTTTTCCAACTTTGAAATTGGCGCGCCTACAGATTTTATCGAAATTTAGAAAGTACTAAAATGTGTGCTTACAGTAAATAAGGAAGAAAAAGTGATTATCGTTCTCATCCATCCCAGGTTTTGCATAGTCCCAATGCGAGGAAAATAGATGTACAGTATATCAAAAATAAACTAAAATAAAATTTAAATTAAACTGTATTTTACATGTCTTATAGACGACAAAACAAGTTTTTATAGTTTTATGTTTTGAGGGAATATGACGAAGTGAAAACGTTCATAAACATCAGTTATATCGTCGTTGCGTATGAGTAGTGGGTCTGCATAACAAGCAAGTAATTACACAATTGAATTAAAGATCACATGAAATTAGTATCTGTCGTAGAGAAGTAAATTCGGCTGATGCAGTCCACTCCAGTTCAAATGTTAATGAAGGGCACACAGGTCATTTAGGCTATTCTTGGCTTGATTTGCAACCTCCTTCTATGTACAAGACAGTTAATTAGGTCGAAAATGTGTACTTTCAATCCCAAGTAAATAAATCCTAATTTGACCAAATCTGAATCTACAAATTATTAAGCGGTGGTTCTGTATTGCACATTACAAAAATATGTCCAAAGACTATATACAGGATACTAGTTAAAAGTCTATACATTTACTTTTATCTCTTGCTTTGATTCTTTGTTTCATGACTGATTTTGCAACCCGTGTACCTAACTAATTTTGCACATGAAAAAAGTCTTTATTTTGAGTTCAAAGCATTCTACAACTGTATAAATTCATTATGTTTGCCTAATGAAAGCTTCACAGACACAGGGTAATATTACGAGACGTTGTGAAGTTCAAAACGGCGTGAGGATTCCATGTGTATACGGTTTCTGATAGAGAGGTCTATAGACTATTACTTTCCTATTTTGTACTGAAATTGCTTCAAGGGACAGGTAGATGGATCTCAAATCCTGACCATTTGAATATTTTGGACGTCCAAATATGTGACACTGTGTCCAAGGAGCAATACTTAACAAAAGATATCAGTATTTATTACATATCCATTTATAAACCCTGTTAAGTTTCAACGTATTATCTTATCAACGGACCGTATATAACAGGGAATGACAGCAGCCATAAGCCATGCGCAAAATCATCAGCCATTATTTAGAGAAAACAATAGTTAAAGTTATTAATGACTAGTAATGTCATCTTCTCGTTAGCAGATGAGTTAGCGTCCGACCCTACACGTATGTCAGACCCACTAGAAGTAATTTATCAGTATAAATGAAAAACTACAATACATTTTAGTGGGAAAAGGCCGAAACTTTAATATTTAAAGATTTCTCATGACAATTGGCAATTGGCAAGTTGAGCTAATGTTTAAAATGCACATACTATACAAACAGCTAAAAATGTATGTTGAAAATAACTTAGTTTCATTTGCCCCAGCGAAAACTGCAAAGGAACAAAAAAAATACATTAAATAAACAAGACAAAATTTGAATCCAGCGAAAGAACAATTATCCCAAGCGACGACTGCAAAGCGATACACATAAGTTATTAGAGAGTACAAAAGTACGTTACTGATAACATAAAACAGTAATCACCAAATTAACATTCTGATAATAGAAAAACAAACATACGGCATCATGAAATACAATGGAAATGTAACTTTTGTTCAAATATGTGCAAATATTATACGAGATGCCGTCATATCAATTAAGATGCATGCCACGATCGAATCTGTATATTATTCCTGGCACTGACCATTTATATATCTAAGGTCTAAGGTCCCGAAAATAGGTTTGCATTGTGAAACGAACGGTTGTAAACACCCTAATTCCGGTCGAGAGATTGACACAGTGTGAGCATCCATGAAACACAAGTGCGGACCTACAATTGAAACTAATAGGCCGACAAACTATGTCAAGGCTTCTACACTGTTAAGGGCTCGTGACATTCCGCAAAGTAATATTAACCCTGGTCGGTGGTAGACAGTTGTTCAAAGGGGCGAACCATCAGCATGAAGTTCATGCAGACGTCTAAAGACAACTATCATGAAGTTCATTTGGGCATTCATGGTTCTAAATATTGAGTACCATAAACATCTCTTTCCATCTTTATTGTTTAAAGGAATTTAGTCACAAGAAAGGTATCTTAATTATAAGGGGGTTATTGATTCAGGAATAGTTCTTGGAAGTTTAAAATGCCATAGAAAATTCAAGTCTGTTGAAAATAAGAAAACAATGTAAAGACTTCAGGTTCATACCTAATATTTGTTACAATAAAAATGCAATGAGTGGAGACTCGTGAAGGGTCGATTTTTTTCCTTTAAGTCTTTCAGCTAACTAGGTAGCAAATGAAAGAAATGTTAAACTTATACTATACATATTATACACTAGGGGAAAATAGTGCTTTATCTTATTGAGTTTTACTTATTCCCAGTTTAGTAGTCTTGTTCATCCGTCCAACTAGATAAAAGTTGTCATAATATCTCACTTTTCCTAGAATCTGATGTAAAAGTTACGTTTTTAATAGCAAGGTATACTTAATGTTTTTATGTCCGTGAGTGTTTCCAAAGCCAATTTATGTAGGAAGGATAAAGTTGTGAACATAAATTCGGTCATGTGAATTGCAAATTATAGCAGATGTTTGACATAATTCAATGTTTCTTTGAGCAATTCAAACTTTACTGACAATTCTATCAAATATATAAGTACAGTGATTTATATAGTGCCGAGCTGTTGCCTTAACTTCAAAGTGTTTTATTTGTTTGCTTTGGGTTTAGCGCCGTTTTCAGCAGTATTTCAGTGAAGTAACGACGGGAAGTTAATGTAACCAGTTACTAGTACTAACTTATTATATACCCCATGAATCAGAGATGAATGGTGAATGTTTCCAGACACAGTGTATTTTATTAATCGTCAAGAAGAACATACGCCTCGTCCTAAGATCGAGCTCACGGCCCCACGATCCGAAGATCTGCGTTCTCACTGTTGAGCAAGCGGTCGGACAACGGTCTGCATCATTATCAATGATCAACAAGATGTGTGTTTCTTCATATTTATATCAGACGAATGTTTTAACAAATCCCAAATCTCCATTCTTCTCTTGTCCATGTCACAGACACTTGGGGTTAGGGCCACCCCACCCACCCCATTCTCCCCAGCCCCTGCCTAAGTTTAGCGAATATTTTTTAGCATTTTAACATGTATTGAGCATATGTGACGATCATAAAATGCATTTTGTAACATTTCAGAGTGTTTTAAAAAATCCATTTTTACCATCAATTCTCTTAATACAGATTTGCAACAGTGAAACTGACCCTAGAAAACAATAGTCGATT
This sequence comes from Mercenaria mercenaria, assembly GCF_021730395.1. Lineage (NCBI taxonomy): Eukaryota > Metazoa > Mollusca > Bivalvia > Venerida > Veneridae > Mercenaria > Mercenaria mercenaria. The sequence continues at coordinate 33,086,682 of NC_069372.1, read as the reverse complement.
TAGCTTCTTAATTAGCACCTACCTATAAACCCTGGTCTGTACCCATTCTGTCAAATAACACCGGGTCTGACAACTGACGTGCGGGTTCCGACGCGAAAATCAGTAATTATCATAAATCAGTCAATCTTACTTGTATGGCACACTTCCCTGCGAATAGATCCATGCTTTGCACTGCGCATAGCGTACGCGGGTACCAAATTTGGATTTTTATCGTAGGCAATGATGATCCGGAATAATATAGTCGTAAATCTATTAATTTTGATAACCGGTTTATGATATGCACAGTACAAAGCGGGGGTTCAAGCGGCAAGCAAGTGTTCCCAGTGTAAGTTTCACTGTTGCAAATCTTCATGGATTAAGAGAATTGATAAAAATGCATATTTTTTAAAACACGCTGAAATGTTAAAAAAATGCGTTTTATGATCGTCACATATGCTCAATACATGTTAAAATGCTAAAAATGTTCGCTAAACTTAGGCAGGGGCGGAGGAGAATGGGGTGGGGGTGGTCCTGACCCCAAGTGTCTGTGGTCCATGTTAGCTGCTAAATAGTCTGCATAATAATCTTTTTAAATACGATATACTGAAGGTGTATTCAGTGGTGGCTAAAACAATACCAACAAAGCAGATGTTTGAATTTGTCTTCGTTCTAGAGCCTCAATACTTGCCTTTAACACAGACAGCATTTCCATAACATGTCCAGATAGCCATAGTAATACTTGGGACAATACTTAAACACAGTTATGTTATTATCTGTAAATTAATAAAGTAGTATTGGTAATTAATCTGTCGCTGTTCAGTTTAAATAAGTAGACTTTTATAGAGACAAAAAATGTATGATATGACATATAATTTGAATAATTTATACTAATTTAATTTAGATCGGTTGGATTGTGAAGAAAGCTTAAGCTTATGGAGTCACTTTCGAGTTCTTTGCCTGAAAAAAGACAGTACTGGTGTCATATTAGGAGGAAAGGTCGTGACCCCAGTGGAATTCTAACCGGCAACCTCCAGGTTGAGCGGCCGACACCCTAACCTATACACCACCGCTCCCCTTAATAATTTGAATATATGAGCTAGGCGCTTTGCAAATGGTATTCTGCCGTTACTGGACTGCAACATTTATAAAGCTTAAGTTCACACAATCTAATTGTTTGAGACTTGCTCGTTTCAGTATTTCAGATTCATTCCTATATTTGAACATTTAACAGAACATGTTCAAAAACGACGCATGTAAATTTTATAAAACTACCTCAGATACTGGAAATGATAAAAGATATTTGTAGTCTGGAATTTATCAGACTTCCTGCGTTCGATAACGAAAATTACATTCATTTAATAATCAAAAACCATTAAAAATGTTAAAAGACTCAGTACGGATTATTAATTATGCTATTTTGTACAAAATGAGAATGAAACAGCCAATTTACGCGGAGGAAGAAAAATCCAACCAAGTAGAAGTCTGAGCTACACAAGTTTTACAGATAACTGGCGTCATGAAGTACATACAAGCTTTTGAAGGCATCATTTTCTCAAAATATAGATGACATATGGGGAAAAGTTATTGGAATTAAAGCCACCACAAGAAATTCAAACTTGTTGAATATCAAGGAAGGAAATAACGATGCTTCAGAGTGTAAGATCATGCAATTAAAATCCATTATAAAACGTGTTGGATGATGACTCGCGAATGCCGACTTTAAAACGAGATTGCTTAGTTTGCATGTTTTGGTATAAAGAATCAATGTTTCTGGACTGTATTGTCTTCTGACGTCAGAAGTGCGAGTCGTTGTAATGATTCCGACTTCCTTTGTAACCTTCCATACTTACGCTAAAACGTTTTTTATTCTAAAGGGCATTGTCACTATAGCGTTTTGCAGCAAAGCAAATTTCTCTTTTTCTTATTTTCTATTGAAAACATAAAATGTTATAGCATACCTCCTTTAGCAATGGTTTTCAGGGAATGACCAACACAACATGGAAAACGAACATAATTGGGCCGGATGACGTCAAATGACGTTGCCATGGTACATTTCCTTATTATTTGTCGAAAGAAATAATGATTTGATAAATCAACTTAATATTCTCTTAGTTACATGATATAACCGTTTCATTGATCTTTGATGATATATGAAAAAATGAGAGCACCTTTCCATGTATTTATTGAACACCCTTCGCAGAAAATATCAAATAGTGACTATTAATTCCATTATGTGGTTTGAATACTATCGTACATCTCATATTCTGGTTCAAATCAATGCAGAATTCTTATAATCTAATAAATGGCGGAATGATTTTCAGTTTCGATGAACTTTGAGTTATGTTAATTAGATAAAAGGAACGTATTGAGGATTAAGATCTAAGACTTTAAGACATTGCTATTATTTTGACAAGGAATACATGTTCAGTACTTTTATTATTACTGATGAGACATGCCATTAGTTCCACTTTAAAACGTTTGCAGGACTAGGTATACGAAGGCCATTATTATGCGCCCGAAGGGACGTAATCTGTTATGAAAACGGGGTCCGTCTGTCTGTCTGTCAGTTAGAAATTTCATGCCCGCTCTGTAACTCTTGAACCCTTTGAAGGATGACACAAATGTTCACTACATCGAGTGGAAGTGCAGAGCGCATGTTTTGGACCGCTCGCTTCAAGTCCAAGGTCACACTTTGGGGTCAAAGGTCAGTGGCTTTGTTTCGTGTCTGCTCTGTTACTTTTGAACTCCTTGAAGGATTTTAAAGAAACTTGGGCAAAAGGTCACACTTAGGGGTCAAAGGTCATATGACTTTTTTCGTGTGTATATTGCTCTGCATTTGGGTGCTCTTGTTTTTATTTGGCAGATCCCTTTTTTGTTCACTTACGATAATTTTTATTGAATTACTGCCATTTTATGTTACTATAAATAGATTATTTTGTAACTTTTTTATAACTGGCCGTAGGGAAAAACAGAAACCACTTTTCTGTGGTACAACATGGATGGTACCTTCAATTTTAGGTGTTTTAGGATTTTTTGAGGACGTAGATTTTTTTTCTCTGTGGACTTAGATTTTTTTGTTTTGGAATTCTTCCCTTTGTTTTTCTTGTCCTTTGGGCTTCAACAGTAATGTTCTTTAAATTTTGCTCCCATCCTCCTCTGATATAACCCTTCGGGAATATATTGGCGGGGTTCTTATTTTATATTTGAGGAAGCCAACCAATTGTATTGATGACAATTTCTAAATGAGATACATTAAGACAGTTGTTTATTGGATTAGGAAGCATTATGAGCAAGACTCTTATAATACAGGAGCGAGAAATGCTCCGTTAATTTGTCAATACCTTTCTTTATAAACAATAGTTTATAAATCAATAGACCCATGAATCGCCTATTGAAATGCTAATTCAGAATTAGTGTAACTCCTCGCTGTAGGACATAATGTCGAATGTACAACATGGAACAATTCTAAGAGACTTCATTAGTAAATTAACCAAAAATATGGAATATGACATTCAGATTTAGGATTTGTTAATTGTTATTGCACACAAAGGCACTGCCCGACCAAATCTGTTGACCATTGATGTCGGTGAAGAAGATATTCGGTTTAATCTAAGAGCTCGGCCAAAAACTTCATTCTTGGCAAGATTAATCGCATTTCTTACATCCTTTTGATAGCACTGCCTTCAGTCACTGAAATAGGATTATTACTTATAGTAGTTTAAAAGAACTGTCTCCAGTCACCATTGTGCGTAAATTTTCATCTGGTAAACTGTTCTGTATCTTAAAATGATGGTTATTAAAATTAGGTTTAGAGCACATCATTAACATGTATAAATTCCCAGTGATGTTTTATAGTGACCATTTGTGGGCGGTTCCCGACTGTGTATTTGTTTGTCTTGGTTTCTATGAATTTTGTAAATATCAATCATTCACACACCTATATATACACTACTAGAGGGCCTCGTTCTAGGGAAGCTGTGATTTAGAACGTTGCTATTCCTATTGGTCTGTGTCCTTGTTTCAGTACCGAAGAATATATTGCCATATATTACAATCATAGTTAGAATAGTTAAAGAAAGAAGACAACTCAAGTTTGCAACACGTTTCATATTAAAATACTTCTTCAGGCAAGCATACATAGTTAGAGAAATTATTTCATATTTAGTTTAAATTAATTACCTAGATCTTACTATTCACTATCTCTTGAAACATATGAAATATACTGACATGTTGTCGATACAACTTTGAAGAAAATATGGCTTTTGATTCATGTTGAAGCTAAAGTTGCTAAAACACCAAAGTATTTTATTCGAACTTAAAATAATTCAATCTAAATGCAATTACCATACCGAGTCTTAAGGTTGTAGATATTCAAAATCATTCTACCACACATAGATGAAGCTTTCAAAGAATTTGACAAAATAACTATATTAAAAGTGTCTTTAGTACTCATCAATATTTATAAATGTGACCTTAAAATAAGATCATTGCCATAATAAAGTCTACATCAAATCTGTGTGACTGTGTTAAAATTATTATTTGAACCCTTTTCGTGTAAATACCATTACATTTATAATGCTTCGCGAGCTGATTACACGTCTGGTCTGTGTTCGGAAGTGATCTGTGTTCAGAAGTGTTAATTAAGCTTTGAGAAATAAACGAGAAAAGATTATTTCCTATCTTTATTGATTGAAAGTACAGTAATATAGTTCCTGTATTGAGGATTTATGATCACCGGGACGGTAATACGGCTGGTTCTTGGATCATAAAGTATACGCCGCAATCCACCAGGACTTGTGCTCAATCCAAACCTCGGCCTTATTGTTACGTCCTTATGGACAGCGTCCGTGCGTTGTTTCGTTTCGGTTACTTATTTACTCATGTAAATTCCACACGAACGGAGAATATCACGGTCACGGATCACGGACCAACTTCTGGTAACAACACTATTTAGTTTTCCTCCCAGTGCTTGTTAAACGTTGATCTCGAATAGAAAACCCCATAGAGAAGTTAACGTGTCGATAGACATACATCTAATTAAAGATTGCTATATCTCATCTGTAGACATTAGGGTTTTTAATGCTTCGTGAGCGATCTCTCAAGAATATGGTAACAAGACGCAGATATATATAGATTCCTGTCTTTCAGAAAGAAGATAAGTAAGTTTCATATTGACGCCTAATTATGTTATGAAATACGAACAGGAAGATCTTCTATTTGGTAGAGCCATAAAACTTCAAAATGATAAATCAATCCCGTTACCATTCATAGTACTGTATATGATTGTTCAATCAGAAACATGTATGATATGTTAAACATTTAACATTATAACATAAAAACGTGATAGTGTACCAAGGTGTTCACTCTTACGGGACCATACACGGAGTAGCTCCTGGGGTCTTCCTACAGCATCTAAAGCTAGACATAAACCCAACGAAAACAAACAAAGTCATTTCCTTCATATTAAAATATTCTATTTTGAGTTTTTTATTGTCTTTCTAATTGTATCATTGTTAATAGCAAAGTACCGATTTCTGACACTCGTACAAATCAGACAGACAAAACAAGAATTGTCTTCTAGAATTAAATGAAGTCCTAGAGTTTCCTGCAAGTAATTGTTAACTTGATGTCTACACTATGACACCCTATCAAAGAAACCAGAGACATTTGCTGTTAAAGTTTCAGAGACACATCCTCCTACACCTGACCTCTTCTAAAAGTTCAATATTTGGAAACAATAAAACGACCTTGATTTCACTCATTAAAAACAACAAGAAACATGAGATCAATTTGCGATAAATTCCATGAATTCAAGCGACTAGCCGCTGTTTACTTTTCAGTATAAAATGACGCACAATGCAATACGAATTGTCATAGACGAAACGAATACACGTTAAAATTCGGATAATATTTGAATCATGAAGACAAATATACAAGAGCCTTTTGTGAGACAATTCACCTTATCGCATTATCAGTCCACTGGGATCTTGATTTTTTCTGGTCAATACTCATTAGTAGCGCGTTTGTACACTGAGTAATTGAAGAGAGAATGCGATTAGATGCCCATAAATAGTGCGTGTCTCAGATTTTCATTTTCATTCATTTCCACTGATGTGAACTTTTGACCTGTCATATACTGCCTACATCTACGGCTTTGAGATCTTCATTAAAGATGTATGGCATTTAAAAGTTATTTTTGTTGGTGATAGTTCTTAGATTGCTAAGCAATAACACAGTGTGAAAATGATACACGACATAAAATAATTGGATAAAAGTGTTACTTCCGAAGGGGCTTTTAAGAAAAACGACGGTTGCCATTCTGAACTATCATTACCTTAGTGACAGACTTCGTAACTAAAATTTTCAAATCAAATTTTCAGGTTTTCCAGTGAGATAGCTTAGTGCCTCAATTTACCAAATATATGTATGTTTATTTTTTTCTTCATCTCCTTATGAAAACAGAAATATTCAACACTTTATATAATATTAGATATGTAATTGGCATCTAAAAGTGGACAACACCTGTATTAACTGTCTTCCAATAATATTGTTTTTCACCATATCTCCTATATTTTTTTAAAAAGGTAACCGGAAATTCCGAAAAGGGCCAAAAATTGTTTAAATATTTGTGTTGTAGGATTTTCCAACGTTTTTATCATCATGGTCCCATTGAAACATGTTTCTTCTTTTGAAAATGTTGATTTTTGGAATGTTAATTATCCCCTGCATTAAGTTGTATTTCCTTCTTGTCAGTTTACGCATTTTAACCTTAATTTTCACTTCCTACAAACTTCGGCCTTCACAGAAATTTTAAAAATCGCAATAAATCAACAGTTTTCAATTCGTGTAAATATGACTGTTATTGTTTTGTTCATTTCCAAGGTTTTTAAAGCGATCAAAATTTACCACTCTGTTATTCTCTCTAGATTAACCAATGCGACGATTATTCGTATTATTTTCCGAACATAGATCTACCTCGTTCTTCAAAACCAGGTTCGTCTTGATATAATCCTGAATGAAAAGCCCCGATATAAAACCTATTTGAGCCGTGCCATGAGAAAACCAACATAGTGGGTTTGCGACCAGCATGGATCCAGACCAGCCTGCGCATCCGCAATCATGCTGTTCGCTAACAGTTTCTCTAATTCCAATAGGCTTTGAAAGCGAACAGCATGGATCCTGACCAGACTGCGCGGATGCGCAGGCTGATCTGGATCCATGCTGGTCGCAAACCCACTATGTTGGTTTTCTCATGGCACGGCTCATTTAAATTTATGTGATTAGATATTGGTGTGGGTCTTAAATTTTTCTCGCTTACATTTGATGTTTCGACATTTATAAGATACTGAAAATCCAAAGTGTTGAAAAATACATTTGATTACAGCAACCGTTTGTGTTATCATATTTATAGTGAAATTATCCTGAAAAGTCGAAGAAAATGCTTCAGAATTGGTGAAGCATCTGCGACACTTTTGAAATGAGGAAATGAATTAAATGAACGTTTTATACCATTTTTCTAATTTTTATTATAAATACAGTCATTCTGTATCACTTTTCTATAAACAAAGTTATCTCAAATGAGAGTAGAAACATGTACCATGTTATTATTTTACCTAAAATGAAATTGATGCATGTCTGCTTTTTCTGTCAGTGCCTCAGGACAGCTATGGGAAAAGTTCGCATGTTCTATATTATATCGATAACACAGAGATTTTAATAAACATGGGTCATATTTTGCGTGCCTGATCACTATTTGGTAAAAGGGCCTTGCTTTTTCGGTTTTAGTGTATTGGTCAATTCAGAGTTACTTCCCTCAAAACCTTCTTGAAGAGGCACCATCTCTAAACTTATTCTTTCAGAAAGTGTATACTATGTTGTAAATAAAAAGTATAAAACTGAGCACGCATCATATAGCTTATATGCATTCTTTAAAAGAAGAAAATAAATCTTAAAGGCAAATGGTACCGATTTGCTGTCGTTGTTGAACTGATTATTTTATTATACCTACTGGCGTTTGAAAACATACTTCATCCAGGCGTATGCTGAACGACTTAAAATTAGATATTGAAACTTCGTAAGTTTTTGAACTATTTTGTAATAATCCCTGCGTTTCTGAACAGACCCCCTCCCCTCTAAATACTAGTCTGTTTAGTACCTCCCAATGTTTTGTTGGGTGACTACATTTTTATCACAGTAATGTTTGTAATGGCCGTAGAATGTCTCCCTGTACATTCAACCTGGACTGTTATATTTCGTGTTTTGTTTCGTAAATTTAACAACCCCGTATTTACAATCGCCATCAAAAGGATCATTACAACTATAGATTGATCTTGGCCTGAACCGAAAATGAGGCACGAAAAGGCCGGGGACAATCCGGCCTGGTTGAACACATAAGCACAAAGCTACTGTTTGTTATATACTTTTTTGAATTGAAAACGTTACGCCAATAATGTCAAATTACAAATACAAATTTATATAATTATGGTGATCTCGCCTGAATATCAGTGCTGAACGGAGATAAACTATAACATTTCGTGTTAGAAAAGGGGAAAATTGCTTTGCTGCAAAACGCTACGTGGCAATGCCTTAAATTAAAACAAAAGTGGTATGGGAGTTTTCAAAGAGAGTCAGAAGAGTGTCATTGACGACTAGCGTTAAAGACCTCAGAAGACAATAACGTCCAGTCATGTTTTGAAAATTAAAAAGCTCATTCCATTAACACTACAGGAATATCATATAAACAGTTTTTATTTGTTCGCAGGAAAGTTTCGAAAATGCATTTATTGGCGAGAAACATGGAACAGTTGGTAATCACAAATTTTATTAATCAATTTTGATTGATATGATAGCGTCATAATGACGTTGGACCGCTTTAGTGGTAGAGATGTTGCCGTAGAAATGATAAATAAATAATGTTTATGGTTTGATATTTGTAAATTAAGTATTCACAATCAATGTGCTTTGCTCTATCAGATTTTGAAACTTCATCAAAATAGGATCAGAAATAAAACTTTTAAACAGCACTTTTCCGGGTATTTATTGAACACCGCTCGTATTGTTGAGGTTATGTTTAGCGCTTGTAAATTAAACTTTTATTTTAATTAATTCGGCTGGGCTACCTGATAAACCCAAAACGCTATTTACTCATTGTTACAAGACTTCAAGCCCCTGCTACGAAAGCGAATGCATACGTAAGCCAAGAACAACAGTTTTTGAATGACCTATGGAAGTATCGCTAGACGTTTTATAGTTTTGTAATAAAATTCAAATATGATACAATAGACTTGTCTTTTAAATTTTGGAAATATAGAGTAAAGGGAAAATAGTGTCGTAAAGAATCGGTTTAACTTAACTATCCAGATACGACTGCTGTATCAGAAGCGGATATATGATCACATTAGTTTTGTAATAAAGACGGATATACGAGCCTATCAAAATCTAATAAACGAACGCAATGCATAAACTGGGTGAACCATTGAACCTTTGCGTGTTTCTGTTAACGAATGTAATGTGTTCGGTTGAAAAGCCGATGCTCTTATTAGAACGAAAGCAACACTGTTGGATTCATCTACTGCGTCAAAAAGATGTACATGTCATTTCCTTGTGTACAGTTTTGTAGCGAAAGCTAAATGAAATGATTTAATACGTCACACCATTAGTATATTATTCTATATATTGGAGGGGGTTGACCAAACGCACTCGCATTGAGTCATTTTTTGTATCTGCTGTTTGAACTTTTTTCAAGCAATAGTTTTATATTCATGCATATGTCTTCTTGATTTTAAATAACATAAAACATGTACGCCGTTTTGACAGTTTTTGAACGTATGCTGTTCATAGAATATAAAACATGTCTTCAAACTCAAATTGTGATCGGCGGTTTCTTAACCATTTTTCTTACTAATGGCATGACTGATATCTGAGTTTATAGACGGAACTTTAATTTGAGTATAAATGTTTGTGTTACAGCCCCTAGTCAAAACAATTCCGGATCCGGTCCAGCGAAGTTTCTTTTTATTTCATGTCTTTTCAATTATTTTGACAAGTAACATCATGCGTAGCCTTATGAAGTCAGAGCAACTTCATGTAACAATGTTCGTGCATAATTATAGCAAACTTTGTAATTTTCTTTCAAATCGTATTTATAAAAGGAAATATGCGTATAACTTGTTGTTTAAACATAATCAACTTTGTTTTACAGAATGTCATCCTAAAATGTATCCATCCGGATATAGGGAATCTTGGTTAGCAAGCAATAACAACAAAGCGGTGCACAGTAGAAAATATGAACAAGTCCGACATGTCCACATACAGATCAGCTCACGCGGCAAACTCATTCTACTGGATCCTCGGAGGATGGCCAAAACGAGTACTAAGGCTCCGACTCGAAGTTTCTTCGAGTCAGCCAGTTCCGTCAAGGAATATCGCTGTCTGACTTCGAGGATTTATGCGAAGTCACTCGAAGGAAATCCTCGGAGTGACTCGAGATAAAATCCAATTAGCGGAATACACACCTGTATTGGTTTCTTTTGTTCTCGAGTCACTTGACGGAATTCCTTCGAGTGACTCCGAGACGAATAAATAATTACCTATACAAAAATTGGGTCTTCGAGTACCTTCGAGGACAGATTTCAGATTACACGGAGCAACTTAATTATATTTTGCATAGTGATACGCGAAAAAAAACAAAGTAATTTATGAATAATTATAATAGTATCTTTCTGTTTTACATTTATAACATGTTATGCCTTTTTGAGTGGAAACGGCAGCAAATATTTTCCATTTTTATAATTTCTTCCATATAAATAATTGAAAGACCATCTACATAATGAAAATTAATCATTTCTCCTATAATTTAAAATAATAAGATCACTATTCTGTAACGGCCATTACTAGTTTGATATAGTTCTTAAGTTAGTTCAATTAACATAAATCTGTTTCTGAATAATTTGCACTTCAGAAACTATTTCAATATGATATTTAACAACTCCCTATTCTTTAACGCCAGTTATTTGAAAGTTTGTTTAGTTTCATATAATTCTTAGATTTAGTCCATTTTACATAATTCATTTCTTATTTAAATAGCATAGTCAATATTTCAGAGTATTTCAATATCATACTTAACGATTAACTTTTTGGCGGTTGTTATTTTAAAGTTTATCTAACAATAAATTATGCTAAATTTAGTGCATTTTACATAAATTTCTTTTTAAATTTGATTCACAGTCAGAAATTATTTCAATATCAAAATTTAACAAATCACTTTTCTTTAACGGCGGTCATTTGAAAGTTTATTTAATTTTATTCGATCCATAATTTAATACATTTTACATAAATATGCTGCTTAATCTGATTCGTATGGTCAGAAACTATTTCAATATAAAAATTCACAAATTTTAATCAGTAAAAAGAACGAGCTAATTATATAAAAAAATCCATCAAGGTAAGGGAATACTGCCTCGGAGTTTCGTGAAATCATCCCGCGTCACTCGGAATGATCGATTTAATTGTTTATTACAGATTCGGAGTCGCGCGGAGTGGCGATAAAATATCGGAAATCATTATAGTGTTACCTGTATAATTTCGACTCGGAGTTCCGTCAAGCAATTTCTCGGAGTGACTCGACGAAATTCCGCTGAAGTACCCGGTAATAAAACTATAACAATCGGTACTCCGAGTCAGAATAAGGCAGCACTCGGAGGAATTCCTCGCTATGCAAGACTTTTCCGGAAAGTGGAATCTCTGCGTGAGCTGATCTGTATACATAGTCTTGTGGTTTTAGCCCCTGAAAAAAGATTATGAGGGCCGGAATGTTAATGCTTGGAGATAAAGACTTTATTAAAGTTTAAACATCCCTGGTTCATCTGGGTGCTGTCTCCAAAAATATATGACCACTTTATGCAAATTATAGAGGTCATAAGGTCATGCATTAAAACTGATATTTTCACATAATTTTTGTCACTCATGCAATGATTCATGAATAATTTCTCATTATACAGGATTTGATTTACAATATTAGGATTAAATAAACCATACACTTGGTTATTTACTATCAAAGTCTACACCAGCAAAAATAATTCCCATAACTCTGGTTTGAACTTTGATGGAGTTATGCCCCTTTTTGACTTAGAATTTTGGTTAAAGTTTTTGATAAAGTCAAATATCTCTGTTACTATCAAAGCTATTGAGTTGAAACATTAAATAGTTTTTTACTATCAAAGTCTACACCAGGAGAAACAAACTCTCTAACTCTGATTTGAATTTTTACAGAGTTATACCTCTTGTTAACTTAGATTTTTTGGTTAAAGTTTTATAAAGTTTTTACTGGCAAAGCTCTAATTTAGAGTCAAGCAATGAGAAAATGTCGAGTGCGCTGTCTTACGGACAGATCTGACTTGTTTTAATTCGGGTTGAGACTGCTTAATCAAATATTTCTGATTTCTTGTTAAGAAAATTTTCTTTTATCTAACTAATCCAGTCAGTTTGATCATACAGATGCTTCTCAGTTTAAATGTCAGAAATATATGTTAAAGATCTAAAGGTCGCAGTAAGTGCTGTGAAGTATAAATAAACATGATCATATTGCCTACTGAAAAGATGCATAACCTTGCATATAAAAGGGTATTATTTATCAACTACATAAAATGTTTTAATGATAAACCATTCAATTAATATTAAAATTTTGAAAAAAAAAACTTATCCAAAAAATATTCTTTCAATAAAGTTGTGACTTGCGTCTGTGTTCATATTCTGGAAATGTATTATTGTTAATAGCATTTTTATATATCTATCAGAACCAATCGTAATTTCATTTTTTAATTAGTTCTAAAACTGAAGAAAAACACATTTATTATACTATATGATATAAAAGGGAAGTAATTTCATCTACAAACAAAAAGGAAACTTAATTTGGGAGCATAGAGCAATGAGTTCATAGAAAAAATCGGAAATATTTAACTGCTTTCCTATATGAAAACTCATCTAGTTTATCGGTATATAACACATTTACTTGGTTTGATATAAAACTTTTAATAAAGGTAAAATTTCTCGTTTAAAGTGGGTAGTGGACGAAATTCTTCACCTGTAATGGATGGAACAACTTATTTCCAGCGGAGCCCACGGCAGGTGTGATATTTACCTTCCCAGCATACATAGTGCTGGAAAAAGTACCAGTACTGAACACTGGTCGGGATACCAGCCGCAACCTTGAATCAAACCCGGATCGCTGTAGCCCAGTCTGCTTACTTCTGCGCCACTCACTCTCTATCAATAGAGAGTTTAAATGCACAAAGGACATACTCTAATTAAGTAACGTATGTACCAATAAGCTGCATCTGGCGAAAGAATGCAATAAAGTAATTTACATAAAGAATTATTCAAAAGTCATTTTAATATGCTTGTTAACTAAGCACTGTAACCTAATACTCATTGTGTAACTTTGAAAAGTTTGTCAATCTTAAGTGTTAATGTAACGTAGATTTTGGTGAAATAAATGGTACGCCAAACAAAGCATGATATACTAGTGCTCGGTGGTAGACAGTCATTGCACAACATGTGGTAAATTGTGGGAGAAGGCATTTTATTCATTAAAATTATGTAAAAGCGATTTGTAATAAGAACTCACAAATATAAATAAAACGAATCATACATGTGTTATGCAGTACATTGTTTCAAAAGTAAATATAAGCATCGGTACATATATTACCCTGAAAGCATGCTGAAATAAAACAAGAGGACTGCCCTATGGGTGCACATGCTCTTTTTTGTCTCTTTGTATAATAGAATATTGTCATACCCATGATATTTTAAGTTCAAAAGGGGTCGTAATTCTTGCAAAAAAAACAATGTAGAGTTACTGTACTTGCAGCTTTAAACGGCGAATAACTGCTCCAAGTTTTAAAGCAATGACTTTGACCATTAATGAGAAAAGTTGACCTAAACGCAAACTTTAAGCAAGAAATCTGATATTTTCTAAGCCCAAAATGGGTCATAATTCTTGCAAAAAAGGATTGAGTTATGTTTCTTGCTTTACAGAGTCCGTCTTTGATCGTTGCAAGTTTTAGAGCAATAGCTTTGATAGTTTAAGAGAAAAGCTGACAAAAACACAAAACTTGAACAAGAAATCTGATATTTTCTATGTTCAAAAGAGGTCATAATTCTTGCAAAAAGCAGGATGGAGTTATGTTTCTTGTTACAATGTATACAAAGTCAGCTTTTAATGGTTAACAAGTGTTGCAAGTTTTAAAGCAATAGCTTTGATAGTTTATGAGATAATTAACCTGACCATAAAACTTAAATAAGAAATTTGATATATTTAGTTCAAAAGGGGCCATAATTCTTGCAAAATAGCAGAATGGAGTTACATTTCTTGCTGTGCAGAGTCAGCTATTAATGGTGTACAAGTGTTGCAAGTTTTAAAGTAAAAGCTTTGATAGTTTAGGAGAAAAGCTGACCTAAACATAAAACTTAACCAGGCAACGCCGAAGCAGACGCCAACGCCAATGACGATCAAGTGATGACAATAATGTTCAAACAAGAGCTGTCACAGAAGACAGCGCGCTCGACTATTTTGATGCTGGATAGTAAAACTTGACATATCTGAGGAAACTGGAGCTGTCACAAGAGTGATTCCAATGGTAGATGAAGATATTGCACAATAGCCTGAGACAAAAATATTAAGTAATAACAGAGGTTAAATGTATCAAACACTATATAAGTATATTCTAAGCAAAAAGGGGGCATAATTCATTAAAGATTGGTGCAAAAGTTATGCACCTTGTGTCATATGATGTGGGTGATGATGTGGAACAACTTCTTCAAGTTTGAATCAAATATGCATTTCCTAATTATAACTGAGATATAGTGAAAACGCATCAAAATTAACCTTAAATTCTAAGTAAAAAGGGCTTAATTCATGAAAAAATGTACTAGAGTTATGCATCTTGTGTCATATGATGTGGATGATAATGTTTCAAACAATTATTTTAAGTTTGGATCAGATCCATCGAGCAATAACAGAGATAGAGTGAAAGTGCTTTAAAACTTTAACCTGAAATTCTAAGTAAAAAGGGGGAATAATTTATGACAAAATTGTGCCAGAGTTATGCACCTTTCTTCATATGATGAGGGTGATGATGTTGAACAATTATTTTAAGTTTGAATCAGATCCATTCAGTAATAACACAGATAGAGTGAAAGTGCATCAAAACTTTAACTTGAAAATCTAAGTGAAAAGGGGGACAAATCACGAAATATTGGTACCAGAGTTATGACCCTTAGGTCAGATGATGTGGGTGATGATGAGGAATAACTATTGTGAGTTTGAATCAAGTCCATTAAGTAATTACAGAGATAAATAGAAAAAAAAGAGAAAGTGTAAAAAAAACAAAAACTTTTACCAAAGTTGGGACGCGGAAAGACGCCGACGCCTGGTCGAGTAGGATAGCTCTCCTTCTACATCGTATATTCGAGCAAAAAATCAGATGAGCCACAAAGGAACCCCATATTCTATAACAATGCTTAAGATATCTGTGTTAAATTATATACAAACACATATACAAAGGGAATGTACAACTATCAAAGATCATATGTTGTGCTGTGCAAGATATATATTGATGATAACATAAGTGCTAACGAGCTGAGGTCTGATTTAACAAGTACATAATACGGTAAATATTAATCTTTATGTCTAAAGTATTGGTTATGACCATCTGCTGATATATTTTCTATATAATTGAACAATCCCTTACGCAAGTAGGGTACAACAAACCTTTAGACAAAAGCTTGTAACGATCAACTGATGCCAGTAACATAAGTACTATTTAGACCACTGAATAGAAAGTAATGTCATTTAGTGTTTAACAATATGGTTCAGACAACTACATTCTATAAAGGGAGATAATTTAAAAAATATCATTATTTAATAACCTTCAGTTTCTTTCAGTGGTCTTTATGGTTGTGTGAAATTTCAACAAAAATAATTGGTTAAATTTAGAGTTATTCTTTGGAAAAGAACTGTTATATGTAAGTTTAATAAAGGGAGATAATTCAAAAAGTAAGCTAGATAGATTTATTGTACTTGTACAAAGCACTTTTCCTTAATGTCCTTAATCTTTGTATGAAGTTTGAATGAATTCCATTTATTACTTTTGAATAACATATTAATAGTATATATAGATGAAATTGTCTCAACGTAAATAGATAAAGTGCACGACCTTTGACCCTAATTTCAGACATTGTTTCTATTTGTCATGTTCTCTTTTAGCTTTGCATCAATTCTAAGTGACTAAAAATTGTTTCATAATACATTTAGGGTACAGTTTTCCAGAAAATTTGCCAGTACATAATCATTGAAAAAAAGGCTACACAAAAAAAGTTGCATAATCAGAATTTCATAGCATGACCTTTTGACCCCTCTAATTTACATAAAACATCGTTATATTTTTTGGAGACAGCTATCAAAGTAACCAGTAAGGTTCAAGCTTCAACAAATATGTTGTCTTTGGGCATTAACATGCCGGCCCTCATAAAATGATTTCTAGAGCACTTTTGTCACTAAAACCACCTGACTAACACTGACAATAGACGGAAACCTTCGGTTTCCCCGTATCAAAATATATTTTTGCTTTTCACTCTTTTTATATGTTAAGTTCTATAACTCAGTAATATGTACTGCATATATGATGAAAACAGACATTGCTACAATACAGTGTTTAAATCATCGTACACTTTAATTACAATCCATTTTATCGAAAGAGAAAGCGAAGTGCTACGTCCTGACTTTCCGAAGTATGTTTAGATTTGTGAAACAGGACAGTCAAAACCTAAAAAAAACATATCACACAAGAATATTATTTTTAAAAATGAATGCTTCGTTTACATATATGTTGACTAAATTGGCAGATATTTCATCAAGTTGAATTTTTATTGAGTACGTATTTCTTTTGTGAATCGAATGTACTTCCGTTTTTCTTTGTTCTAGTGTTAATTTTAGTGGTGGGTATAAATGATAGTCTTGTTATAAGATTTTGTGCAACTATATTTATTGCTAAATAGGTGTAAGCATTCGATGAATATTTAGAATCTATTTTCAAAGACCTGGAGTGCAAATGTACATAACTAAGAAATAGATGTGTCCCTTCAACATACGCACTAAATTGAAATCATTTTTGTATGAGTTTGATATATTAAAAAGATCAATCCTAATTATGTACAAACACTGGAACCAACAAAAAGCCTATTTGATAAATATGTACATATATACAGTTTAATTACTTTCTTGCAATATCCTTGCCTTATTATCAAATTGATATAATTTATATTTATTGCATCCGTATTGCACATGCTCTTTTCCTCTGAAAACATACGTAACTAATTCAACATCGAAAACTCATCAGCTAATTAATTAAGTCATTTTTATGAGAAAATTACGGTTTCTTATATAAAAGCTATTTTTATTGACCTGTGATTTATCGAATAGAGTAATAGTTCTCTCAGGAATACTAGTAAATTGTTTTCATTCATTGCTTTTACTTCTAGGCCATCCATTTTTAGCAGTCCTTAATATGTTTTATTCAATGGCCGTAACAAAACACATCTATGTTGACAGATTAAGTAGCTCCTTCTCACGACAGCTGATGGTGGCAACGTCAATTAATGTCACAGTATCGAAGAGGAAAATATTGAAGTGGAATCTAAAATCGTCGGTCAAAAGTTCACCACGCATCCGGTAACTAAAATACGAGCCCCAATCAAACAGTTGTTTGAAATCTAGCTCTTTCATCAACCTTATGCTGTAAATCAAACGCAATAATATATAAAGTTACAGCTTTCAAATATCATGTCATTGTACTGAGTCAGACAGAACTAAGAGACGTTTCTTTTGATATATTATAACTGTTGGCATAAAAAGTACAAACTAAGAAACGTAAACATGTACTTTAATCCACCTAAGAGAAATCTTCTTAGACATGTTTGTTTCCGTAAAGTACCATTCTGCGTTGTTCTTGTAATTATCTCTAACCCAATCATTAGGTTGTTGGCAACACATTGATAACACACAATACACTGATGATAAACGTCAATAACCATATAAAAGTCAGACTGTTTCCAGTTAATGACTTTACATTGATAATATTGTCCTTTTAAAGACAGGATTATTTTCTTGCCAGTTTTAAATCATATCATTGTCACAGATTTTATTTGTGCATGTATGTAATAAATGTGTTTTTCCTGCAACGCTATAACAATACTATGACGTCATAATGCTTATATTGGTGAAGATTTCTACTTGTTTCTGTTGGGTTTAACGTCACACCAGAACAATTATAGGTCATATGGCGACTTTCTAGCTTTGATGGCGGAGGAAAACCCACACCGGGAACCTGTATCACACAATCTATTTTCAAAAGTCCTCCAACGAAGCTGATGTTATATCTATGCTAGAAAAAAATTCTTCATACATCGTACTGCTTGGCACTGACCCATTTAAAGTATTCTCTGATGTTTTGTTGGGAGTAGGTGATCCAGACAGAAGAAGCGTTATCTACTAGGGGTCTTGTTAAAGTTTTATGAAATAGCTGCCGTATATTTTCATTTATGTGAGAATATCTCGTGTTAGGAAACGGTAAAACAGTGTAAAACGTTGCGATATTCTTAAAATTGGTTTGTAGAAAGATTTACACCAATGTATTTAGCCTCATAACAGACTGAACATGTAACGTATAATTCAAGTTGTGTTTAGACTTGCTTATGGTGATGTTAACACAATTGTTTTGGTTTACCCCATTTCCCATAATGTTTCCTGTCGTTCAAGTTGCTGAAAACGACATATAGAAGAAGATCTGTATGAGATATTAGATTTCTAGAAGTATCATCAACAATTTTGGCCTGTTTGTGGTTTAGAAGTATGTTTGAAACCACAGTGTGTTATAGAAGTCTGCACAGACTGCAGGTGTAAAGGTTTGGACAGTAGTTTTCTTGTTAATTTTAAGACATTGTTAAAAGGCAGCTACATAAGATTTCGTCCATCGGATGGTTCTGTTCTAAAGACGGTTGTTTTCTTAAAAAGAAACGGTCTGGTTTGGTAGCTTTATCTGTTTGGGTTTAATGTGTATTATGGCCAATATTTATTTCAAACCGTAAAATGTATCCCCGTTCATTCAACCAGAGGTGTAGTATTTAGACCTTTACAGGTCGTTCAACACGACATTTTTACTTTGTTAATGTTTATTTTATCATTCTGAAAACCGGACGAGAACCACATGACAAATGGACAACAGACACCGGCAAGATTTGATGTTTAATGGACGTTGCCGCCACGGCGACAGCATAACCCGTGACGCTCTAATTATTTCTGGACTGACGTCCATCCCCTTAAATATTGACGACAGATCTTTATATGAGCGAGCGGACTGACGGAAAGACGCTGATAAAGTGATACCTTTGTGTCAGAACTTGACACAACACAAAACCAAAATTCTGTAAGTTTAATAATTTATTACGGCCTTTACTAGCCAAGATAAGATAACATTACACATTATATAGTCATATTTATGAATACTTAGTAGTAAGCTGCCATAATTATTAATAGAAGTATGGAAGATATTGGCAACTTAACAGATGACAGGGAATGCCGAAGCAACTGTCAACTGAAGAGAAATCCTATCAGCCGAGAGAAGAACAAGCCTACAACAAATTACCGGCAATTAACTAAGTTAAAAGCGAATACTGTTGCGGATTCATTTAGCAAATGGCAATACTGTTGCGAATAAGGCGACGCCTAAGTACAAAACCAAGACACGTCATTTGGCAAGCGTAACAGTACAAGCAAGCTAGGATTGCCAGCACTTTATGGGCAAAACCTAGAAACGCAACATGGAAACTGAGCAAACGCAACAGTTTACTAGATTAAATCAACCCGATTACATACAGCTACAATAAAGGAAACCAGCCGCCTTTGCTCCATGACCGACGGGAATGAAGCCGGAGCCCCAACGACGATCACTGAGCAAACACGACCGTTATGATTACTGCAAAAATACTGAATTTGAACATTAATAACGGCGCGTTTTGTAATCGACTGACAGAATTTTCCGCACCATAAGTGACAATTATAGTTAATTTTTTTTAAAAAAAAGGTTACATGAAACATAATTATTCACATTATTTTCACCCATTAATTCTTATGCAGTTTATATGCAAACTAGAATTTTACTTCACACAATATAACAACCAATACTAAAAACAGACTGATTCTGTATCTTAGCAGTGTCACTAGTCTATTTTTGTGCTAACGAAATGTACCACGATCAGTAATATGCTTGCACTGTTCAGTGTTCATAGAAAGTTTATGTTCCACGGTTGCATTGTTCTCTTCTGGCAGCTTCCTTGGCTTTAACGGTTAAGCATGTGCAGCTCTGATAAGAGTCAGGAACTGAAATTATAAAGCAAAACACAGCAGCACAAGACAATGAGGCACAAAATAACTGACTAACTGACAATATTTGTAAAATCGGGTGGGAGGAAGGGAAAACGAAGTCCGAGTTCGTAAGCTAAATTAGTTGAGTTCAGCTAAACGGTATTGAACCAAGTGGCAGTTGCACGGATTTCATGATATTTATATGACTTTAGGTTGGTTCCCGGCTAAGCGGTGTTAGACGATAAAGTATAGTATGCTTGATTGGAACCAGACGTCCGCCTAACGATACGTCCCGAGGATAACCAAATGCATAGCAACGCATCAGAAACGGGTTTTCCAAGAAAAATAAAAGAAATTATTTGTAAATAAAATAATTTGTATTAGTTTCCGGTTTGGTTGGTTACAATACTACCGTTTTCATAGCTTTGGGAATTGTTTAATCACCCTTGGTTGTTGTGCCTGCTTTTTAATTTGTCTTTTTGCAGCTTAACCGCCTCGATAGCCCAGCGGTAGAGCGTCCACTTCGAGTGCGGGAGGCCGTGGGTTCGATCCCCTGCCGCGTCATACCAAATACGTTGTCACAAATTGACATACGGGCCTTATTTTACCTGTAGTGTAAATGCAGGTATTGCATCATCTTTTTGTAATTTTTTGAGTTATTGAGGTAAATGTCAGATTTCACGCATGAAATACCTCTCATATTTTTCTGTATTTCATAACTTAAATTTCCATGTAAATTTCATTAAATTCTGTTCAGTAATAAGAAAGTTGATATTTTATAAACTTCAGTAATTTATGTTTTTATCCCCAAAACCACTATAATGGCCCTCAAATTGTCAATTTAAATTCGCGCCAAAGTAGTTAGATTCCCCGGCTATATCGTGAATCCCGTGAAAATGACAATAGTCGGAGTCCACGGCTTAGCCGTGAATCCTATGAAATTTAGTATTTGGCGGGACATTATCCTTTAAATAGACTGGACTAGATATGCCTTGCGCACACCACCTTACGACTTTATAGACGAATCTATGTCTGAATTATTTTCTTGCTAGAAATTTATGCTCGATCGAGGTAAGAAATTTATTTGTTAGATTTTTGTATGATTTTTGCATTACGATTTTTATTTGGTAAATTTTTGTTCATTCTACAGAATTCTGTAACATTTACTTTTCGGCATATGATTTTAGCTAGTTTCGGTATGTCAGGATGATTTATTAAATTTTTCAGACTTTTGTAAATTATTTCGAAAGAGGAATCTAAAATGTTTCATTTATATAAGATGTAAAATTTGTACTGAAATTTGTAACATGATATTTATAAAGTACTTTGTTTCAAAAACTTATGTCAAACATTTCGTTATTATGGAACGCCATTACTGCATTGTATTGTTATGTATAAATTTATATGGCAAGTCTAGTGCCATGTTTGTAATATATTATTGTAATTTGTAATTGTGTGCCAGTCTATAGCACATCTAATTAATGTCCGTTGTAGTGTATGGCATTAGATATTATATGGATGCCAACTCTCATATAACGTTTGATTTACATTGAATTTTGTTAATTTGTAGTTGTAAATAATAGCTGCAGTTTATCATGTCCGTATCTATAATGTTTCATCATAAACTTTTCATATCTTTTTCATACTTTAACTTTAGTCTTTTAAGTAAGTAATCTTTGTAATAATGGAAGTAATAAGTGACGTATTTTAATCATGTGACGTATGAACTTAGTAGCACATATGTTTTGTATAAGTAGCACGTATTATTTATGGGAGCCTACGGAGGTATGGTGTACCCAAAGGAGCAGTTTTATGCCCTGACTTTTTGTTTTGCTATGGTGCTTACCATATGTTATATATTTTAGCTTCTTCCGCCAGACGATTTTACCTGGTGATGTCATAACCCGGAAGTACAATGCCCGAGGTTCACTTGTCTTCACTCGCCTGGATGTGATATTCCCAGCGCAGAGCTTTCGTCCCATGGTTGTGCCGTAAACCGCAAAGACGATGATTTTTGTTATCCTCTGAAGTCAGCTCAGGGATGCAATCACCTACCACCATAGGGAGCCAATACGGAATCAACGTATTCGCGGTTTAAAGGGACTGGATTTTGAGATATGTTTTGTTTGTGCTACTTAAAGTTCACAATTACATTAAAGACCTGTGTCACGTCAGATTAGAATGGACTATAAGAACTTTTGTATCTAGAGATACTGAACTTTCTTTTTTTTTCTTTCTTATAATCAGTTTTTTTTCTTTTCATATCTATTCATTGTTAATAATCATCTTATGTAAATAAATTTGTAAATATTGTAAAGGGTGTTGATTTGTTTTGATGGTTACTGTCGCCGGTACGGCCTTTCCTGTCACAGACGTGAAAAATGGTATTCGTAACTCCCTTGCTTGGCACTCAGCATTAAAAGGGAAACTGGTTTCTCTTCTTTCATTTCCTCCTAGCGATGGATTCCAAAAGGAATGAGGTGTCGAGAGTGATTAATATAAGTATATATATTCAGTCACCATATCCTCAGATCCAATCTCTAAATGTCACCATAACCTGAGGTCCAATCTCTCAATCCCAGTATGTTTAGTTCTGCAAATTTGTTAGCTCACCTGAGCAATGCTCAAGTGAGTTTTTGTGATCGCTCGATGTCAGGCGTCGGTCATCTGTCTGTCTGTCGTCTGTCAGCATTTAGCTTGTGTATGCGATAGAGGCTGTATTTTTCAACTGATCTTTATGAAATTTGGATAGAATTATTAACTTAATAAAATCTAGGTCAAGTTTGAAAATGGGTTATCTGGAGTCAAAAACTAGGTCACTAGGTCAAATCAAAGAAAACCACTGTGTATGTGATAGAGGCTGTATTTTTCAATTGATCTTCATGAATTATTGTCAGAATGATGACCTTGATAAAATCTAGGCTAAGTTTGAAAATGGATTATCTGGGATCAAAAACTAGGTCATTAGGTCAAATCAAAGAAAAAACTTGTGTATGCGATAGAGACTGTATTTTTCAATTGATTTTCATGAAATTTGGTCAGAATGATTGCCTTGATCAAATCTAGGTCAATTTCGAATGCATGTCATCTTTGCTCAAAAAGTAGATCACTACGTCAAATTACTTGTTTACCCATTTTTGGTCCAATCTTAATAAAAATTGGTCAGAATATTTGTTTCCATTAAATCGCTAGTTCAAACATGTTTGCACTGTTATGGTGTGTTTCTCAGGTGAGCGACCTAGGGCCATCTTGGCCCTGTTGTTTTTGTTTTCTCGTTTGGGCAAACAAACCGCTTTTCTTGGGATTGCACTCTGTGTGTATCATTGAAGGTTCCAAATACACCGTATGAACACATCTGCGGATATCTCTAAATTGATTATATACTTAGAGCATGTGCAAAGGCGTGAACGGAAGCATGTATTTCCACTACCACCCATGTACATGTTCAATAAAAACTAGCCGGTATTTATTTTATTTTAGTCATGATGGGTGGTCTGTGAAGTGGCCTATTTTTCTTTTTTGATATTTTGACTAGAGTTTGCACGTGCGGGATTGTTGTATTTAGTTGTATGTTTTTCCCTTTTTGTGAACAGAACTGAGAAAATGAGGAGTAAAAACAGACTTTTACAATGAGCTTCCAATGTTATATTACTGAAGACCAATTATTCGTTGAGAATCTTGTTTACTGTTTTGCTAAGATAGAAATGTTCCTGGAGAGAAAATATTGTTTGGCTGACCTGTTGTGTTTTATATGCATAGGAAGTATTCTAGATATCTGGGGTTAATTCTTTTTTTTTATCAGAGGTTTAGGAGTATGGAGCGCGTCAGCGTATTAAGCTATAAGAAGTTTCAATAGCTGTTAAAATAGTCAGTATATATATTAAAATACTTCTTAAATATTCATATTGTGACTTGATCTGATAACATTATTATCAAACAGAATTTCTGAAAAGCTTGCTGCCTATACTTTTCCTTTAACTGTAGAAGCACAATATCAAATTATGTATATACTTGATACTGCAGCAAGAAAGGTTTGCATATTTCCTATGGACCGTTTACAAAAGCCTGCTTACGAACGTATTAGAGAAAATATATTCTGTCTTGATCGAAGAATCAGTTGAATTCTAACATTTTTAATGTCAAAATGAAGTTCTGTAAATATATCAAACATGTAAATATGTCAAGAGTGCAAATATGTCAAGCGTGCAAATATGTCAAGGTGCAAATATGTCAAGAGTGCAAATATGACAAGAGTGCAAATATGTCAAGAGTACAATTATGTCAAGAGTGCAAAAATGTTAAGCGTGCAAATATGTCAAGCGTGCAAATATGTCAAGAGTGCAAATATGACAAGAGTGCAAATATGTCAAGAGTGCAAATATGTCAAGAGTGTACAATTATGTCAAGAGTACAATTATGTCAAGAGTGCAAATATGTCAAGAGTGCAAATATGTCAAGCGTGCAAATATGTCAAGGTGCAAATATGTCAAGAGTGCAAATATGACAAGAGTGCAAATATGTCAAGAGTACAATTATGTCAAGAGTGCAAATATGTCAAGCGTGCAAATATGTCAAGAGTACAGTTATGTCAAGAGTGCAAATATGTCAAGCGTGCAAATACGTTAAACGTGCAATATATCAAACGTGCAAATATTTCAGACATGTAGATATATAAATAATGTAAATGTACCAAGTATGCAAATATATCACAGCAAATGTTCTGCTATTTTCTCAGCAATACCTAATGTTGACTGATTTTGCTCAAGAGGTCTGGTATTTTACCAGCGATTCAGTTTCGATTTATTACTCTGAATTTGTACAGCTAATTGAAGGTTATATTTTTGAGGATGTGCAATTGTTAGAATGATTTAACGAGCTAAGTATAGTTAAAGTCTGCCAAGTGTAATCACTTACTGACTAATAATGTACTTTAAAAAAACAAAACGTCTGTAACTATGGCAACTTTATATTTCCTTTATTGATACGTTATATGGCATACTTTGTCAAATCCTGCCGTAAGCGTCTGTCTGTAAGTGTATTTGATACAATAAAAAAAAACGTCTTGATTAATCGCAAAACGATAAAAAGGAAAAAAACAATCTCTGTGGATTTGGCGCATACAAGAAAAAATATGTAATTTACAATTTACATCACCAGCTAATCCTCAGACGACAGTAGAATATCCTAACAAATATTTGTAGTGTATGTTATATATCTGTAGGGGTAAGTCACGTTTTGTTTGTAAAATGTCGAAGTGAAGTAGTCTGTACAAGTTTGCTGACAGTCTAACAACATCTGACCTGAAAGAACTAACTATTAATATGTTTTACCTATCAGTCAATGCATGGACATTTTGCATCTCAATAAGCAACAAAAAGAACTGTATGACACCAATCAATCAAACGGAACAGCTTTGAATTAATATATTTTAAGGAGCACAATAATACAATTAAATAACTGACTAGTTATAAAAACTATGCCGGGTTAAGCAGGACAGATGTCAAATATAGAAACAATAAGACCCTTGACTTAGAAGAATAAGAATGAGTTAAAATTTAAACAATATTTTAACAATTTTTATAAAAAAAAATAAATGCGGGCACACGTTTTCTATAAACACACATCTAGTTTGATTATTTTCAACCGTTGTATAGAAATCAGTTAATACGCATCTTATTAAAAGTCACAGACTATCATAAAATGACTTTTCATAGGAAACTATTCAAATCTCTCATTTCTTTCTCAGCTCTACCAGGTTTAGACATAATTGTAAACATTTAGTGTAAAAAGGTAATCAGCTCTGATATGGTCATCAATTATAAGAAATATTTCCATTCGTTAAGTTTACTTAACCTAGGAAATGTAATAATGATACACTAGATCGTCAAAATATGTTTTAAAAAACATTTCTGCATCTATTAAATCTTTGATTTTACTAGTAAATTGTTAACAGTAGACATGTTGCATATTATTTTTAGCTGTTCCAGAAGTCATGAGTAAAAGCTCGCTTTTGGTATCTTTTCTTCTTCTCTTACTCAAGAAAATATATTGAATAAAATAGGTTCAGTTTAGGAATCTTTTATCTTTAGAGACTGCATTTCAAGAATAAGAATTTGCTTGTCGCAACTACAGATATTGCATAACCTTCCGGGTAAACATTTATGTGTATATAACCGGTTCAATCTTGTGTAGACCATGACTTTCAAAATGCCGTTTACAAGAAATAACTTTTTTCCTTGCTTCTATACCATTTTCTCTCCTTTTTTACTTTTTCCAAATGTTGACCAAAAAGATTACACGAGTGACAAATAGAATTATCTGCTCTCATTATAGAACAATACTGATACAGATGTGAGAAGAAATGCCAGCGGTTGTTATTTTCAATTAATATGTTAATGAACATTGCCTTTTATTGAATTGTACATTGTACAGCACTTGATGAGTACTTTGAATGTACGGTATTTAGTCAATATCAACTAGTTATTTATCGGCACAAACAGGAATACCTGCGAGAAATTTATGGAAATTTACTATAGTAAACAAATACTGACAAGTAATGTATCGAAAACAAATATTGTAAGGAAACCCTAATTCAAATCAGTTGGATAAAGAAGATTAATGAAAGCGGTATAGACTGATCAAAGTCGTGTGTACATTGCTAACAAGAACCTTTAATCCTGACGTACCAGTAATCAGTCAGTGTGATTAGTTCAACAGTTGTTTGAATTTTGCTTTTGAAAGACATTTCTTAAGGAAATACTTTCTTGTCAATTCTCTTCAAAGATATAGCCTTACATATGCATTACTTTTACACTCTTCAGCAAAGTTCACTAGAATTCTAGTATTCAGCGTACGAATGAAAAAGATCAACTCATTGAAGATTTTAATTCAATTTATCTAAGAGTTTGTTTGTTGCCATAAACTGGATTTTGCAGTTCAAAAGTTCATGGCCATATCTCAATAAAGAACAGTAAGACGGAATCTGATGCCTATAATCAATGAGCTTTATGTTAATACTAATTAAGCACGCGATTCGATCATTAGTGGTGTTTAAAAAAAATCTTATAATCAAATTGTAATAGGATATAATATTGATTATCTATATCCCTTATCTATATCTATGTTTTATGATCTAGCACTTGTTTTGAATTCAGAGACAATCATCCGGACCCGGAGAAAATATAGAAAAAATAAAATTTTGCTCTTCTTGATGAGATGAATTACAACCAAAGTTTCATTAATACTGTTTGAGATAATTAGAATATATGCAGGACACGAATTTCGAGACTAAAACGTTTTGCCTTTACTTGTGACCTTTACAAAATCGGCCTGACTAATAGACAGACGGTCAGACAACGAGGTGACCGTCGTTCTCCCTTCTATTAGGGACAACTACAGTTGGTCTTAATAAAAGAAGGTTATCGGCAATTCATTATTTCTGGTCCTTTGGGATCATGGAATCCAATCAGTTTATTGTATGAAAGCGTCCAACTTAAGTCTGTGATATGGATGTGACAGATATTGAAAACAAATACTTACGTTTCTTGTACAAACTCGGTCAAGTCATGATTTAATCAAACGTATAGGGCAGTCCAAATAAAGAACTATTTCTACAATTTACATGTACATTTTTGTACATTGATAGAACACCCTTAGTGTCTTATTGTTGAATCCGAGAATAATTAATGACCTGCAACAAGTCTTTTAAGAAAGATCTGCATGGATGAAGGATATGGAAAACCAATATAAAATTGTATTAAAAATGAATGGAAAAAAAAGGAACTTGTCAACATTTTAATAATAGATGATTGTGTGCTTTTTTACAAAACGAATATGTTAGTAGACTAATTAAAAGATCATAGATTATAAATATTAGATGTTTCATATCTTTGTCCTTCTACGTCCGTTGTAAATTTGTGATTTTCGATTGATTACAAGTTGTGATAGGACCTAAATCGAACATCACATCGATACAGTATAAGAATTGACACAATGAAAGAAAATAATGGTATTTTCAAAAAGAATTTAAATGATATTTAGGAATAAACCTTAAAACCCACTATCTTGTGATTTGGAAGATATTGGTAACGTAATGTAGTATTACAAGAAAAATAATCCGGTGACCTAATATTTTTAATTAATTCACACCTACAAAAAATAAAATGTCCATCGTCATATTTGTCTTTTTTCCAGTTCTCTCATATCTGTTTTTACATGAGACCACATTAAAGGGAACATTTTAATTAAACATATGGAATCACTTTAGCGTAAATAGCGACTTTTAAGTTAAAAATATCTCCCCAAATTTAATATGAAAATATAAGGAGTAATAAGCAACTCGATTAATGAAAACAGTCTGGCAGTCTTTAAATAATGTTTCTTCAAAATGGATAATAATAGGCGTGTTTGAAGGTTAAAAAGATAAAAGATAAAAGTTAAGAATTATCTAGCATGCATTAAATCGAGATTATGCTAAATTCTGTATTCAACCAAATGCCGAAACGGAATCATTAACTTCAAATCTTAAACTATAGCGTAATTACGGAATCCTGTTCGTGCCACTTTAATTTTTGCCTCACCAACACGCGGCATTGCGGTCGCCTTGTCCCAAAACATATGCATGCGAGATTTAACAATCTTCGCGAGTTTTTTATGGCGATAACGATCGTCTTAATTTTCGCATGTCTCTTAATTCTCGCATCGGGAAATTGAAATTCCGCTTAAACAATGATACATAATTGTCAGAATTAGTGAAACCTTCTTTCTTTTTAAATACAGGACAGAACGATCCATATCAAACAGAAGTCTTAGGAACTCCAGAAATGATCATAGGATTTTCTTTTCGTTTTTACAAAATATCGTTGTTTTTAAATTCTTATGAGAAACCGAGTTTTATGGTGTATACTCCATTGTAAATTTCAGTCATTTTGGACATTCATTTTTTAACATTTGTATTAAATTATGCGGAGCATCTTCCTACTTTACGACTATTGACTGGTTACGATAAAATGTGCAGCAATTTCCGTGTTGATGACAAAGAACTTGAATCTTGGAAAATGAACTGTTTGGCTTTCAC
Source organism: Mercenaria mercenaria (assembly GCF_021730395.1). Taxonomy (NCBI): domain Eukaryota; kingdom Metazoa; phylum Mollusca; class Bivalvia; order Venerida; family Veneridae; genus Mercenaria; species Mercenaria mercenaria. The sequence goes on along the minus strand of NC_069372.1, from coordinate 33,057,208 downwards.
GAACTGTAATTCATGGTAATTATGTTTACAAACATACTTCCAATTTTTCTTACTTAGTGCATGAGTCGATACAAGTGTCTAAAGATTAAATGCACAGGTTTAAAAATGTCCGTTGTCCTTTAGATCCTTATAACATTTGAAAATTGGAAGGTTCTAGTTCATTGGAATCCATTATGCATATTGATATAACACAACACTAAATAATACAAAAGTAAAATCAAAGTGGTATATCAACTGTATAGGAAAAGATATTTTATAACCGGAATAGCAAGTAGTCATAATTTAGTCTGGAAAAAGATTTATAGTGCTAGTATGGTGCAGACGGAGAAAAGTGATCAGTAAAATATAATATTTCTTTTCTCAAATGCTCAATATGTATGCACTGATAGGTGTTTTATCGTCGGAGTCTCTGACGATAAAAAATCAACAAATTTCAGGATATTCGGTCTTTTCAAACAATATTTATGTATATCATGATTTCTTAGTTCATTAAAAGGTTTGCATTCCAACAAAAAACGAAATACATCTTCTAATTTATTGCATAATAAGCATTGTACTTCATTTTTGTCAATTTTTCTAGGTTAATGTAATCGTCCTGGTAAACTTGCTAATCTATGTGCAGACACTCAAAATCTTGTCAAAGCATATCTAAACTTTATATCTATATAGTCTAAATATATTTTATAACTAAACTCATTTTAGATGTTGATGCACGTGCTGAATTACTTAATTCTTCATTCCAGTTTTTACTTAACGTTTCGTTTTGTTTGAATTCGTTAATAAATACATTTCCAACTTCTTAAAAAATAACACTATTTATAATAAATTTCATATGTGGATTTAATAGATTTTGCTTGTTGTTCTTATTTGTTTTTGTTTTCAATGTCTTCAATCATCATTTTTAACCAGTATTTAATGACTCTACTTCATATGAAAATATTTGACAATTTCTATTTTAAATGATCATATATTCTCGTTAAGCCTCTGTCTACTCTTGGAAAAAATCATAACTTTACGTGTTTTTTTTTTCTACTTTGAAAATGAGCTTTCATTTGTCGCAGTAGCCATTGAGAACTTAGCCTTCTTGTAATTCATTAAAAGTTACAGAAAACAGTAAAACAGTACTATGTAGTCTGCATGTAATATGATAAGATCCCTTATATATAAATGACTTATCAAAAAATAATTTCCCTAAAAAGTTTATGAATTTTTACTGAGGTCCAATACATGTGATCGGCGCAACCCGTGTGTCGCAACAATATAGATTTTGTGATTTTTCTTTAAACTATTAAAACAACGCATCTTGTCAATATTTTCGCTAAATGTTCATATGTTTGTTAGCGTTAATTATTCTTAAGTCACGCTGCCAAATTTCGACTAATTGCTGTCAGTAGTTCTTTAACAGTTTTCGTTTCATACATACGAGTTATCAAACATATCATGTAAAAATGGCGACGTCGAAAGATTCCGTGGCGCACCGGAAAGTCGTCACATTCTGCGTAGAATACGGAATAACTCCGAAGCAGTTGTAACATGATGTGAGGCATCAGAATGTTTCGAGGATACTAGCCTTAAAAAGATTCGCAGATTTTCTACGGGGCAATTCATATTCAAAGCGACAGAAAAGCTGCGACGATAACAATATACGGCAGAAACAAGACGGCGTAAACGCCGATATTGTGAAATGGGAAAAGTACTGTACAGCTGTACAACGACTATTTTATATGTACCAACAGTTTATAAATGTCACGTGATATTTTCAATTGTATTCTCTGCCGTCAAAAGGATGCACATTACGCAATCTGTGGTTGACGGTAATGATGTTACCACTTGTACCGGTCGCTACTATGTCCTCTTATTTAACTTCATTAGAACACATTTTATTATTATTTTCTGAGTGTATTCCTAAATGCTGTGTTATATGACTATGAAAACCTCGGTAATTGATGTCAATTATTTTCCATTTTATTTCCAATATCTACGATGTAATGGGACAGTCTTCGTTTCTCAATATAATGTTGAAAAGAAGAAAATATACAACATAGCCTATTACTCAGATAGTGTTAGTATAAAATCTCGTGAAGCAATGTATCTTTATCATATGTTATCCCAAATTTTCGTAATAATCACGTTCCAACGTGCCTTACATACAGAGGCAGCCATTCCAGGTGCCAGTTTCTCCTCTTCCTGTACAAATGCGGAGCGTTCAAACCAGAAAGACAATGCAAACGGAAACCCTGTGAGCAGAGAAAAGAGAAATTGTTTAGATACAGGCAGGTAGTCTTGCTCGCCTGGTTGTTCACCTGCCCAAGGTATAGTACCTATACACGCGAGGCTGGCTTGCCTGAAACAAACAGTACTGGCTTTTAATCAATATTTTCATTATGATGTTATAGAGTTAGACCATGGGCTTTTAATTAATATATTTTATTCATTAAACTAAATTTTATAATTACAGATTATGATTTTTAGTTTCACCTACCTTAAGTTAAATGTTAACAAGAAGAAAACTTTAAACAGTTGACGTTAAATTGTAAGGATAACATCTTCGGTAACAAATATTTGCAATCAGTATTATATGTATGACTTTGATATTCATTTTACGCCTATACTTTAGTCTAATTGTCAGTTGTAATACATTCAAATCTTCTAGAACAGAACAAATTTGTGTATAAACATTCGACAGCAAACAAGTGGTGATTTATGTTACAATATTTCTTACATTTGAAACTTTGGGAATGTGTGAGCTCTGTCAGGAAGTAGCTGATCAAAGTAAGCACGTAATTTGCTAGTTTGCCTGATATCTAAACACTTAGTGAAAATATACTTTTTGAAGTTTACAATACGTTTAGAAAAAGCGGTGTTTACACCGTAATTAAATTTTAGAATGATCACGTTTTACTTTACTATATCACCCCATTTGTACAATGTGACAAAAATAAACATGACAGTTCTGTTCGACTATAGAAACAAACATATTGATTTTTTACAAGAAACAAATATTAAAATCTCTTTCAGCCAGGGCAGACCCCTGCGTTGTTTTTATATTTGTTATCATTCTATTTACACATGAAGGTTTTTTTCACTAATTTGTAAATTCTAGACGTTTTAGTGTTTTTTTAGAATTTTCAAAACTGGGTTGAAGTCGTAAAATGACGGTTCTATATACAATTAGCATCGAAATTTTGATATTTGCGTGGACGACGAGAACAACGTTATTCTTCTTGTAATCATCAATAAGTATAGAACGCAAGGTACGGTCTCTATAGCGTCTCATAAGCCGTATGTGACTGCGTGTATAACATGTGCTGTAAGCTGCTTAATTGTAAAAATATTCCCACATGGCAGAATAGTTTATTTTCAGAATATGTGTATCTTTTATGTAGGACAAATGCTTCAATTTAACGTACTCGCTCTAAGAGGGTATTTTATGTTGGAAAACTGTTAATAAAAATAGGTCTTTAAAGACATGATGCCGGCAGTATGCATTTTTCTGAGTCACAGATAACCAGTGACTACTTTTTCACTCGGAACTATTCAACCCCCTTATTTCTTTTACACTTTAATAAGTTATAATTGATTGTTTTCTATACAGCATTGGTTGTTTTCTATACAGCAAGCAGTGAGCGAAAAAACAACCTGTAGGAATTGGTGGTTTCCTTTATAGCAAGCGATGAGCGCTGAAACTGCCAGTAAAATGGGTGATTGTCTATAGAGAAAGTGTTGAGCGCTGAATCTGTCAAAAGAAATTGATGATTTTATGTACTACAATCGTCGAGCGCTGAAACAGCCAAAAGGAATTCGTAGTTTCCTTTAGAACAAGCGGTTAGCGCTGAAGCAGTCAATATTAACTAGTAGTTTTCTGTACAGTAAGCGGTGAGCGTTGTTCAGTCAGTATAGGAACTTATGGTTTCTATATGCGCTGAAGCAGTCGTTAAGAATTAGTGGCTTTCTACATAGCAAGCGGTGAGCCCTGAAACAGCCAACAGAAATCGGTAGTTTTCTATATAGCAAGCGATGGGTGCTGAAGTAGCCAGGATTTGGCGGTTTTCTAAATAGCAAGCGGTGAGCGCTGAAGCAGACTAAAGGAAAGGGTGGAGCGCATCTATTTTATATAGCTAGCGGTGAGTGCGTAAGCAGCCAATAGAAAATTGTGGTTTTCTATACAGTAACAGTTGAAGCAGCCAAGGAACACTTGGAACGGTAAGAGGGGAAATAATTTTCTTCTAATTCACTGCGTTTAACCGCAGAAAATTATATTTTTTAGAGCAAGCGGCAAGCGTTGAAACAGCCAATAGGAACTCGTGGATTTAAATAGTTTAAGAGACGAGCGTTGACGCAGCCAGTAGAATTTCTAGGTTTTCTACACAGCGAGAGTCGTGCGCTGAAGCAACCAAAAGGTACTGTTGGTTTTCTATAGAGCAAGTGGTAAGCGCTGAAGCAGTCAATATGTACTTATGGTTTTCTATATAACAAGCACGTTAAATTGTAAATTGTAATTAGGATATTTAAAATATCAAAATACATTAAAATCACAAAATCTTGTCAGTACATTTTAATCTTTTCCGTATTGTTGTTTTTAAAACCTTTAGCCTCCAATTTTGAAAAGTTATCATAGAACGACATTATTCTGATCATGATATTTTGTGAATGTCGTCAAATGGCGCCTGCAGTCTCAAAGAAAGGATCTCTATTAATATTACTGCTCCAATGTTGTTTATACGTAAATAAACATTATTTTCTTTCTTCCTATACAAATAGTGTAGTGTATGCAAATATTAGTATTTAAAACATTTAGTATCAATCACTTCCAATGTACATATCACATTTGGTAAAACGGAATGTTCAAAAGCAAGAAAATCGCTTTGGATTTTAACTGTTTCAACAATTAAAGGAAAACAATCATTGAGTTCAAAGTTCTTCGGAATCTTTAGTTTCAAAATCTATGTAACGATTTTTGAACATAATTCAATACGCGTATATAACCCTATAATTAGAGACATTAATGTTCAATGTCTTATAGGAGATAATGGCGCTGGCAATAATTACACTCGTGACAAGCAGAATTATCCGCTATCACTACTGGAACAAACTTGATATTAGAGGAAAGCCTGAACGTCAATGGAAGACATCTTACGAAATGATTGTAAATCAATGTTTAAACGTGTTTATGTCAGTTGCTTTCTTAAAGAATAAGTTTTATCGTCAGATACATCTGCTTCTAACCGCGCTTGGTTTGAAACGTTACTCAAAGTGTAACATTCTTTCATGTGAGGAAGCTATCTAGATGCCTTGCGGAAAAGTGTTTGCGCACGTACCTATAATTTAATAATAAATTCTGTGAAAATATCCTTTGGAAGGATAGAACGCACCAAAGCAGCAAAATAGTTGTTATTATCCATGGTGCGTAGTAAGTCATTGAATGGAAATGCTTCCGAAACTAAAAATATCTTGACTTCAGTTTAAAGCATTTGGACGGGAAGTTACAAGTATTTTACAATCAGATTTCACGGAAGCGTGTTGTTTTCCACTTTTTCTTTACATTAAACTGTTCGTAACGGGGAAAGGCTTAAAATTCGAATATCAATGTAGGTTAACGTTATTTCCTTTAATCAAACCAAAATGGACTCAGCAAACCGGAAAATACAAACGATTTTGTTTTTGCACTGACAATTTTCTGAAAATTTATTTTTGCAATAATTTCTGAAGCGGCTAAAATGTTCTTCTGGAAAATATACCAACATGACTGAATGTATGATTTTTATTTCTACGCATCTTTTGTGTAAATCAGATGCTCTGATTTAACGTGTGCACTGTTCGAATGATAGCATTTGATTTTTTAAAGAATATTAAATTTCAAAAATGAATAAATCTTAAGAATGACATTTTTATGTTATTACTGATATTTCCTGTACGAAATCATATTGAAGTATTACCACGCTACGCTTTATATGGCATTAAAGTTAGATCCCCACCTTTGATCATATATGTAATGAATGATTTATGTCTTCTTTTGTAGAACTAGTCACATGTTATATTTTAGTTTTATGTTTATTGTGTTTACCATATTCGTCATTTAGATATTAAATGACAGATTTCAATCAAACTTAGCTCTTAGTTTTGTTTAATACCATCAAACAGAGCTCATAAAGTGAGTTTACCAGGGAGCTTGCATAAAGAATATTAAATTTCAAGAATGAATAAATCTTAAAAATGACATTAAAGAAAACACGGGTTTACGCACACTTTTATATAACCTAAATAAAATGTAACGTTCCAATCTGTTTTGGCTAAATCACTTACTCTGTGCCACAGTACAATTTGTTGACCCCTATATCTCCAGTGACAAGAGCAATTTTGATAGTAGGTGTGTGTATGCTCGTCAACGGGAGATACATCAGTAAATTTAAATCGTCAGATAGGAACACAATATGCTTCTCATTGCCGTGTGTTTGAAACGTAACTCTGAGTGCATCATCTAAGAATCTTTCACTGATTGCGGGTAAAGATGGGAATATCCGGCACGAGGGTAACTGTTTAGGCGGTAACGAGGCTCCTTTTTCTTGCATGCCTTACTCTTCAATTTGTAGAAGATATAAAGAAAAACGAAGGTTTTTCTTTAAGGCGCTATTTTGTTATAGTAGCGTATGAATGCACGCATTCATTCATAAATTATAGCACGTGAGTCATCTTACACCCCTGGGTGTAAGATGAGTTTTTCTAGCACCGGAAAAGCACGGGAAATTCCTGCCTGGCATTCAAGAATACTTTTATCTGAGCATGATCATTTTGCCTCTCAGGTCTTCCACTACTATTAAAGCTGAAAGCTGAAAGGGACTGCTTCCAAACGTGAAATACCTTAAACTTAATTTGATATAACGTTTAAAGGCAGAATCATGAAAAGGTAAATCTAGTGTGCTCTATCCAAGTAAAAGGAGTTACTTTCCATAAATGTTAAATCTGAACCGTAAGCAAGATCAAAGACGGAAATATTCATTTAGGCAGATAAGTTTTAAGTAACTTGATTTATTTTATTATAATTAAGTAATCTTAATTTATTGGTGGGTTCTAAGGTATTTATATATATATATACAGTCAAACCCGGCTGTAGAACCTCCCTTCAAAGATGCTCTCGGAGATCTCTATGACATAAGATGATAACTATAGATTTCAACGAATGTAATGCATTTTAGATTATAATACTAATAAGACTTACAATATGCCATACCGAAATGCACATTACGTGTATTGAGGGCCACTCAATATTTTATGAAAATAAAATTCGTCAAAACGAGATTTGCAGAGAATACACGTTTACTTAATAGGTACAGCAGCTCATTGACAAACAGTTAAAGTCTTGAGCTAGAAAATATTATTTGCTATGTACCTTAATTTTTAACATGTATCAATATCTATGAAACTCGCTGCATATTTTACATATTGTATATCTTTTAACGTTACAATGTCATTCAGGTACATGTACATATGTACATATTACCCAATAGTTCGTTTACTATAAGCCAGGGTCATCATGAAACCTTTTGCGGAGGTTTCAGTCAAAATGTATTATCTATTTATTTTGAACGAACATCAGACGAACGGACGCACGGATAGGAAACAGATAGCCTTAAGACTTTCAACTAGAAGAGTCTTACTGCCACTGACTTGTTACGTCATAAACAGAATATGCTTGAACAGTTTCCTGTGACGTCTTCTTTGCATTCATGTTATCGAAATTATTATTCATATTATTATTGTTATTATAATTATTATTATTATTATCATTATTCTCATAATTGATTCAAGTCTGTTTTACACCTATTTTCGTTATTTCTTGATTATTTCGTTTTCCATATCAATGCATTTTTATAACTTATTCTTTTACACGCAGGCAGTTAAGTAATACTTGCACTGGACCTAGATAAATCGGATCTAATAAAATTAACCAGGTACAGCAGTTACCTTTCAACACAAGGTGCACCAATAGCTGCCGATCCCAACCATGTCACGCCGCTCTTATAGCTAAACTGTTTAAAGTCATTAGGAGAATAGCCGGTTGACGACATTAGTTTTCTGCAGCCCCTTATACCAGAGATTGACCGCTGTTGTTGTGTTAATGCTGGTGTTACAGTTGTTGACGTAATGGATTATCCGCATCAAAGCGTACAGGCTAGAACTGCGTCTAAAATTAATGTGTATGCATTTCATTAGCGTGTAACAAAATTGATAACCCAAATCCACATTTTAGTCATTAAGAAATATATTTATAGCTGAATATTGTTCAAAGTATAACAATAATCTGTATTAATTTATATAAGTCCTTGTATATGATAATCTTTTGCAATTGCAGAACGCAGCCATGCAAAGTATTAGCAGATTCGGTTCGATTAACTTGGTTCATGGAAAATCACTCGTCGCACTCCCAAGTAGTTGGGCTTATTCCATTTAGCTCAGAATGTTTGTGTTTTTATTTCTATAGCACCGTTCTCCATAAGTTTCGTTGTTTTGATGGATTTTATTCTTATGTAAAGTACTTTCAGAAACAGTAACTAGACTCAAGTATGTAAAGCACATCTTACCTTACTTCGAACATGTCCGCATGACATTATTTTTTACAATTCTGAAAGAGCTTTGTAATTTCACTACAATAAATTAATAATATAATTATGTATAAATCCGTGAATTATTTGACTTAATCATGTCGTTTTCGTGCTTTGGAAAAATATTTTTACGACTTAGAACTGTGACAGTCTGTTATTAATTTTCATAAGCATCGTTTATCATTTACTATTATACATTACAAGAGTTGAGATCCAGGTTACACTGCTGATGTATAAAATTGAAAATATATTTTACATTTCTTTCGAAACAAACAGGAGCTAACCAAGATGTTACATTATGAAAACATCCAATATACACGTATCTTTCTTGTCAGCTGTAAATGTTTCATGCCATGGTACGAACCCAACTGGAACGCTCTCTTGCTGGTATAGCTAATCAAGTTAAAATAGCCTATTTCTTTCCATGCAGTCTCTACAATCACTCCAACCATCTGACCGCCTTTGCATAACTGAAATACTGTTGAAAACGGCATAGAACCAATATTAATTGTATGTCGCCCCTTTCTCATCGGATCTGTTTGGCTGTAACTAGAATATGCAGCATGCTTTTTATCATTTGAAACAAGTTATTTAAATTTAATTTTGACAATTAATAAAGAAACAACCATTTGTATATTTCTTTTATTTAATGACATAATAGTTTGTATTTTTTTTTTTTTTTTTTTTTTTTTTTTGAAATATATTACGCTACAAAGAAAAATTCTTTGATTCACCCAAACGTTACAAAATCATGTTACAAAATATTTCCGCAACACGAGTATTCTAGACAATGTACGTTAGAAATGCATAAACCTCAATACACCTCGTGCGGAACCAGTACTTGCATATTGTACATATGATTTAAGTCCATAAATAATTATGACTGAGAAAAATGTATAGTAACTGACGTACTGCATTTTTCAAGCGCATGTACATGCAACCAAAAACGCTCGACCACGCCCATGTTTTACCTGTGAGTGTTTGTCAGCTCACTATACCTGTTTATATTTTAAACTAAAATTCACTTCAGACTGATCCGGTCAGTGATTGAATAGTACCAAAATAACTAATATCTTGCTGACTGTACGATAAAACATGTGTCTCCATTCCTTTCCAGAGGATATATGCAAATGCCGTATAAACAGAAAGTTAATCAATCAAATTAATAGGCGCAGACATCTAAAGAAAATATATAATGTATACTCATCTGAATTGTGAATTCTCAAAAACAGTAGCACTGCAGTTTTCCGCCGTATTCTTCTCCTATGAATTTTTGTAAACGATCTGTCCTCTACGGATTTCCGATAAAGAATGTACTTGTCACTGCACTAAATTTGCCCATGAAAAACCCGTGGGATTAAAACTTGTCAGACTAGTATTTGAACTGATACGACTATAAATACAAAAACAGGTGCGGATTAGCAGTGAGGCGTTATGTTAGGCAAGACGATACCCACCAAAATTAAAATAATCTATTTCTTAAGAGAACATAAATTTACATATTTACAGTTGTATTTTTTAAAAACATAATTGTATACATCAGAGTCAAGCAAATATGCGATAAATTGACTGCAATAGAATAACGTGGTTTTGTGTGCAGATTTGGCGAATGTATAAGTCTACAGTTGTTATTTGTATTGCCTAACGACCTCATCTCATATATTGCTAGTAAATCAGTATAAAGGATTACACCTAATATGTTATAATTATTTTATACGTCTCTTACAAACTTTAATAACAGGTGTTGTTAGGCATTTAAATTAAATCCGTAGAAACTTTTTCCTCACCTGTCAGTGTTTCCAAAATAACATAGCTTGTCCTTTGTTTGAGAACCTTTACAACAAATAGCAGTTATACATGTTGTATTATATATTAGTTTCATAATAACAACATCTTCGGCCTCATAGAAGCACTAAATGTTTGTACATATGAATCCTTTTTATGACTGTATGCAATTAATTACATATTTGCCTTTATGAAATCTATAAAAGAAATGATTTAAGGTTACATGAATACGGTGGCACAGAGGTGACATGCACTACTCTTTTTTTCAATTGCACTTCTCTTTTTTATGTCGTTCCCACGAGATACTAACTCGAGGGAACGACTTAGTGTGTTGTGGTAACGAGATACTAAGTCGTGGGAACGACATAAAAAAGAGAAGTGCAATTTTTAAAAAAAATGCATTGAAAAAAGAAGAATAGCATAATAAAAAAAGAGCAGTGTAATAAAAAAAAAAGATTCTAACACGATCCGATTTATTTTCCTATTAAACAAAGAAGGCTGAAAACAGTGAATTATTATACAATAATTCACTGTTCTGACGTCACAATTATTACGTCATATCGTCAAACGGCAGAGCGGCGCGCTGGAAAAGAAACCAATTGAAAACGGGCAAATATTTAATGAATGCCGTCAATGATGTACTTTAAAGTCCTTGGTAACGTGTTAGAATCGAAATAATATATCTCATTTAGTTATTTGCTCTTGAATAAAATCATTGTTTGTCGTTCAGATGCGTATTATTATATCATTCGGGCTGCGCCCTCGTGATATAATTCCTTCGCATCTGAACTCCAAACAATGATTTATTCAGCGACAAATCACTAAATGAGATATATTATTTCTTAAATAGTACAGTAAAAAAAAGAGTAGTGCATGCTAGCTATGTCGAGGGAACGACTTAGTAACTCATGGGAACGAGTTAGCTATGTCGTGGGAACGACTTACTATCTCGTTCCCACGACATAGTAAGTCGTTACAAGCTATCTCGTTCCCACGAGTTTATCAGCCAATCAAATTGTTTGTTATATTTATTATACCTGTGATCATCATGGCCGACAGAAACAATCATATCGTTAGATATTTATTACAAAGGGAAGTAACTTATCATTTATAGCAAATATATAAATTGCGCATGTTACGCAAAATTTGATTGGTTGACTAACTCGTAGGGACGAGGTAGTTATGTCGTGGTAACGACTTACTATGTCATGGGAACGAGATAGTATGTCGTTCCCACGAGTTACTAAGTCGTTCCCTCGACAAAGCTAGCATGCACTACTTTGTTTTTACTATACTATCCTTTTTTTATTACACTATTCTTTTTTTTATTGCGCTACTCTTTTTTTCAATGCAAGACTGTTTTTTTGAATTGCACTTCTCTTTTTTTCAGTCGTTCTCACGAGTTGGTATCTCGTTACCACGACACAAGTCGTTCCCTCGAGGTAGTATCTCGTGGGAACGACATAAAAAAAAGAGGTGTGCAGTTTAAAAAAACGTGTTTTGATGAGTAATTATGTCTCCCCCAGGAGACATGTTGTTTTTGCCCTGTCCGTCCGTCCGTCCGTTCGTCCTTCCGTCCGTCCGTCCGTACGTCACACTTCATTTCCGAGCAATAACCATTTGACCTAGAACCTTCAAACTTCATAGGATTGTAGGGCTGCTGGAGTAGACGATACCTATTGTTTTTAGGGTCACTCCGTCAAAGGTCAAGGTCACAGGGGCCTGAACATTGAAAACCATTTCCGATCAATAACTAGAGAACCACTTGACTCAGAATGTTGAAACTTCATAGGATTATTGGCCATAAAGAGTAGATGACCCCTATTGATTTTGGGGTCACTCCGTTAAAGGTCAAGGTCACAGGGACCTGAACATGGAAAACCATTTCCGATCAATAACTAGAGAACCACTTGACCCAGAATGTTGAAACTTCATAGGATGATTGTACATGCAAAGTAGATGACCCTTATCGATTCTGGGGTCACTCCATTAAAGGTCAAGGTCACAGGGGCCTGAACATTGAAAACCATTTCTGGTCAGTAACTTGAGAACCACTGGACCCAGAATGTTGAAACTTAATAGGATGATTGGTCATGCAGAGCAAATTACCCCTAACGATTTTGGTGTCACTCTGTGAAAGGTCAACGTCACAGGGGCCTGAACATTGAAAACCATTTCCGGTCAGTAACTTGAGAACCACTTGACCCAGAATGATGAAACTTCATAGGATGATTGGTCATGCAGAGTAGATGACTCCTAACGACTTTAGGGTCACTCTGTTAAAGGTCAAGGCCACAGGGACCTGAACATGGAAAACCATTTCCAATCAATAACTTGAGATTCTCTCGACCCAGAATGTTGAAACTTCATAGGATGATTGTTCATGCAGAGTAAATGACCTTTATTGTTTTTGGGGTCACTCCATTAAAGGTCAAGGTCACAGAGGCCTGAACATTGATAACCAGTTCCGATCAATAACTTGAGAACCACTTGACCCAGAATGTTGAAACTTCATAGGATGATTGAACATGCAGAGTAGATGACCCCTATTGATTTTGGGTTCAGTCTATTAAAGGTCAGGGTCACAGTGGCCTGTTCATGTAAAATCATTTTTTTGGAATTAACTTGAGAACCACTTTACCTACAATGTTGAAACTTAATAGGATGATTGGACATGCAGAGTAGATGACCCCTATTTATTTTGAGGTCACTTGCTCAAAGATCAAGGTCACAGGAGCCTGAACAGTGACTTGAGAACCACTAGGCCAAGAGTATTGAAATTTAGCGGGATGACTGGATATGCCAAGTAGATGATCCCTATTGCAGCCAACCATCAGTGTCTCTTTGACTTTCGCTCCTGACCCCTTTTGACTTCTTGCCTATAGGACTTTGCATTGGGGGAGACATGCGCTTTTTTACAAAAGCATTTTCTAGTTTTAATTGTTATTTAAGAATTATAAACACTGTTAAAACTAACGGTGGTTTACGAAAAAGAAATCTGCTTGCAACGTTTTACTAGATCAAATATCATTTCAATGTAGGGATATCGCATGTTTTTTCGTGTTATAACGTCTGTAGAATCCCGAGGGATTGGTTGGTGCCCGAGCCCGTAGGGCGAGTGTACCAACGTATCCCGAGAGATTCTGAAGATGTTTTTGCACGAAATGAACATGCTCTAACGCTATTCTAGCATAAAACGCGAAAAAAACGAATAAATGAATACATTATCCCTCAACGTCATTAAATTTCCATGAAATGCGCGGGAATATCTGAGTTGTTTTTTCACGTTGACGTTATTTCCATTTGAATTATCCGTTTTGGGGCCGTAATACGTTCACGCTTTGCCACGGAACGCGCATATATAAAAAGGTGTTATAACAGCACGTCAGCGCGAGAATCTCTCTGTTAACACACGTTTTCTCTCTTGTTAAAACACCCCCGAAAAGTGACAAGAACAGCAGTTTTATGTCAGAATATTGTATATCCTATCAACCCTGGCTCATCGTTTTTTGTTGTTGTTGTTGTTGTTCTTTTTTCTTTTCTTTTTTTTTTTTCTTTTTTTTATGGATATTGATATGCATGTCGCTTAAATGTAAAGTATCAAATGTTGTTGCAACAAATCTATTTAAACGCCTTTATGTAAACAGTCGTACATACTAAAACTTCATAATCAGTGATCAGTCAGGTTTGCCCTGACAGACCGAAGAAGAATCGTAATTAAAACTGTTATTTTCTGGTAATATTGACACACCAGTAGTATATGATCGGTTATATCTGTATGGGGAATCAGGTTGTTAAAGAGGATGCTTCCAAACGTCTAAATGTTAAATGAACAATTCTACTTAGCTTGCAACTGCAGGTAAATCGCATGCAATGAGTAAACTGAGATCAAATACCGCGGAATTGTCACGTGTAGACGTTTACGCGGTAAAATGGTAATCAGTTACAATCAATATTTCCCATTCAGAGACCTACTTTAAGGAAAGTGTTGAATTCTTGCCTAATTTCTAAGTTAACGATCAGCGTTGTCACATCAATTTAAGTCAGTAAATTATTTAGCGAACTAATTATTACAAGTTCTGAAGTTTCCGTAGCAAGTTTGTTTCCATACCTGGAATTTTAGCAAAGGTCATGTGCAGCAGGATATATATTTTTGTTTGGCTTTAGTACGAAACGTTCATAGCGCGTAAGTCTCTCGAGAAACACAAAAGGTCGCACATTGTATGTTTAAAAACAAGTTTTTTTAATTGCACTTTGACAGACCCAAGGTATGTATCGTAGAAAAAAAATGAATTAGCCCGTGCAATATGAGTAAAGTCCGAGTGGTTCTCTTAAAGTTTGGTCATAACAGATTTTTCATATAATGTCAATGCTGGTATAATGATGCATGAGCTTGTATGACGGTAATAAGACACATAAATTTAAATCATGTAATAATCGTGAAATAATGCTTTATAAATATTACATAGATAAAACAAATAAGAGAAACATATATGATATGTAATGAATTTCATAATATAATCAAAATACTGTCAGATAGTTATAACTGTTTTGAAAAAAAAATCACTTTTTGAAGCTCATTCAAAAGAACTAGTTCAAAAACATTATGTACTGTTGGAAATTGTGTCAGATCTTGATCACTTCATGTCTTCAAATTTCCTCATTAACCCCATTTCTGATGTTCAACATTTTTGCTGGCTTGAAGAACAATCAATTAACTTATCTCGACCCAATTGTTTTCTGGTGAATACGCTTGTGAACTTTTAAAATATTATTTTTCCTTAAATGAACATTTTTGCAGGAATATCTTTTGCAATGCATTGTGAATTATTTGGTCCATAGGCTAGGAGATTAGCTGCATTGCCAAAAACGATTTTGTGTCATGTTCGAAGTATTGCTTCTGTTGCAAGATTTATGTAAATAAATTTCTCTCTTTTATGTTGTCTGATTTATTAGCTTTTCCCATGAAGGTTATACCATTTTGGTTATTTCTCTTCAATTGGAAATGTTCAAATTTTGTCTTCAAACACCATCCAAAGGCAGTGCTTGTCCGTTTAAAATTTTTCAACCGCTTTGGGGGTTGTTGTTGACTTTTAACTAAAAATATCAGACAAAATCTTTCTTGGAATTCAGTACGAGCGATAAGACTTTAAAGGGCGTTCTTTCGTAAGAATAAAAGCAGATATGTAATTCGAAAGTCTAAAGAACAGAATCAAACACTTTTGTAAGGAATTGCATGATTGAATTCAGGTCACTAGTCTTCAGTTTATAATCGCAGTTTTTCTTTCCTTAAATGAAGATTATCAATAGTTTTAAGGTCTTGATGTACAAAACCTGTGTGTTTTTTTTTCATTTAGGGGCTCTCAGTGGCCGAGTGGTGAAGGTCGCTGACTTCAGTGCAAGAAGGGGCACCTGGGGTCTACCTCTACCATGAAAGCTAAGCTGGAAAAGTCACCATATGCCATAGTTATGTCCGTGCGACGTTAAACCAACAAATACAAAAAAAACAAGGTTATGCAGAAGATTCGAAAAGCCCGTCAAAGTTGTAGCCCATGAATCCAATGCCAAGTGTAGTGTACTGTCTTTCTGTATTTTCACTGGTTTCCTGCTAATGATATCATATCCATGATTAGTTATTGCGGCGTCATCAGTAGACAAAAATGCATTTGTAAAAACTCATTTTTAGAGTTGTAATCTGGATTCAACAGAAACTTCTGAATATGTAATATAATGTTCTGAACCACTGAGAGAAGGGTATAATCCAATAAGACCCATAAATTAGACTTACACCTTGGCTCAAATGCAGTTATTTGTGGGACCTTATTTATTATTAACACTTTGACTATGGCACGAATTATCATCTGGTATTTAAAAATGCAATAAAGATCTATTTTGAACAGAATGTTTCATTTTAAAATACATAGGGTGGATAAGAAAAGTACTTTTTTATATCGAATGCTATGCATTGGTTACATGTCTTTAAGTAGGAAAGATTGCAGAAGTATCTTCCGACAAATACTGATGAACTGTAACTAGTATTTCACGGCTTTCGATGCAGTTAACATATTGTCTGCATTTTCACAAGGTTTCCATAAATAGTATGATCTATATCATGCTCTTAGATAAAGTAGCTGAAATTGAAGTGATATTTTATTCGTCCTATTTCTCTCTTATTGATTAGTCAATGGGGAAACTTTGCTTCGATCTGGTTGTTTCTTTTTGTCCGCTTTTGGTATAAATAGTCAATTAGTCTTCTATATTTTGACTGTTAAACATAGGTTGATGTGTTAAAAGTTTTATTCAATATCAGTAGTATTTTGCATAAAAACCCTAACCAAGGAAACGTTAGGCCTGGGTTTATACAGGCTGAACCGCCGCTTGATTCAGGAAATGGGTAACCGTTTCTGCGACGATCTGAAATCAATAATAGGCTTTTAAGAAAATGATGCATATACTTTGATGTATAGTTACTGCCAGAATTATCAATTAAGATGTGTCTCATTGGTAAAATGTTTAATTTATTCAATCATAAGATTCAAAAGGCAAAATCTCCCTACATCTTGGCAGTAAGCAAGCTATTTTGGTTGTCAAATTCTATGAATCAAGCATGCAATCTGTATTTTGCTCTTGCTAATGGAGTTTCAATGTCCCTGTCTGCAAACTCAGAAAAATACATGGCCATTTCTTCTCCTTGTATTAAATGTTGCTTTATCCAATAAGCAAACACGACAATGATCTCACCATAACAGTAAATTAATTACATACAGCTTTCACAGTTATCATGTCTTTACTGTCATCATGTTGATCTCATTAACACGTTACTTACATCAGACACATCTGAACATTCCACTGCCGTGTTATTAACATGGTTGTTCCGCAGCTGTATATCTACAAGATATTTCACTCTCACTAAGTAAACTCATATGAAAATACTTGAACAGTTCTGAAACAATGAAGTCTTTACATACCGGTATCTTCATAATTTCAAAAGGACAGTGCGCAGTGATATCGGACTATGATGATGATAATGAAAGAAGCCAAGTCCACAGTATTATCATGCTGTATCTGGTGCCAGCATGCCTGAATTTTATCTGCTGTGAGGAACAAGAATTTTATTTCCTCAACAACAATTACACAAAAGCATGGGTGACTGTTCTCTATTGTAAATATGGTACTACAAGTATCATCCTCAAACTGAAAAGTTTGAGCAAATGAATCTTCAAAGTGTAAAATGGATATTCAATTGAACTTCAGCCCAATGTGCTGTGTGGAAACACTCTCCTTTTAAGATTTTAGTTTGTGTACATCAGCAAAGATGTATTCTAAATACTAGTATGAATGACTGATTTCTTTGACTATAAAAATCATCACCAATCCCCATAATTGCATGCATTATACTTTGGTTATTTTAAGAGTCGTAAAGCACTGCTGCAGCAATGAAAATACAACTTAGCATAGCTAATGATTTACGTAGTAAGATATTATTAGTAAATAGCATAATTCTTAAAAGTTCTCTTTTTTTCAATAATAATGTCATATTTTCAAGTAACTATTAAACAAACGGTGTAAAGCAACAACCACAATGATCGAAGTACAATACATATCTTGAGTCGTTTTAAAGAGGGTTAGAACTGTGTGTTTGCTGTGGGAATGCTTACGAATACACGAAAACCTTATAAGCATGGGATATTAATTTGCTACATTTTTATGCGAAATAATTCTAGTACACTGATTTTCATGGACATGTTAAATAGGGTTTTCTTGGATATAAAGATACCGGTAGTCAACTGAAGAGTAGTCGTTACTTTGAGAATTTTCCATTTAGATATATCCTATATGTTGAACTCTGTCTATTTGTTTGAAAGACGAAATTCACAAGTTAGCTGTCTGCATGGTCTCGCACATGCTCTGACATGATATATGTTATCATATTTTAATAATTCTCTTTTAGCAATGGATTCAGAGCAATATGTCTCTCATTTCACTACTCACATGGAAATTAGCTTAGATTTAGCCCTGTGCCTACGGAAAATCTACCCTGACGTTTTATCTTTCTTTAGTAATAACAGAGGTAATCAATAGACGGATTTACAATGCTATTTGTTGACCTGAATTTTTACCGGATGTTTTGACTTCAATGCGCATGCGTTCTTTACGTGTGGCAAAAAGACTGAACAATAAGTAAACCTACTGAAAATCATCATTATATTACGAATTGTTTTGCCACAATAAAGAAGATTTTAATCACACAATTTATTGTACAGAATGTACTGATTAAAGATAGATATCTTTATAATCATCTCTTACCTGAGAAGCCGGCTTTATTCTTATTTTCGTCAGAAAAGAACAAGCATTCCAAGGTCTGGGTCCACTCACAAAACAATTATAAAACTTGTTCCTTATATTTGAAAATGCCATTTTTTCTTTCATTTTATCTGTCAAAGGAGTTTTTTCTTCAACTTCAAATAGCTGTTGTGTGTATTTTTCCCCGACTTAAATGACATCTGTTATAAATTACAAGGAGACGCGGCTCTTTGCCACTGAAGTTGCTGTTTTAGGCAGATCACTACCAAATCAAATGTAAGCCTCCGCTGGTCTAGTTACAAGTAGTGGCATGAAGGTGCTAATTCGCCGGATATACCTCCGTGGTCCACTCGAATGTAGTTCATATCAATATATAGAGCGATTGTCCCGCCCAGTAAAGGCCATTTTCATGCCAGATATAAGCTTTATTGATGTTTGATTGTTAAGCGGAATGTCTGCAGATAATTTTAAGCTACGTTTTATGCTTCAGAAGTTGAGTTGAAGCTGTTTGGTAACATGAAAGTGAAAGTATGTATTTCCTGATGTCTGCCTACGCAATATTAGCGTTTTCATCACTGTCTCAGTCACGTGACCATGGTTTCACTGCATTATGGTCAACCCCATATGTTTTTGGTATTATTTGATTGCTTAAAGACATGCTTTCAAGACAAGGGTAGTCTCGCAGGAAGTGAAAGACTAGAAATGCTGATAAAATATGTTATA
Source organism: Mercenaria mercenaria (assembly GCF_021730395.1). NCBI lineage: Eukaryota > Metazoa > Mollusca > Bivalvia > Venerida > Veneridae > Mercenaria > Mercenaria mercenaria. The sequence goes on along the minus strand of NC_069372.1, from coordinate 33,037,796 downwards.
AATTGTTATTTTTACATAGAAAATAGTAGCGGAGACATTTAATACCATCTAACCTATTATCCAAATATAAATAGTGCTAATCTTTCTCCCTTTATCGTGCCCTTTCTCAACAGCACCGTGTTTTCTTTTACTCTACCGCGTTTCAGTATGTATAGGTAGCATTCTATCGGCATGATCCTATCGCATGCTAGGTAAAAATGGCGGCGTAAGAATTTAATGTCTCGAAAAGGGAAATTGAAAAAAGCGAAAAGGACTAAATTCAGCGGGTTGTATTTAACGAACTGTAGTTTCCTTATATAAAAGTTAACACCCCCTTTTCTTTTTGTTTTTCTAATGTAGCGATATAGGCGATATAGTTCTTTATGGGGATATAAGTCTCTGAAAATCGGATATGCTAAAAATGTCGAAAACCCGTTATAAAGTAAGTTGATTTTATATGAAATAAATAACAGTCGGATTTAGTGGTGTTCAGCCTTTAAGTAATATACAGGAAATTATTACGTAACTATTATGCAAATGACATGATAAAAGATAGGTCATCTTGGTGATCAAGACCCGATGTCACCTAATAAGACCGGATCATAGAAGTTACTGAAGCATATACAATGTCTTTGATGTGATTTACTTTAATGCCCTTCGGTCATCAATGCCAAAATTAGTACGCACTCGAATTAATATATCACTTGGAGAAGCTGTTTTTAAATCAAAAATAAACATATCACACGATATCTTAAATTTTATATAATATCTACAAGAATACCCTTTGGAACTTTGAGGAAGCCTCCGTGGCCTTCAGATCACTGCCCCTCATCGATGTTGGTTCGAGCCTCACTCGGGGCGTTGAATTCTTCATGTGAGGAAGCCATCAAGCTGGCTTACGGAAGGTCGGTGGTTCTACCCAGGTGCCCGCTCGTGATAGGGGCACCTGGGGTCTTCCTCCACCATCAAAGCTGGAAAGTCGCCATATGACCTATAATTGTGTCGGTGCGACGTTAAACCTAACAAAATAAATAAATAAATTCGAACTTTGACGGACATTTCCATTTTAAAACGATGTCAATATAGATATAAAAATCCGTAAGATCTGAATCAAACCGAGGACTTAAATTACAGTTGGAATTTATTTACGTAAGGAAAATACCTAAAATATCTCTAATGTTTATATTCTGGACCATTTTCATATTTTTAATAGAATCGAAAATGTATCGTGCGCAGAATAATGATAATAAACTTGAATTCCGAAAAAAGTAGATCATGGTCTAACAACAGATAAAGTATGTAAGTGTAAACACTCTTCCCCACTACCCGCCCCTCTCTGTTAAATTTGACCGCTGGGGTCACCACCCCACAACTTTAATATTGTTGAATAAAACCTTTAATTTCAAAGAATCAATAAAAATGAAAAAATAAAAATTTTAAAATGACAATTATCTATTTGAATACGGGATGAATTGATCCCCGTTTGGGTATAAATGGATACAAAATCAAAGGAGGGATTCTGTCCATCTTTGTTCTCTACGTCAATGGTCGTTAACACAATACCGGTATCTAAGTAAGTGAATTCTATCTTGATAAACTTTAAGTTGGCTATCACTCACGTATTTAAATTATTTAACTGCTGGACTGAATGTCTTAATTACTTCAATATGAACTAAAACCAAAGCACATAATACCTATTTGGCTTCCTTTCAATACCAAAATACCAATTTTAGGGTGCATTTGAAAGGGAATGACCATACAAAGGATTAATTTTGGAGAAAGTCATAATTTTAAATGTCTTCTCACGTTAACCAGATGTAACCTTTGTTGAAAAATTTATATTCAGTTTTATTACTCTCTAACAATATCACTGAAGTCTAAAAACAATTAATAATATAACTGTTTTCTATGGCATCTATACTGACCTTGCTTTTCTACAGATACATGTAGCACATATAATCAAGGCAACAACGAATCAAATGTCAGTCAATAAATTCATTCAGTTTTCTTGAGAAAATTAACGTTATCTTTAATGAAAGCCGTTATCCTGATACAAGATGTATTGAATAGTGTAATAATTCTCATAGGAATAAATTGCCTTCATTCAGTACTTTCAGTTCTAAGAAAACCTTTCTTAGCAATCCGTAATATGTTTTATTCAATGTTCGTAACAAATCACGTCTATACTGACAGATTAAATAGCTCCTTCTCACCACGGCTGATGATAGTAGAGTCAATTAATGTCATAGGGTCAGGCAGAAAAACATTATAGCGAAATCTAAAATTGTTGTTTAGAAGTTCATCATACATTGCGGTGACAATCGTTTCTCTAATCAAATAGTTCTATCCTATCCTATTATTGCTGTAAATCATCTAAAAAAAATACAGATATTGTCATCATGCGTATGTGACTTTTTTTTCTATTGTCCGTCGTATGTTACTCTATATCTGATTCTGAATTGTTTCAATGTTCTACGATTGTTTAGCTGTTTCAGAACTTGTGTATGTCCCTCGTATTTTCCATTGAATCGGAACTATTTGAATGTAACTCTTATGACACTCTATTACAGTACGCCCGTTTGTATCTGTACTTTGAATATCCTTCGTATGTACCTGTGTATCTTGCTACATTTTCAGATCCTTTGGGATTATTTGGTTCATTCATTATTTGTATAAAAGAATTCCATTTTAGCCAGTGCTTTGGGGCTTTACGAGTGTTGCAGTTTTTATTACCTCACATGAACAGGCTCAATAAAACCGAGTCTGCTATTATTTTGCTTGGTAGTATTTTATGCTTGCAACGGATCTTCGTATAGATTTTATTTCCTATAAGATACGTTACACCAATGCTGACTTATATTTTTTCGTCCGTCTGGTACTTACTATAATATAATTACCAGACGGAAGACCTAGTAGCTAATTGGGTAGGCTGTATTAGCTGATAGCATTATATTAACATTCAAGTCACGAATATTCTTGTTATCAACAGAAATTCCTTACTGACTAATGATGTACATCAACACGCCAGAACGACTGTATCTATGGCAACTTTGCAAAAGTTGTATGGGTTTATGCAAGATCTTGCTTGTAGGTGTATACGGTTAATAGCAAAACAATATTTTTTATTGAAATCAACATACAAAGTGTACATACCATAAACATGACAGGCAAACATTTTAACATATATTAAACATGTCTACATATAATGTATGTAGGCCTAACATAAAAAATTTCACGAATAACTGGAAAAAAATATTTTTTTCATGAAATTTCAAATAACCGCTAAGATGATGAAATTCTACCAGAAAATTTTGTTATGGTTTGTAGATGATGTAAATGTTGAATATAATGTGGTTTTAGATATTCCCGTATGTTTTCCATGTCAGAACTTGCTCTTTTTGCCACTTTTTGGCTTTGCAAAAATAATTTGGCGGCTGTTGTGTACACTTTAAATCAAAGTCTGATAAAGTTAATTCATATTCCCCATTTATTCATCCGACAACTGTATGAATTAAAAACATTAACATGGAAACAGTATCATTCCCGTATATCAATTTGAAATATTATTAACTAATCTGAATAAGTAATTAACAATAAAAATGTGCAAACGAGATTCAAACCAGAGACTGTAATCCACTGTCAAATGAGAAAATGTATTTTGAAATTGTTTGTAGTGTTTACTAAAAAGGTCAGTAAACCGACAAGACGTGTTGTCTTAAGGAACCCTACGTTACAATTTGTCCACTTCCTGCTCATAACTCTAAACCAAATGGTTTCGAACGCAAGACTTCAAGAATGCAGATTGCCTTTTAAAGAAGACACAATTTAAAGAATTTGAGAAAACGACCGTTGGTCCAATATACAATATAACTTGCACCTTTAAATATCTTAGAGGGGAAATCACTTTTTCCTTGCATATTTACTTATTATTGAGTAAATGACACGAGTGACAACAGGATGATTCGCTACCACGACTATAGCAATGTAAGCGCGGATGTTATCTGAGAAAACAATCTTTAATCAATATGTACACATGTTAGAGACACTTTTTTATATGAGAGAGCGCAATATACAGTATTCAGTGGGTATCTGCTAACAATTCATCGCATTTTGGACTTCAACCGTCATGAGTGATTTAATATTATGATAATGTTGTAAAGAAGAATTTTTTTCCTATAAAAACACTTATTCTGTTGGCTCAAAATATGTCACAACGTTGTTACCAACACACTTTTCTCTTACCAAAACACTTGTTTGTCTATTGCTCATCTTTTGATTTTGATGTTGATGTATGTATGTATGTATGTATGTAACTGCCTAGACCCTTTTAAAAATCTCTAGGTCGCAATTATGTGTTAATTGCTCACTCAAATGGTTTGACTGGTTCAAAAGTGATTTGAATGTCATTGTCGAAAAATATTTTTTTTTTGTTGTTCGAACAAGTGAATCAAATGACTCAAAAAGAATTTGAAGGCTGCTGTCAAGACATTTGCTCCCATGAAAATCACTAGTGTCCCTATTTCTCTCTACTGCATATTAATTTTTCAAAAAATTTTAAAGGTTGCTGCCAGGTACATTCGTTTCAAAGGAAAAACTTTTTTTCTACAACTCAAAATACAATATGAATATTGTTGTCTTCTTCTTTATTATATGCAATAGACTAACGCATTCAAACCAGGCATGGGGGAACTGTAATCAGTAATCTCCCTTTAGATCTACAATTGTTGTTGTTTTTTATGTCAAATACACACTAAATTCACACACACCTGTTCCATTCCCTTGTTGCATACAACTGTTGTATCCTTGTTCACACAATAACTTCACATACAAGTGTTGTATCACTAACTTTAAGCACAACTGTTGTATCTCTTTGCTCGCACGCACACTTCATATACAACTGTTGTATCTCTTTGCTCGCACGCACACTTCATATACAACTGTTGTATCTCTTTGTTCGCACGCACACTTCATATACAACTGATGTATCTCTTTGTTCGTACGCACACTTCATATACAACTGTTGTATCTCTTTGTTCGCACGCACACTTCATATATAACTACGCACACTTCAAAACAACTGTTGTATCTCTTTGCTCGCACGCACACTTCATATACAACTGTTGTATCTCTTTGCTCGCACGCACACTTCATACACAACTGTTGTATCTCTTTGTTCGTACGCACACTTCATATACAACTGTTGTATCTCTTTGCTCGCACGCACACTTCATATACAACTGTTGTATCTCTTTGCTCGCACGCACACTTCATACACAACTGTTGTATCTCTTTGCTCGCACGCACACTTCATATACAACTGTTGTATCTCTTTGCTCGCACGCACACTTCACATACAACTGTTGTATCTCTTTGCTCGCACGCACACTTCACATACAACTGTTGTATCTCTTTGCTCGAACGCACACTTCACATACAACTGTTGTATCTCTTTGCACGCACGCACACTTCATATACAATTGTTGTACCTCTTTGCTCGCACGCACACTTCACATACAACTGTTGTGTCTCTTTGCTCGCACGCACACTTCACATACAACTGTCGTATTTCCTTGGTCATGTCGGATCAGTTTTCACATACAACTGTTGTATCTCCTTACTCACACGCTGATTTCACATACAGCTGTTGTATCTCCTTGATCACACACTGACTTCAGCTGACTACAAATGTTTCTCCTTGGCCATGTCAGTATCACAGTTCAAATACTAGTATGCATCCTTCACATACAACTGCTTTATCTCCTTGTTTATGTCAAGGTCGTATTATCTTCCAGTAACACGTCAATGGTATACAGCCACTAGTTCGGTAAAATATAATAGGGTTATTATAACAGTAGCTTGATCTGGGATGCAGTATTCGGCTCGAGTGGATTTTGCCAGATCGGATTTCACGAGGCGCGCAAGCGCCGAGTGTGATCCGACTTTGCAAAATCCACGAGAGCCGAATACAAAGTCCCAGATCTAGCTACTGTTATAATGACCCTTTTATTATATACCTTTACCATTTTGATTCTTGTTTTGTTCTTGAACGAAATCTTCAATGTTTATCGATATTAAATGGAACTTAGTGAAGTTTTTATGTGCGCTATTTATAGAAATGTGTCGGGTTATGTATATTAATGAAAATAGTCCGGCAGCATACAATACGGAAGGTACAATACGGAATTTAAAAGGTACAATACGGAATTTTTGTCTGTTTGTTCATATTTAATTGTGAAATACAAGCCGATTTTTTTACAGAATTTATATAGGTATATAATAAATCTTGATATAACTTGTTCAAGGGACAATTAAACACATGTTCAGAAACATAAATATACACAAGCACTCATACACGTGCATGCGTGATACATTTCAACATGCAACAAGCATTACCATGGTTATTTATTTTTTGTTTTATCAAAGGTGTAGTTTATGTATGTTTTCAGGGGGGAACTCGTAAGGTTGTTTGTCCCTACGCTGTTGTCAACCCTCTGGTGAAAATGAATACCAGATTACTGAGTTGTTTGGTCCCGTATCCAAGTTCCCATTTATATTTTACAAGAACAAAAAGTCCAGTTTAAAATTCTATTCCTTTTTCTTTTTTTGAAAAATGTCATTCGTTTGAAAAACTGTTCGTACTATAGCTTTTCATACAGTTATTTAGTGTGTATTATTTTCAACCATTCCCACATTGCTATTTATACGCATTGGCATATTTACATAAAGACTGTTCAGAACTCTCCAGTTTTATAAATATGGGCATAATCTTACTTTAATAATACTTTTATGGCTTGAATTTCCAATAATTTTCCCCGTTTGCACTTGTAAGGGTTATCTGCAGACCTATACCCTTGTGAATAATATTTTAGCGTACTACAAAGCTCATAACGCTGTAACATTTATGAGAAAGAAAATTCGTACTCTTCAAGTTTTATAATAAGTCCTTCTCTTCAATATTTAGTCTAATCTTGTAAAAAATATGGCTTTTAAGCAATCAATTGAATTAATTACAATTTAACTTTTAAGATTTAACGATAATAAAAGGTCTGGTCTACATATATTTTGTTTTGACTCAAATATCTGAAATCTTATGTAAAATATTTTTATGTATGGCGTAAGCTTTTCTGTATAATAACAAGGTCCACAGCCGAAAAACACAACAGGAAATGATACTCCATTCTACTATAATTGTCAGATATTGTCCATCATAAAACAGTAACGGGTCTTTGGAAAACGCTAACTTTCCCGGAAAGTGGGTTTTCTTTGTATTTTATGACAAATACAGACGCCATCGGAATAAAAAGATCTGTTTTGATGTGATTTCTGTCTATAAAGATATTGAAGAATTTCCTGTGGATCATGTCACCATTATATGTTTGACGGTTATTATTCACGGACATAAAACAATAATGGACATATAGAAACGGTCATTGTCCTGTATGGTATAGTTGTTTCTTCGTATCTTGTATAACCGTTCTGCACTTCGACCGGACCAGACAAGAATTAGGAGACAAAAAGTTAGAATTCTGTCGTGCTGAACGAGATGAAATAGCGAAACTTCAAGCAGCGACTTTTATTTCTGAAGGATAGGGTAATATTTCATCTATACGTGATCTGTGATGCGTGTTTAAAGTCGTATTATTTCCTCGTCATATCAAAAGTACAAGTATATTTTTGAAAAGTAACAAAACAAAACAGTCACAAAACACAAAGAGTAGAGCCATCAGTAAACTGATGCATGTGCCTTGTATATATCCTGGATATAGAAGTGCGGCATTATTATATATGCTTACTTAGGACATAAAACTTTTAAAGAAAGTGTTCTTGCATATTTAATTTCAGAAATGCTATTCAATAGTTACAGTGTTATAAAAAACTGTGAGTTACATTTTAAGACCTTCACACTTCATATCATTGATAGCAGTTTAAGAACCTCGAAATTGCATTTTATAGTTGCATTGCATTTATTTTGCAAAGGGTGATGTTTATTTAGGGTCCTTTGTGGGTGTCACAAATTGACATACGGGCCTTATTTTATCTGTAGCAAATGCAGGTATTGCATCATCTTTTTGTAAATTTTTGAGTTATTGAGGTAAATGTCAGATTTCATGCATAAAATACCTCTAATGTTTTTCTGTATTTCATAACTTAAATTTCCATGTAAATTTCATTAAATTCGGTTCAGTAATAAGAAAGTTGATATTTTATAAACTTCAGTAATACATGTTTTTATCCCCAAAACCACTATAATGGGCCTCAAATTGTCAATTTCAATCCGCGCCAAAGTAGTTAGATTCCCCGGCAATATCGTGAATCCCGTGGAAATACAAATAGTCAAGAGTTTACGCATAGGCCGTGAATCCCATGAAATTTAGTATTTGGCGGGACATTACCCTTTAAATAGACTGGACTAGATATGCCTTGCGCACACCACCTTCCGACATTATAGACGAATCTATGTCTGATTAATTTTTCTTGCTAGAAAATAATGCTCGATCGAGGTAAGAAATTTATTTGTTAGATTTTTGTATGATTTTTGCATTACGATTTTTATTTGGTAAATTTTTGTGCATTCTACAGAATTCTGTAACATTTATTTTTCGGCATATGATTTTGGCTAGTTTCGGTATGTCAGGATAATTTATTAAATTTTTCAGACTTTTGTAAATTATTTCGAAAGAGGAATCTAAAATGTTTCATTTATATAAGATGTAAAATTTGTACTGAAATTTGTAACATGATAATTGTAAAGCACTGTTTCAAAAACTTATGTCAAACATTTTGTTAATTATGGAAAGCCATTACTGCATTGTATTGTTATGTATAAATCTATATGGCAAGTCTAGTACCATGTATATATTATTGTAATATGAAATTGTGTGCCAGTCTATATTGCATATACATACAGTGTCCGTTTGTTGTATGACATTAGACATTATATTGATACAAATTATTGTATAACGTTTGATTTAAATTGAATTTTGTTAATTTGTAATTGTAAATAATAGCTGCAGTTTATCATGTCCGTATCTATAATGTTTTCATCATAAACTTTTCATATCTTTTTCATACTTTGACTTTAGTTTTTTAAGTAAGTAATTTTTGAAATAACGGAAGTAATTAGTGACGTATTTTAATCATGTGACGTATGAACTTAGTAGCACATATATTTTGTATAAGTAGCACGTATTATTTATGGGAGCCTACGGAGGTATGGTGTACCCAAAGGAACAGTTTTATGCCCTGACTTATTTGTTTTGCTATGGTGCTTACCATATGTTATATTTTAGCTTCTTCCGCCAGACGATTTTACCTGGTGATGTCATAATCCGTAAGTACAATGCCCGAGGTTCACTTGTCTTCACTCGCCTGGATGTGATATTCCCAGCGCAGAGCTTACGTCCCATGGTTGTGCCGTAAACCGCAAAGACGCTGATTTTTGTTATCCTCTGAAGTCAGCTCAGGGATGCAATCACCTACCACCATAGGGAGCCAATACGGAATCAACGTATTCACGGTTTAAAGGGACTTTATTTCAAGATACGTTTTGATATTGTTTGTGCTACTTAAAGTTCGCAATTAAATTAAAGAACTGTGACACGTCACTTTAGAATGGAACTGTAAGATCTTTTGTATCCGGAGATACTGAACTTTGATTTTTTTTTCTTTCTTATAATCAGTTTTTTTTTTCATATCATCTATGCATTGTTAATAATCATCTTATGTAAATAAATTTGTAAATACTGTAAAGGGTGTTGATTTGTTCTGATGGTTACTGTCGCCGGTACGGCCATTCCTGTCACAGTGGGATAAGGCGTTTATTAGGAATAAGCTATTTATATTGTGGTATACGGAAGTACATGTATATATTGTCAATATAAAAAAAAACACTTTTTGCAAATAGAATGGGTGCGTTTATTGGGGACCATATAAATGGGTATACGGTAATACGTGAATATCCTGGAGAGCATTAAGTTGGCTGTCAGTTGACGGTTGACGGTTGAATATTCAACTGACTTCTGGTCATCAGTTGAACATTCAGCTGACTTCTGGTCGTCAATTGAATATTTAATTGACTTTTGGAAATCAGTCGTCCGTTGATGAAAGACGTCCGTCCCTGTTTGTCATTTTTCCAGGAAATGTCTTGTGTGTAGGTTACGGTCCTTCAAATATTCTTGGTTTTCAAAGGGCCATAACTTTTTAAAAACGCACGGCTAAAGGCCCTTAATTTCATATAATGGAGGAAGGGGACAGATAATCGGTGCTGCTACTTGACGTTATGTATGAAACTTTCAGTAGAAACTTGAATCATCAACGGACGACTGATTTCCAGAAGTCGGTTGAATATTCAACTGGCGACTGTCCATTAGTAATGAGTTAATGCCCTTACCTACCTGTTTGACAAAACATCTGCCCCTGTTTTTCTTTTATCCAGCAAGGTTCTTGTGTCTTTAGGTTAGGATCTTTCAAATATTCCTGCTTTTCAAGGGGCCATAACTTTCTATATATACGCAAGGCTAATGGTTCTTAATTTAATGTAATGTTGACAGGGGCAAATAATCGGGGCTACTTCATGTAGTCATGTATGAAACTTTCAGTAGAAACCTGAACCACCAACTGACAACTGATTTCCAGAAGTCAGTTGAATGTTCAACTGACGACCAGAAGTCGGTTAAAATTTCAACTGACGACTGGCTACCAGAAGTGAGTTGAATATTCAACCGACGACTAGAAGTCGGTTGAATATTCAACTGACAACTGTCCATTAGAAAGGAGTGAAGGCTTGTAAAAACATCTGCCCCTGTTTTTCTTCTATTCAGCAAGGGTCTTGTGTCGTATAGGTTAATGTCGTTCAAATATTCCTACTTTTCAGAGGGTCATAACTTTCGCAAATGGCTCTTAATTTAATGCAATGTTGGTAGAGGCAGATAATCGGGGCTACATCATGTAGTCATATATGAAACTTTCAGTAGAAACCTGAATCATCAACTGACGACTGATTTCCAGAAGTGAGTTGAATTTTCAACTGACAACTAGAAGTCGGTTAAAATTTCAACTGACGACTGGCTACCAGAAGTGAGTTGAATATTTAACCGACGACTAGAAGTCAGTTGAATATTCAACCGTCAACCAACTGGCGACCAACTTTATGCTGGTAATATGCTCAGAATATGCGTAAGTTCACTTGATTGTTTAAGAAATATACAAACAATTATATACATTTTATTTAAAATGGTAACAAACAGATCTGGGTATTTCCTGGCATTATATTTATAGTTTATGACTTCATATTAGTGCCAGTACTATGTGACGTCACCTAAGTGCACGCTATTTTAGACTTTGAAAAGACAGGAATGTCTATCCCTGGTGTGTGCTCGGACATGTCTATACTTCCCCTCTTGGTAGGCAAAAAACGCGCCACTCACACGAACTTTTTCGGGAAACTTAAACACAACCTTAGAAATTCATTATTAGGGAAGAAAAATAGTTTAAACAAACAAATGTCGTTGTTCTGTTATAGATATGAAGGATATATAATATTCTTTTGATATTTTACAATTGTTTAATAAAAAAGTTTAAAAATTTAAGGTACAAAACGGTAAAAATGCATCGTCAAAGTTGCAGTATATTACCGCGCTTCAAATCGTTAAATATACAGGTGAGCTTAATTTCCTCTATGATCTAATACTGGTTTTACCCTATTTTGCTATTTGTAAATGTTTTATATGCATTTAAGGCATCGCCACAGTCACAACTCAGTATCAGTTCATATTTTCAGGCCGAGTATTTTTCTCTTGAAAATTGCACTAAAGCCTTAACAGCTGGTCAAATTATCATCAACATAAGAAGCATATGATGATTTATAGTACATATGCCGCTTGTAAAATATTTGAATCTCGTTTAGACAGAAAATTTACCCCAAAATATTGAAATTTTATGTGCAGTAGAACTCCAATATAAAAGATATTACAAAGACAAAATTTAGTTAATTTCATAGTACAATATGTATACTGCAAACTCCTACGGATTTTTGTCGAAATTGTTCCTGGTTATTGCATTAGACACAAAAAGACAACCCCATGTAAATTTAATTTAAAATGTTGTTTGTACATGCATTACTGACCACAGGTAACCAGGTAAACCTATACATAATCCTATAATATCACCTGTTTATATACATGTAAATTATGTGTGAACAGATAACACAGATTGGATAAATTGATGGTGTTGGGACTTTTATGTATTATTCAGTAATCAGGTAAAATTTCAAAATAATTTCTGAAGACTTTATTCTTCACAGTCTGCTTTACAATTGGCTGTAATTATCTTTGAAATGTATTGAATATATATCGAGTTTGACTGCAGATAAAATTGCAAAATTTTGTCATAAAAAATATCGAATAAAGGCATAATACAGGTAGTGAAATGCACATCCTTCTGCTTGCATATGTTCACATAGATATTTAAAACATAATTATGACAAATTTATTGACTTTATAGTTACCACTTAGTCATCTTTTATTTTTATGAAAATTTGCATGTAAAATTTTGAGTCAAATGGCTGCCACTGTAGGCGATGCCTTAATGTAAAAAAAACTGTATTTTTGACTTTTCTTTAACTGTGACTGAGTAGCTTTAACAATATTATTTTAGATTAACTTACGCGATGTATACGCAATAGATTTAATTAAGGCAACACTTCCTTTTTGCCAACATCTTTATTACCTTAAGAACGACGTGCCGAGCTTCATAACGAGGACAGAAAAACATAACAGGAAACAAAACAACATCACTGTTTTGAAGTCAATGCCAAGGAAATCAGTGTGAATTCTTTATGCTGATATTTGACCAAGCAAATATCTAAACCGCTGATTCCTTATAAATTATATTCGATCTTGTAATTCAAGTTAACTTGAATTCAGAAATCTAACTCACGAACAGGTATCCTCTTATGACTGGCTATAATCACTGACTTCAAACCAATTACTCCTATGGATCCGAGACCCCAATTGGAGTGTAAAATTCTGTTATGCGAGGTAGTTATCTATACGTCTTGCGGAAGCTGAAAGGTTCTTCCCAGTTACCCGATCATCTATGAATTAATGTCCGGTTTGTTCTTCCGACCTTCAAACTGAAAGTCGTTAAGTGGCCTGCATTGTATCGATGTGACTTTTTACCTGTCGTGAACAGTAACGATCAAACCGAGAGTCTGTTACTGTTTTCCTGATTGTGTTCTGAGATTCTAAGGGACCTTATTAACTATTACAGCAGCTGCTTTTAATTGCAAAAGTCTTTGCACTTGGACTCAGTGTTGTTATATATATGTCAAAAGCCAAAGCCTGAGTATTACCAATCACTTGCCCCTCGTACTCTTGTTGAACAGTCAATTTATTCAATAAAAATACATGTATCTTCAATATGACGCATTCAGCAACTAATGTTTAGATACATCCTTTTGAATATCTAATACCTATACATATTACGTATCATTATACACTGAAATACAAACAATCTTGACCTTCCAGATAAAAAGGAAGTAATTGTAAGAGATCAGTACATCACATCACATCACAACAGAAAAACATCTTGAGCTATTATATCCACACTAATAATAAGAAAAAAAAACAGGAAGAAATGTTCTTGAATGTGCGCTCCTTCTACTAATGTCACCGACTCAAACAAATAAGGTGATTCCTGTAATTACTTTCGCCACTGTCACATCGCCTAACAGAAAGCTTTTAAGTAAATGACGTACTGAATTTGATATTATAATTGACTCGACAGCAATTCTAGCTTAAAGATTTTATAATTGTATTTTTCCAGTAGCCCATACTTTTTACTTGACGAAAGGTCATTAAGGGTTGAATACTCATTATGTTGTCATTTATAACCACACGCAAAAACATTTAATTTCCAAAACTAATCTCTATTTTATATTTTTGATTGTTCAAATATCAAACATATTCGATCATAAGTGTTATATTTTATTTATAGTCTTAATAAAATCTATTAAGATATTATTTGGAAGCAAGGAAACAAAATGTCTGTTAACGAAATGCAGCACCATGCACCTCCCAGGTTAAAGCAAAGCTCATTATAATAATTTGAATGTACTGACTGCTCTCTCAAAGGACCAGAATATATAACAAAAGGCGGATGGAATGTGATAGAATAAACAAATATTTTGCTGCCTTTAAACATTTCAAGAGAAGTCGGCCACTGCGAAATAGCTGGCCATTCCGTGCTTTTTGAAGAAAGTTTTTATCTTCCTGTAAGTGGTAGCAATAAATTCGGGAAGCTACATATATACGCGGTACAATAGATATTTCAGCTCTTCTAATTGCATTATCGCCACCTCAAAAAGGGTTGCACTTCTTAAAAATATAGTGTTCTTAGTATCACCTCTCTGATAGTTGGAATATTGATAATGCATGGGGGTTCTTTACAACACTTACGGACTCTGTCTGGATGACATTTTCAATATGGATAATCCATTATTTGCTCAAATGGTTGATACTATATATGCCTGGGTGCTCCAACAATTCTGATTAATAAGACTCCTTAGAGTTTGAAGTTATGTTGAAGAACGTTATCAATATATTAGCAAACAGGGTATCCTATAATAAAACTGCATACATATTTTGTGGGATTTCAAAATTTCGTAATAATCTGAAGGATATTATTAACAAACATCTTAAGATTCTGGGTCATGGAAATTTTCTAAGTGTTGGGATAGATTATAAACGGTTGTTTTAAAAGAGGTTAAGGAACGACTATATTGAGACACGCTGAATATTTATTGCCCAGCCTTTTACAGTTGGACGCCATGCTTTTCTCTTCCATTGTGTCTGACGGGACCGGTGAGAGACGTCATGAATAATAATATCTGTCATGTGTTTACGAATCGGATAGAAATATCCGTTCCGAGGGCACCTGCGCATTGGGCGGTAATGAGGCTTTGTCTTCTAGCTTCTTTAGTTGGACCCTTGGTGGTGTACTTTCCAGAAAGGCAATGGGTACATGCATATTTGGTTCGTTATGGTTTCTTTTATATATTTTTACACGATATTTCTTTGTATTTTACATATACATGCATATGTAAGGTATTCACTTGGCGGAAATAACTTTTATTTACACGTTCTATAACTCTTGAAAATAATGGGGATTAAAGAATAAGGGTTTTGCGCCATTGAGGATTTGCCGTTGCCCTTTTCTCTGTGTTCCTCAATGCCTTTGTCTTGTACTTGTGCTCTTTTTTATGTGTTGTCTATTTTTTATGTGTATATGTCGTTTAAACATGCATACACACACGGTATTACTTGTTTTTAACCTCAAGCTTAATAATATGTAACAATAAAATTTAAAACTGACATCGTCGTGGTCAGCCATCAAGAATTTTTAATTTAAAAAAAATAAATTTATTTGGAAGTTGCATGCACCCTCAAGCTGCGCCTATTTCACAACGGTTTTCTTAGTTTCTTTACACAATATTGAGAAAATCTGGAAAAAAGAACGAAGGAAGAAAATATGCATAATATAGTCATGTATTAGCAACAACAGCAAGATTTATATAACAAAATCGATTTAGCATGTCTTTGGATAATGAACAGTATACAATATTAATAATATCAAAACTGTTTTGAGCAATATGCGTATAAATAAATGTAAGTAAGATTTCAAAGCCTTGATACATAAACTTACGTCAAAAATTTGCATATATTTAATTGGCCTTTTTTCTTAGCAGATGAAAAGAAATAATCAAACATTTTCAAATTTTGGCCACAATAGTTTTGGCAGATATTTTACCCGTAAGTTTTTATATTTAGGACATGTTATTAACACATGATACTCATACTACAATTTGACATATACTTTGATTCCTAGCTATACCACTATACCTCCTAGTTTCAACAGCTACAATGTGAAGATATTCTAAAACAACTGAATAATTTCCTTAAGTAATCATTATCTACATTTATGAGATATGATTCAAACATAAACAGCGTTTTAAGTTTTGAATAGTATTCTAGTTTTGGCATGTTTGTTATACTACCATGCCGTTTCTGTATAAACTGATCTCATAAGTTTTTTGCTGTATTGGAAATTAGTTTAAATTCGGCGCCATATGGTTCCAGAAATATCCATATCCTAGTTATTCTTAAGGAGTTTTACATGCCTTGACTAGAGTGTACATCTAGGCAAACTTGTTACACCGATCTTTAAAAATATCAGTCATAATAAATTCAGGATTATTTGTAAGCTTCAACCAGTATTTAAAACTCTCTCTTTACAAAGTTTTGAGAGAGGATACCTTCCAAGTGCCCCCTACACTGCCATATTTGCGGTTTGCATTTTTACATCGAGTATTTTTACAGAAATTCATATGACATGCAACTTGTATCGTATATGCCCAATGCTTCGGCACACTATAACAGAACTGGCTCAACCATACAATCGAACAGTGTCAATAAAATTTTAACATCAACTTTTATCCTATAAAAATGAGAATATAAACCATTAACGGCTTTAAGTGCTTGATCTGACAGCGCTTTAATAGCTTCAGATAACGCTCCATTATCATAAAATTTCACACCAATGTGATGCCGTCAATTCTGGGATGTCGGGTGTATGTAGAACGAACGTTTCTGTGCAATTTTACTATTTTTATTTTATCCACAATAGTTCAAATTAACAAAAGGTATACATTTATAACAAAATAAATAGTCAGCTTTTGAATACCGGTTATCCAGTTAATATAATTAGATAAAAAAAATTAGTGTCACTTTCAACGTCGGTTAACCGAACTAACAAGAAATTAAACATTAAAGTATAACACGCTTGTTCTGTGGATATCCACTAACTAACTGTCTTTTCTCCTGGATGCTGCATTATTTCTTATCTTTTCAATTTAAGATCTTCAGCCAATGAAATCACAGATTAATATCTTGACAATCAGTATATTCGAATTAAGAAAAATCGTAAATAAAGATATAAAACAAAAAAATTATGCATATTATTCTTATACAGTCTTCTTTAGATCTTATCACATTTATGATAGTGATCGAAGGAAGTGGCAAACAATGGAACAAAGACCTTGTTAGAAATTATCTACACTTCGCACTCTTGCATTGCATAACAAATAATCAGCTTAATTATCTACAAATATTACAGAACCTAGCAACTTAAAAGTTTACAGCAGGACACCAAGATAGCAAATTAACTGGTGTATTATTAAATGATTAATTAGCAATATCTTGCATTATATTGCATGATTCCTGATCCATTTAATCGTAAATATATCTGTTATTTTCAATCAAAAAACTGTTACTTTCAATAACATGGAGACATCTGAGATACTAAACTTTTACAGAAAGCATTTGCTAGTTCATAAAATCGACCAAAATAGGCCAATATGGTCGTAAATATGGTCTTAATTTACAGAAATAAGAGAAGTTTTAAGCAATTAAGCATCATTTTACACTTTTGAACTAAAAGATTCTGGCAATAACTTGGGGAGTGCTACTCATAAGTTGAAAACAACTAATTCCGAAGGTGCAATGAAATGAACATGCACTAATGCTAGCATAAAAAGTGTAAGAAAAATCTAAAAAAAAAACTAAATACATTGTCGATCAATGTCATTAAATGTCCATGAAATGCGCGGAAATGTCAGTGTTGTTTTATCACGTTGACGTTATTTCCTTTTTAATTATTCGTTATGTGGCCGTTATACGTTTACGCTTAGCAACGTAACTCGCATATATAAAAGGTGTTTTTCTCTTAGCACGTGAGCGCTGGAATCTCTCTACTCTCTTGTTAAACTACCCCCGAAAAGTGATAAGAACGGCAGTTTTATACTAGAATTTATATACAAAATCTGTTTACTTAACTTTAATAACGTTACTTTGACATTTTCCAGATTTTCAAAGACTTATATTCCCATGAAGAACAATATCGGTTCTATAACAAAAAGGTTGTTAGCCTTTATATATGAAAGTTATGCCTTATTAAATGGAACGCAGCCATTTTTATCTGGCATGCGATGGCAGCATGCAGATTTCAAAATAAAGCTACATATATAGAATGTACATACCGAATTCCGGTATAGTAAAAAACACGATGGTAATGAGAACGGACACAAGGAAAGGAAAACAGAGTCGGACTGGACCAGAGTAGGCTTACATTTGATTTGGTAGTGGTCAGCCTAAGCATGTTAATCAAGAAATAGTAGATCCCAAAGAGTGGTTTCTCGTTGAATCAAATCATAGTTTGGAGTTAAGATTCGATGAGCGCACAGTCCGACTGGTATAATAATAATACGCATCTAAACAATTATTTCATTCAAGAGCAAATCACCGTTTAAGATATACTATTTCGATTCTAACACGTTATCTACTATATGTATTATCTACAGTATGGTTCTTAATATGTTCACCAAATATTTGTCTGTTATGTGTAGTTTTCTTTTCCAGTGCATATGTTGGGTAGAATGCACTTTAGAGGCTCCCCAGAAGTTTACACTGCGCATGCGCAGCAAGTTGGAGTGTTGGGGTGGCGTGGGAGGGGGGAGGGGCAGCAGCCCCCAAACATATTCATCTAAAAATAAAGTTACCGCGTATAACTTTAATTTTTAACCTTAAATTTAGCCTGCTGGTGGCAAATGATTTTGCCTTTGCGACCAGTGCAGAGACCAAGATCAGCCTGCAAGTCTGTGCAGGCTGATCATGGTCTACACTGTTCGCTATTCAGTCAGTAAATTTTCATTGATCACCCCTTTAAATAATAAATGATATTGCCCAAATTGAATGATGGACCAGTCCAATTTAAAAATTTAGCAGGCTAAAGGTTAAGATATTTTTAAACTACTATTATTGTAGGGACCGCTAAAGTGCAAGTGCTCCCACATGTTAAATAATGATACACAGTTTCTAGCAACGCTTCCTTATAAAATCCATTTTATTCAGAACGACAATTTTTATTGCATCTATATTCCCTAAGCACATAGATCTGATTCAGCAACAAATCAAATGTCAGTAAATCAGTTCATTCAGTTTCCAGCTAAAAATTAATGTGTGTTGAATAGGGTAATAAATCTCACAGTAATAAATTGCCTTCGTTCAATGCTTTTATTTCTAGGAAACTCGCTTTTTGCAATCCGCAGTATGTTTTATTAAATGGCCATAAATACATTACAAATCACGACTATGTTGACAGATAAAGTAGCTCCTTCTCACCAAGTCTGATAATGGCAGAGTCAATTAATATCACACAGTATTGGGGAGAAAACTACTGCAGTGGAATCTGCACTTGCTGGTTAGAAGTTCACAGTACATCCAGTGATTAAAACGCTTCTCACTTTATGCTACAAATCAAATGATTGCATCTTTGAAATGCCTCTCGCCCTACTTTAAGTTTTAAAGCAATCGAAATCATATATTTTAGTTACAGTTGTTAAGATGCTGTCAATATGAATGTTTTCAATGCCCTTCACGTGGAGGGGTGAATGCAAAAGAGTTCTAAGTGCATATAAGTAAAGAAGCACTTAGAACTCTTTCGCATTCACCCCTCGAATTGTGTTCCTTTATATGTAAACCGTTTAAATTTTCCTCATATTTTCGGTTTAATATGTATTCTCTTCGTTTGTGACTGAACTATTTGAATGTCCACCGTGTGTTAGTCATTTACTGTATGTCCCCTGTGCTTCTATACTTTGAATGAGGGATGTCCCTCATATGTTTCTCTGTGTCTCTGCAGCACTCCAAAATGACTTAACTGAATTAGAAAAATGGAAACTCAGTGGTCAATGGAATGTAATACTGATAACTGTGAAGTCAGCATAATTTCAAAAAAGAAACACACTGACCACCTTCCATATAAATTACATGAAATCGTACTTAAATCTACAAAAAAAAAATGAAAAATAGTTAGGAGTAACAATTAGTGAAGATTGGAAAAAACATATAGAAACTAAATCATCTCAAGCATAACAAACACTCAGATTTATTTAAAGAAATATCCGAAGCAAAGAAAAAGCCTAATAAACTTATGTAATTAAAATCTAGAATGTAGATCCCTCGGAAGCACCGGGAACAAGGCAAACAATGAAAATTGCAGACTCGGTTTGATTGAGTCTGTTCATGAGCAGTAATGGAAAATGCAACACTGTCCACGCCCCCTAGCACCGCTTAAAGTTAGAGTTGAAATCAATGATCCCGAAGGACCAGAAAATATAACAACACTGAGATGAAGTCGGGTCGACTTTTTACGGCCGCCACACAGCACTTAACATCTGCTGTTGTGAAGTAAATAAAGTCTGGAAAGTAGACCACAACTTAAATATTGTAACACAGTCTGGTACCCTTGGCAATAAAACATTATCAAATGAACTATAAAGAGTGCAAAGAGCTGCAGCAAGACTACTCCCATTACAGAAGTCTTTCTTTCCCCGTACAATCAGACTGTGGTATATCATCAAGGCCAGTGATAGTCTACATGGCTTCACTGCTAGCCTAATTTCATATATGTATTAACAAAATCAAAGCATGTTTTTTATTTTTACCATATTTGTCGTAATATAGTCTTTTTAATACAGACCCGACCTCTCAACCTTTATCAGAAATTAACTCACTTTTTCCGTAGAAGTAAAAGTACCTGAACTTTTAAAACAAAGACTCTAGAATGATCTATTATATGTTCACTGTTTTAATGTATCCTTTATGTCTCTCTGCTGCTGTATGCTCCCTCTATTTCTGTGCTTTGAATCCCACACGTATGTTCCGTTTTATCTGAACTTCTTCTAGCTTGTTTCTCCTATGTGTCTGATATTTACTAAAGATGTACTTCAACTGGACAAAGCTTCTGTAACTATATAAGTATTTTAGCCAAATCTTGTCTGTAAATGAATACCTGGAAGAATAGAGAGGTTGCGATTTCATGTGTGTGCACATAGCAAACTGACAGTAAGTCTTTTAAACATCAAAAATAATAAAAGTAATCTTTCTGGTCTATCACTAAACAAGAAAATAAAATTTAAATCCTTATAGTAAATCTATGATTCAAGATAAAATGTAAATTAAGAGAATTAAAAATGTTTGAATAAGGCGAAACGATGTTTGCCATTAATTCGACTTAGATGTTATAAATGCGGAATATCCACGTTCTATATTTGTACCAGCAGTCACAAATCTTGTTCGTAAATTTTATAAATATTTGCCGATCACGGTTAGATGGTGATTTTAATTTCAATATGGTGGAGTCTTGCCGACAATGAAATGCAATATGGATATTTCAAAATTATATGGTATTTGTGTTACTGTGCATTTCCGAGTACACTGTAAATTTCTCATATTTCTCATATTACAGTAACTCAGTATATGCAATATAGTATTATACATTGTGCTTAGTTCATGCAAGGTATATGTATAGCATTAAATAGGTATTCGAACCTTAACACAATATGAGATACATTGTATGATGAAGTATGATATGATATGGTAATTGTTTGATGGTTTATCACCACTGACTATAATATACATGTCAACAAAAAATTTACTATATATATCATACAAAAGTGAAGAATAAATGAAAAATATTGTAACTGGCAACTAAAAATTGTAACACCAGAAACAGACTGAAAAAAACATCAGGTTTTGTAAATATGAGATTTCTGTAAAGAAAATAGGAAAGAATGGGTTGATAATACTAAAGGGAAAACAAAAATAAAATATGTTTGATGGAACGGAAATACAAAATATTCATAACTAAATACATATAGAGAATATAATAAGTAAATATACATGTGTGATTTAAAATTGTGCAAAGTACTGAAATGGTCACCGCTACCTCATTGTGATACTACCACCAGTGACATTAGGATTGGTTCGATGTATGGAATTATCTCTTCAAACCTGAACAATCGGCAAATCTACATACGTAGTATTTTTGTGTAGAAAGCATGGAAAGATAATTCTGGTGCAGTGACATCAAATGTCACGGAACTATTACATTAAGATGTTATGAGCTGCAGAAGAGTGATCAGCTGAAAAGGGCTTTAATTTGACCTAGACTAAAAATGAAATCTCGCCATTTGGCAGTCTGCGTCGTCAAATGCTTTGACATTAAGTATATGGTTGATGATTACAGATTACAGTTTTATTCCATCTCGGGAAGTTGGCTTTTGAAACAAGCTTTAAAATCTAAGTTTCGTAACTGTACCAATATTTTAATATTTTGAATTTACAAACCACTGAACAGGAAAATATAACATAAACTTCACTGTTATAGTTTTTCTAATGATATTGGACATTAAAAAGCCTGATCCTGTGACAGTGTCAGCAACATATTGTGATGCGATAGAAGATTTCCTTTAATTCGGAGGCTCCTGTATGGTATTTCACACTAAACATTAAAGAAATAAGATGCGAGCAACCTGCAAAACAAACACCTTTGGTCTTTACCATATAATTTGACAAATGATAACTTGCGGATACGTTAAATCAATTTTTTTAGTTATAAAATGTCTGAAAAGTTACCTCAAGAAACCCGATTTTCAGACCCGTGTAGAGGACTCCGTTGCAGAGTGGTCAGGATTGCTGACTTCGAACCTCTTTCCCCTCACCGTCCTAGTTTAAGTGTAAAATTCTTTTATATGGTAGCTATTCATTTAGCTAACGGAAAGTCAGAGGTTCCACACAGTTCGTCTATGAAACAATGCTCGGGGTAGGGATGGAGGAGGGGATGGTGTTATACTTAGTGTTATTTGCGTTTATCGTTTGATGCCTTTTAGTTACCACGACGTCACCTGTGTACTTGTTTGTATTTCAAAGGGAGTTGAAGTAAAACAGTCACTGAAACCAGAACTATTTTAGTGTTGATGTCAATCCCGGCAGGTGGGATGGTATCTGAGGGTTTCTCCCACAGTTGAAACTGATATTTACCAAGCGACCTACGTTGTGACGGTATAACTTACAATTCAACAACAGACAGAAATAAAACACTTTTGAAATCACTTGCAAACGTTTGTGAAAAGGGCATCTGCGTTGTGTTAGTGTTACTGGTATATCTGTTACAGATATGTGTAGATCATTGTTCACTGATCAAGTGTGCACGAGTCATAATTATGAAATAGGAAAATAAAAACTTAGAGATCCTGAGAAAGAGAGAAAGTTGTCATTTATTTGACGTTTGGCTGTAAAAGTGCGAGTTTTTAA
Organism: Mercenaria mercenaria; assembly: GCF_021730395.1. Classification (NCBI taxonomy): domain Eukaryota; kingdom Metazoa; phylum Mollusca; class Bivalvia; order Venerida; family Veneridae; genus Mercenaria; species Mercenaria mercenaria. Next base: position 33,014,607 of record NC_069372.1, on the reverse strand, counting down.
CAATAAATGACCTTTTGTTACGTTATAGCGGTGAGCTACTGTAAAGTAAATATCATGACTTCTTGATACTTTTAAGGGCTGTCCAATCAATCAATGTGTCATTTTCTTAAAAGCTTTTTGATAGGTGCCGTGAAAGTGGCAAAGGTAATGACAGAAACTGCTTCAATAAGTATCAAAGTCAATGCAATTAGTAGGAGCAGAGCACATTCAAGAACATTCCTCTATATTATTTACGTTAATGTCCCATTTTGTCAATAAAATAGTACGAGACGTATTGCTGGTTTTTATAATTCGTTATCTCCGCTTATCTCATTGGTCGGTTACTGGTCATATGAAGGTCCGTAAAAAGTGATTTCTCCGCAGAAGTGTTTTTCTTATGACAATAAACCACGAGCTGTACTAAATTAAGATTTATCATATTTGTAATTATGGTATACATGGAACTAAAGAGACATTTTGACAATATTTTTTATATTTCTAGTACATTACGACCGTCGTAGTAGAACATTTCTTCTTATAAACTATCTAATATTATTTTTTATTAGACTCTTACCCCTCTTTAGTCACTGAAATTATTAAATAAAACAAAGTATGAAAATATTGTCGAATATCCACGTTTATTGAATATCACCTTTGTCAGGTCTCTTTTGTGTTCACTTCCTCGACATACAACAACAGATAAAAAATTGTCAGGTCTCTTTTGTGTTCACTTCCTCGTCATACAACAACAGTTAAACATTTGTCAGGTCCCTTTTGTGTTCACTTCCTCGTCATACAACAACAGTTAAACATTTGTCAGGTCTCTTTTGTGTTCACTTCCTCGTCATACAACAACAGTTAAACATTTGTCAGGTCTCTTTTGTGTTCACTTCCTCGTCATACAACAACAGTTAAACATTTGTCAGTCCCTTTGTGTTCACTTCCTCGTCATACAACAACAGTTAACATTTGTCAGGTCCTTTTGTGTTCACTTCCTCGTCATACAACAACAGTTAAACATTTGTCAGGTCCTTTTGTGTTCACTTCCTCGTCATACAACAACAGTTAAACATTTGTCAGGTCTCTTTTGTGTTCACTTCCTCGTCATACAACAACAGTTAAAAATGAAACGGAAAATTTTGAGAGACACATTTAACCTGTACAATGTATGACATATTTCACCTCCCAGTGAAAAACTACATTTATTGACGGAGTGAAAACTCTGAGAATGTAACTATAATAATGTAAATTTTGTCTTGTCGTTGGCGCAATAAGCATGTGACGTGTTTGTATGTGTACGTGCACTAGATACTCACAGGCTGAACTTTTTGTAAATTATATCATCCCTTGTAATAAACGATAGTAAAGGAATTTTCTAATGAGTAGGCAGTTTGACTGATTGACAATGTCTGAACAAATTCAAATTTGGGTATTTGGGTATTTGTTCATTCTCGAAAACCAGAGGTCTACCATGGTTCTCCGTCTCGGGATTTTAGCGAACATTTGATGGATGAGAACGGCATTTGTTTTACGAATGCGACTTTAATGATAGCTTTCATTCTTTTTGCTTGAATGATTGACACTATTCATTCCACGGGAGCTCCTGTAGAATAGCACAAATAGTCAAATACCATTATTTTATTCTTTACTGGATGTATAGCTCTCTATGCCTGATGATAGCAAACATACAATTTGTTATAAGATACAGTGTTGTATTTTTTCATCCAGATGAGGATGTAGTCCCAGTGTAAAATTCCTCAATGTTGCTAGAGCGTGCAGTAATGCGAAATACTTCGATTTTTATCATTACACTCGTCACTCGTCCATGTCTTTTACTATCACAAACTATTTCTTCACTACGTTTTACTATAAGAATTCAGGTTTTGTCACAAATTAACACTGTCGCGCCTTAATTATAATAAAGATATAAAATAAGTTATTGCATCATCTTTCTCTGTACTTTTTTAATTTTGAGAAAAGTGATAGCTTTCTTTTTTTAAACTAAGCGTGTTGAGTTTTATATTTATATGCTTCCATTTTGATGTAATTGTTCACAAAATCGTACCAGTATCAAGAAAGTTAGGGTTTTCTTACAACCGTTCTTACTACAGGTGACGGGTACACTTACCTTGGTCTTTTGATAGATAAATATTTAGACTTTGGCAGTTCCTGTGATATGCAGGCTCCATAACCTCAGATCCCCTTTCTAATTTCCAGTTTGTTTAGTTCTGCTCATTGTTTTCTCGTTTAGGGCAAACCCATTATTTTAACTGGGGACCATACGCCGCTTTTCATGGAATTACACGCTAGTGTAGCATTGAAGGTTCCATGTGCACCGCCGTATGAACACATCTGCGGATGTCTCTGAATTGTTTTTTGTACTTTTAGCATGTGTAAATGTTGAGTTCTGCTCAACCCGGGGCTAGAGGGCGTGGACGGTAGCATGCATTTTAACTACCGTCCATGAACAGGCTCAATCAAACCGAGCCTGCAACATTTTCGTTTTTGTTGTGTTGAGCGACCTGTGGAGTTTCCACTTTTTCTATTTCAGTGTAACCGCCAAGTATGTTGCTCAGTGCTTGAAGAGCTCTTGGGTTATTAATAGCAATATGTAAAGCTTTTGGTGGTGTACCGTACAATATTTTCAAAAAACTTTATGACAGTACAGTATGGCCTGTCATAGCTTACGGTTCCTCACTCTGGGGTACAAAGTCATATTTCTGTATAAATGCTATTCAATCCCGAGCCATGCGGTTCTTTCTTGGCACTGGTAAACATACACCCAACAATGCCGTATATGGTGAACCCTCATGTGAAACAATGGAAATCTTAGCCCATCAGAGGCATCGGTTGAAATCACTGGATATAAGTAGAACTAACAGCAAGATCTTCACTTATTTTTGTTATTAAAGTAACACTCGTTGTTAGAATTGGTAGTATCAGTTTAAGAATCATACGAACAGTATTAATATGTTACAATCACTAGATATGTGTAATGTTTAACATCATTTTTGTGATAACGTTTTGCAAGATACTATGGATGATTTTAGTAGTGCATGGAGTTCCAATATTCAGAATAAAGTTGGTCCATCTGCATACATACAGATTGTTCAAACAATATTAAGGTCTACCGGCTTCCCAGGTTTAGGGTCTTCACGGGATAAATATAGAGTCTAACACCAGTTTTTGGCAGTAACATTAACTATATCCTTGTTGGAGATTTCTGTTGACTATTAAAATTCACGTAATTACTATTGATATCAATAGCTTTAGCATTGAGTACATCTCTTAAATCTTGATATGCATTACATTCAAATTTTCAACTTACAATTTACATATTGGACAAACACGTTGATTTTCTGGAATGTTTTCATACCTTCCAGTTTCTAACCTAGGGGGAGCAACCCCACATCGGAATTGCTAAAAACAGATCTATATTTGACAGATAAATGTGATTTGAGGTATGACTCTTTTTCATAATACCCCCAGAAGACCATAAACCTGGAGGAACATCGGGATCAACATATTCCGCGGATCGATTGTGCGATCGTTCTAACTTTGTGCGACCTAGTGACACAGCACATCTTTCAAGACACCAAAAGTAATTAATGGAATTTCATGTTAATGGCAATATATTCCCTGTAAAGTTTATTGCGCAATAAACGGAATTAAAGATCGTCCTGAAAACAAACAAAAACATGACAATAATTAAGCAAGCAAATTTTGCTATACATTTCTGGCATTCATATGCAACACGCGATTGGATCTAAGACATTTCCCAATCAATCGAGCTGATACAAGTTTTTGCCGAAAGTGCCAGCTAGGTTCTCTTAGTGCATTTCACTAGCTTTCAGACTGTAAATCGAGATTTTAAAGGAAATTTGTCGTATCTTTGTTTTTTTTAATTTTTCGAGTTACGACAGTTTTAGCTCAGCACTCAAAACCTACTAACGCATTGCAAAACCTCCTTGGCTGAGTGGTTAACTTGCAGAATTCACTACCCCATCGGCAGCGTGGGCCCGAATCATCGCCTGAGGTGTAGTCTTCTTCGTCTGAGATAATACAGATGGATTACAGAATTTTCGTGGTTCTACCACGTTGCCTCACCCGAGCCTGCAACAATGTTTGAATGGGAATCCTGGGTCTTATTGCACCTCGAAATAATCGCACCACCAAAAGCTTTAAAAGTCTTCTTTAACCTAAGTTGTGTCTGACACTAAACGTAACTGAATAAATTAAACTGAACATTTCACCAGTTTCAAATATGATATTCAGTTTACAAGCAAACTTTGATTTTCGTCACAAGTTCAATAGTTTTATTCAAAAGCTCCAATAATTTGTCTCAGTAGTATTGCATCGACATGGCATGTTTTTCCAAAACAAGTTCTGATATTCCATTCATTTCAACGAATACTGTACTACGTTCATTATTTGTATAATTATCAGGCGTTGACTGGTCAGACGTCTGAAGATTATTTGTACAAATCAGGGGTTTACGTATCAAATGTGTGCAGGTAGTTTGTACAAAGAAATGGTTGACATCAAATATGTGAATATGATTTGAACAAATTGGGTGTTGACTTATCAGATATGTAAAAGAGATACGAGTCAGCACAGTAATACAATGACGTTTCTGGCTTTTCGCTTGGATTCTTACTATTTGACAAATTTTGTTCACTAATGAAATATTTCAAAATTTTAGCCTGCTGTTTTAATTTCAAGCTTTACGTGACTTTCCATATTATGTATGGGATGTATTTTTCAGTTGCGTGAGACACGCCATGTTTTCCTTGAAAAGGAACAATTTGTCAGAATTAAAAAGTATAACGTCAGCTCACAAGTTAATCATTATTTATTAGAAATAACGCATTTTGGCAGGGTGATTAGATCGTGCAAGACAATGATTATATACAGTAGAGTATGCATTTATAACATAGAATTAAACGTAATTTCTCAGAAACAACATAAACATTTTAAAAATGATCAACTAGGCAATAAGGCAATGCTCATATCATATCATCAAAATTATTCTTTTATTCAGCATATTGCCTGTATTCTGTAACTAGGGAAAGAGCTCAAAAAACTTCTTGCGTTGGTGACTTAACTATTACAACAATGTCTTACATACAGAATCTAGTCTTTATTTCCTACAATGTCCATAACGACGGTGACAGGGAGGTCAATACCAAGAGCATGTGGTACAGAAAACGTCAATGTCCGGAAGGTGTAAAATAGGATACTGTCACGAGATCCCACACAGGTGTTAGAAGACCTCAGCTCCTTTGCGTTGCACACAAGAACTTGCTCTACAATTCTGTAAAATATAAAAACCAGTCAGACATGTGCTATATACGTGTATTAGCTATATACATGTAATAGGTTACTTAACATTATTCTGTACAATAGGGCGATATATCTAAACCAGAAACATAATGGAGGAGCAAGATGTTGTGTTGTTTTTTTCGGAAAGGTTCTAGTAAATAAAAAAAACGGATTCATGTTATACATCCTGAAAGTTTCTTAAGTGAAATCTTAAAACATTTTAGTGTCAAAAATGGGGGTGAAATTCACAACACAATAAGAGCACCAAGCTCTGGAAGAATGTATAAAAACGACGGATCAAACAGAAATTAAATTACTACAAACTTTGAAGAGAAGCTGACTTTACAGCTGACTGCATACTTTGTGGTCTATTCAACAGAAATATAAACGACGTTCAACCACAAAATTTAGACGAGATGTGCTACATTTGCCTGTGTCTTCTTGAGAGTTTACAACATCGCCGAATTCATACCATTTTATTGATTAAAAAGTTATTGTTTAAAAGGAAGCACTTGCAGAGGAGGTTTTTAGATTACACTCGCATTGTGTCGTATTCGGTTGTGCTATTTTTGTACCTGACTCGTCTTCCTGGATACCTTACCTGTTCTTCAAAAGTAACCGAAAGCTGTTAAAACAATACAGTTATCGTCAAGGTATATGATCATCTGGTTTAAGATTTTTTAATTACAAAACTTTTACTTGAGAAATCACACGTTAACATGTTTGGGATGTAAGTCTTAATGCGACTAATCCACACATTGTGATTTGTGATTTTTTCAAATAAATGTCACCGACAGGCAAAATGCCGCTACGGTTTTATAGAAGAATACTCTCTAGATGGCTGCAAACAGGCAAAACCGGCCCTATCAAAAAGTCATGTTATGCATATTCTGACATTCTCATTCTGTCAAATTGTACATGTACCTACTATTTCATATCTCCTCTATTAAATCATGCCATTTATTGCAGGTCTTTCACTCAAAAATTCACCAATATTCACCATTAAATAGAGGAACAATTTTCCGCGTAACCACTTCCGTATTGTCAACCAAGGGCAAATAACTGTGGTCTTGTGCCATATAACGTATGGGGTATTGGGCATAATGTATATATATCTTAGATATTGATATTTATAATGGAAGGGAAAAGATTGTATAGCACTAAATTATACATTTATAGCCAAAAAATCAGGCATAGATATATTCAAAACTATTTCTGACTGCCCTCTTTATATATAAGGTCCGTTATTACCATTTTTAGGTCAATTTCTTTCTTTAATGCATCAGTTAGTTTGCATCAATTTGATTTTTATTATATTTAGACATTTGTTTTTCTTATATTTATATAAATTCTTCCCATTTATTTTTTTCAGTAATAACTAATTATGAAAGAACATAAAAACATTTGAGATCAATTAAAAACTCAATGTAAATTTTATTGTAAGTACTGGGTCAAATTATGTACGTTATATCGCTCGTGTTTTCTTTAGTCAACTACCTTGTAATGTTACAAGTGTTGTCGGAAATCGTAGGCTTTGCGTCTGCTCAAAACAACACTGAAATTGTTAAAGGACCAATTTCGATTTCAATTCGGATCGCACATGAAAGGTATCTTTTTATCCATCAGTATCACTGGCCAAAGAAAATACTCGTACTCAGATTTTAAAAAGTGTTTAATCGGTTGCTTATAAGTTAATATTATCAATATAAATGCCCTTTTTACGATTTATTTAGTTATAAATTCTTTATTCTACTTTCCGATGCTTGCACAACTTGAAAAAGTGTAAAGCTCCCGTACAGGGGACTCTTATCCCAATGTTAGTAATTTTAGTTTGAACTTATAAACTCTGGTCGAAGAGGTCATAATTATGCCATTGCATAGTATCTCTTGATATGCAGCTAGATGATAAAAGAATTGATTTTGTACCATTTAGGGTGATTAAATCCTCATGAACAGATAAAAATAAGTTTCAAATATAAATTATGTAAGGCATTTATCACTTTACAGATAATATACACTTGGTAACTTACCCAAACAAACAAAACGATATATACATGAAATCATAAAAACACATGAAAACACTTCGATTTCTGACTCCCATTGCGCAAACAAATTTTGAAGTCTGCTAAATAACTGCTCTTTAATAAGGCCCTTGCAGTAAATTGCAGTAAATTGTAACAAAACATTTGTTGGAATCATAGGAGTTAATGCGAATTAAAATCAGATAAATGTTGAATGTACCATAAGAAAAACGCATGATGAAATCCTTCATTTTGCATCATTGCGCATCTACTTTCAAGATATCTTGATTCTATTTGAAAAATTGCATGAGATTTTAAACGAGAGAAAACGCTGCTTTGTTTAAGATATCTTAAAATGAAAAGATTTCATAAAAACCTCAACCCTGGAGATGCTTACTATTAAGAAAAGCTCATACTTGAATCTTGCGAACAACACCCAACACAACTTGATACGGAAAGGGCTGAACCAAACATTAACTCTGCCAACCCAAAGAATTAATGACGATTATTATCCAAGTTAATAAATTATTTCGTATTCCATAAAATCGTTACTCATTATTCCATTTCTAATTTTGAAAGTGTTTGTATCTTGACAAAGTCTGTTTACAGTCAATATTACGCCTATATATACCAGGCTTTCATCATCAATACGCTGGACTTCACTATGAGTGCTATCTATATAATGCGGTTTACCATAGATAAAAATATTTTTTATTTCAATTTATGAGAGAAAATGTTATATATGCAATAAACAATGTCACTCTGGAAGTATTTTAGCTCCGGTATAAATTTCATACATACATTACGCCTCTACTAGCCTTGCTGATCGGCAGTACGCTCAGATAGCTTATATCCTTAGCTTTGAATGCTACCTAGATAATGTGTTTTACCATATATAAAAAAGTAATTGTCATAATTTATGAGAGAAAATGTTTTATAAGCAACAAAACATGTCATTGTGCAAGGATTTTAGCTCTAATATCAAATTTATTTATACATTTCACCCCATTTTGCAACATTACGCATCATTTTGCTACTTTACTCTTTTTTCTCACTGACACTTGATGTTGCTGAACGGAATCTCGTTTTATTTTATTTTTTTATATAAACTGGGAAACCCTTATCAGAAATCGTACGCGAATGCTATTATTTTAGATTCATAAGAAAAACCACGATTTTCAACAGAATTCGATGAAGAATACATTGTTATAACATCAAGTAGGGCCTATGAGACATAAGGGTGAATTTAGGAAATGTTTGATTTTTTCAAGATGTCACATCACGATGCGTGGGTTAGTCGCTTTAAGTAAAAATTGATGAGAATACAGTGTATGAAAATATGACACTGGCTATTCATAACAGAATAAACGTCGCTTCACTTGAAGGCACTATACCGCGTGACAAGACAATTACTTTACCTTTGCTAGATATGAGCTGTATAAAAATATCTCAGAAAGGATCCTTCTGAAGCACAGAACCACACTCGGTTTGATCGAGTATGTTCATGAGAGGTAATAAAATATACAACTACACTCTTATGCCCTCACACCCATCTCCCCTTTCCCCATAACCGGCTTAAGCGGAATTCTGATTCATTAAAAATGTATGTTGTCCGTGACCCCAGAAGCTAGAAAATATAACAATACTGAAAAAATGTTACCTCCTCATTTCGTTGACGCCATCAACAATGCCTACATGATACTCAATGTCATGGATTTTATTCTCGCAGGTGTCAATGATATCTAAAGCCTGGCTCATACATCTTGTATCATACATGAATGACTCAGGAATCACTTTATAAATAGATAGTCAAACTTTGATACGTGGTAACACTAAAAATCTATTTTCGTTGTAGTAATATATAAAATTAAAATTTAAAAACACTTAACATTCATTCTAAAGGTAACACATACTTGGTCGTCTGCCATTGATATGAAGCTACGCGGCAGTACATCGGAATCATATTTTGATAATGTAAATATACATATATATTTGCGATCCGTGAATTTAGTAATTAACCGCAACAAATAAATATAGCAACAAGTCAAACACCACACGAACGTAGACAACAAATATTATAGATGTTTAGAAAACAACAAGTTTATGTAACAACATGACAAGCTGAAAATAATTTACTTGTTTTATATTCTTCATCTAGTTGACCATTCTTGCACACACCACCTGTGTTACTGACCAGAGAGACAATCTGACCTCGATTCCTACATTTAAGCGCTTTCCCATCTGTACACGACGATGCAGTTGCCAGGACGCTATTTAAATAAAGTATTTAGTATCAGAATTCAGTAGACCCTATTTTATATTATAAGCTTACAACTTAAGAAAATTCGATTTAAATTATAAAGGCAAACAAATGAAAGTGCCTTTGAATGTTAATCGTCCTAAATATATGACCAAACCGGTTAATATGAAAGAGCTTGATGTTGTATCCGGCTCAAATGAATTTTGCTACTGCTGTAAGGACACTTTTTTATTATATACCTCTACTTTTTTTGCTTTTTTTTTCTCTAAAAGAAACAAAAACTTTGAATTTAGGGGTTATGAATTTCAATGAAAATAGTTCAGCACAAGCAAAGTATGGAGTCGACTTTGATTTCTGAATTAAAGTATGAAATAATTTTGTGAAACATTCATGAGAATGATAAGCATGTATTTCAAAAACAGGTTCTCAGTTAATATGTGCGCTGTAACGTTTCAGAATGGTACTGACGCATGTTGGTAGTGGGTACCAGAATTGGGCCAAATTATGGTTGTCAGCAACTGCTTTAGACACAACGCAATTGTAAAGTGCAGTACTAAAATGCGTTAGACACATCTCCACCCGAAAGTGTAGTAGTAAAATGCGTTACACACAACACCATTCGGGGGAGAAGTACTAAAAAATTCTTTCTTCTTTTACCCGGAATAATTAAATAAATATCTCCTTTTTTTTCTTTTCGTCCATTTAAAACAATGTGATGTTTATGAAGAAATATCTCGAATAAGCTCAGAAAATATTAACTGAAATAATGGGAAAAAATCACGTATTGTTTACATTTGCATTATTCAAAAGAAACGCCGCTGAAAGTTTTGCTAATTAAATGTTGTCATTGCTGCAGCTGCTTTGTTGTTTTTGTTGTTTTATAACAGTTAAAGGTTCTAACCTGCACCAGTAGTTTAAAACATCTAACAGATCTTGTCTATTCAAACTGTCCTTGTCAAATAAGATTGTATTTCTGTCCGAGATGTTGTACATTGAGAAAAGCGCGCAGCTAGAGAATGTCTCGTACACCGTACGGTACGAACCGCAGTCAGTTATTGTGTGTTGACAGTCAACAAAGTAGCTGCCTATGGTTGTCACTGAAATTAGAAATTATAACACATTTTTTAAATTACACGAAATACATATCCTATAAATCTTTACATTTTAAAACAAATATGTGTTCTTTATTTTTAAATAGCATTACGTTAACGTTTTTGCCAATCAAAATAATACACATTTACTGAATGACGTACCGGTCAAAAGTCAAAACTTGAGTCGAAGGGGAAGCGGTGGTCCAGTGGTTAAGATGCCGACCGCTCAACCCGAAGTCGTGGATTCCAGCCCACTGGGGTCAGACCTCGCTTCATATGACACCAGTACTGGTTTTCCAAGGAAGGGTATTTAGGGTAATTACTATAAACTAAATTATAATAATAAATTCACTGCGGTCTTAAAAGGGTATAAACTTCAGCCGAGTCGAATACTGACTTACATGTTTCTGGTCGACGGACGACGGACGGACGGAAGATTACTATTAGACGGATGAACGTACCCACGGATAGACGGACGGTACAGAATGATTCCAATATAATCCACACACGCTCGTTTGATGGGGATATAAGATACTACACGTACGCGCAATTATGAAATCACATCATATATATAAATGAAAATGTACTAACCGGCAAGTGCACATGCTATAGCAACCTTAAATTCCATTTCTGATCAGTTTATATGTCTTATTTTAAAGATTGTTCTCTAGCGGAAACTGGAACAAGATTTGATATTAACTTATGAAAAATGCAGATATTTGGCCGTAAATGTCAAATACATTAAGAAGTCAGTGAGAATTATAACTACTAGTAGTTTATAATGATATTGCAATTCCCGAGGGCCAAACAAATTCAAAATATTGAGTAGCATTTGTAGGAGTAGAAATTTGATCATTCAAATAATGCATGCAGTTTATATACTTTACTTACATAGTCTCTTTAAAAAGCGGCTTGTAGAATGTTAAGAGCGGATCTGATTAACTTTTTCTGATCCCAGCATTCTGTATGTAATAACTCAGTCCATAACAAACAATAAAACCCGCAAATTCAACTATTTTTACCAATTTCTGATTTTTGTCTTTTATAAATACATTTTTTTGTGAAGTCATCCATTTAATTACAACTACACAAGCCGGTGCTGTAATTTGTATCATGACAAATAACCGTAGCCTTGATCTAGAAGGAAAATGCACTTCCCTTGTTCAAAAAGAAATACTAGTTGGACAAAACATAAATATTTTTGAAGTTTTATCTATTCGACTGTATATTATAGTGTCCATGTATACATATGAGTGCACTAAAAAACTATACACATCCCCTACACTGTACTCGGTCTTTCAAGGAGTGCTTCTCTACAGATAGATGTTCCACTTAGGCTGTAACTCCTTATACTAAATAAGGATTTTTTATAGAAAAAAAGACAAAAGGAACTCACAATTGACAAATACGTCCTGAAAAAAATTAGTTATCTGAGTAGTCTGTCCTTGCTAAAACAGGGTTCCAATTTTTGCATGCTTCTGATGTGTACACAAGGCTGAGAAACTAACAAAATTTAAAGTTTGCCTTTCTAAGCCATGCATCTGGAGTAAATTACTGTCCATTAACATTGCTCAATTTAATAATTATATGCTAAATTTGCTGTTTTCATGAGCGGATAATTTGATATAGAAATAGTTAATGTATTCATTGGCGTTCGACATTTAACATGTAAAAAGTTCACACAAAGGCCGTCGGAATCTCTCGAGAATATTGTTATTATTGTTTGATTTATTATTATAATAAGAAACAATAGCCACGACATCCGACACAAAATATATCGTGTTTTATTCCCAAATGGTCACCATCTCTTCTATATACACAGAAAATTCGTGACAATGTTTTCCCCGTCAGATGAATTCGAAAAATGAGGGTATTGTATGGGCGGCGGTTACCGCCAAAATTAATAAATATACAACCCATTCATAAACAAGTCAGTCAGTGCAATACATTTCAATGTCGTCTAGTTCAAAACTCCATCCCGTCCAATATTTTTACACTCACTGCATTGTATTTTGAAACCATTTAATACAAAACTTCATTCTATCCATTTAAACATGGAACGATGCATTGTAAACCTTGTTGCGATGCACCGTAATATGAAATCATCCAATAAAACATGAAACCATGCAGCTCAATGTGAAGCCGTTTAACACTACGTGAGTACGTGCAGTGTAAGATGAAATGATTCATTACAACTTGACGCTGTCTAATGCATATTGACACCGCTTTGTGTAATAAAGAGCGGTGTATAAAAACTTGATGCCATGCAGTCCAATGTGAAGACGTTTAACGCATCATGAGTTCGTGCAGTGTAAAGTGAAACGATTCATTAAAGTTTGGCGCCGTCTAATGCATACTGAAACCATGTTGTGTGATTTGGAGCAGCCTATCAAAATTTGATGCCGTGCAGCCAAGTGTGAAATCGTTTAACGAAACACCAGTACGTGCATTGTAAAAGGTTAATAAGACTATCAGTTCATAGGTTTGACCTTTCATAAATATTGATTCTGGAACACTTTTACATTACGTGCCTTCTGTTGCCTTAACGTATGTTAGGGTTTCACCTGGCAGCTAGGTATAACTTTTATTTACACTGTCTTGTGACTTTGGAACATGGGGCTAAGAGTGAGGTTAGGTGAACCATAAACCGAGTTAAACTCCACAGTGGTGGTTTTGCCACTGACCGTTCCAAGGCGGTGCCCCACTGTGTTCCTGTATTTGTTTGTTTTGTCCTTGTGTGTTTATTTTGTTTGTATGTGTGGTGTATGAGTGTGTGCCTTTGGGGAGGCTGTGTTTTTGGAACGTGGCTTTCCCTGTTGGATATTCTTCCTTGTTTTCACATAAAAATATATTGAAATTTATCCTAAAACCGACCTTGTGGTAAAAATCTAACATTTAATTTTAAACATTTCCTGCGATTTATCTGAATATTTAAAGGGACCTTATTTCGTGAAAATCTTTCTTCTCAGTTAATGCTTTGTCAGAAGTATGCTTCGTGAAACAGAATCAGTAAAAGAAAAAAATAATGACAAAATTGAGTTAATTTTTTTAATCCTATGAAATTTATGTTTACATGTTTATGCTTTTAGACAGTATATCAAACTTACATGTACTTCATAATTTTTGTTTGTGTGTTTTTTTTTTTTTTTTTTTTGTTTGTTGTTTTTTGGGGTTTTTTTTTTTTGGGGGGGGGGGGGGGAGGAGTTGTTTGATTGTTTTTGGTTTAACGCCGTTTTTCAGCAGTATTTCAGTTATGTAACGAAAGGCAGTTAACCTAACAGGTGTTCTTGGATTCTGTACCAGTACACACCTGTTCTCAGCAGGTAACTGCAAACTTTCCTACATGTATCCATGTGAGACACAATGTCTTTTATCAAATCGTAACGGAAAACATTGCCAATCCCGTACATCTGCGCTCACCCTAATTGAGGTTATCGAGCAGGTTAGAGGTAGAGAGAGGGAGGGGAGTGGCGGCGGAAAATCTTAAGCCGTTTTTAAACTGTCCTTCATTTAAGTTGGACAGTCAGTTTCCTTGATTTCATACTAGTATTAACTTTATATCCCCAAGTATCTGCTACGTTCGCTCGGATCCCCTAACAGGTCGTATGAAATCCAGGAAACTGACTTTCCAACTTAAATGAAATATTGTTTAAAAACGGAAAAAGACCCTGTCCAACCAAAACAACAACAACAACAAAAGGCTTAACATAAGAAGAAAGATGTTTCACGAAAGTAAGGTCCCTTTTAATATTCAAATAAATCGCAGAAACTGTTTAAAATTAAATGTTAGAATAGTACCACAAAGTTGGTTTTAGGACAAATTTCAAGATGTTTTTCTTTTTATGTAAAATTGATCCATAATTTATATTTATAACAGGTCAAACTCGTGTTTCGTTAAATGGTTCCACATTTTGCTGCATGGCATCAAATTTTGATACGCCGCTCCAAATCACACAACATGGTTTCAGTATGCATTAGACGGCACCAAACTTTAATGAATCGTTTCACTTTACACTGCACGAACTCATGTTGCGTTAAACGTCTTCACATTGGACTGCATGGCGTCAAGTTTTAATACACCGCTCTCAATTACACAAAGCGGTGTCAATATGCATTAGACAGCATCAGGTTGTAATGAATCATTTCATCTTACACTGCACGTACTCACGTTGTGTTAAACGGCTTCACATTGAGCTGCATGGTATTATGTTATGTTGCATGATTTCATATTACGGTGCATCGCAACAAGGTTTACAATGCATCGTTCCATGTTTAAATGGATAGAATGAAGTTTTGTATTAAATGGTTTCAAAATACAATGCGTTGAATGCAAATATATTGGACGGGATGGAGTTTTAGACTAGATGGCATTGAAATGCACTGCACTGACAGACTTGTTTATGAATGGATTGTATATTTACTAATTTTGGCGGTAACCGCCGCCCATAGTATGGTTGCACCTAAGGGGTAACCGCAAAATATGAGTATGGTTAAAATAGGAAATTTATTAGCTATCAGAATATATGCATCCTGTGCATAATTTTTCGTCACTCGGTTGAATGCACTACAGTAAAATTGTGGTGTTTTCCTTCACGTGATAAATCTTACTTATGTTTTCAGCTCTCTGTGTGTCCATCTTAAACGTTATGTATGTCTCCAATGAAGAAAGCGTACTTATCATATGTCTATATAAATTGTATTTTACAAGTAAATACGAACAGACAGAAAAAATGCGTATTGTACATTTTGTATTGCATGTTGTCAAATTACTTTCATTTAATATGCATGATCGGACACAGTTCTATATATAGCGCACAGAAAAACTACACTCATTTCTATTTTAACAACGATAAACTGTAAAAAAGCATTGAAGCTTTCGTTCGATAACAAAACGACAAAAAAAACATTATAACAGTAGCTAGATCTAGGATTTTGGCATTCGGCTGTCTTGGATTTTTGCCAGGTCAGATCACACTCGGCGCCCGACCTGGCAAAATTCATTCGAGCCAATTACAGCTTCCCAAATCAACCTACTAATATAATAACCCTATTTTATTTACGCATACAGTTTTTGGAACATTTAAACCCGAGTACCTGGACAAAGTTTCCCTCTCACATACTCAACTCTGTATCAGGGTGGCCATACCACGTGACTTGTGACATCATAAATGATATGGAGTTTAATGGCCGGAACGTAAACAAAAGCAAAAACAGGTAGCACTTTTCAGGCTTGCTCCCTTATTTCTCGGCCATTTTTAAAACCGTATAGAGCAGTGCAAACAGCACACTTTGCTCTTTCCTCGGTACTGTAATTTTACTTCGAGAACAGCGTATTTTTTCCAAACATTCGAACCGCAGTTTTGAATCGATGCATAATTTCTATATAAATTATGGTATGGCGGGAAGCAGTTTTCATTTTTGCAATGTTTTTTGGTAAAATCTATAATTTTTCGAAATTTTTTGTGATTTTGGAGATTCGGTGGTTTGTTCTTGACTCCTGTTTGTTGTCTTGACGTTTAAAAGGCGGAAATAAGGAAGATTGCGAGAGGAATGTTTTATGATATGGCAGGAAGCTGAATAATTCTTTGATATGGTGGGAAGCCATATGTATAATCCGTTCCTATAATCGCGCGAAATTGTGCAAATCTTCATTTATTGTATATGTATACAACTAAAAAATTCCAGCAAAAAGAAGACTCATGATTTTTTTAACAGAAATTTTCTGCTGGTGTTATAAATGGTCAAATAGAATCTACTTGGATTAACATACTTTGAAATGAAAAGTGAAATCGTTATTTTTATTCACAGTAAATAGATATTCTACATACATCACGCTTCTATAATATACGTACATATTATTGATATTTTTAACTAAATACCAGACACTTGCCACAACCACTGTACAATAGCATTTAAGTTCAAGTTTTTTTCATTTGATACAATCACATTACATTTCACTTAGAATACGCAATAATGTAAAATCTTAAATTGAAAAACAAAGGCAGTTCAAAACTTCATTTTAACAAATCATTACAATCATCTCTAGCGTACCCATTCCTCTACATGTCCTACCCGAAAAAAATCGTATCCTTTCAAAGAAAATGCACCTTAGAAGGGATGTAGTATGATTGTTAATGTAGACCAACGACACACCTTTATTTGATATAAATGAATGATGATAGCACATTTTTCAGTAAATCAATTTAATCTTAGGCTTTTAATGTGTTATAAGAGATGAATTATTTTATACCATTTTAATTCTCGGCAGAGTTTACGTATTTTGAAAGTACCGAACACTCGTGCTAAACGAACATGCATTTAATATATGATATAAGACGTTACAGCTTAATAGCTTTTGTACTTAACAGGAAATAAAAACTCTTAGGAGTGGTTTGATATGGCTTGTAGAAAAAATCTGAATTTTCAACAAAACTTCTAGTCATATATATTGTATATATGTATATTCGTGAAACAGTTGTAAGCATAAAGTTCGAACTACATGGTCTGTGAGCTTATATAGACATATATCTTCTATTTTCCAAAGTTTTGTCTTTACAATTATAAGATTAAAATGAAACGTATGTGATTATAAAACTGGTGATTAAACATTTTGCAATAAAAGAGTTATTTAGTGATATTTTGTCTATACCTTGAAAACACACATTAACTTTCATCGACCCCTGCTAGAAGAGTAATGAAGAAAGGCTCAAATGAACTTGTTTAAAGGCTTTTATTGAAACGAAACAAATGTGGAATTGTATCCCTGATCGATTTCTTAACAAATACTTCATACATAATGACTGCTTAATAGTGGTGACCATTAAAGCAGGTTTAACTGTTCTACAACAACATAATCATTCATTACTCATTGTTTCAATATGTTACATTAAAACATGTTCCAAAAAAATTGCATGATCATGGATCGACTGTAAGAAATTTTTGCTCATGTTGCTCATATATATAAAACATTTATAAGCTCATTTTGTATGTCATTTTGTAACATCAAGTCCTATTTTTGACGTTTCAAGTAATTTGCGTGTGTTTTCTATATCAAATACCGACGCTCCGTATTGAGCGGCATTTCTGTTTCTATTAACTGTCTCTTCTTCCCATTGACACATATTCTTTCTTTGCTATCGAATGAATGATCCTTGAAAATATAAATAAGAAAGACTACTAAATTTTTGTTTGTATTCTCCAGAACTGCTGAACATTTAATGACAGACAGGCTTTTGCTAGTTCTTAAAATGCCTATTTATTTGTGATGATAATATATAAATATCTAGAGATGACATTGCACATTCGAATTCGAACAAGAGGAAACAATGACACTATTTCGCCCATCTGAGTGAAACGCCCAAAATAAATAAATCAAATTCAATGTCATAAAAACTGTATATATAGTCCAACTTTCACCACTGATCCTTTAAAGTAAAGAAAAATAGACAGTTGGTCAAGGTCAAGATCATTGAATGTCAATATCAAAATCAGTTTGAAAAAAAAAACTGTACACATTGTCCAAATTTACATATTGTCCAAATCTTCAAAACACAAAAATAGGTCAGAACGTCATGATCAAGGTCCTACTAGATAAAAACTGAAATATATTTGCAAAACAGTGAACAATATCAAAATTTCATTACTTAGCTTCAAAAACAAGAAAGTAGGTCAAAGGTTAGGATCAAGATCATTCAATGTCAATACTAAATTAAATTTCCAAACTTTATACATAATTGAAAGTCACCACTGTAACTTGAACAATATTTTAAGTTTCATATACATTTTGTACATTTTATATACATATAGAGAAATTAACAACAACCTCTGGTGGCAATATCTAGGAACGATTTGTGTAAAATTATTTAGCAATCGGACAAAATGTCTTTTGAAGATGTTTCTCTTTTATCTTCATTGGCCCCTAAGTGAAACCAAGCGGAACCGTTGGAAAAACATTGGAAGAATACCATCAAAGAAACACCCACACATCACATGGTTAAAGATGGGGTATCGTTTGAAGAAAAGTGTAGACGGACAGGCTGACGGACAGACGAACAGTGAGCAATCTGAGCATTTTGCTCAGGTGAGTTTAAAATATGGTTTATCGGTAAATTTTCTACACGCTTGATTTCGGAGAACCTCATAGTTATTTACGAGTAACACCCAATAAAACAGCTCAAAACCGGAAAGGGTCTGATTCTGTTGTTGCTGAAACCTAACTCAGTAATATAATAAACAACTACAATGTATAGGTTCGTAACATATATCAAATGATTAATTCTTGTCCACCATGCGGCACTGTAACTGTTCCATGGTCTGTGCTGGCTAAAGATGAAGTCTCGGCAAGTTTGAACATGTAGTATGTTTTGTAGGTCTGTAAGTAGAGGGCCTACAAAAAAAAAGAAAATCATCAATAAAATTTAATTTTGATTTTATGTGAATCTTCCATTGTGTAGAGTCAAGGATAAAAAGAATCTATTATTGTCTCGCCCTAGACAGAATAAAGAACGAGACTCTGCCGAGTTCACTGTACGTAGCTAGTACCAAGGATGAGATGAGATTTCTTTGTTCACAGCCCATAAGCAATGACAAAAAAACAAGATAAAACAATGAAGAAGGACAGGGAAGCAAGACAACATAAGACACAACGCACAATTTTTAACAATTCTAGAAGACTGGAAGAACAACGAATAATCTTACAAAACAGAAAATATCCTAAAATTACGGGTCATAAGGAATAAAATCTAGTTAGATCTTCCAAAGTCAATGTTACATAAAGACTCAGGTCGTGGTTTCACGTGTCTTATTGAAAGTATTGTGTGAATTCTTTCAAGATATATAACATTTTTAATTATTTTCAAAATCGCGACAGAACGTAACAGCAAAAATTAATTGTATTTTATTTAAGTCAAGGTCATTAACAGGGAAATAAATGTTATAGTTCTTTAGGTAAACTGTACCTGCATTACAGTCTAAACCATTCATTACATTTCTTATTCATTTATTGTATACATTCCAATTGAGACATGGTCGCTAGCAGTCTCGAATCAATGACCCACAATCAGCTAAGTAGTTTGTTTTTATTTGACACGGAAGTTTTTTTAAAAACATATGTTGGTACTTATACCGATATGCTTATACGATTGTTTAAATTTACAGAAAGTTGAAATTGCTTCCCAACATATCATGCACATTTTCAACTTCCCGCCATATCATAATTAAAGCGTTTCTTGGAATATTGGCCAATTTTCTACCTTATTTTATATCATGGCAATAAATTCGAGTCTTTTACAAACTATTTTACCCTTGATTATCACTAACATGTTAAATAAAAAGATCAAACGAATAAATTTGCAGAAAATAAAGAATGCTTCCCGCCATATCACCACTTTTTGTAGAAATTTCGCATCGATTCAAAACTGCGGTTCGAATGTTTGAAAAGAATACGAGTTTTCAAGGCAAAATCATGGTTCCGAGGATAGAGCGAACTGTGCTGTTTGCACTGTTCTATACGGCTTCAAAAGTGGTTGTGAAATAAAGTCGCTAGCCTAAAAAAGTTACCTGGCACTAGCTTATTTTCATGCATCGGCCATTAAACTCCATATCATTTATGATGTCACAAGTCACGTGGTATGGCCACCCTGTGTATAGGAGCAGTACCATGCTGCACCATAGGAACAAAGAAATCGCCACATTTTGATGAATTATTTATTTAAATTCTACTGGATTTACTTAAATACATGTACCTTACACTAAAATGAAAATGTGCATAAAAAGCTTTACTGTCGTCATATATGGAATTTTAGGATAAAATTGACTGATAATTTATTGTCATGTCATCTCAGTTAAATATATCAATGTAACTATCGTTGTGATGTACATAATGTTACTTTAAATTGTATGACGTTTATAACTAACAATACATGAATACATTTCTCAACCGACTATTGACACTAAAATCAAACAGTCGCAATAAATGGAATTATAGTACCAAATCTGGTATAATAATAATAATTATTATACAATGTAATAATAATAATGGGTAACACTGTCTTGAAGATGATTTTATATGCTAAAAAATAGATGCAATATCAGTCCCTGTAATACTGTACTGATGTTAAAGAAATGACACCCTATAAACGGCAAAGGAAGACTTACGCCTATATATTTCTGGTTTTAAAATGGTCAAAAAGTCAAACTCAAAACAGATATATCATTAAAAAGAGATCGGGATAGAAATGAACTGATCTGTTAATACTCACTTTCAGGAAGTATCACTTACGTTCCATGAGGTTTGTTAGAATACCTGCATATTTTTTCTAACGAATATCTACATAAGATATATGTCTAGAAATATGTCTTCTTTTTCCGCATATTGGAAGCATTTTACTTAATATCAATACAGTCTTCCAGAGATTTTTCTCCTATAATAAAACCAAATATTACTAAAACTGAGAGACCGTGATAACACAATCAATATTTCAAAGTCAGTATGGTTCTACAATGCCATTTATTTCAACAATATAATTGGGTTATTATAACAGTAGCTCGATCTGGGATGTTGTATTCGGCTCGAGCGGATTTTTGCCAGATCGAATCTCACGAGGCGCGCAAACCGACCTTGCAAAATCCGCAAGAGCCGAATACAAAATCCCAGACCTAGCTTCTGTTATAATGACCCGTTTATTATAATATCTAGGGATATCATGCGAATCCATCTTTGATCTTGCATTTTGTGGTAAACTGAATTTGAGACTGAAGACTGAGGTTACTTTTGGTTTAACTAGAATTAGTGATTGCATAGTCTAAGTTTTGTGCAGCGACGAAGTTTTCAGTACTTATCGATATTAAAATGGAACTAAGTGAAGTTTTTATGTGCGCTATATATCATTTATTGAGAACTGTGTCAGGTCATGCATATTAATGAAAGTAGTCCGGCAGCATACATTACGGAAGGTACAAAACGGAATTACAAGTCGATTTTTTTACAGAATTTATATAGGTATATAATAATACTATTTATTATATTTAAGCGGCCAAAAAGTCGAAATAAAAAAAGGATATCCTTTCCGCACCTGTAACGTAATAAAACGTATTAGCGTCTGGTGGCCCTTTCACGCTTCCGTAGAATCAACAAATATTATACGAAATTCATTTTGAAAATATTTCTGAAATGTCTAGGTCTGCAGCTCTCAACTTACATCCGACGCATATACTGACACTTTCAGACAACATCAAAAAAGACCTTTTTTAGGCGATTTGACGAAGTTCCAAAAATCTCTATACCCTTTCTCCGTTACGGACCCCTGTGGGATTTGTGTTTACTTCAAATATGTTTTCGTAGATGATAAGCTGACATGTCGTGCTAAAGCCCAGGTGTTTTCAAATGGTTAGAAAATCTGAATATTGACTCCCCATTAGCAAAAAAAAAAGTCCACGCGCATCCATTTTGACGGGGTGACCCTGCGCGTGACCCCTGACTATCGACCAATGCAGAGGCGACTTTCGTTTTCAAGTTTAGCATGTCTACTTTCATTTTTTTTTACTTCCGGAAATAGCTGAAGGTCGAGTGACGTCATTTTCTGTGTTGTCAAAAACATGCATATGCCTGCCCGGTGTCCTAAGCCGGGATATATAATTAAATTAATTTAACAGACGTGCACAGAAAACTAGTTCAAAGAGGTGTAGGCCTACTACTATACTATACTATCACAAACCAATATAGTAACAAGTTAAAGCATAGCAAAAGTTCCTTCTAGGGCACATCTATATAAATATATAACGATCATTTTGTAAAATTTTGGTTGCAATGTCCGTTTTATATCTTGGTCATCAGTGTATGGAACCCCAGGATCGGACACAAGGACAAGACCATTCTACCTTATTGACATTCCGTATCCCTCCGTTTACGTTACATTTTGCACCAAGGATGCGTTTAATTCTGTACAAAAATACAAAAAAAAACTAAAATTTTGAAAAAGAACTATGTTGTTTTCTACTGCCTAAAAATGTCAAGTCCGCTATTTCCAAAGTATTTACGCAAACATAAGTTGTTAAATCCAACAACTAAGTAAATCCGTTACCACTTTCAGCTGAGAAAAAAAAACCACTGGCTGTAGGCCTACACATTGACCCGGTCAGAGCATGCAGTGTACCATTCGATGCGTGAATTTGTTGCGCACAATTAAACAATTAGAGGGTCGCAATGGTGTTTGTTTTCACATATTGATCATGCATTCTAAGGTAACGATGCATGTTAACCTTTGTGACAAGTAAGATTATTGGCATGTTTCAACAAACCTCGGAATATGTAATCCGCAGAGCGCGTGCAGCCAGAAAGTCGCCTCAATTAGGAAAGAATAATTTTAACGTCAGAGGTTATTTCTAAGGTCTAGGAGTTTGATTCGCCAGCCTGTAATGACAACAGCTTTCGATGTCAGTTGCTCAGTCAAGTGTGACTTACGGATTCCAAGTGTATAGGACCAGAATGATTACATTATGATAAGGATAATATCTTATCAGTAAATGCTTTTTTTTTGTCGAAGAAAGTATGCTGCAACACAGATTCCTGCAATACTAATACTAAGGCGTAAAAAAATGTTTGTTTCCGGTATCCTAACCTACCCTAAATGTTTTGCCCGACCCTAAATGTTTTATGGCCTTGGAGAATTTTTTTCCCATTTTGTTTACAAAAAAGTTGCAAAACTGCACTTTTTATGCTTTAAACATGGTCAGTGATGTTAGAAATCAACTTACTGATGCTCTAAAGGCATAACTCCCTTATCTGTATTCATTATTTGACACAAAAATAATTTCCGAAAAGTTTCACTTAATTAGCTTCTAATAAAAAAATCCAAGAAAATATCCGACCTACCTACCCTAACTTTTTTAGCATGTTACCGGAAAAAAAGAATTTTTAGGCCTAATATTTAAAAATGTATTTCTTAAATACACCATAGACAGACTTCTGTATGTATACGATGAATTTCAGTATAATGTCGAAGCCGTTTAGATAATAAAGAATATAGATATATATCTATTGGGCTCACACCGTCAACAAAATAAAGTTGAATATTTAATGTAGTTGAGGTCATCAAAAACTAGCGTTTTTCTGGCCTCAATGTAAAACCAACGTTTGTTATATTTTTATAAAAAAAAGATGATAAATACCTTTGTAGTGTATCCCTGTTGTAAAATAATTCATTTTAAACATCTACTTTTTGTCACTGTGACGTTATTGCTCTTCGGATATGGTGGTCGTGGTGTGCACTTTGTTTCCAAATATTACAGGCTGATACGCTTTCTAAGAATGATGGACACATAAAGATATGAAAATGTTAAAAAAAGAAATTGCACCAGTGTTATAATGTAATCGAAATGTCCATTTCATTAAATATACATGAGATCTATCTACATTTTGCGTAAATCAGAATTTACCTCAGCAAATTAATGTATTATGAACTCACGTTTCCTAGGTTTCCTTGCAGGTAAACCGAACGTTGACAAAATGTTAGAGGCGACTGTATCATTATCTTTTTATCGTCAATGTTGTTCTTCCATTTCACTAGATCTACCGTTTACAATAACATTTCAGTTTTTAATCGATTAAGCATTCAGCATTTACAAACATGGTAATATAAATGAAATAACTCGTGCTGAGGTTATTTCGATCGTAACACGTAAACAAATATTATAATCCACATCTTTAAAGATATTCACAAAATTAGTGAGCTTTTCTTCTTCCAGTGCGTCGCAATGACGTTTAACGGTATGACGTAATAATGTTGACATTCAATTCAGCGCATGATTTGCGTCATAACACACACTTTCGGTAGGGAATAAAATCGGTTGGTGTACGTAGCAGAAATTCTTTTGCGGATCCAAATACGAATATAGTCACAATCATGTGTACAAATGTTTACTAATACATGAAAGAAAACAGTACGTGGCGCAAACGCTTTCAATAGAACTATAATAAATGATCATTATAGTTCGCTTTTCACAATTTCGTCAGTATTTCATTTTTTTCTGATTTCATCGTTCATTTGCTCACCAAATGGTCTCTCTTGAGGCTTCAGTAACACGACCTGCCTCTAACAAGTCCCGAACGTATCCCGGCCTTAGGCTACCGCATCTCGATATGTATTGAAACGGTAGCTATTTATATTAACAAAAAATTAAAATGAAGAAGTTTTATCAATTTAATTGAAAAAAAAGACATAAACCTCCCGAACTAAGGAATATTTCCAACGTCATTTCTTGAAATTGGGTCTTAATGTAACAGTTGTAACAGAATATAATCATAATATAGTATAAAACTGGGCGTGCATCCGCACATGTACATAATATTTGTAAAGTAATCATAAATCAGTAAAATGATATTTTATTAGAAATATTTATTTCTTCCTTTTTTCAGACGTGACTAATTCATTACACAATTTCTAAAATTTTACTTTTGCAGTTTTTAATGCATTAAAGTACTATCTGACAAAAACCGGTAGTCGCAAATATATTGTTAGTTGAGCTTTGGACATGGCTGTATCGGATATGAGCATTATTTTTTTTCGCCAGGAAGTTAATACTAATAGTCTGATAACGAATAAATATGATGGAGCATTTTCATTCTTCAACTTAATGTGTTTTGTAATAATGAAAACAATTAAAACAATACATATTCTGCGTGTTATTGATGTTGACATACACGAAATCCGTGCGACAACTATTTAACTTCGCAAATATCTTCTTAACTTCGTACGATTGTCGCAAATTTCGTACGAAATGCGTAAGAAGTTCGTACAAAAAAAAAAAAATTCGTACGAAGTTTTGAGAAACAGGCCCCAAGATATGTGATGAAAGAATATAAAAGGTTTTGACATCTTGTTATTTACAGCATAATAGGTGTAAACTACAACTATTTTACGGTGTGAAATTTCATCTGAGCACCGATAAATGATTTCATATTGATCTGTCATTGATTTCTTATTTTTGCATTCCAGTCAGTTCTTCAGTATTGGTAATAACGAAAAACATCGAATTTATATTTGGTCTGGTTTATTTAAGTGTATCTAGCATCAAGAGAACTAACTGCTTTGATCATGTTGGAATTTATACTCAGTTGATTATCTCTCTTCATATATTCCAACAATGCAATATATGCTACTGTAGATTGGGAAATATTTGTGATAGTTTTATTTTCACTTCTGTTCACAAACAATGCCACTCACCACTTCAAAATATTTGTGATTATCAATCTGCATCATGTCATAAGACAAAAACGCTTGCGTTTCGCTATTTCTTTACATTGCAAATATGACTGCTAACCCTGGAAACGCAAAACAATGCACACTTGAAAATAATCCAATCTACGGTCATTATTATTGCGCTGTTAGTAACTGATAAGGTGACAGATAAAATGACAAAAATATTTGACAAGCGCATTAGTTCTGAGACGGCAAAGATTCGTAACGAGTTAGACAATAAACTGAGTGATATGAGAAGTGAGCTTACAAATGATATGTTACAGTTGTCAGATAAATTTGAAGACTTAGCAAAGAGCCAACATATGTTGAGCAATGGGACTAGCATTGAAAACAACATAGTGATTAGAAATTTACCATATAGTGTCACTGAAAATATTCAAGGAAAAGTTGATAATCTTGTTCGAGAGGGGCTACAGCTTAGTGATATCCGTTGCACCAATGTGGTGAGGAAGGATCAGTTTGGCGACGGTAAACCAGGTGTGGTTATTGCCCAATGTAAAGATAATGAGGAAAAGCAGAAAATTTTAAAAGCTAAATCAAAACTGAAAGATAGTGGCAGGTTTCGGGACGTGTTTATTCATAGTGATCAGTCAAAGGAAGATCGTAAATTAGCTTCAAATATGCGTACCTTAGTGAAAGCTATAAATGAAGGAAATCAAGCTTTAAAAATTCAGGGTACACGTGTTGTTTGTGCTGGACCTTCAAACATAGATAATTCAAACATAGGCAGTACAAGAAATGGTCAACGAGAGGAAAGGAATCGTTTTAATGGGTCTAACAGAGACAATGAGTCATCATCTGACAGGAGGTATGACAACAGAAGAGGATTTCAAGATGCTCGTGGTAAAGGACATGAAAGAAGGCAACATTATGGAGGTCAAAGGCGTCGCTAGTTATCTGCGGGATTTTGGAATGTGAATGGCTGGAGTCATGACAGTAGTTCTATAAACTTTCAAATTAGAAATGATTGTATTAATTCTTTACATCTTGACTTGATAGGTGTTGCTGAAACACATCTAAGAAATAATGATATTTTGTTGTTAGATAATTTTAAATGGTTTGGTAACAATCGGAAAAGAGTGCATATAAATGCTTGGACAGGTTCTGGGGGTGTGGGTTTTTTAGTGAGAAATGAACTTTTTGATGTATTTCATGTATCTATTGTTGATGATAGTTACGAAGGAATTCTTTGGTTATGTTTAAAAGATAAAGTAACCAGTAAATGTCTGTTTGCTTGTGTCTGCTATCTGCCGCCTAAAAATTCTTCGAGACAAATTGATGTATCGTCTTTTTTTGACAAACTATTAAGTGGTATTTACCAGTTCCAAAATGAGGGAACAATATTTATCTGCGGAGACTTTAATAGCCGCTGTGGAGATGAGTCTGATTTTATAGAAGGGGTTGATGTTGTTCCTCCTAGAAATATTATAGATTTTACAAGTAATGAATATTGTGATGTTTTTATAGAATTTTTAATAAGCTCTAACTTCTGTATGCTAAATGGTAGAAATTTTATCAATAATGATTTTACTTGTGTGAAACCTCAAGGTTGCTCAGTAGTGGATTACTGTCTTGTAAGCTATGATGATTTACACCTTTTTATAGATTTTACAGTTATTCGTTCAACGGATCTTGTAACATCTGCAAATATTTTGCAGCCAGTTGGTATACCTGATCACTCTTTTCTTAAATGGAATATTTCATATGTTTTTGATAGTGATAATATACTTGTAGATAGTAGAAATATTGAAACAGAAACAAAGTTTCAGATTAATAACATCCCGGAGTCCTTTCTTAAAGATGGTGGTATTATTGATGAAATTTTTCATACTATTAATAGTTTGGAACAAGGGTATCGAACGCAAGATGATATAGATAATACTTATAAAACACTTTGTTCGGTAATTAAAAAAGATATGTGGGATAAATTACCACGTAAGCGTTCTTTTTTGGATAGCACTTATATTAATAAAAAGAAAAGGGTTGGGAAGCCTTGGTGGAATGATACTTTAACTGAATTATGGAATAAAGTTTGCACATCAGAAAGAGATTGGCTGAAATGTAAATCACCTGGGATTAAAAAGCAATTAAATAATGTATACAAAAATAATCGTAAAGTATTCGACAAACAAGTGCAAAAAAGTAAAAGGCAATACTGGTTTTATTTACAGGAAGAGTTGTTAAGTCAGGTTCAGACAGATCAGATTAGGTTTCGGAAAACAATTGGTAAAACTGGTATAAATAAGACTAAGCAACAAAAGATTCCAATGGAAATGATTGATAATGATGGTAATTTGGTTACTAATCCTTCAGAAGTTTTAAAGTTCTGGAAAAACAGTTTTGAGAAATTATTGAATGGTGACCGAAGTGAGAACTTAAATTATAATTTGGAACGGATCTTTGAGGAAAATTTCATTCCTGAAATTGATGGTAATATTTCGCTCCTTGAAGTAGAAAGAGCTGTTTTGAAGGCTAAATTTGGTAAAGCTACTGGTTTTGACAACCTCCCTTATGAGGTATTTAAAAATGATACAGCTTTGAGATTTTTACATGTCTTTTTTAATGTATGTTTTGTAACAGGTAAAATACCATTACAATGGGGAAAAGGTATTATTAACCCTATCCCGAAAACTGGTTATACAGATCCTAGAGACCCAATGAATTACAGGGGCATAACACTTGCTCCAGCCATGTACAAGTTGTATTGCTCTATTTTAAATGAAGGGTTATCAGTCTGGCTTGAAAGAAATGATAAACTTATTGAGGAACAGAACGGTTTTAGGAAAAAACGTAGTACTGGTGATCATTTGTCTAGCCTTACTTCTATTGTAGAAACACGGTTAAAGAAGAAAAAACAGACCTTCGCAGCATTTGTTGACTTTAAAAAAGCGTACGACTGCATAGATCGGTCAATTCTCTGGGATAAATTAGTTAAGTTGGGTATTAATTGTAAAATGTTACAAGCAGTAAAGTCACTTTACGCCAATGTTAGCTCTTGTATCAGGTTAAACGGATTTTCATCAGACTGGTTTGACGTAAATATAGGTTTAAGACAAGGCTGTATTTTATCACCTGTTCTGTTTAATTGTTTTATTAATGAACTAGGAATTAAAATCAAGGCATTAGGCCTTGGTTTAGAACTTGACAATGGTGAAATGCTTTCAATTTTATTGTATGCAGATGACATTGTGCTTCTGGCTAATAATGAAAAAGATCTTCAAACAATGCTTAATACCTTGAGTGAATGGTGTATTATTAATAATATGAAAATTAATGCCAAGAAAAGTAACATTATACACTTTAGACGTAATTCAGTCCCTAGGTCTCAGTTTGTTTTTAAATGTGGTCAAGAATGTATTGATGTAACAGATAAATATGTTTATCTAGGTCTAGTGTTAGAAGAACACTTAGATTATAATGTTACAGCTAAATTTGTGTCACAGGCAGCGGGCAGAGCTTTAGGGTTGTTGATAGCAAAATTTAAAGCTTTAGGTGGAATGCCTTTTGAAGTTTTTACTAAATTGTATGACAGCCTTGTGTGGCCAGTTATTGCTTATGGGGCAGCTATTTGGGGAACAAGAAATTTTTCTTGCATTGAAGCTATTCAGAACCGTGCTATGCGTTTTTTCATGGGGACTGGAAGATATACTCCTAATAAGGCAGTAGCAGGTGACATGGGTTGGACACCAGCCTTTATAAGACAACTAAGATGTATTGCTATTACATGGTGTAGATTTTCAGAGATGCATACGTCTCGTTTGAATAAAATTGTTTTTAATTATGGTTTACGACATGCAGGAGGTTGCTGTAAAAATTGGCATCACAGAGTAAAAGAACTGTTTATTCGGTATAACTGTGTAGATTTTTTGAACGGTGAACGTCATAGTAAAAGATATATGTGTAATAAGTTAACTGAAAAGGCAATGCATGAATATTTAGACCAATGGATCGAGTCTCTGCATGTCATAAACAGTAATAATAACAGTGGATGTAACAAATTAAGAACTTATCGTACTTTTAAATTCAGTTTTGAAACAGAGTTGTATGTTAAATTAAATATACCACACAAACATAGGTCTGCATTATCAAAATTTAGGTGTGGGGTTGCCCCGATCAGGCTTGAAACTGGCAGATATGAAAGGCTTGAAGTTAACCAGAGAATATGTCCAGTGTGTAGGTTAGGAGTGGAAGATGAAAAGCATGTCTTGTTAATTTGCAATCATTATGAATCTATAAGAAAAGATTTATTTGAAAAAGCAGTATATATTAATGGTCAGTTTCAGAACCTATCAGATGATAATAAGTTGAGTTTCATTCTGTCTAGCCCAGATATGATAAAATTGACAGCAAAATCCTGCTTTCTTATTCTTAAAAAACGTGCTGAATATGTATATACAGTATAATCGGTACCTTAAAAAATAACGAATGAGCAAAAGTTAGTCGGGGTTGTCTCTTCTTTTAAAGGTTTTTTTTTTGGGTTTTTTTATGTTTTTATGGAGCGTTTTCTGTTTATTGTAAGTATACAAGTATAGACTATATTAGCTTCTACTTGATATGAAACATTATTGTTTCAAAGCTAATTGTGTATATAGAGACTGTTCCTCCTTTCTCTCTCTCTTCAAGCTTGAATGTATGAAACATTTTGGTATTATTTAATTCAAGTGTTTCAAATATTCAAGTTGTGATGTCTCATGACAGCCGGTGATATATTAAGATTGGCTGTTCAAGAAAGTAGAGCTATTGTATTTGCCCCAATTACAGGGGCTTTAAAGGTTTTATTTTAGATATTCATGGAGCTGCAGTGTGTTTATCTTTTACTGAAAAGTTAACTTTATCATTTTTTGTTGTTATCAGGGGAAGTAAAGCACCTTTAACTTCTTCATTTGAATTATGAAAGTAACTTCCCTTGCTTCAGTCATAATTTATACTAACGAAAGTTGAGCATTCTGTTCTACAGATTCTCCTTTTTTCTTTTGATTGGTAACCTCACTCTGTAATATATCTATAGTATTGCAGATAATGTAGTCATATTTGGTAATTAAAGTGTATATAGTTTGAGAGGATGGTGCTAATCAGTTTATGCCTGATCTGATCAGGGGTAATAATTGATATTTTACATCCATTCTTTAAGCTGTGCATTTTTGTGCCAATTTTGCTAATCACTTTTTATGTAAATTTCTTATGGCAGTTTTTAGGCTTGCTCGGGTTAGATAGTTAAGTCAGGATTAGCACCATCAGCTCAAGTTTTTAAACTTAATTACTGGAGCAATTGTATATCATAGTTTTACTAATTATGTGAATATTGATAGTCTCTTATAATTCTGCTGAAGAATGGTCTTGCAAATTTTTAAAGTGTATAAACTATGTTTTTTATGATTGTATAATGTATGCAGGAATGAGACTTTAATAAAGAATATATATATAGTTATTCTATCGCACAATAACAATGAGAGGTGACAACATATTTTTCTCACCCGTTGTATGTTAGAGATAATTAAGGCGGTTAAATAAAAGGTTGTAATAATTCAAAATATACACAAGATAATAGGTAGATTTCTCGGAAGCACAGTGCATCACAATCACAACCTCAGAGCCGCGCATTTGCAAAGTAAGCCCACAACAAAAAGAAGCTGTAACGGAAAAAATATTACAGACAGGTTGCTTCAAAATTCCAACAAGTAGGTAAGAGAAGCAAATATAATTATGTACATGTATACCTTCGATTTCCAGTAGGCGTGAAAAGTCAAATACAGGATCAAAATGTTGAGCCAGTCGGCAAACCATGGGTCAACAGCCGCGCATATAAATGCTCAATGATTCCAAGGAATCAGTAAATCTATAACAACACTGAGAAATAGTACGGGGCAACCTTTTACAGCTACCACACGGCACTAAATGTCCGCTGTTGAAACTACAAAAGATAATAGGTAAGGGTAGCTTTCTCGGAAGCACAGAGCACCACAATGCATTGATCTGAAAATAAATACAATGCAGTTTTACATTAATAAACAAACTGATCAGTTGATATGTATGTGTTGAGTTTATTTATAGTCGCTACCGGTTGATACCATATGGGCGACTGGTTCTACAATTATTTCCCTCCTCCTTCGTAACATCATCTTTTCTTCACTCCCGTTAGTTGTATCTGCGTGGTTATGTTGACTGCGTAGTTATGTTGTGACATCTGTTATGTGGTGCCATCTTATGTTGAATTCTGCGTTGTTATGTTGAAATCTGCATTGTTATGATGAAATCTGCGTTCTTATCTTTCTACAGTTCAGACCTCCTTCCTTTTATTGCTATATAAAACGTCTGGTCATCCGGTCTGCATCCCGCCGCCATGATCTGTGGTAGTCCCCTCGGTCGTCCACATCATTAGTCGTCTTCAGCACCCAGATTCGGCAAGCCTTTATATCGTTGTCGTCACCAAAGCAGACCAATTTGTTGATGATATGCGACAATTTCCGCAAAGCCGACCGAAGCTGACGTCCTTCAGTGCCCATCTCGAGTCCCTGTTGAGTCATGTCCGCTGCCATCGGTCTGCTGCCGGGTATCCGTCAAGAGCCGCAAGAGTGCACCAGCCAAACCGGTGATTCCAACCCGGTGGGCTCGGTTAAAAACAGGATAAAAGCAAGATAAAAACATGCTGTCGACGTAGATATCCAACAGGGTGCAACTCTTCAGGTTCTCAAGTCGTGGCGCGGCTCATCATGTAGACCATCGACGAAACGACGTTGTACATATCGGCAGGATTCATTCCGGTTGATTATTGTTCCCTTTTTACGGCCACACTCCCCGGTTTTAGTCATGTGGCGCTAACTAAGTCGACAATATACAGACAATATACATGACCCAGTTAGCGCCACATGTGCCCTCTCCACGACGTGCACGCACCGGGGAGCTCGGAGAGGCTGATCAATTGGTATGTGTAGGTTATAGTTTTAAGATATTGTTTTCGAGCGAGCGTTAGCGAAGCGAGAAGTTAATATCTTAAACTTATAACCGTCTCACAGTTAGCCCCAACTCAGGTACAGTGTTACTGGGCGGAGTCTATTAAGACGTAGCATTAAACAATTAAATAATGCATACAGTCGATGTGACAGCAATTTCATTGGCAGTGCAACTTGGACGAACTGTAAATTTTAATGTATTACGAAAGGTAGTAACTCTTAAAATTACGGACTTAGTTCCTTATAAACAACTGAAACGTCATGTTGGGACATAGTCCTGAATGTTTTCCATCAAACTGAATTTTTACTATTTCTAACTTTGTTATATCTGTGTGTTTTTCATATGAAATATATAGGAGAAAAATACAGCCAGAAAAGTGAAGTCCTTACAACCAAGATTTCCTTTTAACCGAGTTCATTTTAGTAAGTGTTACTGTAGTGAAACTGTATTCGATTATTTGTGTATTGAACGCAAATTCGATTATTCGTTTCCATCCCTACAATATAGCCCCGTCCCCTTCCGCCCCCACCCCTCCCCCACATCTCTAACTCAATTGTAAGGTCTTTTGAATAAACCTCTTGTAAAATTATAACAGGACCAACCTTTTGCGACTGAAGGATTAACAGAAAGATGGTCAAACAGGCTGACCAATGGACAAAATGAAATTATGTGCATATTTTTCAAACTGTCCTTTATATGTATACTATGTCTCATGAAAAAATATTTTGTACTTTGCAAGTTTTTGCTAGATCCGACGCCTGTCGACTTACTGACTGGCGACAAAACAAACAGTTGAGTAGATGTACAAATGGACAGAATAAACTTATAAACACATTTTTTCTATTAAAACAAAATCTCTTGAACTTTAAGTTATAGAAGTATCCACCTTTTGTGACTGATGGATGGACAGTTGAACAAACAGAGGGCAAACACATGTCCAGTCCCACAGGTTTTATCCAGTAGATGATGACTAATCAGGTCTTAATATCAGTATACAAGTATTTTTATTCATTTAAAATAGCTGTAAGCTAGACATACTGACAATATATTATACAAACGTGAGAAAAATCATTCATTTGAATATTAAAAATTCAAAGGTGGCTTATTATTACACTATTTTGTAAAAGTATGATATTACCTAAAATATCTGTATTTAACATAATAGTCAAAGTTGCTCACTTGAGCAAATTGATCCAAATAGAGGATGATTATGAAAATCCATCTCGGGTCCCTCAAACAGAATTCATTTTAATTCAAGCTCTGACAGGCACCATGTGTGGCAATGTAGACTCATACTTTAAACAATATTTACGAACAAGAGGGACATGACGACTCTAATTCATTCACCTGAACTTGACATTTTGACCTTTAACATACATATATACCATAACACTTCACCGTGCTGAAATTTCCTCTAAGCAGTTAATTGCCTTTAAGACTTTATTGCAAATGAAGAAAGTGGATGACAGGGCAATGTAATTTGCAACAGAAATTATCTTGTGACTTTGCTTCTGACCAAGTTTCATCGAGCAGTTCTTTAAAGTTCAATTAAAGGTTTGTCTGTGTTTTACTGTGACAGCCCCGAAAAGCAGCCAAATGGAACAATGAAAAAAGTTAGCATTTATTTTACTATGGTAATGACATTGTAGTTCTTTCTAAGTCTCTGGAAATCTTATATATTGGAAAATTTCGAACTGACACTATCTAGACGTAATAAATGCATTTTATATAAAATAAAGCACAATCGAATTTAGTGGTGTTCGCCCTAGAGTACGGTACGGTACAGAGAATAGTAACAACCCGGAAATGGACAAAGAACAGCTGAACTAGTAATTACTTATATTTTACTGTAAGAAAGTATTTCTTTAAATTCTGTTACAACAACGAAATGTGATTTGTTGAATTCTGATATTTTGTTACTTCGTACAAGTGATATAGTGAAGATTTTTGATGAGAAGCATTTAAAAAAGTATTCTCATAGTTGAGAAAGTTTTCCGGTACAAATTGGAGAGACTAAAGTCTGTACTGATTTACCGTGATGTTGAGATTAACTCGTTTTAGCCTAATTTTAATCAGTTATCAAATGGAAAAATGTACCATAAAAACTTGAATATATCGTCGCACCACGTAATTTTACGCACACCTATTTCGACGCCATTTTTGTTTTGACCTCGTTCTCGATTAACTTGGGGTTTCCGATGACGTAGTTACTCGGTGTAATGACAGAAAACATCATGGTTACTTTTACCGATAAAAAAGTTGGAAAGTTCAGGATTTGAAGATATTTATCAACTTACATTTATCCTATACATAATTTTTAATGTTTCTACTAATGCAAATTTTCATCCATTTTAAAAACTTCCCTGTGGAAGCTTAGATTAAAAAAGTTACTGGAAATTTTGTTGTACGTCTGCAGCCGACTTTGGTGCTATCAAGGTCACATCACTGCCATGTGACATATGTAGTCGCACTATTTTATGCACTGTTTTGGAAGGTGTACGCATTATATATCAATGCGACCATTACTACACACTTCATTTTTTTTCTCTTGTCAAGTAGGCTGCGAACATTGGGATCATCTAAAGTTTTGTATAAAACAAAATGTGCCAAATTCCTCTGTAAACACTGCAGTCCAGAAAAATGAAAGAAAAAACATCAGACAGTGTGTATTAAAAAAGCGGAGTGACTATTTATGTTCTTAGCCCCTTATGTTCATGAATGTTAAAATGTTTTCAGATTTATTTATATCCTTTGGCCTTAATATTTATTATCTACTTGCATCTGCTTTTGTGTCAAGTTTTATTGCAGCATCCATGACAGTTATGGTGTAGCACATTGCTTACAGTGATTGCACAAATATTTATGCCAATCAAAAGCTTCGTAACAAGTATCATGTAAGATGCGTCGAAATAGGTGTGTTAGAAAAAAGTATGGCCGACCACACTAGTTGTTGTTTACCTTTTGATTTCTGGCAGTCAGTTGTTTAGAATAAGATGTTATTGGTATGATTCAGTGCATAAAAGGTTAGTGCACATGCAACATCTAATAAAGTCACGTATTGTTACTGAATGAAAAAGCGCGGCCATGTTGCTTGTTATGTGCGTCGAAACTGGTGAGTCTGGGATATTACACTAGCGTGTATATTACAACCCCCTCCCTCTTTTGTATCAAAATCTTTGGAAAAACACAATACACTGTAATATAATACACATCGAAAATCAGTCAGAATTTTGTTTTCAAGCAGCCATTTTTTGCGGCAACAACTTTGACTGAAAATTGCACTCGCTGCTTAACCAGTTACGGACTTCTAAAAAAAGCCATCAATATTTACAAGTAAGTACTGTGAGAACAGGTATTCTGAGAACATGACACTTTCTTTTAAACTGTCAACACCTCAGCTAGCTTAAATGTATACGTACGTGTGAACAACATTTCATAATTACAGGCACATCAAAGGAGAAATTAATTTACGTGTTTGTGTAACAATGTATTGTCGACTGAATTGATCAGTAGTAATTGGCTTGGAATACAGAAATAAACAAAACGTTTTAATTGCATTTTATTTGAACAGCCTCTGACAGAAAATGTTTTTACTAATGTTACACAAATCGCGAATTTTTGCACTTCACAAAGTTTTATTAATTCTACTGGCCCATTACGACAATTGACTAACTTCGTGAACACAGGGCCGCTTAAATGATTAATCCCTTAGGAAAAAAACTGCTCAATTTTGCAGTCCTTTTGCAGTGAAACAGCAGTTTTTTCTGAAAACTGCATTTTTTGCCAGTTATTTAAACTGTTTCCAGCATGAAATGACCAGTAAAAAGCAGTTCTTTTAGAAACTGCAAATAACTGGAGGATTGAAAAACTGGTGGTGGCCAGTTTTCTGCAGTTATTTTGAAGTTTTTATAAATGTTTTTACAAAAAGCAGTTTTACGGGAAGTTAAATGCAGTTGTTTTCTAAGAGCAGTATTTTCAGCATCTTTTATGAACAGTAGTATTAAAAAAACTGCTAAATACTGCTTCCTGATGTCCCATAATGCAGTGCAAAAGATGGCCGCTGACAGTGAAAACTAATATTACATCAAAGAGCTATAAAAATATATAGATCGGCAACTTGAAAGGCATATATCTCGCCAACATCACGTGGCAGCTGAATGAGCTCTCGTTTTACCTGTGTTTGAAACAGACAGAAGGATAAAATTTGTGTTGTGAAAAACTTTCTATCAGATCATCTATTGGTTCTCTACCAAGTTTGTTCAAATTATCCCCCTAGGGTCAAATATGGCCCTGCCCTGGGGGGTCACAAGGTTTATATAGACTTATATAGGGAAAAACTTTAAAAACCTTCTTGTCCATTCAAATTCAAATTTGGACCACATGTATAGTTTTGAGTGGCTAGATAAACCTTGACATGAGTTGACCTTGATCTTGACC
Source organism: Mercenaria mercenaria (assembly GCF_021730395.1). NCBI lineage: Eukaryota > Metazoa > Mollusca > Bivalvia > Venerida > Veneridae > Mercenaria > Mercenaria mercenaria. The sequence continues at coordinate 32,977,289 of NC_069372.1, read as the reverse complement.
TAGTGACCTACTTTAGCATTTCTGTAGCTACCGCCTTCAAATTTGGACCACATGCATAGGTTTGTGAACCGAAATAAACTTTGACCTTAACATTGACCTAGTGACCTACTTTCACATTTTTGAAGGTACAGGCTTCAAATTTGGACCACATGTATAGTTTTGCATTCCTAAATGAAATTTGACCTTGATTTTGACCTAGTGACCTACTTTCACATTTCTCAAGCTACAGCCTTCAAATTTGGACCACATGCATAGTTTTGTGTACTGAAATGAACTTTGACCTTGAGATTGACCTAGTGACCTATTTTTACATTTCTCAGGCCACAGTCTTCAAATTTGGACCACATGCATAGTTTTTACCTTCTTCCACATTTTTCAAGCTACAGCCTTCAGATGTGAAGCACATGCATAGTTTTGTGTTCTGAAATGAACTTTGACCTTGAAATTGATCTAGTGACCTACTTTCACATTTCTCAAGCTACAACTTCTAAATTTGGACCACATGCATGGGTCACATGCACAGTTTTGTGTATCAAAATTAACTTTGACCTTGACTTTGACCTTGAGATAGTCTTTAAATTTGGAACTTTCAAAAATGGCTCAATGGTGGGTGCCAAGATCACTCTGTGATCTCTTGTTTTTTCATGTTATTAGTATTTTTCTGCACGGGTCAGGAATGAATTTATGATTGAAAGTCTGATAAATCAACAGTTGTCATTTGAAAATTGGACCCGATTCGGTTATTACGTGCCAGCTGTATCGCCAGTGTGATACCTTTATAAGCGTCTGTTGAGTTGATCACGATTGATCAAGTCGGCAAACGCTTCAGTAAGATAACGCGCTGATACAAGCTCATGGGCGATTATCTCCTGTTGCCATTCTGTGTATAATCTCTTCTTTGATTACATCTTAAAAATTTTAAAAAAAGCATGCAATTAATAGCAACTTTAGCGTACAGCACCATACCTGCTTTTATTGTCTAATTTTCGGAGATATTTACGTGATATCAAACTAAGAAAAAAATGTACGAAGCTTTACTTTGGTGTATAATATGCACCCCTTTGTGAAAATGAAAAAAAAGTAAAAAACCTGCGTAATATATTCAAGTTTTTACAGTAACACATGCAGGCCCACAATAAGGATGGTAACAATAAAGTCTTCTGAAGGGTGAACTTATTTTCCTTTTGTTAAATCCTTCATTCCATACAGAAGTTCTGTTGATTGCCTCTGAATGTTTTCAGTCAAACAGATGTCCTTAGCATATTCTAGATGTGGTCTGACGAAACTTTGTAAAGGGAAAGAAAAATCTCAACATCTAAGGAAGAAAATGTATGCATCTATCCGTCTGTCATAATTTGTGTCAACAGCATAACTTTATAACCACAAAATGTATTGACTTTAAACTTGGCATATAGGTAGAGCGCTTGATTCCCGGCTCTTTAGGTCAAAGGTCAAGGTCACATATTGAGCTAAAATGTCAAAACTGTCCATCACATTTTGTGTCCAGAGCATCACTAAATAACCATGCAAGATATCGGCACGAAGGTAGGTGGCGGCAAGATGATGTGCAGAGCACTTGAACCGGGTCTGTTGGTCAAAGGTCAAGGTCACAAATTGAGCTCAAAAGGAAAATCTGTCTGTCATATTTCGTGTCTGGAGCATAACTTATTAAGATGTAGATAGGTCTTGATGAGAGGATGTGCAGAGAACATGAACTTGGTCTATAGGTTTAAGGTCAATGTCACAAATCGAGCACAAAGGTCAAACCTGTCCATCATATTAAATGTTCGAAGCATATTTTATTTATTAACCATTCAAGGTATTGACTTCAAATTTTGGATGTAAGTATGTGGTGATGAGACGATGTGCAGAGTGCATGAACCAGGGTGGTAGGTCAAGGTCACAACAAGGTCAAATCTGCCCATCTTATTTAGTGTCCAGAGCATAGAGCGGATGTGGGTATTTCCGAACAGTTAAGCAATAATGTTGAATGTTCGGAAATACCCACTTATATAGCCATTTTAAAACAACTAGTTTAGAAAGTGATTCCTACTGATATAGTGTGTATAATTCCGAACTATATAAGTATACAGATATTGTCGGTATAGTGTGTTAAAGATATTACCTATTGGACATGTATTCCCGAACAGTGGGGGTAATTCCGAACAGTCCCAACTTTTTAAAAATAGACCATTTGTTAACAATGATAAACATAAACATTCTTTACATTATTACTTGCATTTTTAACTAAGAACTTCATAAAAACAAAACGTATAACTTGTATTTACAGAGCATCCGTATCTAAACCTAAATTTGCAGAAACAACACAGCACAACATCTCAACAACTTTCTGCATGATTAATGTCCAAAACGTTGATCCGGTAAACATTCTTATACATGATGCAATGTGCAGTGTTATAACTGTTCAAAATGTCTTTGAATCTGTGTTTAATTTAACAGTATTTTCATTCAAACGGAAGTTTGTCTGTAGCGTCAAATAACTCATCTGCCACACATTTAAGGTGGGTGAAATCTGCAATTTGAAATTTGTAACTTTTATCATTGGCCATACAGAAAAAACAACACCATTTTTCTGGGGTACAACATAGACGATACATGTACATAAAATTTTAAGGTGTATTTTGACCTATCTCTACCTTGTAGCTGGAAAATATATTTTTTTGGACTTGGAATTATTTTTTATGTGTGTAGATAATAGTTTCTGTTAAATAACTTAAGTTTGGATTAAGATATTGAGATGAAACTTGTTTTAATTGGCTGAAATGTTTGAGCCATTCAGGTGGTTTGTCAGAAATAATGGGCTCAACATTGTTGCCCTTTGGGCTTCAACATTCTTGTTCTTTAAATTTTGCTCCCATCCTCCTCTGATATAACCCTTTGGGTGGCCCGCTTGGTGGACCTCTTGTTTCACGTTTTGAGCAGTGGCTCATTGAACTTGAATTCATTATCAAAAATAACTCCTTTAGAAATCTTTTTGCTTTTATATCAATATTTTGAATAGTCCAGTATTATCAGACATGTAATATGTATATCAGCTTCCTTTCCTAGATGCATGCACTTACATTTCCTGGTGTTAAGTTATAGTTGCCATTTATCTGACCAAGCTTATGATAGACCAGTTTCATATTAGGCGAATTTAACATTCTCGGGATTTCTCGCCAAATCCCGAATTTTTAAAACTAGGCGAGGACTGCTGGGTTGTAACCAAGTGATAATGATATTAAAGCGAGAGGATGTTGTTGGACAAAATTTTATACCACTCCTACAGAAAAAATCAAACACCATTTTGAAAGAAATCTTTAATGTTAATTTTAATTTGGTTACAAATATTAGACCAAAGTTATATCCAAATAACTTGCATGTGATACAGGCTTCTAGCATTCGAATAAGTTGGATATTTTTCAAAATGAGTAGTGGCTATTTTTAACATGAAACCCACTTTTTGTTAAGTTCAATTTTAATAGTAAAAAGATTTTACCAAGGAAAAGACAATTTCAGTATTTCTAGTGCCAAAATATTTTCGGTCCTTTGTAGCATTTTCAACTGCTACAAACAATGTATAAAGTTAGTGTCTGTTAGGAATAGTTATTAGTAAGTTTTTGCAATGTTTCTTTTTCATTTAATTTTTAGCTCATCTGATTTTTGGGGAAAAAAATGATGAGCTATTGTCATCACTTGATTGGCGTTGGCGTTGCCTGGTTAAGTTTTATGTTTAGGTCAGCTTTTCTCCTAAACTATTAAAGCTATTGCTTTAAAACTTGCAACACTTGTTCAGCATCAAATGACAATAGCTGGCTCTGTACAGCAAGAAACATAACTCCTTCCTGCTTTTTACAAGAATTATGGCCCCTTTTGGACTTAGAAAAAGTCAGACTTCTTGGTTAAGTTTTATGTTTAATTAGGTCAACTTTTCTCTTAAACTAATTTAAAGCTATTGCTTTGAAACTTGCAACACTTGTTCACTATCAAAAGCTGACTCTGTACAGCAAGAAACATAACTCCATCCTGCTTTTTGCAAGAAATATGGCCCCTTTTGGACTTAGAAAATATTATATTTCTTGGTTAAGTTTTGTGTTTAGGTCAGCTTTTCTCCTAAACTATCAAAGCTATTGCTTTAAAACTTGCAACACTTGTTCACCATCAAAAGCTGACTTTGTACAGCAAGAAACATAACTTCACCCTGCTTTTTGCAAGAATTACGGCCCCTTTTGGACTTAGAAAATATCATAAAAACACACGGGTAGAACAATATTTCTATTATACAGAGACAAAAATAATCAGATAAGTGTCTGCACCCGCATGGCACTGCTCTTGTTTAAGATGTGATAATTATTACGATATATCAATGTTTCCACCAAGCAGTCTGCGCTTCATATTGGAAGTCTGCATGTCCATTCTTCAATAACTTCTAATAATTATTCTAACATTTGTTTTCCTATTAACAAAGAAGGGTGAAAATTGTGTGGTACTATACAACAGTTCAGTTTTCTGATGTCACAATTATTATAGTCCCAGTGTCAAATGTCACAGTGCGTGCCGGAAAAGAAAACCACACAAAACAGGCAAATATTTGGTGGATGTCATCAAGGATGTACATAATAATCATCGACTTCGTGTTAAGAGTCGAAATAATATATCTCAGGCAGTGATTTTCTCTTCAAATGGGTATTATGTTGTATTACTCGGGTTGTGCCCTCGTGAAATAATTCACTCGCAGCAACAAATCACTGTTTGGGACATATTATTTCTTAAATTACACAAGACTGTTTAACCTATTTTTAGCTCACCTATCACATAGTGACAAGGTGAGCTTTTGTGATCGTCCGTCGTCAGTCCGTGCGTCCGTCCATCCGTCAGTCAACAATTTCTTGTCTGCACGATAGTGGTTTCATTTATAATTTTATCTTAACCAAACTTGCACACAACTTGTATCACCATAAGATCTCGGTTCCTTTCTTGAACTGGCCAGATCCCAATATGGGTTCCAGAGTTATGGCCCCTGAAAGGGCCAAAATTAGCTATTTTGACCTTGTCTGCACAATAGTAGCTTTATTTATGATTTGATTTTTACCAAACTGGCACACAACTTGTATCACCATAAGATCTTGGTTCCTTTCTTGAACTGGCCAGATTCCAATTTGGGTTCCAGAGTTATGGCCCCTGAAAGGGTCAGAATTAGCAATTTTGACCTTGTCTGCACAATAGCAGCTTCATTTATGATTTTAATTTAATCAGACTTGCACAAAACCTGTGTCGCCATAAGATCTTGGTTCCTTTCTTGAACTGGCCAGATTCCATCATGGGTTCCAGAGTTACGGCCCCCTAAAGGTCCAAAATTGGTTATTTTGGCTTTTGCAGCCATATAGAGACTTCATTTATGGTTTGATTTGATACAAATTTCCAAAATATCTTCAACAACAATAAATCTTGGATTCCATGACAAATCAGATCCAATCGTAGGTTCCAGAGTTATTTTATATCTGATTACCTCCCCTGATTGTAATCAAAATGAATTTATATCAGTAAGTACTTATAGGACTTATTTGAAATTTCATTATTGTCATTAGTTGGACTGAGCCAATCAGGGTAGATAACTATGGACTGATTTTATGTCAAATTACCTCCCTTTATTTCAAATTAAAATGGGTATATCTCCATAACTAATGAAGATACTGATCTGAAATTTCATTAATGTCAACAGATTTATTTGGCAGATCCTTCTTTTGTTCACTTACAATAATTTTCTTTTTAATTACTTACCTTTTACGTTACTGTAAATAGCTTATTTTTAGTAACTTTTTTATTACTGGCTGTAGGGAAAAACCCAGACCACTTTTCTGTGGTACAACATGGATGGTACCTCCAATTTTTAGGTGTATTTTGACATATCTGTACCTTTAAAAAAATTTTTTTTTCTTTTTGGTTAAATTTCTTCCCTTTGTTGTTCCTGTCCTTTGGACTTAGATATTTTTTTTGAGGACCTTCTTGTCCTCAAGTGCAATGATAACAGATGAGCGATTTAGGACCATGATGGCCCTCTTGTTTAAAATGTTTCCGTGTGTTTCACAGCAGCATCACAGAGAAATATTAAACTTACTGGTCTGTTGTCTGCACATAAATGTTTATCCCTTTTCTTCAAAATAGATGTTATTTGTGCTTTTTAGCTCACCTGAGAAAAAAATGCTCAGGGTGAGCTATTGTGATCACTCAACATCCGGCATCCATTACTTTGTTGTCCATCCTTACTTTTCTTTAAATGGCGTCCCTTGAAACTGTGTAGTGGAAGTTGATGAAACATGGCCTGGATGTTCCTTGGATGGTTTTCCAACAGAATTGCTTAAAAAATTCCATTCCATATAGAATTTTGGTTGTCAAGGTACCTTTTTGAAATTTTAAAACAGGAAGAGCTATGCAGGACATTTCGACACTCGATCTAGTATCGAAACCTGTAATCTGCAGTGTACAAACTTGACTAAAATTATGTCAGAATCTTTAATAATATGCATGCTACAAAATTACTTACATAAAAGAAATTGGCAAAATAGTGAAAAATAAAACCACAATATGGAATGAAAGAAATGGAATAGAAGAACCATGTTTTCAGTGTTTAAAGGGACTAACCCACACATTTTAGGGGGAAAATAATTTCTCTCAGAAGTCCATAAAAAGTGGGTACCCTGAAAGTGATTAGTGGTACAAACTAATTGGCATAAAATTTTATTCTTATAAATCACCAAATATATTGTGCTGAAGATAGTAAACCGTTGCCATGCTTTTGAAATAATGCAGAAAATTTATAATATTCTTCTTGCATTTTTACCAGTATCTAACTTTTATTTTCACCCACTTTATCATTTTTCAGCATCATATATACATTCTATGCCAGACTTGATGGAAATAAACATGTTGAACAATTTCACCCAAACTGTGGACAAGTAGCTTTAAGCTGCATGATTAATTGCCTATATTATGTTATCATGATAAATTTTGTTTGTTTTCAAGCTGCATGATTAATTGCCTATATTATGTTATCATGATAAATTCTGTTTGTTTTCAAGCTGCATGATTAATTGCCTATATTATGTTATCATGATAAATTTTGTTTGTTTTCAAGCTGCATGATTAATTGCCTATATTATGTTATCATGATAAATTTTGTTTGTTTTCAAGCTGCATGATTAATTGCCTATATTATGTTATCATGATTTGTTTGTTTTCAAGCTGCATGATTAATTGCCTATATTTTATATATTGTTTGTTTTCAAGCTGCATGATTAATTGCCTATATTATGTTTTCATGATAAATTTTGTTTGTTTTCAAGCTGCGTCATTAATTGCCTATATTATGTTATCATGATAAATTTTGTTTGTTTTCAAGCTGCATCATTAATTGCCTATATTATGTTATCATGATAAATTTTGTTTGTTTTCAAGCTGCATCATTAATTGCCTATATTATGTTATCATGATTTGTTTGTTTTCAAGCTGCATGATTAATTGCCTATATTATGTTATCGTGATTTGTTTGTTTTCAAGCTGCATCATTAATTGCCTATATTATGTTATCATGATAAATTTTGTTTGTTTTCAAGCTGCATCATTAATTGCCTATAATATGTAATCATGATAAATTTTGTTTTTTTTCAAGCTGCATCATTAATTGCCTATATTATGTTATCATGATTTGTTTGTTCTCAAGCTGCATCATTAATTGCCTATATTATGTTATCATGATTTGTTTGTTCTCAAGCTGCATCATTAATTGCCTATATTATGTTATCATGATTTGTTTGTTCTCAAGCTGCATCATTAATTGCCTATATTATGTTATCATGATTTGTTTGTTTTCAAGCTGCATGATTAATTGCCTATATTATGTTATCATGATTTGTTTGTTCTCAAGCTGCATGATTAATTGCCTATATTATGTTATCATGATTTGTTTGTTTTCAAGCTGCATCATGATTATTTTGTTTATTTCAGAATCCAGAGATGCTAGCTTTCAAATAAAAACAGCTGTTCTTTCGTTCAGAATGAGACCTTCGACTAGCCTCTGGGACTATGTGGATACTCAGGAACAAAAGGTGATATTTAATGGTGCCAGTGTATAGGACTTGGGAATCATTTAATGTTTGAATAGTCTGTCAGACTAGCTAGTGTACTGAACTACAGTTTCCATCCATTTCAAATGAAAGTTATTGATACTGTACAGTGTTCATTCCAGGCCGCGCCATGGGGCCATAGGCGCGTATTTTACCGTATTGGCGCATAAAAGTTTGCCCTATAGCGCCCGTCGGGCGCACACTTTTTCAGAACAGTCCGTTTACAATGAGCCGACTTCCAGAAGTTGTGAATCGAATACGACTCTTCCGATGACGTAACGCGCATTTTCATTGGTCGATGTTAAAATAGTAGCCAGTCTCCGGTCGCCTAACAACATAAAGCTTTCAATGTTGCTATGCAATGGCGGACAAAAAAAAAACAGTCGCGATACGGAGAAAAAAGAAATCCAATTTTACGTTTTTCTCTAACCGTTGAAAAAAAGCAGACGATGGAGAACAAATTTCCAAAGAAAGATGACATGTTCGAGACCGCTAGACCACTCAATAGCGTAACCGCTTAGCCAAAATCAGGCGACAAACATTAATTCCGTAGTAAATCCGCATTCATAGCTGTCGGACTTTCCGTGGTTAAGTTTCGGTAACGGTCAAAATATTATGACTTGTTTCGTTTTTGTCGTGTTGAGCGACCTGTGAAGTGTCCACTTTTCTCTTTGTAATTATGTTTCACGAACCGCGAAAATAATACCTTGAACTCCATGTAAGAAAAGTGTTAAAAATACAGCCTTTCCTTTCATGTAAATCAGTTTTTCTTTCATGGCCCCTATTTTTTTCAAATGTCCCCAATTTTTTGCCATCATGGGGCCCTTTGACCCCACTTAAAAAAATCCTGGAATGAACACTGGATACATAGATTTATTAGTGAATATATATGCCATGAATACAAACATTACAAATATCACATTAAGATGAACACCAATACAAGCAAACATTCAACTGTATCACAGAAATAGCTATATTTTATATCTCTAATTGATTTAAGGCAATAAACTACCCCTTTTAACATACATATATATCACAGGATAACCCATAAAGTATTTCTTCTTATTTCCAATGGGGTCCTTGTGAAAATTATCAAGGTACAAAATATTGGCTAGACAATTGGCCCAAGAAAGACAACTGTTACTGTCATAAATGATAATCTATACAAGAGTTACATGTAATTGTCTATCAAAGAAATCCCTGAGCAAAAGCTAAAATATGTTCGTTTCAAGTATCACAAATATCACAGTTGCATTCAATTATGACATATATATCACAGAATAAATCAGGAATATTGCACACCAGTTGATATCATACAACTAATGAAAAATAAAATCTGATTGTTCAGCACTTCATACATTCAATGAACTCCATTTTGACTGGGTTTTTTTAGCTCCACTATTCAGAGAATAGGGGTGCTATTCTACTCGCCCCTGCGTGGGTGTGAGCTTTCTTGGTTAAAGTTTTTCAACAACCTTTGTTTTTCTGTCATATCTTTGTTACTATTGCTTATATTTTACTATAACTTTACATAAACATTGTCCAGCATACAAACAAAGTATGTGCAGGGGCTGGGCCCATTATACCCAAGGTCAAGGTCACCAAGTTGTAATACTTGGATTTATTTTCATGTTAAATTTTTCAATGGCTTCATTTATAGACATATCTTTGGTACTTTAAAAGATAATGAGTTGAAATTAAAACTGTTTCTTTATAATTAGTTTTTTGGTAATATCTGCTTTCTGGATATAACTATTATATCTTGGTAGAGGTCTCTTATTGAGACATAAATTCATTTTACTGTCAAATCGTCGAATAGGGGAGCGCACTGTCTTACAGACAGCTCTTGTTTAACAGTATGCTTGTTTTTTGTTTTTTATGCCCCCGAAGGGAGGCATATTAGTTTTCAACTGTCCGTCCGTTCGTTTGTTAGTTCTTTCGTCACAACGTTAACTTTTTGCATGAAGGCACTTTACTCGCGAACCACTGCACCCAGGACCTTCAAACTTCACATGCTGATAGTACTTATTGAGTACACGACCCCTACTGACTTTGGGGTCACCGCATCAAAGGTCAAGGTCACAGGGGCCAATGTTAACTTCTTGCATGGAGGCACTTTACTTGCGAACCACTGCACCCAGGACCTTCAAACTTCACATGCTAATAGTACTTATTGAGTACACGACCCCTATTGACTTTGGGGTCACCAGGTCAAAGGTCAAGGCGCTGCAGGGGAATTGTCACCATTAGTGACAGCTCTTGTTTTATGTTATTAAGAGCTATTCCAGTCATTGATAGCTGGTCATTAAATTTGGTCATGAACATACATGTGTAAACTTTCATAACTGATTTGTAGCTCACCTGAGCACAAACTGCTCAAGGTTAGCTATTGTGATCTGTGACCCTGTGTCTGTCATGATGTGGCGTCAGCTATTTGACTGTCAACACTCTAGAGGTCACAATTTTAGCCCAATCTTAAAGAAACTTGGTCAGAATATTACAGACTTGTCTTCAAACAACATCTCTGAAATGATTGGGTGGAGGTTGATGAAACTTTGCCTGGATGTCACTTGGGTGGTCCTCATTCAAAGTTGTTCAAACAGTTCTGCTCGGTTGCACATAGGGACCGGCAGAGCTAAAAATAGAAAAATCTTCTAACAACATGTCCTCATAAAACGCTGGTCCAGTGTCAAAATAATTTACACAAGTTGTCCTTACGTAAACTGTCAAGGGTGTTCAAATTATTACAATTCATCAAAAAACATGGCCACCAGGGGGGCGTGGTCTATTTTCCCTATATGAATATAGTGGAAACTTTAAAAATCTTCTTGTATGAAACTGCTTGTCCGATTTTTAAATAGTTTCCATGAGTGGTGGGGACATATAGATTTGGTCTTGTCTGTGGGTGCGTGTGTGTGTGCGTCCGTCCGAAGTTCGTGGCGTGCCTAGCTCAAGAAGTATTTGATATAAATTGATGAAACCTTGCATGAGTCTTTATCATGATATGAACTTGCGCACATCCTATTTTAGCTCAACTTTTCGAAGAAAAAGTAGAGCTATTGCACTCACGTCGGCGTCGGCATTGCCATTGGTTTTTGAAGTCAAATATCTCTGTTACTATCAAAGCTATTGACTTCAAACTTGAAATAGTTATTTACTATCAAAGTCTACACCAGGAGAAACAATCCCCATAACTCTGATTTGAATTTTGACAGAATTATGCCCCTTTTTAACTTAGAATGTTTGGTTAAAGTTTTTGATAAAGTCAAATTTCTGTTACTATCAAAGCTTTTGACTTGAAACTTAAAATACTTATTTACCATCAAAGTCTACACCAGGAGACACAATTCCCATAACTCTGATTTGAATTTTGACAGAATTATGCCCCTTTTTAACTTAGAATTTTTGGTTTAAGTTTTTGATAAAGTCAAATATCTCTGTTACTATCAAGGCTTTAGACTTGAAACTTAAAATACTTATTTACCATCAAAGTCTACACCAGGAGAAACAATCCCCATAACTCTGATTGAATTTTGACAGAATTATGCCCCTTTTTAACTTCGAATTTTTGTTAAATTTTTTTATAAAGTCAAATATCTCTGTTACTATTAAAGCTTTTGACTTGAAACTCAAAGTAGTTATTTGCTATCAAAGTCTACACCAGGAAACACAATTCCCATAACTCTGATTTGAATTTTGACAGAGTTATGTCCATTTTTAACTTGGATTTTTTTTAAGGCGGTAATTCAGTCAAGCACTGAGAAAAGTCGAGCGTGCTGTCTTACAGACAGCTCTTGTTCGTCTGGCTCACCCTCCTATTTCCAGAGTTATAGCCCCTGAAATAGTCAAAAATGCACATTTTCACATTATGACACGCCTAGCTCAGAAAGTATATAATATGAATTGATTAAACCTTGCATGAGTCTTAATCATGATGTGAACTTATGCACCTCCTATTTTTCATCTTGGTCCGCCCCCAATTTCCAGAGTTGTGGCCCCTGAAATAGGTAAAAATGCACATTTTCACCTTGTGATGCGCCTAACTCAAAAAGTAACTCATTTAAATGGATGAAACCTTGCATGACTCTTTATCATGATATGAACGTGGGCACCTCCTATGTTTTGTCTGCCTCCGCCCCCTATTTCCAGAGTTATTGCCCCTGAAATAGTTAAAAATGCACATTTTCACCTTGTGACGCACCTAGCTAAAAAAGTATATGATATAAATGAATGAAAACTTGCATGAGTCTTTATCATGATATAAACTTGCGCACCTCTTATTTTTTGGCTGGCTCCACCCCCTATTTTTAAAGTTATGGCCCCTGAAATAGTCAAAAATGCACATTTTCACCTAATAATGTGCCTAGCTCAGAAAGTATTGGATGTAAATTCATGAAACCTTGCTTGAGTCTTTATCATGATGTGACCTTGCACACTTGGCATTCTTCTTGAGAATTTTAGCGCTTATAACAGAGTTACGGCCCTTGAAATAGCCAAAATAGTGTATTTTTTGTTTGTGATACTCATAGCTCAAAAAGTATATAGCCTGGAATAATGAATCTTTTTCATAAAATGTTTGTTGAGGCTATATTACCCCCTTAAGACTGCAAACATTTGAATTATTGCACCAGTGGGGGCACACCCTGTGTCCTACAGACACAAAAAATTTCTAGTTCATATTGAAAACTTTTAAAAATTTCTTGTCAGAAACAGCCCAATTTTAAAATAATATTACACACGTGTTTCTTGGATGACCCTTTACGAAGATTGTAGAAATTATTCTATTATTCTGTTTCATCAAAAGCATTGCGTGGTCACTTTACCCCGTATTTCTGTAGTGGAAACTGTAAAAATCTTCATGTTTGATATTATTTTGTCATATCACATCATTTCCCCAATGTCTTACCCTACCGCAACAACCCCCCACCACCACGAAAAAAAAAAACAACCACACACATACACATTATCTGCCTGTATTCATTTAGTAGAAACTTTATACTGTTCAAGCAAGCAACTAAACTCAGGTGAGTGATATAGCGCCATCGTGGCCCTCTTGTTTAATTATTATCAGTATTATAATTGACAGCAATCAGTCCGATTACATTAGATTACAATATAAGTGTACATATTTCACTACTTCAGTGATGTAGACTTATATTGTATTGTATATGTTTCACTGACAACAATTATCACAACAGTTGTTATTGTGTTCCTCATATTATTATCACAACACTATGGCTGCCATCCATTCACAGTTCAAAATGACTTATTAGCATATCCTTGGAATGGAGTAAAATGTTCTCATCCAATTTGTGTAGAAACATTTTTTGAGCAGACACTTTATCAGCTCATAAAGGTCCACTGGGTTCAAAAATATTTTAGAATCTGACCATTGCAGCATTTTTACACATTTTGAATTACCAGACAAAAATCTCTAAAGATGTTTTAGACCATATGCAATAAAGATATTGAGTTGTCTGATATCAGTGTTTTTTCCAGCGATTTGGCAATGCGGCGAGGGCCATTGCAAATAGGAAAAATACGTTGTAAAAGGTCTTAGTTGGAAATGGTTAAAAATAGTTAAATTTGCCTTTTTCTTTTCCATTGAAAATTATGATGTTCTCTTCACATGAACAGCAAAAGGGAAGGCGCAAAAGTTATGTCAGTGCTGCTTAATGATAACGGGCCACTGTTTTGACAACATCCGCACTGAAACAAAAATCCAATAACCAATTATAATTCACATTATATTTCTGTTTAACTTCTTACTCTACAACATACAGACTTCAAAAATGAATAAATATTCTCACTATGGATCCTTAAAAATCTTGAGCCATGGCATATGCCATTAAAAATTATGGAATGATGACATACATCTTGCTGCGCATGCTAGGTTCTTATCTAATATTTATGTGTCCTACTGTTTGTAGACTTGATTATAGTGCTAAATCTCCTTGGTGATGGGCTAGAAACCTGCAAATACATTAATAATGCGATAACAACCTTCAACAGTCATTCGTATTTGTTTATATAAGGGCCTGTGTCAAGTGAAGCAGCTGATAAGATAAACCAGTCAATAATGTCATCATACTTTATCTCTTTTTATAGTTCCCTGTTCAATTTAATATCTTAAGAGTTTTAAGAAGTATTTATATCCTGTTGACAGTAAAAATTAACCAACACATTGTTAACAACTTGGATTATTTTTTAAAAATTAGAGTTGAAAGGTGGGTAAAAAAGCCTTTTTTGTTTGTATTTAGAGTAAACATTTTAACACAATAAATGATATAAATTACAAAAAAGTATATGCCTAACATTGAGAATTAACAAAAGGCAACATAGAAGAAAATGATCGTGAATCCTGAGTATCTAAGACATTTCTGAAATGAAGGTGGAATAAGAAATTTTTCAGACATTGTAAAATACAGGTAGAATGAAGACACTGTAAAATGTAGGTAGACTGTTGATTTGTTATGACACTGTAAAACGTAGGTGGAATGTTGATTTATTCACACACTGTAAAATGCAGGCAGAATGTTGATTTATTCACACACCGTAAAATGCAGGCAGAATGTTGATTTATTCATGCACTATATTGATTTGTTCAGACACTGTAAAATGTAGGTAGAATGTTGATTTATTCACACACTGTAAAATGCAGGTAAAATGTTGATTTGTTCAGACACTGTAAAATGTAGGTAGAATGTTGATTTGTTCAGACACTGTAAAATGTAGGTTGAATGCTGATTTATTCAGACACAGTAAAATGCAGGTAGAATGTTGATTTATTCACGTACTGTAAAATGCAGGCAGAATGTTGATTTGTTTCACTCACTGTAAAATGCAGGTAGAGTGTTGATTTGTTCAGACACTGTAAAATGTAGGAAGAATGTTGATTTGTTCAGACACTGTAAAATGTAGGTAGAGTGTTGATTTATTCAGACACTGTAAAATGTAGATAGATTGTTGATTTGTTCAGACACTGTAAAATGTAGGTAGAATATTGATTTATTTAGACACTGTAAAATGCAGGTAGAATGTTGATTTATTCACACACTTAAATGCAGGCAGAATGTTGATTTATTCACACACTGTAAAATTCAGGCAGAATGTTGATTTATTCACACACTGTAAAATGCAAGTAGAATGTTGTTTTATTTATACACTGTAATGCAGGCAGAATGTTGATTTATTCACGCACTGTAAAATGCAGGCAGAATGTTGATTTATTCAGACACTGTAAAATGCAGGTAGAATGTTGATTTGTTCAGACACTGTAAAATGTAGGTAGAATGTTGATTTGTTCAGACACTGTAAAATGCAGGTAAAATGTTGATTTGTTCAGACACTGTAAAATGTGGGTAGAATGTTGATTAACACACACTGTAAAATGCAGGTAGAATGTTGATTTATTCACATACTGAAATAGGAAAAAAGCTTTTAAATGACTTCTTCTCACACTCCACTTGATGTATCTTTACCAGACTTGGTCTGGAGCATTCTGGTAAGTTTCTTTTTCCAGATTTGTTCAAATTTTTCACCTTTATCCCATTTGTGGGCCACCATAGTTAAAAATAGAAAAACCTTTAACAACTTCTTTTCATGAACCACTTGATGAATCTTTTCCAAACTTGTTTGTATACCATTCTTGTAAGATCCACCCTGCGATTTGTGCACATGGTACCACACCGGGGTTACGAACCAGTTGATGGATCATCACCAATAATTGTCTGTTGAAAAAAATTCATTGCAGAAAAGATCAGAATTTCTCCCGGCTTTTCTTTGACATTTGATCTTAACATTTTTAGCTCACTTGAGCACGAAGTGCTCAAAGGTGAGCTTTTGTGATCGCCCTGTGTCCGTCGTCCGTCTCCGTCCATCGTCAGTAATCCGTCATTAACAATTTCACTGTTAACACACTAGAGGTCACAATTTTGGCCCAATCTTAATAAAACTTGGTCAGAATGTTACCCTCAATAAAATCTTGCACGAGTTTGATATTGGGTCATCTGGGGTCAAAAACTAGGTCACCAGGTCAAATCAAAGGGAAAGCTTGTTAACACCCTTGAGGTCACAATTTTGGCTAATCTTAATGAAACTTGGTCAGCATGTTACCCTCAATAAAATCTTGGATGAGTTCGATATTGGGTCATCTGGGGTCAGAAACTAGGTTTTACAGGTCAAAGCAAAGGAAAAGCTTGTTAACACTCTAGAGGTCACAATTTTGGCCCAATCTTAATGAAACTTGGTCAGAATGTTACCCTCAATAAAATCTTGGATGAGTTCGATATTGTGTCATCTGGGTTCAAAACTAGGTCACCAGGTCAAATCAAAGGAAAAGCTTGTTAACACTCTAGAGGTCACAGTTTTGGCCTAATCTTAATGAAACTTGGTCAGAATGTTACCCTCAATAAAGTCTTGGACGAGTTTGATATTGGGTCATCTGGGGTCATAAACTAGGTCACCATGTCAAATCAAAGGAAAAGCTTCTTAGCACTGTAGAAGCAGCATTTATGACTGTATCCTCATGAAACTTGGTCAGAATGTTGATCTTGATGATCTCAAGGTCCGGTTTGAATCTGGGTCATTAAGGTCAAAAACTGGGTCACCAGGTCAAATCAAAGGAAAAGCTGGTAAACACTGTAGAGGTCACATTTATGGTCATATCTTAATGAAACATGGTTAGAATGTTAATCTTGATGATCTATAGGTCACATTAAAATCTGGGTCAGGTGGGGTCAAAACCTAGGTCACTAGGTCAAATCAAAGGAAATGCTTGTTAACACTCTAGAGTCATTTATGACTGTATCTTCATGAAACTTAGTCAGAATGTTAATCTTGGTGATCTTTAGGTCAAGTTTGAATCTGGGTCATATGGGGTCAAAAACTAGGTCACCAGGTCGAATCAAAGGAAGAATGTGTTAACACTTTAGAGGCCACGTTTCTGACCATATCTTAATGAAACTTGGTCAGAATGTTAATCTTGATGATCTTTAGGTCAATAGGTCAGGTGAGCGATACAGGGCCTTCATGGCCCTCTTGTTTAAATTTCTGATCACTGACTAATTAAGACTCAAATCCATTTGTAGTAATTATGCATACTTTTCCATGCCTGAAGAAATAGTGCATAGTTTGAAGGAGATTAAAGGCATCTATTCACCTACACCGACAATAAGGTTTTAATAGACTTGTCCTCATTTTTGTGCCACCCCTAAAAATTTTTTGAGGTGGGCGTGGGGGACACTTAGATTTGCCTGTACATCTGTTGATTGATCCATCTGATTTCATCTTGCGCATAATTTAAAAAGTCACCAAACATCATAATTTGTAATTCAGCATTTGAAGATGTGTACCTGGGGTTTTATTTAGATATTCCACTCAAGAATGGTCTTTGACTTGATCAAAAATATGCAAAAAGGACTTAAAAGTTTGTGTTGCATGTATTTCAAAAATGATTTTACCTCTTTTTGTTTTATTTTTTATCTTAAAATATGATTTTTGATGATGTATTGGAGTATCCCATCCTTTTTCTTTGTAGATCACAAGCACAGAAGACATATTTCTCCAACACTAAGAAGACCGGGTTGATTTTCGAGGAGAACGCAGTTGTTTCTGCACCATAAAACAGTAAAAATGATGCGGGTCAAGCAGATTTTTATGTTGTCAGGGCTTGGAATTATATGTACAGTACTGTTCATAACTGTACGCAAGGATATGCCAGAACAGAATAAGTTAACAGTAGATGTTCTGGAGAAAATAGATAATATTGTTTCAAAAAGTAAGACATTTAGTCTAGCAACACAAAATCCAAATACTAAGAAAGCTTTGACTAAAAGCCATAGTAATGTTATAATCGAGGATGAAAACGATTTGTTGTCAGTTGCAAGAAAAATAAGTTCCTACAACAGAACAGTTCTTGTAACCATGGTAAATGATGCATATTTAAAGTTTACATATAGCTGGCTGTGCAATACAAAGAATATGGGCATTCATAAATCTGTTTTAATCATCACAACGGACCAGGTATCGAAAGATAATTTAACACGAGATTGGCCGGAGGTCAGTGTTGTAGCGATGGACATGAAATTAAAGGGAGATCAAACATACAGTAAAGTGGGATATGTAAAAATCATGGTAAAAAGAACAGAAATGATACTGTCTATACTGATGGCTGATATAGAAGTTTTTGTCTTTGAAGTGGATTGTTTATGGCTTGCCAATCCTATACCAGATTTACAGAGTATTACGGGTTACGATATTCTAGTCAATCCTGTTGCCAGAACTAACAACCGTGTTTTTGCGGGAGGTTTTCTTTGGCTGTATGTGACAGACAAGGCAAAAGCTGTATGGAAGAAAGTTACTGAGCAAATGATTGCATTAGGAGAGAGAATTAGTAAGATGTCAGACAATGCACAGGTTTCTGAAGGGGAGAATGACCAACAGTTCTTCTCAAGATTAATTAATGAAAGGTATGACAATATTTTTGAGAGTTTTAGTATTTTTTCCTGTCTTTTAAAACAAAAATTATGATTTTGTTTGAAATAAGCTGTATATATGCATGGTTTTATCATTTACTTTGAAATTATGTTTTCTATATCACTACAGCAAAAGGCATAACAGAAGCACTTACTCAACACTTGATACTGTGAAAGCACATATTTTTGCTGGGTTAAAATTTTTGCGAATTTGAAATTTTGTGTATGTTTACGAGGTTTAATATTCACAAAATTGTAAAAATTGTAATTACTTGAATTCGAATTATACTAATGCAGGTGAATATTTATGCGAGGATTAATTTTCGCGAGAAGTAGGGCCTCGCAAATATTGCGAATATTAAACCCCCGTGAACATTTCTGACTTTACAGTAGGTACCTCAAGATCTAGTATTATTTTGAAATTTGATGTACGTCTAGAAAAATGTTGTGATTGACAGGTCAAAATGTTTAAATTGGATTATGTAATTCTAATCATTTTAGGATCCCTGACCATTTTTGAAAGGTCACAAAAATTAGGCATTCATTTATCACATTTTATAAACAAGTGAATATTGTAGCAAGAACATAAAAGCATAACAAAAACAGGG
This sequence comes from Mercenaria mercenaria, assembly GCF_021730395.1. Taxonomy (NCBI): domain Eukaryota; kingdom Metazoa; phylum Mollusca; class Bivalvia; order Venerida; family Veneridae; genus Mercenaria; species Mercenaria mercenaria. The sequence continues at coordinate 32,958,083 of NC_069372.1, read as the reverse complement.
AAACAGCGTTATTCTGTCAAACACAAAAATTATCATTTTCATCATATTTCAGCACATTTTAGGGAAAGTGCTACATTGATATGTCCATGAGGAGCCGCGAGAAAAATGGCTTGCCAGCGAACGTGCATAGACAGACTGTAATTTCAAATGGCATTTTGTGATGAACAGACCAATACATATAGAAATGCTGTTCCTTGGCCCAACAGTACTCACTGCAGTAAAGCATCCTACAAATAGTCATGTGTTATATTAGAATAAGATTTGGCGAAAACATTCAATAAACGTGCTGGAAGCGATTTAGGAATTTATCTACCTTAATGGCTGGTCAATGGCTGACTTGTTTGCCTGCATACAAGCGTTTGTTATCAATATGACACAAAATATCATGGTTTATTTCTGTAGCTGATGTGTATCTAATATGTCTCCCCACACTGGGGGAAATATACTGTTTTTGCCCTGTCCGTCAGTCCGTCACACTTCATTTCCTTTACTCAATTACTGGAGAACAATTTGACCTAGAACCTTCCAACTTCATAGTGTGATAGGGCTTACAAAGTAGGTAACCCCTGTTGTTTTTGGAGTCACTCGATCAGAGGTCAAATTCAAGGGTCTGAACATGGAAAACTGTTTCTGATCAATAACTTGAGAACCACTTAACCCGGAATGTTAAAATTTCATAGTATGATTGGACATGCAAAGTAGATGACCCCTTTTTAATTTTGGGTCAATCAAAGGTCAGTGTCATAGGAGCCACACCATGGAAAACGGTTTCCGATCCATAATTTTCATGGGATTATTGGACATGCCTAGTAGACGACCCCTATTGATCTTGGGGCCATTCTTTCACATGTTAAGGTCTCAGGGGCCAGAACATGGAAAACCGTTTCCAATCCATAACTTAAGAACCACTTGACCCAAAACATTGAAACTTCATGGGATGATTGGACATGCTGAGTAGATGATTCCTATTGCATTTTAGTCACAAAGCCAGCCATCAGTGTCTCTTTGACATTAGCTTCTGTCTCCTATTGACTTCTTGCCTATTACTACTATGCTTTTGATTAAACATGCTTCAAAAGCATCTTCTAGTTTTCAACTGGTTTCAGAATTTAGCTATATGACTACGGTATGTACATTGGTATATTTTCAGATACATGAATGTGAGCATTAAGATGTTGAATTTAGATGTATATGCTGATGGACAATGGTACAACTTACCAGAGGATAAACGTAACCAGTCTCATCCAGTTATAATTAACAATAACTGGGTGGTAGGTATGTTGCTGCTTACTGTTACCACATGAAACGCCTTACACAGTTATTTTTATGCCCCTGGCATCTACTCATGTGGGAGGCATATAGTGATTGTACTGTCTGTTTGTTCGGCCGTCCATACGAGGTTAACCAAATGGGACCGTTTCGTCTAGCATCAATACCCCTTACTAGAGTGACTTGATACTAATGCAAAGTAACCTGTGACCATTCCTCATCTTCAGACATCACCTAACCTCAGTTTGACCTTGACCTTGACCTCATTGTGGACTTAGGTTGCTTTATATGGGCCATCTGTTGGTTAACCAAATGGGACCGTTTCGTCTGGCATCAGTACCCCTTCCTAGAATGACTTGATACTAATGCAGACGTAACCTGTGACCATTCCTCATCTTCAGACAACACCTGACCTCAGTTTGACCTTGAACTTGACCTTGTTTTTTACTTAGGTTGCTTTGTATCTACAAGGATGCCACCGGGGGCATCAAGCGTTTGTTTTACCTTTTAAAGTCAAAACATTTTTAAGATCTATAACATATACCTAAAGGTTGAATGACTCAAAGCAGACTTTGAAATATTCAAAGGTCAAAGTGCGAATAACTAATAATCTCCAGTTTTGCCTGATTTTGTTAGATACTATTTTCTTATAATAAATAGACAATTACCTTAGTTGAAATGAAAGATAGAAATATCTTTCTTCAAGTGTACAACAGATTTTCATAATTAGCTGAGCCTCAAGGGAAAAAATCAACATTTGCCTTTTGGTGTTCATAAGTGGAAGACATTTAATTTTATCTGTAAACAAAGACATTTTCTTACTGTCCTTCACCACCCTGCCAAAGTTTTTGAAGGGTTGGATATTCAGACTTGCCCTAGTCCAATATATTGTCCGTTTGTCTGAAATTTGTGAATTTTGGATCTCAAAAAATATTTGACCAAGACTTATAAACATAGGAGTATTATTCAGCATGTGAAGTTGTGCACTTGGTTTATTAAAGATTTCACTCAGCCAGACCAGAGTTATGACCTCGACTTAGTCAAAAATATGCATTAAGGATATAAGAATTTGTGTACCATGCATCTCAAAAAGTATTTGACTTTGATGCATAAAACATTTGAGGATTGTTATAGAACATGTAAAGTTGTGCACCTGGTGTTCTGTTTAGGATGTCACTCAGCCAGACCACAGTTATGGTCTTTGACTCTTTGAAAAATGGACATGAAGTGCTTAAAAGTTTGTGTTGCATATATCTTAAAAATCAAACAATCCTGGCTGAAATAAAACCACAATGCTGCCTTAATCACATAGTGTTTTGATCATTTATGACTGATTCTACATGTATCGCACATTTAATATGAAATAGTTAGCAAATCAGTACTTGCAGGTGCCTTATGTTCATATGGCACATGTATATGACATAACAGGGACTACCTTAGCCAGGAAAATAAGGGAGAAGTGACTTCTCCCTCCAGGATAAATTGGGAGAAGTTTTGAAATTTAGGGAGAAGTCTAGCAAATGCATGACAGGACATTGCTTACACACATTAAATAACAATGACATTGTTTATTCAGTTTTATTTTTAGCTCGACTATTCAAAGAACAGTAGAGCTATTGGACTCACCCATGCGTTGGCGTCTGTGTCCCGTTTTGGTTAAGGTTTTGTATGTAAGCTGGTATCTCAGTAACCACTTGTGGGAATGGATTGAAACTTCACACACTTATTCACTGTGATAAACTGACCTACATTGCACAGGTTCCATAACTCTATTTTGCTTTTTTTACAAAATTATGCCCCTTTTTCGACATAGAAATTCTTGGTTTAGGTTTTGTATGTAAGCTGGTATCTATGTACCCACTAATGGGAATGGATTGAAACTTCACACATTAATTCACTGTGATAAACTGACCTACATTGCACAGGTTCTATAACTCTTTTTTGCTTTTTTACAAAATTATGCCTCTTTTTCGACTTAGAAATTCTTGGTTAAGGTTTTGTTTGTAAGCTGGTATCTCAGTACCCACTGATGGAAATGGATTGAAACTTCACACACTTGTTCACTGTCATAATCTGACATGCACTGTGCAGGCCCCATAACTATACTTTGCATTTTTTTCAAAATTATGCCCTTTTTTCGACTTAGCAGTTTTTGGTTAAGTTTTTGTATGTAAGCTGGTATTTAAGTATCCACTAATGGAAAAGGATTGAAACTTCACACACTTGTTCACTGTCATGAGCTGATAAGCACTGTGAAGGTTCCAAAACACTTTTTCCCATTTTTACAAAATAATGCCGTTTTTTCGACTTTTGTATTCATTCAATTGACAAGGCTGTTGAATAGTTGAGCGTTGCTGTCCTCCGACAGCTCTTGTTGTTAGTGTTATCTGTTTATGAAATATGAATAAAAACGGTGCAATGTTTCACCAGTACACTGTCAGTACTTTTACTGTACATGAAACAATTGACACTTTACACAACACATTTTAATCCAGCAACAAGTACTTAATACTTTCCTGGATTTCTTCCTTCCTAGGACAGCTTTCTCTATGTTAAAATCTTTCATACCTCTGTCAATCTATTCAATGGTTTGCGAGTAGTCTAAATAACCTGTGACAATCAGTCAGTGTTTAAGTTTAATAACGGTCCATCCGCCCTTTCAGACACAATGAAGCATATAAATGCCCCATAGAGTATAGACCGCAAATAACCTGTGAGAGTCTAAAAATTGAATATGACCTTAAGGGGGAAAAATTTACTAAATTTGCTTATTGTAAATTATTTTCATAACAGGGCTTTCCTGTCTTACCTCTGATTAGGCGAAACAGAAAAATATATTTCAAATTACAGTTTAATCGCATCATATTCACATGGACAAGAAAATAGATTCACACACATTTTCAGGGAATTATTATTTAGTTTGAAATAATAGACTTAAAAAAAGATAGGAAATTATATAATAAAGCAGTTGCAAGTATATATGAGCCGTGCCATGGGAAAACCAACATAGTGGGTTTGCGACCAGCATGGATCCAGACCAGCCTGCGCATCCGCGCAGTCTGGTCAGGCTCCATGCTGTTCGCTTTTAAAGCCTATTGGAATTGGAGAAACTGTTAGCGAACAGCATGGATCCTGACCAGACTACGCGGATGCGCAGGCTGGTCTGGATCCTCGCTGGTCGCATACCCACTATGTTGGTTTTCCCATGGCACGGCTCATATAGTTCCTTTTTATGCTCCCCAAAGGGGAAGCATATGGTCACTACATCGTCCATCTGTCCCGCAATTCTTGTCCGGAGTATTTCTCAGCAACTGTTGGTTAGAATTTAGTGTAACTTCACAAGAAGCTTCACTATCAAGAGGAGATGCATATATTGTGTTCGTGTTCCAGGCGGTTAACTTTTCACAGAGTTACTGCCCTTTGATTATTCAACAGTTGTATATTCTTATCCATAGTATTTCTCAGCAGCAATTGGTTGGAATTCATTGAAACTTTGTAGGAAGCTTTACTATCAAGAGGAGTCATGCATATTATCTTCATGTTGTGGTTGAATGATTTTTTTATTGAGTTATTGCCCTTTGATTATTCAACTGTAGTATACTATAGTACAATTCTTGTCCAGAGTATTTCTCAGCAACTACGAGTTGGAATTTTGCCAGACATTTTAGGAAGAGTCACTGTCAAGAGGAGATGCACACGTTTTCTTCATGTTTCATTCCGATGATTTTTCACTGAGTTTTTGCCCTTTGATTATTCAACGTTAGTAAACAGTAGTACCATTATATGTCCAGAGTATTCCTCAGCAACCACTGGCTGGAATTCATCAAATTTTCATAGGAAACCTTACTGTCAAGAGAAGGTGGGCATATTTTCTTCATGTTCCGGTCGTATGATTTTCACCGAGTTATCACCCTTTAATTATTCAACATTAGTGAACTATAGCACCATCATAGTCAAGAGTCTTTTTCAGCAACCACTGGCTCGAACTAATTGAAAATTCATAGGATGCTTCACTCTGAAGATGAGGTACGCATATTTTCTTCATGTTCCAGTCGGATGATTTTCACTGAGTTTCAGCAACAGTAAGCTATAGCGCCATCATAGTCAGGAGTTTTTCTCAGCAACCACTGGCTTGAATCCATTTAAGAGGAGATGTACATATTTTCTTCATGTTCCGGTTGAATGATTTTTTATGCCTCCGAAGGGAGGCATATAGTTTTTGAACCGTCTGTCAGTCTGTCGGTCTGTCCCCAATTTTTGTGTCCGGTCCATATCTTTGTCATCCATTGATGGATTTTCAAATAACTTGGCATGAATGTGTACCACAGTAAGACGACCTGTCGCACGCAAGACCCAGGTCCGTAGCTCAAAGGTCAAGGTCACACTTAGACGTTAAAGGTCATTTTTCATGATAGTGCATTCGTGTCCGGTCCATATCTTTGTCATCCATGGATGGATTTTCAAATAACTTGGCATGAATGTGTACCACAGTAAGATGACATGTCACGCGCAAGACCCAGGTCCGTAGCTCAAAGGTCAAGGTCACACTTAGACGTTAAAGGTCATATTTCATGATAGTGCATTCGTGTCCGGTCCATATCTTTGTCATCCATGGATGGATTTTCAAATAACTTGGCATGAATGTGTACCACAGTAAGACGACGTGTCGCGCGCAAGACCCAGGTCCGTAGCTCAAAGGTCAAGGTCACACTTAGACGTTAAAGGTCGTATTTCATGATAGTGCATTCATGGGCGTGTCCGGTCCATATCTTTGTCATTCATGCATGGATTTTAAAATTATTGGGCATGAATGTGAACAACAGTAAGACGACGTGTCACGCGCAAGACTGAGGTCCGTAGGTCAAAGGTCCTAAACTCTAACATCGGCCATAACTATTCATTCAAAGTGCCATCGGGGGCATGTGTCATCCTATGGAGACAGCTCTTGTTCAGTGAGATATTGCCCTTTGATTATTCAACATGTAAACTATGTATGCCCAGTCAGAAAATCCCCTTTTTGTTCTTTTGGTATGCAATAATCATATTTTGGTGAGCATCCATCGGTTTTACCAATATTTTCTTGTTTATGACTTGCATGCCTTGCACTAAAATTCTCCATTTCTCTGTGAAATCTCTCACTAATCTTAGCTGAGGGAGAAATGACCTCCCTTATATCTAAGCCTAACTTAAGCTCTGTTGTTTTTCAATTATTCATTGAAAGAAAAAACATGATTGTAAGACTTTTCAAACAAAACCAGTTTCCTAGGTTAGTTAAATGTGCTATCACCAAGAAGACAATAAAAAGGTCACTTAAACATGAGAGTTTATTAACCATTAGAGATAAAAGTAAGAGAAGGACTCCAGCCATTGTAAAAGAACAGTCAGCAGGAAAATATCGCTAGGGAAAACTTTTGTGTGGTTTTAAATGCATATTTAGATAAGTGTTTCTTGGAATTGACCTTTTTCTTCCTCAGCTTGAGAGACAAGTACACAATTGTCACAGCCATGTGATGTATGTGCTTGTTGAGAAACAAGTACACAATTATCACAGGCCATGTGATGTATGTGCTAGTTGAGAAATGAGAATCGAGTACACAATTGTCACAGGCCATGTGGTGTATGTGCTAGTTGAGAAACAAGTACACAATTGTCACGGGCCATGTGATGTATGTGCCAGATGAGAAACAAGTACACAATTGTCACGGGCCATGTGGTGTATGTGCCAGTTGAGAAACAAGTACACAATTGCCACGGGCCATGTGGTGTATGTGCCAGTTGAGAAACAAGTACACAGTTGTCACGGGCCATGTGGTGTATGTGCCAGTTGAGAAACAAGTACACAGTTGTCACGGGCCATGTGGTGTATGTGCCAGTTGAGAAACAAGTACACAATTGTCACGGGCCATGTGATGTGTGTGCCAGTTGAGAAACAAGTACACAATTGTCACAGGCCATGTGATGTGTGTGCCAGTTGAGAAACAAGTACACAATTGTCACGGGCCATGTGGTGTGTGTGCCAGTTGAGAAACAAGTACAAAATTGTCACGGGCCATGTGGTGTATGTGCCAGTTGAGAAACAAGTACACAATTGTCACGGGCCATGTGATGTATGTGCCAGTTGAGAAACAAGTACACAATTGTCACAGGCCATGTGGTGTATGTGCCAGTTGAGAAACAAGTACACAATTGTCGAGGGCCATGTGGTGTATGTGCCAGTTGAGAAACAAGTACACAATTGTCACAGGCATGTGATGTATGTGCCAGTTGAGAAACAAGTACACAATTGTCACAGGCCATGTGATGTATGTACCAGTTGAGAAATTGTCACAGGCCATGTGGTGTATGTGCCAGTTGAGAAACAAGTACACAATTGTCACAGGCCATGTGATGTATGTTGCTAGTTGAGAAACAAGTACACAATTGTCACAGGCCATGTGGTGTATGTGCCAGTTGAGAAACAAGTACACAATTGTCACAGGCCATGTGGTGTATGTTGCTAGTTGAGAAACAAGTACACAATTGTCACGGGCCATGTGGTGTATGTTGCTAGTTGAGAAACAAGTACACAATTGTCACAGGCCATGTGATGTATGTTGTTAGTTGAGAAACAATTACACAATTGTCACAGGCCATGTGGTGTATGTGCCAGTTGAGAAACAAATACACACTTGTCACAGGCCATGTGGTGTATGTGCCAGTTGAGAAACAAGTACACAATTGTTACAGGCCTTGTGATATATGTGCTAGTTGAGAAACAAGTACACAGTTGTCACAGGCCATGTGGTGTATGTGCCAGTTGAAAACAAGTACACAATTGTCACAGGCAATGTGATGTATGTGCTAGTTGAGAAACAAGTACACAATTGTCACAGGCCATGTGGTGTATGTGCCAGTTGAGAAACAAGTACACAATTGTTACAGGCCATGTAATGTACCGGTATGTGCTAGTTGATAAGATTGTTTTAACACAGACAGTTGTATATACAGATCAGTTAATGATCTCAGTGTCTCTTGGTATCGCACCAATACAAACTTGTTTTCCACAAGCAGCTGATGTTGACATTCTCAGTGTCTCAGGTGAACTTTTTCTCTATAAGTAGCTGATGTAAGTTGACATTCTCAGTGTCTCAATACTTGTTCTCTATAAGTAACTGATGTTATGTTGACATTCTCAGTGTCTCAGTTAAACTTGTTCTCTATAGGTAACTGATGTTAAGTTAACATTCTCAGTGTCTCAGGTAAACTTGTTCTCTATAAGTAGCTGATGTAAGTTAACATTCTCAGTGTCTCAGGTAAACTTGTTCTCTATAAGTAAGTGATGTAAGTTGACATTCTCAGTGTCTCAGGTAAACTTGTTCTCTATAAGTAACTGATGCTAAGTTAACATTCTCAGTGTCTCAGGTAAACTTGTTCTCTATAAGTAGCTGATGTAAGTTAACATTCTCAGTGTCTCAGGTAAACTTGTTCTCTATAAGTAACTGATGCTAAGTTAACATTCTCAGTGTCTCAGGTAAACTTGTTCTCTATAAGTAGCTGATGTAAGTTAACATTCTCAGTGTCTCAGGTAAACTTGTTCTCTATAAGTAAGTGATGTAAGTTGACATTCTCAGTGTCTCAGGTAAACTTGTTCTCTATAAGTAACTGATGCTAAGTTAACATTCTCCGTGTCTCAGGTAAACTTGTTCTCTATTAGTAACTGATGCTAAGTTAACATTCTCAGTGTCTCAGGTAAACTTGTTCTCTATAAGTAGCTGATGTAAGTTAACATTCTCAGTGTCTCAGGTAAACTTGTTCTCTATAAGTAAGTGATGTAAGTTGACATTCTCAGTGTCTCAGGTAAACTTGTTCTCTATAAGTAACTGATGCTAAGTTAACATTCTCCGTGTCTCAGGTAAACTTGTTCTCTATAAGTAACTGATGCTAAGTTAACATTCTCAGTGTCTCAGGTAAACTTGTTCTCTATAAGTGAGCTGATGTAAGTTGACATTCTCAGTGTCTCAGGTAAACTTGTTCTCTATAAGTAGCTGATGTAAGTTAACATTCTCAGTGTCTCAGGTAAACTTGTTTTCTATAAGTAATTGATGCTAAGTTAACATTCTCAGTGTCTCAGGTAAACTTGTTCTCTATAAGTGAGCTGATGTAAGTTGACATTCTCAGTGTCTCAGGTAAACTTGTTCTCTATAAGTAGCTGATGTAAGTTAACATTCTCAGTGTCTCAGGTAAACTTGTTCTCTACAAGTAGCTGATGTAAGTTAACATTCTCTGTGTCTCAGGTAAACTTGTTCTCTATAAGTAACTGATGCTAAGTTAACATTCTCAGTGTCTCAGGTAAACTTGTTCTCTATAAGTAGCTGATGTAAGTTAACATTCTTAGTGTCTCAGGTAAACTTGTTCTCTATAAGTAAGTGATGTTAGTTGACATTCTCAGTGTCTCAGGTAAACTTGTTCTCTATAAGTAACTGATGCTAAGTTAACATTCTCCATGTCTCAGGTAAACTTTTTCTCTATAAGAAGCTGATGTAAGTTAACATTCTCAGTGTCTCAGGTAAACTTATTCTCTATAAGTAGCTGATGTAAGTTAACATTCTCAGTGTCTCAGGTAAACTTGTTTTCTATAAGTAATTGATGCTAAGTTAACATTCTCAGTGTCTCAGGTTAACTTGTTCTCTATAAGTGAGCTGATGTAAGTTGACATTCTCAGTGTCTCAGGTAAACTTGTTCTCTATAAGTAACTGATGTTATGTTGACATTCTCAGTGTCTCAGGTAAACTTGTTCTCTATAACAAGCTGATGTAAGTTAACATTCTCAGTGTCTCAGGTAAACTTGTTCTCTATAAGTAGCTGATGTAAGTTAACATTCTCAGTGTCTCAGGTAAACTTGTTCTTTATAAGTAACTGATGCTAAGTTAACATTCTCAGTGTCTCAGGTAAACTTTTTCTCTATAAGTAGCTGATGTAAGTTAACATTCTCAGTGTCTCAGGTAAGCTTGTTCTTTATAAGTAACTGATGCTAAGTTAACATTCTCAGTGTCTCAGGTAAACTTTTTCTCTATAAGAAGCTGATGTAAGTTAACATTCTCAGTGTCTCAGGTAAACTTGTTCTCTATAAGTAGCTGGTGTAAGTTAACATTCTCAGTGTCTCAGGTAAACTTGTTCTTTATAAGTAACTGATGCTAAGTTAACATTCTCAGTGTCTCAGGTAAACTTGTTCTCTATAAATAGCTGATGTAAGTTGACATTCTCAGTGTCTCAGGTAAACTTGTTCTCTATAAGTAGCTGATGTAAGTTGACATTCTCAGTGTCTCAGGTAAACTTGTTCTCTATAAGTAGCTGATGTAAGTTGAAATTCTCAGTGTCTCAGGTAAACTTGTTCTCTTTAAATAGCTGATGTAAGTTGACATTCTCAGTGTCTCAGGTAAACTTGTCTCTATAAGTAGCTGATGTAAGTTGAAATTCTCAGTGTCTCAGGTAAACTTGTTCTCTATAAGTAACTGATGCTAAGTTACATTCTCAGTGTCTCAGGTAAACTTGTTCTCTATAAGTGAGCTGATGTAAGTTGACATTCTCAGTGTCTCAGGTAAACTTGTTCTCTATAAATAGCTGATGTAAGTTAACATTCTCAGTGTGTCAGGTAAACTTGTTCTCTATAAGTAGCTGATGCTAAGTTAACATTCTCAGTGTCTCAGGTAAACTTGTTCTCTATAAGTAACTGATGCTAAGTTACATTCTCAGTGTCTCAGGTAAACTTGTTCTCTATAAGAAGCTGATGTAAGTTGACATTCTCAGTGTCTCAGGTAAACTTGTTCTCTATAAGTAGCTGATGTAAGTTAACATTCTCAGTGTCTCAGGTAAACTTGTTCTCTATAAGTAAGTGATGTAAGTTGACATTCTCAGTGTCTCAGGTAAACTTGTTCTCTATAAATAGCTGATGTATGTTGAAATTCTCAGTGTCTCAGGTAAACTTGTTCTCTATAAGTAGCTGATGCTAAGTTAACATTCTCAGTGTCTCAGGTAAACTTGTTCTCTATAAGTAGCTGATGTAAGTTAACATTCTCAGTGTCTCAGGTAAACTTGTTCTCTATAAGAAGCTGATGTAAGTTAACATTCTCAGTGTCTCAGGTAAACTTGTTCTCTATAAGAAGCTGATGTAAGTTAACATTCTCAGTGTCTCAGGTAAACTTGTTCTCTATAGATAGCTGATGTAAGTTGACATTCTCAGTGTTTAGGTAAACTTGTTCTCTATAAATAGCTGATGTAAGTTGACATTCTCAGTGTCTCAGGTAAACTTGTTCTCTATAAATAGCTGATGTAAGTTAACATTCTCAGTGTCTCAGGTAAACTTGTTCTCTATAAGTAACTGGTGCTAAGTTAACATTCTCCGTGTCTCAGGTAAACTTGTTCTCTATAAATAGCTGATGTAAGTTGACATTCTCAGTGTCTCAGGTAAACTTGTTCTCTATAAATAGCTGATGTAAGTTGACATTCTCAGTGTCTCAGGTAAACTTGTTCTCTATAAATAGCTGATGTAAGTTGACTTTCTCAGTGTCTCAGGTAAACTTGTTCTCTATAAGTGAGCTGATGTAAGTTGACATTCTCAGTGTCTCAGGTAAACTTGTTCTCTATAAATAGCTGATGTAAGTTGACATTCTCAGTGTCTCAGGTAAACTTGTTCTCTATAAATAGCTGATGTAAGTTGACATTCTCAGTGTCTCAGGTAAACTTGTTCTCTATAAGTAACTGATGCTAAGTTAACATTCTCCGTGTCTCAGGTAAACTTGTTCTCTATAAGTAGCTGATGTAAGTTGACTTTCTCAGTGCCTCCGGTATCATACCAATACAAACTTGTTTTCCACAAGTAACTGATGTAAGTTACTACATCTTTACCTTATATACTCAACTTCTCCTACAGTTTCCATCTAAATCAAATGAAACTTGTCATCAGGATGAAGTGGACATTCACATTTTGTCAGGACTTCCATGCCAGAATATTATTTTATGAGTTTATGCCTCTTTTTTGGACTACATTGTATTAGAACTACTTCATTAACTTGTGCACTTAACTTCTCCTTAAGTTTCCATCAGATGCAAATAAAATGCAGTATACATTATCATCATCACATGGACATGTGCATATTTTTGGGACTTTCATGTCCAGATTTGTTTATCAGGATATATGGCCCTTTTTGGATATGATACTACAACTACGTCAGAACATTGTGTATACAAGTTTCCATACAATTGAAATGAAACTTTTTATATATTATCAGCATGAACTAAATAATTGCGCATATTACAGACTTTCATTGTAGTGTTTTTTCTGGAGTTACGGCCCTTATTTTGCTTTGAAATATTACTATTACAAGTACATCAGAACATTGTGTACTCAACTCTTACATTTTCCATCCAGTTGAAATGAAACCTGTTATACATCATCAACACTTCTAAATATTACAGCTAGTTGTTCTCCAACTTTAAGGATAGACCTGTATATTCAATTATTATTCAACTTTACAATATTACACACTGTATTAGATCAATTGCAAACATCATATGAAACAGACAGAGCTAATACAAAACATAACTGAGTCAGTATGAGAAAAACAGGGCCAATACGAAAAAGCAGGGCCAATACGGAATTCAAGCATTTTGATTGGTTCAAAAGAGAGGGCCAATACGGAGAAGCGACTTCCGTTTGATTTTTAAATGACGCCATTTTGTTTTACATCAGAATTATAGATTACATTTTTTTTTCACATTTTGATAAAAAAAAAGTCATCCAACATGTTTGAATTTAATAACCAAGTATGACTGAGCGGGATGTACGTCTTCGGAGATTACAACGGTACTTTCGCTTATTCGGTATTGTGTAAAATGCAAGTGTTTCCTGTCAGAAATTCTAGCAGTTGTCAAGGAAAATAATAAGAAAATATGGAAACTCATATTAATTAAAAGGATGAGACTTATCTTTAACAGACATTTTGATAGTGTGGACTATTTGTGCAATGATAAATAGCGATTCAAGTGCTGGAAAGTGGATGAATAAATTGGCGAACAAGAGTGTCAGTTGTGAACTGCAAACAATTTCGGATAAGAATTAAACGAGGCATGGGACTATATAATATGTGCTTGATTGGTTGTATTATCTTGATCAACACATATGTGTATAATTTTGTGTCTCGTTGTTTGCAGCCTAAAAGGAAACGACTTTTAAAGCAGTTTTTATCACAGTTCAAATGGTATGGTACTCGCTAAAGAAAATAAATAGGAATTCATAATTTTAACATGTCCAAAACATTGCGGAATGATACTTATTTCACTTGGGTATAGGAGAGATCGTGTTTGCATACAAATTCTATTTTTAGAACTGATAAGACAGTGATCGGGTGGGCAGAAGCCGACCGTCCATGTTTTTTGTAAACAGTGATGTTTTTCTAACGGTCTAAACTTTCTTAAAACACAAATTACATAAATAATTTTTTGATCAATGGAAAGGTTATAAAACAAGCAATTTATTGATTACTTTTAATTGTTATTTCGAAATAAAATGGATCAATTATGAACGCTTAACTTACACTGTTTTTCTAAAGGTTGTGAAAATCACTACGCCGCTTTTAAAATTATATGTCATTTAAAACGTTTATTCATTGAAAAAAGATATTTGGATACAAAAATATGAAGATTGTTAGTATTTCAAATCTTTTTGAATTTTGAAAATCCATAAATGAGCAAAAAAGTTATTAAAAATTAAAAATTCTGATTCATTACGCAAACGGTGTTAAAATCATTTGTTTTGCCAACCACCAGATAAACAGATGTTAACGCGTGACGTCACGGCGATCTCTCCTATTGATTACAATTTACTCGGACTTTATCATAGACTCCCTGTGTAAAATCTCAAACTTTTAACTAAAATAAAGGTATTAAATTGATATAATATTTCAATGAAACTTCAAAGTTTTGTTGTTTAAAGCATCATCTGGGGCATGTGCAGTGAAAAATCTTAATTTGATTTCTAAAATAGTTTGATATTTATTTCTAAAGTCACTATATGTTCATTGCAAATATACTGTTTATACCCAAGTGGAAACTGGCAGGTACTCGAAAATGCAGCTCTCTGATTGGTCAGTTAGAACCCCTAACATACTGTGATGTCATGATAAAGTTATGAATTCCAAAAAATAAGGTATGTTCTAGTTACTCTTGATTTTGTCGCATTAAAAGTATCTTTCAAAATTATTCTCAAGTACCTACATACAACTCATTCTGTTTTACTGGCGAAAATGATCATGATTTCTAAAATACGTCTAAACTGTAAACAACTTGTCAAAGAATGACACGATTTTTCACCTGAACGTGCATAGCCTACGGCCTCGGGCCAATACGACTACCCTTGGACAAATAACAAGGCCAATATGAAATTGCTTGATTAATAACATTATATTATTGGTGGGTAGATCATTTATATAGCAGGTTGATATAGGCCTGTAATGATAGACTGGATGCTGTGGTTCAATGGTAAAAATATTAGACTATGAAACCAGCAGTTGGATCTCCTGCTACTCAAACTAACAAGTGACATTCAGATAAGAGTCCTATATATGGATGTTTTATACCTTGCATGCTTAAGAACTAGGGAAGCTTTTTGGAAAACGAGTGTTCTGTATCACTATCATCGCACTTAGAATTACTAACAATCTTCTGGCGGAGTCACCCATATTGGTTACTAACGGTGACTGTAAATAAAACTTAATACAAACATACACACTCTGATGTTACAAAATTGTCAATATGAAATTGTTTGCGATTCAGTGTTTGTTAATAACCAGAATGTCATTTTTATTTCCAGGTAACGAGGCAAAAATAAACAGAGCAAAGAAATGGAAACACTGGTTTATCCATGATGATCTTACATGTGATATGGATCTAGTCAGTCAGACAGTCTATTAGGCAAGAGGAGGATTTAACATTAACATTTCTTATGCCAAATTCTTGTAACATTCCACTGGCCAAATTCTTGTAACATTCCACTTGCCATATTCTTGTAACATTCCACTTGCCAAATTCTGTTAACATTCCACAGGCCAAACAGTTCCATAGTGAGTCTAGTCAACAGGAATGTCCACAAGGCCACAACTTTTCATTCAACAGGCCAAACATGTGTTTCTTTAGCAAGCAAAACATTCCACTGGAGGATTAATACTTGACACAATCCACAACGTAGAAATGCAATTTCCACCGAGAGTTGTCCCACCCTAAATAGATGTTCCACCACGGAAAATGTTCCACCATGACAGTCGTTCCATCAAGAAAGTCATTCTTACGAAGAAGTCATTCCAAAGTGAATGTCATGTCAAGTTGAAGGTGATTCCACTATTGAAGAATACCACAGAGAAGGTTATTCCATCCTAAGGGAGACTCAAATTTCCATCACGTCTAGAAGTTCAAATGTTTCATTCCATACTTAATCATTCCCAATACATTACATCTTACCATTGTTTGATTCATCTTATGCTAATTTTCTTTCCACTATGGTTTTATATCCTGAATGTAAGATAGAAAATATTGAAGAATTTTGTTTTGTACAAAGTTTACAGTTTACCAAGACGTCTTTTAAGTATTGGCTTATGATGTCTCTAAGAGAAAGTTACAGGTTCATTAATGTTTTGAAATATTTTTTTTCTCAGGTAAAACTGAAGTCTATTGTTTTCTGATAAAACTGAAGGAATACAGTTTAACCTCACCAAAGAATATGATGAACTGTTGGGATCACTTACTGTTTGGCATCCAGCCGTTATCCATTTTCTTGACAAAACATTTCCATTGAAAAAAATTCATGGAAATTAATGAAAGTTGGCCAGAACATTCCTTGAATTGTCTTCCTCCAATGTTTTTTTAACGGTTTCATAGCTAAAAATAGAAAAAATATTCAAACGACGTCTCCTGAACAACGTGTTCAGTTTTTAAATAATTCTACACAAATATTCCTTGTGTGACTACCATGATTGTCAAAAAAGAAACGGCATAAGAGAGCTTTTGCCAAAAATGACCAATGACAGATGGGTGTCATTATTTCACATGCTTAATTTACATATGATTCATCGTGCTTGTCGATGGTCGCCTTTGAGACTAGCTGTAAGTATGTTACCTTGTTTGCAGAATATTAAGAGTAAAAATTTGCAGTTACTGTCACTGGATACCGACAGTTGATTCTGACTTGCACACGTACACTCAAATGACACCCAGAATAGGTTACACATATCCAATTTTGGTTTTTGCTGATTATTCGATAATTTGACCAATATGACAACCTTTTATATGATGTATCAGTCATACCTATAGTACTGGTATTTGACTTTTATAGAGAATCAGTACACACCCAAAACCTGCAGGCATGGTCACTTTTACCATGGAAACTTAAAAATCTGCCAGCCAGAAAGTGCTTTTCTGATTTTACCAATTTTAGAATAAGTTTATACCAGTAAACCTTGAGTAACTCTTTACCAGTTACTAGCATTTTTAGCTCACCTGTCACAAAGTGACAAGGTGAGCTTTTGTGATCGCGCAGTGTCCGTCGTCCGTCGTCCGTCCGTCCGTCCATAAACTTTTGCTTGTGACCACTCTAGAGGTCACATTTTTCATGGGATCTTTATGAAAGTTGGTCAGAATGTTCATCTTGATGATATCTAGGTCAAGTTCGAAACTGGGTCATGTACCATCAAAAACTAGGTCAGTAGGTCTAAAAATAGAAAAACCTTGTGACCTCTCTAGAGGCCATATATTTCACAAGATCTTCATGAAACTTGGTCAGAATGTTCATCTTGATGATATCTAGGTCAAGTTCGAAACTGGGTCACGTGCCTTCAAAAACTAGGTCAGTAGGTCTAAAAATAGAAAAACCTTGTGACCTCTCTAGAGGCCATATATTTCACAAGATCTTCATGAAAATTGGTCAGAACATTCACCTTGATAATATCTAGGTCAAGTTCGAAACTGGGTCATGTGCCATCAAAAACTAGGTCAGTAGGTCAAATAATAGAAAAACCTTGTGACCTCTCTAGAGGCTATATTTTTCATGGGATCTGTATGAAAGTTGGTCTGAATGTTCATCTTGATGATATCTAGGTCAAGTTCGAAACTGGGTCATGTGCGGTCAAAAACTAGGTCAGTAGGTCTAAAAATAGAAAAACCTTGTGACCTCTCTAGAGGCCATATATTTCATGAGATCTTCATGAAAATTGGTCAGAATGTTCACCTTGATGATATCTAGGTCAAATGTGAAAGTGGGTCATGTGCGGTCAAAAACTAGGGCATTAGGTCTAAAAATAGAAAAACCTTGTGACCACTCTAGAGGCCATATTTTTCATGGGATCTGTATGAAAATTGGTCTGAGTGTTCATCTTGATGATATCTAGGTCAAGTTTGAAAGTGGGTCACGTGCCGTCAAAAACTAGGTCAGTAGGTCAAATAATAGAAAAACCTTGTGACCTCTCTATAGGCCATATTTTTCATGGGATCTGTATGAAAATTGGTCTGAATGTTCATCTTGATGATATCTAGGTCAAGTTCGAAACAGGGTCATGTGCGGTCAAAAACTAGGTCATTAGGTCTAAAAATAGAAAAACCTTGTGACCTCTCTAGAGACCATACTTGTGAATGGATCTCCATAAAAATTGGTCAGAATGTTCACCTTGATGATATCTAGGTCAAGTTTGAAACTGGGTCACGTGCCATAAAAAACTAGGTCAGTAGGTCAAATAATAAAAAAAACTTGTGGCCTCTCTAGAGGCCATACTTTTCATGGATCTGTATGAAAGTTGGTCTGAATCTTCATCTTGATGATATCTAGGTCAAATTTGAATTTGGGTCAACTGCGGTCAAAAACTAGGTCAGTAGGTCTAAAATTATTAAAATCTTTTGACCTCTCTAGAGACCATATTTTTCAACGGATCTTCATGAAAATTGGTCAGAATTTTTATCTTGATAATATCTATTTCAAGTTCAAAACTGGGTCACATGAGCTCAAAAACTAGGTCACTATGTCAAATAATAGAAAAACGACGTCATACTCATAACTGGGTCATGTGGGAAGAGGTGAGCGATTCAGGACCATCATGGTCCTCTTGTTCTGATAAAGCTGAAGCCTAGCTTTTATTCTGATAAAGCTGAAGTCTAGCATATTTCTGATAAAGCTGAAGCCTAGCATATTTCTGATAAAGCTGCAGTCTAGCATATTTCTGATAAAGCTGAAGCCTAGCTTTTATTCTGATAAAGCTGAAGCCTAGCATATTTCTGATAAAGCTGAAGTCTAGCATATTTCTGATAAAGCTGCAGTCTAGCATATTTCTGATAAAGCTGAAGCCTAGCTTTTATTCTGATAAAGCTGAAGTCTAGCAGATTTCTGATAAAGCTGAAGTCTAGCATATTTCTGATAAAGCTGAAGCCTAGCTTTTATTCTGATAAAGCTGAAGTCTAGCAGATTTCTGATAAAGCTGAAGTCTAGCATATTTCTGATAAAGCTGAAGCCTAGCATATTTCTGATAAAGCTGAAGCCTAGCATTTTTCTGATAAAGCTGAAGCCATATATTTTTTCTTTGTATAAAATGAATCAAACAATGGTACTGGCCTGTTAAATGGCCTGATTAGAGAGGGAGCAATTTCACACATGTAAGGGCACACATATGTAGGATTTAATTCTTGATTTCTATAATGGTCTGAAAGGCCTCAAAATTTAGAACATTGCATTGCAACTTGCTCTCATTACTTACACTTGGAAAACATACATGTAGAACAAAATTCTGAAATTCAAAAAGTATACTGTATACATTTACATGTAAATTTATTTGAAAATATTAGCAGACATACTATGCATATTAATTAACTACACATATGTGAACACATGCAGGTATTAAAATTGTAATCTGTCAGTTGTTATGCATAATGTATACATGTATATTATGTGATATATTTTGTGGTATGATATCCTGTTACAGCTGAAGTTTTCTTGAAAACATCATTTTTATATTGACCAAAAGTGATATGGGTGTTTTCTAAAGCAAAATTTACACATTCACAATGCTGCCTTAAAGTTATAACCAGTGAAAATTGATGTATACACATGATTTAATGAATGTTAGAATTCCTAATAATTGGAATAAGACTGCAGTTTATAAATATAATAGTGGTGTGTTGATGTACGTACTTTAAATTCAAACTGTAACTATCATTTTGATGCTAAGAAAAATGTATAAGTGATAATATTTAAACCAAAGTTTTTTATGTTTCCAAAGGGAGGCATATAGTTTTTGAACCGTCTGTCGGTCTGTCAGTCTGTCCGCAATTTTCGTGTCCGGTCCATATCTTTGTCATCCATGGATGGATTTTCAAATAACTTGGCATGAATGTGTACCACAGTAAGACGACGTGTCGCGCGCAAGACCCAGGTCCGTAGCTCAAAGGTCAAGGTCATACTTAGACATTAAAGGTCATTTTTCATGATAGTGCATTCGTGTCCGGTCCATACCTTTGTCATCCATGGATGGATTTTCAAATAACTTGGCATGAATGTGTACCACAGTAAGACGACGTGTCGCGTGCAAGAACCAGGTCAGTAGCTCAAAGGTCAAGGTCACACTTAGACATTAAAGGTCATTTTTCATGATAGTGCATTCGTGTCCGGTCCATATCTTTGTCACCCATGGATGGATTTTCAAATAACTTGGCATGAATGTGTACCACAGTAAGACGATGTGTCGCGCACAAGACCCAGGTCCGTAACTCAAAGGTCAAGGTCACACTTAGACGTTAAAGGTCATATTTCATGATAGTGCATTGATGGGCGTGTCCAGTCCATATCTTTGTCATTCATGCATGGATTTTAAAATTATTGGGCATGAATGTGTACCACAGTAAGACAACGTGTTGCACGCAAGACCCAGGTCTGTAGGTCAAAGGTCCTAAACTCTAACATAGGCCATAACTTCATTCAAAGTGCCATCGGGGGCATGTGTCATCCTATGGAGACAGCTCTTGTTTCCTGTTGTAAGCCATACTTACTCTAGTCATGATTGAATGTATTATATAAAAAATATAAGTTCAATTTTAAAATGGACCACTGGAACAAAAAAATTTTAAATTCATAATACAGGTACCTTGGCATTGGATGTTAAAACGAAGTTTTTATATTTAAGAGTAAGGTGTATGTTATGCTTTGATGATGAGACTTGTTACTGCCTGCTTTGATCTTGTATTTTACAATGGTGACAGGGAAACAGTTTTAACCTCTTTAAAGGACCAACAGCCAAAGCAAATAAAGTACTTGTGGTTTTAATGGCATTAAGAATTTTTATATTAATTATTTGGAATGTTATACTGCCTAAGGAACAAGTACAGCATTTAGCACACTTTCAGCATTGTTTCTAAATATAATACTGTTCATGCAATATATGTTTAAATGGTTCTTTTTAACATGATGACACACCTGTTTTTCTTCGAGCTAGATGTTCAGAAAGTATTTTATAAAATTATACAATTTTTAGCAAGTATTTTCTTGGGAGTACTTTAGACTACAAAGCCCTGTGGGTGATACAAGGGGTGATAGTGTGAATGTTAGTGGACAATCTGGTACATAGTGGTGTACACTTTATATTTTTATAATCCAGTATTTTGGAAAACCTGTTCTTACATTTGCACATTTGTTAATACATTACTTTATACAAAGTATAAACTAAATAATTATCAAAAACAATACAGTTTAACATATTTTTAAAAAAAAATTACCTTGTATATAAAATTGATCACAATATTTGATATTGATACTTCGTTTGCCAGGTTTTTAAGTAATGTTTTGCCTGTATATTTGTATATATTTGTACTTGTAGCCAGTAGATGAAAATGTTACTTTTATTTGCTTCTTAATTGAAGAAGCGAGATGTATTATTTTACAGTGTTGTTTTGTTTTAATGCATTTTTTAACTTCATATTTTACTAACAAGCATACAAGGATCATGTTTTAAACAGTGTTGAAAAACTATTGTTAAAAATAATAGTATTGTTATTTTTAGTCACTAAATGGTTTTCTTTTTACAAATTATTGTTAATTAGTTTTTTACTTGGTGCTTAGCAGAATTTATCTTTTTTCTGTCGAGTAATTTGTAGAAAATAAATCAATCTAGTCACTGAATATTAGCCTCAGTCTGTTCACAGAATGTTAAGTTATTGTTTGTTATCCTCTTAAAGACACGCCACAACCTAGTCACCTACTTTTATCCCCCACCTGATCTTCATGAAAATCATTCTCACAATGGAAAATGGCAGGCGGACAATTTAAGGCCCTTCCAGATTGATTGTACTTTTAACTTCTAGCTATTTTTAATCTTCATATTCATTAAATCTATCATGCAACCTATCTTGAAGTTAAAAAACAGTAATGTAAATATCTTACACTGTAGAAGCAAAAATTGATCTAAACTTATAAAATGTATCAAGTACTGTATGATTCTTCTGCTTCAGTTTAATTAAATATTAGATCATAAGCACACAAGTCTGGCCCCATTGTCACTGTCATTTTTTCGATGCATATCATGTATAATTACCGTCATGGAACACAGTAGAGTACATTTAACCTGTGGTGAGTCTTTAAAGGGAAATTTATTCAGTGCACGGTGAATAGAAATTTACAAATATTGTTAATCATATGTATAATTGTTGAGTTTTACATTATTTTAATGAAAATGTATTTGAATTGATGTCACTGATTCTAGTCTTAATGTTAAAATGTGTCTCAAAAGCTTTAAAAACATGCTTAAAATTGTTTTGTCATGCACTATGGGGCTGCATATAGCTCCCTCAGTATGTCTTACATTATTTGTGTCCGCACCATTATGTTGCTTCTCAGAAACATTTTCTGTGATATTTATACCGAGGGAATGTAGATGTAATTAGCTTAAAGCTCTGAAAAACACTTTCCGGAGCTCTGTACTGAGGGGATATATGTGCTTAATTCAATATTCACTGTCAGGACGCTCCCGTAGTGAGGGGATGTGCGCAAAGATTAATTTATAAAATTTAAAGAAAATCTTTTTATCCTCCCTGGTGGGGGGCATATAATAATTGCAGCATCTATCCATCCTTTAGTACATCTTACTTTTTGAATTATCTTCCTTTACTGAATGCACATCCCAATTTTGTGTCCGCTCTGTAACTTGTCATTCGTGGAGGGATTTCGAAAAAACTTTGCACCAATGATCAGCGTGACATGATGATGTGTTGCATCCTTTTTGAATTATCTCCCTCTGTTGAATGTTTTTGACCAGTGTGTAACTAAAACTACTGTAGAGAATGTATGCAAATTACACACAATGATAGAAGACATTTAAAAGAAGTGCAAGGTCTACCCATCTTATTTTTTGAATTATTTCCCTTTAATATTGAATGTGCATCCCAGTTATGTATCTGTTCTGTAACTTTATCATTCATGGATGTATTTGACAAAATGTTTACCCAGATATTACATATCAGTTACCACTTCCGTTTAAATGAAGCTTGAAGGGGGGTTGGGGGGGAGGCATGCACTTTTTCAAAAGTAGGCTCTTGTTTGTGCCTGAGTTGCAAGGTGAAATGTGATGGTGGGGAGTAGGGGTTTTATTGAACCTTATAGCATTCAGGAAATAGCCTTACATGTTGTATTATAGTCATGAATGATTATTTATATCAAAGAGAACTTTTTATCTTTTATGGATATGCTGATAGTTTGGTGTTAATCTGAATCTCTATCAATATCACTTGTACGCTTGCATGAATCTGATGAATTTTTAACTCTTTTTCAGTTTTGCATTTTCACAAGCAATCTTTTGTAAAGAAATAAATCTTAATCCATCTTCTTACGTAGTTGTGTTAAATTTTTATTAAACTATGTACACCTCTAAGTCTGTTACAAACTATGTACACCTCTAAGTCTGTTACAAACTATGTACACCTCTAAGTCTGTTACAAACTATGTACACCTCTAAGTCTGTTACAAACTATGTACACCTCTAAGTCTGTTACAAACTATGTACACTTCTAAGTCTGTTACAAACTATGTACACCTCTAAGTCTGTTACAAACTATGTACACCTCTAAGTCTGTTACAAACTATGTACACCTCTAAGTCTGTTACAAACTATGTACACCTCTAAGTCTGTTACAAACTATGTACACCTCTAAGTCTGTTACAAACTATGTACACTTCTAAGTCTGTTACAAACTATGTACAACCTCTAAGTCTGTTACAAAACTATGTACACCTCTAAGTCTGTTACAAACTATGTACACCTCTAAGTCTGTTACAAACTATGTACACCTCTAAGTCTGTTACAAACTATGTACACCTCTAAGTCTGTTACAAATTATGTACACCTCTAAGTCTGTTACAAACTATGTACACCTCTAAGTCTGTTACAAACTATGTACACCTCTAAGTCTGTTACAAACTATGTACACTTCTAAGTCTGTTACAAACTATGTACACCTCTAAGTCTGTTACAAACTATGTACACCTCTAAGTCTGTTAAAAGCAAATTTCCATCTTTCAGTTGACATTTTACTGGAAATTGAAGAACTTTTGAGCTTACAATTAATGCAACATTTAGGTTTGTGGTATTTTAAAGCATCATTCTGTAAAATAGAATTTCGAAAAATAGTATAATATGTATTTGAATATTTCTTGTTTTATAGGTAAGTTTATGAAAAAATAGTTTTGCATGTGAAATGTACTGACTGTTCATATTTTGTTGTCCGTATTACAGTGAGATAAAACATAAGTATTACATGTATGTTAATTGTTTTATCATTGTTTGATTCTGCTTTATATGTTAGGATGTGTGTTATTTTATAACTTTTATTTTAACATTTTAAATGTTTTTCACATAAAATATATCATATATCTAGTCTTTTAAATCAAATTTTGGATATTTAGAACTTTTTACAACTAACAGTCGCAGTATTGATTACTTTTACTTATACAAAAGCACTTTTTTAACCTTTAGCCTGCAGCAGTTGGTTTTGCATTTGCGACCCGAGTGCAGACCATGATCAGCCAGCACATCCATGCAGTCTGATCATGATCTGCACTGTTTGCTGTTCAGTCAATAAATTTTCATTGGACACCCCTTTGAATTAGAAGTGGTACTGCTGAAATTGAATGATGGGCCAGTCAATTTTACAAATTTAGCAGGGTAAAGGTTAGAATTAATGAACATACAGTGTTATCCTGTGCTTGGCAACATAAGCTTTAAATACATATCTGTATCTAACATTCACAGGTTTAAAGGCAGATAATATGCTGTATTTTTAGCTCGACTATTCGAAGAATAGTCTAGCTATTCTACTCACCCTGGCGTCGGCGTCGGCGTCACACCTTGGTTAAGTTTTTGCATGCAAGTACATACAGCTATCATTTAAAGGCATATAGCTTTGAAACTTATTTATTCTTTTTCTAGGTCAATTACCAACCTCACTGGGTCAAGTTCCATAACTCTAACATGTATTTTGAGCAAATTATGCCCCCTTTTGGACTTAGAAAATTCTGGTTAAAGTTTTACATGCAAGTTACTAGCTCCAAAACTAATGTAGATATTGAATTGAAACTTCACATGTGTCTTCGGGGTTATAAAACTAGTTCATAGCAGCAAGTCCCATAACTCTGACCTTCATTTTGGCAAATTATGCCCCCTTTTGGACTTAGAAAATTTTGGTTAAAGTTTTGCGTGCAAGTACATACAGCTATTACCAAAAGGCATATAGATTTGAAACTTATTTTTTTCTTTTTCTAGATCAATTACCTACATCACTAGGTCAAGTCCAATAACTCTGACATGTATTTGGCCAAATTAGCCCCCTTTTGGACTTAGAAAATTCTGGTTAAAGTTTTGCGTGCAAGTACATACAGCTATTACTAAAAGGCATATGGATTTTAAACTTATTTTTTCTTTTTCTAGATCAATTACCTACCTCACTGGGTCAAGTCCCATAACTCTGACATGTATTTTGGGCAAATTATGCCCCCTTTTGGACTTGAAAATTCTGGTTAAAGTTTTACATGCAAGTTACTATCTCCAAAACTAATGCAGATATTGAATTGAAACTTCACATGTGTCTTCGGGGTTATAAAACTAGTTGACAGAATCAAGTCCCATAACTCTGACATGTATTTTGGGCAAATTATGCCCCTTTTTGGACTTAGAAAATTCTGGTTAAAGTTTTACATGCAAGGTACTATCTCCAAAACTAATGCAGATATGGAATTGAAACTTAATATGTTTCTTCGGGGTTATAAAACTAGTTGATAGCATCAAGTCCCATAACTCTGATATGCATTTTGGTCAAATTATGTCCCCTTTCAGACTTAAAACTCTTTTGATATTTAACATTTCGGGTAATAATTTCCTGCTTCTGTGACAATATTTCGAATAGTCGAGCTTGGCTGTCTTACGGACAGCTCTTGTTAGCTCACCTGTCACAAAGTGACAAGGTGAGCTTTTGTGATCGTGCGTCGTCCGTCGTGTGTCCGTCCGTCTGTGCGTGCGTCCGTAAACTTTTGCTTATGACCACTCTAGAGGTCACATTTTTCATGGGATCTTTATGAAAGTTGGTCAGAATGTTCACCTTGATGATATCTAGGCCAAGTTCGAAACTGGGTCACGTGCCGTCAAAAACTAGGTCAGTAGGTCTAAAAATAGAAAAACCTTGTGACCTCTCTACAGGCCATAATTTTAAATGGATCTTCATGAAAATTGGTCAGAATGTTCACCTTGATGATATCTAGGTCAAGTTCAAAACTGGGTCACGTGCCTTCAAAAACTAGGTCAGTAGGTCTAAAAATAGTAAAAGCTTGTGACCTCTCTAGAGGCCATATATTTCACAAGATCTTCATGAAAATTGGTCAGAACGTTCACCTTGATGATATCTAGGCCAAGTTCGAAACTGGGTCACTTGCCTTCAAAAACTAGGTCAGTAGGTCAAATAATAGAAAAACCTTGTGACCTCTCTAAAGGCCATATTTTTCATGGGATCTGTATGAAAGTTGGTCTGAATGTTCATCTTGATGATATCTAGGTCATCTTCGAAACTGGGTCACGTGTGGTCAAAAACTAGGTCAGTAGGTCTAAAAATAGAAAAACCTTGTGACCTTTCTAGAGGCCATATATTTCAAAGATCTTCATGAAAATTGGTCAGAACGTTCACCTTGATGATATCTAGGTCAAGTTCGAAACTGGGTCACGTGCCCTCAAAAACTAGGTCAGTAGGTCAAATAATAGAAAAACCTTGTGACCTCTCTAAAGGCCATATTTTTCATGGGATCTGTATGAAAGTTGGTCTGAATGTTCATCTTGATGATATCTAGGTCAAGTTCGAAACTGGGTCACGTGCTTCAAAAACTAGGTCAGTAGCTCTAAAAATAGAAAAACCTTGTGACCTCTCTAGAGGCCATATATTTCATGAAATCTTCAAGAAAATTGGTCAGAATGTTCACCTTAATGATATCTAAGTCAAGTTCGAAAGTGGGTCACGTGCCTTCAAAAACTTGGTCAGTAGGTAAAATAATAGAAAAACCTTGTGACCTCTCTAGAAGCCATATTTTCCATGGGGTCTGTATGAAAGTTGGTCTGAATGTTCATCTTGATGATATCTAGGTCAAGTTCGAAAGTGGGTCACATGCGGTCAAAAACTAGGTCAGTAGGTCAAATAATAGAAAAACCTTGTGACCTCTCTAAAGGCCATATTTTTCAATGGATCTTCATGAAAGTTGGTCTGAATGTTCATCTTGATGATATCTAGGTCAAGTTCGAAACAGGGTCGTGTGCGGTCAAAAACTAGGTCAGTAGGTCTAAAAATAGGAAAACCTTGTGACCTCTCTAGAGGCCATACTTGTGAATGGATCTCCATAAAAATTGGTCAGAATGTTCATCTTGATGATATCTAGGTCAAGTTCGAAAGTGGGTCACGTGCCTTCCAAAAATAGGTCAGTAGGTCAAATAATGAAAAAACGTGACCTCTCTAGAGGCTATATTTTTCATGGGATCTGTATGAAAGTTGGTCTGAATGTTTATCTTGATGATATCTAGGTCAAGTTTGAAACTGGGTCAACTGCGATCAAAAACTAGGTCAGTAGGTCTTGAAATAGAAAAACCTTGTGACCTCTCTAGAGGCCATACCCTTGAATGGATCTTCATGAAAATTGGTCAGAATGTTCACCTTGATGATATCTAGGTCAAGTTTGAAACTGGGTCACGTGCCTTAAAAATCTAGGTCAATAGGTCAAATAATAGAAAAACGTTATGACCTCTCTAGAGACCAATTTTTTTCAATGGATCTTCATGAAAATTGGTCAGAATTTTTATCTTGATAATATCTAGGTCAAGTTCAAAACTGGGTCACACGAGCTCAAAAACTAGATCACTATGTCAAATAATAGAAAAAACGACGTCATACTCAAAACTGGATCATGTGGGAAGAGGTGAGCGATTCAGGACCATCATGGTCCTCTTGTTTATAATCATATTCTTTATGTAAAAAAAATAGTCAGGTAACTGATGATGCCATTTGTCTGTAAATGCTTTCATTCTTCCAACTCAGGAATAGTGTACGAGTTTTAAATATCAGTATAATTAAGGTAGAAATTTGTTTTTGTTTTTTGCTCATCACCCTTTAATTTCCTGTCAAAGGATAACATATGTGAAGCTTAAGTGTAAGGAATTAATGTGAGTGAATTATTCTAGATTTATGTCTATGGTGATCATGCATTTGTCTATTATCTGTAATATTTCTGAGAAAATATTTGTTTGTGTACTGTATAGAAATTTGAATGAAAACATACAAAAATGTCAATGTTAATGGCAGTTTTTTTTTATCCTCCGCCGATGAAATCGGGAGGGGGGGTATTGAAATGGCGTTGTCCATCAGTGCGTCCGTCCGCAGCCATATCTCAGTAACTAGCTGGTAGAATTTCATGAAACTTGAAATAAACATGAAACAACATACTGCAATGATGCTCGTCAAGTTTTTTTTTTTTGATTGGTCAATTTTCCTTAGAGTTATTGCCCTTGATTTAATGAAAAATGCCCGTCCGCAGCCATTTCTCAGTAACTGTCATGTAGAATTTCATAAAACTTGAAATAAACATGCACCAACATACTGCGATGATGCCCGTCAAGTTTTTTTTTGATTGGTCAATTTCCCTCAGAGTTATTGCCCTTGATTTAATGAAAAATCCACGTCTGCAGCAATTTCTCAGTAACAAGCTGGTAGAATTTCATGAAACTTGAAATAAATATGAACCAATATACTTCGATGATGCCTGTCATTTTTTTTTTAATTGGTCAATTTTCTTAGAGTTATTGCCCTTTAATTGTTTAAAAATCTACAGATTTGTACATAACAAACCAACCAATTGGTAGAATTTCATTAAACTTCTTTCATTCTTTTCCATGAACATTTATTATAAACATGTGAAGCTGTGTACCCACACCTGGTCACCACCTTGCCTTGGTCACCCCCCCCCCCCCCCCCCCCCCCCCCCCCCCACAAAAAAAAGAAAAAAGATAATTTTTCTTTCAAACCTTCCATGAATATTTATCAACATGCAAAGTTGTAACATTCCCCCACCTCACTCCTCCACCCAGTCATGCCCACCACCCCAAAAAAAATAATTTTTGTCATTTTTAATTTTCCATCAATATTTATAATCAACATATGATGTTTTGTACCCTCACCCAGCCAGCCCCGCTGCCCCTCACCCCTCCCCCACCAAAAAATAGCATTCATTTTTTGTTAAATTGATTTTGACTAATGAAATTATTTGCCTCTTAGTAACATCCTTAACTTTTTGCTGGACATACTGTTTTGCTGTTCCTCACCACAAACCCTTTCAGCGGGGGATACCAATTCATCGAATTTGTTCTTCCTGGTATAGTACCTGTGTTGAATTAGGGTTTTGACCATATACTATGTATTGGTGCATTCGAAACGACTGATAATTGTTATAGGTACATTTATAGAATAGTATTCCAGAAAATGGGTCCATGTATGATAAAAGTATTGATGGCTGTATTGGTAAAGTATGCACAGTTTGGACATCTCCAAAGTTTGTAGGTATATCACCTTTATTTGATCTGTGCGGGAAAAGTTATTTGAATCACATAACATGTGTACAGTTGTATTATATGTACACATTTCTTGCTTTGTCTACTGTATTTTGCATATCACCAGTTGTACAGTGGAACCTCCCTAATCCGAACCCCTCTAATCTGAACTTTTTTCTGGTCTGGGCATGTTCAGATTAGAGGTACCACTGTATTGTATGTACACATTTCTTACTTTGTCTACTGTGTTTTGCATATCACCAGTTGTACAGTGGAACCTCCCTAATCCGACCCCCTCTAATCTGAACTTTTTTTCTGGTCTGGGCATGTTCAGATTAGAGGTACCACTATATTGTATGTACACATTACTTGCTTTGTCTACTGTATTTTGCATATCATTTTTCAGGTCTGTTTTAACAGCATTATTAATTTTGTGATACGAAATAGTATGATCCTACTTAAACTGTTCATAATACATGCATGAAAAGGAATCTTTTTTAGCTCACCTGTCACAAAGTGACAAGGTGAGCTATTGTGACCGCTTGATGTCCGTTATCCGTCGTCCGTCGTCTGTGGTGCGTCAACAAATTGTAAAAAAATCTTCTTCTTGAAAACCACTGAGCAGAATTACACCAAACTTCACAGGAATGATCCTTGGGTGGCCCCCTTTCAAAATTGTTCAAAGAATTGAATTCCATGGAGAACTCTGGTTGCCATGGCAACCGAAAGGAAAACCTTTAAAAATCTTCTTCTCAAAAACCAGAAGCCCTAGAGCTTAGATATATGGTGTGAAGCATTGCCTAGTGGACCAAATTTGTTCAAATCATGACCCCGGGGTCAAAATTGACCCCGCCCCAGGGGTCACTTGATTTTACATAGGAAAATCTTTTAAAATCTTCTTCTCAAAAAGCATAAGCCCTAGAGCTTAGATATTTGACATGTAGCATTGCCTAGTGGACCTCTACTAAAGTTGTTCAAATCATGACCCTGGGATCAAAATTGACCCCGCCCCAGGGGTCAATTGATTTTACATGTGAAAATCTTCAAAAAAAAATCTAAAAATAAACCAGAAGGCCTAGAGCTTAGATATTTCACATGTAGCATTGCCTAATGGACCTCTACTAAAGTTGTTCAAATCATGACCCCGGGGTCAAAACTGACCCTGCCCTAGGGGTCACTTGATTTTAAATATGAAAATCTTCAAAAAAATTCTAAAAATAAACCAGAAGGCCTAGAGCTTAGATATTTCACATGTAGCATTGCCTAGTGGACCTCTACAACATTTGTTCAAATCTTGACCCCCAGGGTCAAAATTGACCCCACCCCAGGGGTCACTTGATTTTACATATGAAAATCTTCAAAATTTTTCTAAAAATAAACCAGACGGCCTAGATCTTAGATATTTGACATGTAGCATTGCCTAGTAGACTTCTACAAAATTTGTTCAAATCATGACCCCCGGGGTCAAATTGGCTCCGCCCCATGGGGTTATTTGATTGTACATAGAAAAATCTTCAAAATTTTCTAAAAAAAAAAAAAAACCAGAAGGCCTAGAGCTTAGATATTTGACATGTAGCATTGCCTAGTGGACCTCTACAAAATTTGTTCAAATCTTGACCCCACAGGGTCAAATTGACCCCGTCCCAGGGTTACTTGATTGTGCATAAGGAAATCTTCATAAATTTACTAAAAATAAACCAGAAGGCCTAGATCTTAAAGTTTTAGCTAAGAAATTTGTTCAAGCAAGCAACTCTACTCAGGTGAGCGATATAGGGCCTTCATGGCCCTCTTGTTTTTATAAAAAGGACCATTCTGTAAGATGTGAAATACCAGAGACAAGATACTTAAAACAATTATGAAAAAGTCGTGTAGAATCGTTTGAAACTTGTCTATTACTAGCCTGGGTTCATATCATGTTACTTGGATTCCTGTCAGGTTGCCTAGATTCCCGTTATATTACCTGGGTTCCTGTCTGGTTGCCTGGGTTCCTTGTCAGGCTGCCTGGTTTCCTGTCAGGTTACTTGGATTCCTGTCTGGTTACCTGGATTCCTGTCAGGTTAACCGGGTTCCTGTCAGGTTGCCTAAGTTCCTGTCAGGTTGCCTAACTTTCTATAAGTCTGTCTGGGTTCCTGTAAGGTTGCTTGAGTTCCTGCCGGGCTGCTTGGGTTCATGTCAGGTTGCCTAGGTTCCTGTAAGGTAGCCTGAGTTCCTTTCAGGTTGCCTGGTTTCTTGTACGGTTGTCTAGGTTCCTGTCAGGTTGCCTGGGTTCCTGTCAGGTTGCCTGGGTTCTTGTCAGGTTGCTTAGATTCCTGTCAGGTTGCCTGGTTTATTGTATGATTGTCTAAGGTCCTGTTAGGTTGTCTTAAGTTCCTGTCAGGTTGCTTAGATTCCTGTCAGGTTGCCTGGTTTATTGTATGATTGTCTAAGGTCCTGTTAGGTTGTCTTAAGTTCCTGTCAGGTTGCTTAGATTCCTGTCAGGTTGCCTGGATTCCTGTTAGGTTGTCTTAAGTTCCTGTCAGGTTGCCTGGGTTCCTGTCAGGTTGCCTTAGTTACTGTCAGGTTGCCTAGTTTCTTGTCATGTTGTCTGGTTTCCTATCAGGCTGCCTGGGTTCCTGTAAGGTTGTCTGGTTTCTTGTCAGGTTGCTAAGTTCCTGTAAAGTTGCTTGGGTTCCTGTCCAGTTGCCTAAGTTTCTGTCAAGTTGCCTTGTTTCTTGTCAGGTTGCCTTAGTTCCTGTCAGGTTGCCTGGGTTCCTGTCAGGTTGTCTGTATTCCTGTAAGGTTGCCTATGTTCCTTTAAGGTTGTCTGGTTTTCTGTTAGGTTGCCAGAGTTCTTGTCAGGTTATCTGGTTTCCCTTGAGGTTGCCTGGTTTCCTGTCAGGTAGTCAGGAGGGTTTTGTCTACATTTGCAAAATTCAATAGGAGAGGTTGTTGCCCAGAATGTTTTGTCTATACTATCACTTGTATAAACACTTCATATGTTATATACAAAGGATTAAGTATCAACAACTGTTTCCCAGGCAACCTTAACCAGCAACCTTTACAAAGCATAAATACATGTTTCAAGTGTAACACTCCAAGATTCAAACACCCATTGGTATTTCTGTTGTTATGTTTTGAATTTCTTCCCTAGTGTGAAGGAGTTTCGTAATCAGAAAATCTTTGGAACTAGTTAAAATGTAAAACAGTTGTTCCTTTTATATAACAAATTGATGATAAATGATGCATTTAATTTGAAAAACGTGATTTTACACAGTAAAGGGTTTGTAAACTTGTAACATGTATGTGATTCAGCATTATTTCAATTATTGTGATGCAGTTTTGTATATTTTGTATGTTTATGTAACAGTTACTTTTTAATAAAATCATATATTATTGAACATTGTTTTGTGATCATTTAGTGTTTAGCTTAGTTATATGAAGTCTAGGTAGTGCTTTCCTACTTGACCCAGAGTCAGCATCCTTCCACATCTACACCTTGGTTAAAGTTTTGATACACTTTCTCTTTTTATCTCTGTATTAACTTGATGGATTTGCTAAAACTTAAACAAGAGCGCCGCCAAGCGGGGCAATATACGCCCAAAGGCTTACATCATAGGATGGGAGCAAAATTTTAAGAACTTGACTGTTGTAGCCCCAAAGGACTGGAACAACAAAAGGAAAACTTCAAAAAACAAAACTAAGTCCACAAAAAAATATTCAAAGTCTACAAAAAAATCCTTATCAGGTACAGGTATGTAAAAATACACCTTAAAATTGGAGGTACCATCCATGTTGTACCACAGAAAAGTGGTCTCGGTTTTTCCCTACTGCCAATAATAAAAAAAGTTTCAAAATAAGCTATTTATAGTAACATGAAATGGAAGTAATTAAAAAAAAATTATTGTAAGTACAAAAAAGAGATCGGCCAAATAAAAACAAGAGCACTGCAAGGCAGAGCAATATACACAAAGCAAAGTCATATATGACCTTTGACCCTTAAGTGTGACCTTGACCTTGAAGCGAGTCATCCGGAACATGTGATGTGCACGCTCTGCACATCGTTACAATGTGGTGAACATTTCTGCCAAGTTTCTTTGAAATCCTTTCAGCAGTTCAAGAGTTACAAAGTGGACACGAAACAAACTGATATGACTTTTGACCCCTAAGTGTGACCTTGACCTTAAGCGAGACATCCAAAACATGCGCTCTGCACATCGTCTTGGTGTGGTGAACATTTGTGTAAAGTTTCCTTGAAATCCTTCAAGGGGTTCAAGAGTTACAGAGCAGACACGAAATTGCTAACAGACAGACGGACAGACAGACGGACACCAGCGTCATAACATAATATGTTCCTTCGGGCATATAAAAAGCTATTCCTTATCATCACCCAAATCATATTGCACTAGGATCATCTCGCTCAAAGGTTTAATGAATGATGTCCCCTTTTTAGCTCACCTGAGCACAAAGTGCTCAAGGTGAGCTTTTGTGGTCGCCCTGTGTCTGGCGTCGTCCGTCGGCGGCAGCGGCAACAATTTGCCTGTTAACACTCTAGAGGTCACAATTTTGGGCAAACCTTAATGAAACTTGGTCAGAATGTTACTCTCAATAAAATCTTGGACGAGTTTGATATTGGGTCGTCTGGGATCAAAAACTAGGTCACCAGGTCAAATCAAAGGAAAAGCTTGTTATAACTCTAGAGGTCACAATTTTGGCCCAATCTTAATGAAACTTGGTCAGAATGTTACCCTCTATAAAAGTTTGGACAAGTTTGATATTGGGTCATTTGGGGTCATAAACTAGCTCACCAGGTCAAATCAAAAGAAAAGCTTGTTAACACTGTAGAGGCCACATTTACAACTGTATGTTCATGAAACTTGGTCAGAATTTTAATTAAGATGATCTCAAGGTCAAGTTTGAATCTGGGTCATGTAAGATCAAAAACTAGGTCACCAGGTCATATCAAAGGAAAAGCTAGTTAACACTGTAGAGGCCATATTTATGACCATATCTTAATGAAACTTGATTAGAATGTTAATTTTGATGATCTTTAGGTCAAGTTCGAATCTGGATCATGTGGGGTCAAAAACTAGGTCACAGGATCAAATCAAAGGAAAAGCTAGTTAACACTTTAGAGGCCACATTTATGACCATATCTTAATGAAACTCGGTCAGAATGTTAATGTTGATGACCCTTAGGTCAATAGGTCAGGTGAGTGATACTGAGGGCCTTCATGGCGCTCTTGTTACTTAGGATTTTAGTTTAATTTTGCTGCTTTTTCACCATATCTCTGTAGTAACTAAATGGATTTGATTGAAACTTTACATGGTTGTTCCACATCATCATACACATCATAATGACACGAGGTCAAAAATGCAGGCACCAATATGTTATGAGTTATGCCTCCTTTTTACTTAGAATTTCAGGTTAAAGTTGTGGTGCACTTTTGCTCTATCTCAGTTTTCATAAAAAGATTAGATTCAAGCTCAAAATATTTGTTTGGCATTTATATGATTTGACACAAAGTGCGTTACCTTTGCAGAAATGTTCCATGAATTACGGCCCCTTTTTAATTAGAATTTCTGGTTGAAGTTGTAATGCACTTTTGCTCTATCTCAGTTATTACTAAATGGATTTGATTCTAATCTAAATAGTTGTTTTCGACATTATTAGCACCACCATATGACATATTTTCCCCACAAGCCTACTGTCATTATGTATGGTGTGCCATATGCAGGTCTGTTTACTATGGTGCCCCTTAAGTGACATGTTACACACTTTTTTTCCAATTAGGTAATATGAGACTTTTTTTCATTTCGTTTAAATGAAATCATTTCGTTTAAACGAAATAATCATCTATCTCAGTTATTACTAAATGGATTTGATTCTAATCTAAGTAGTTGTTTTCGACATTATTAGCACCACCATATGACATATTTTCCCCACAAGCCTACTGTCATTATGTATGGTGTGCCATATGCAGGTCTGTTTACTACGGTGCCCCTAAAGTGACATGTTACACACTTTTTTTCCAATTAGGTAATGTGAGACTTTTTTTATTTCGTTTAAATGAAATAACTTATTTCGTTTAAACGAAATCATTTCGCATCTTTCTTCGCATTAACCACTAAAATGTAATGGATTTTTATCAAACTCGATGTGTAACAATATCGTAAGGTCTCCTGCTATTTTGTTACAAATGGGGATAGGGACCAATTTAGCTAAAAATATAAACACGTTAAATGACCTCTTCTCATGAACCGCTTCATGAATCTTCATCAAACTACTGCTGTAATTATTTGTCTAAGGATAAACGAAACAAAATTGCAACACTACGAAACCTTTGCGAAAAATTAAAAGAGAACCATTTAAATTGTTATAGTGCGGTGTTTAGTTTTGCAGTTTGAAAAATGTTAGATGAAAGATGAATGTTAGATGAAAACTTCATAAACTTCTTTCCTCATTACAATTCGCCGACCATCATTTTTAAAGATATTCCTTGTTTATCATATCTTTTATTAAAATGATAAAAACATCGGACTTTTATTGAACACTTTCAGGTTATTTCAGACACTCGCTTCAAGACGAGTGTGCCAGCCGTGGGATTTTGCGACACTTCAATTGCAATATCTTCATCATTTTTTAACTTACAGACATGTTTTATATATCAAAATGTAGTAAATCATATACTCTTGAAATTCTTATTTTATATGCATCAGCGCTCTGCGAAACTATGGCAACTCTGGACTTGCCGCTTCCCCACCCCCAGAGTTTTTCTTGGAAAATCGTCTTCTCGCATACAGTTTACACCATTTTCTGCTCGTAAATCAGTCATATCTTGGTTATAGTTATAAATTTTCTATCCACGTAAAGGGAAATTCATTCCTTTGGAAAATAAACCTCATTTTTACAACACACTTGAAAACATTACCAAAAAGGGCCTGTACGCACGCCCTCTCCCTCCTCTCTGAGGTTCGTTTGTACTATCTATATATTCATTTTCGCCATCTTTGGGTGTTAATAACGACTGCTTTCACATTTTTTGATGTTGTTTAGCAACATATAGTAGGTAGGTGCATAAATATAGCAAAATAATGATGTAAGTTTAGAAACAAGTCATATGAGGGCCGCGAAAATAGGTAAAAACACGAAAAAATGAACATTTTTAAAACAGGTGGTCTAAACCAAAGAAGTATAAATTAAACAGGTTTTGTGGAAAACATTTTTCAGGTATTTATTCAATGAAGCTGGTGGCATTGTAGACACTTGTATGAGAAGATGATTGATGGGTAGATAGTTCCTTTGTTGTGTAGTGACCATGGTAGAAATGATGCTAAAACAGGTACACATTTTTTTCATCCAGGTGTTATAAGCAGTGTAAATAATTTATTGCTTAAAAAAAAAGGCAAGATACAAATGTCCGTAAAGTCCTTTCAGTGAGTATTAAGAATGATCATTTCCATGAAGTGTTTATGTTACATAAGTTAAGGGTTAGGTATGGCGACCTTTATTCTTTCTTTGGTATATCATGATATTTTAGGTGGCCAAGCGGTTATGGTTGCCAACTTTGAATCACTAAGTTGCCTCATTTACCGCTGCTGTGGGTCCAAAATTCACTTTGTGCTAAGAATTCTTTCATATTGGGGAAGCTAACCAGCCAACTTAATCCTTTTGTGCTGGATGCGATTGATTCTGCCTTTGCGACATCTGTGCAGTCTGATCATGATCTGCACTGTTTGCCATTCAGTCAGTTTCCTTTGGTATGCACCCCTTTTAACATTTAATGGTACTGTCCAAATTGAAAGATGGACTAGTTCATTATGGGAGTTTAGCAGGGTAAGGGTTTAGGAAGGTTGGTTGTTCTACCCTGGTGTCAGCCTGTCAAAAAATGATGTAAAGCTGGAGGGGCATCTTGGGTCTTCTTTAACCAGCAAAATAAACTCTTGTATAGCATTTACTGTTGTAAGAGTGCCACAATTTTCTTTAGATCTGAGTCTATAAAACGGGAATAGAGTCTTCTTATATAAAATTTTATTAACTCCATGTAAGCTGCAGAAAGCAGATCTGTGTTACTTTAAAATTATGATGGCAATATTTGAAAGAAATTACGCAAACTTTGCAAGTTGTTTTTTTTCAGCAACAAACAAAACAGTTTCACAATGTTTATTAAAGTATTTATTTTTCTCCATATGATATTTGAACAATGCATGTATTTACCAAAAATAAAGATAAAAATCTGCAAGGACAATTGTTTACAGTCTGAGAGCATTATATGCTGTTGTGAAAGTAAGCATAAGTGTTACTTGGGAATATACTTAAATAAATTGGAAAAAAAACAAAATAATAAATGATTAGTGTTACAAATATTTGATTAAAATATCATTGTAAATACATCAGGCTATTAAAACATGCATAATCCTGTAACAGAATTAAGGGAATTCTGAAACTAAAAATTCCTTAAAAAAAGAACAATATTTCATTATTTTATTTTTAGCTCACCTGTCACAAAGTGACAAGGTGAG
The DNA here is from genome assembly GCF_021730395.1 of Mercenaria mercenaria. Taxonomy (NCBI): domain Eukaryota; kingdom Metazoa; phylum Mollusca; class Bivalvia; order Venerida; family Veneridae; genus Mercenaria; species Mercenaria mercenaria. The sequence continues at coordinate 32,920,197 of NC_069372.1, read as the reverse complement.
CTTTTGTGATCACGCAGCCTCCGTCATCTGTGCGTGCGTCCGTCCGTAAACTTTTGCTTATGACCACTCTAGAGGTCACATTTTTCATGGGATCTTTATGAAAATTGGTCAGAATGTTCATCTTGAAGATATCTAGATCAAGTTCAAAACTAGGTCACATGTGCTCAAAAACTAGGTCACTATGTCAAATAATAGAAAAAATGACATCATACTCAGTTCAAAACTGGGTCATGTGAGGACAGGTGAGCGATTCAGAACCATCATGGTCCTCTTGTTTGTTAATGTTCCCAATAATGATTTAAAATCATGTATAGAGGTAAATTCTTGGGCATGATATATTTCTCAATTTAAAACATGCTCTTTTACTGTTGGTTGCCATGGCAACAGGGCTAAAATTAAGCATTTTTAGTTTTTCTGATCCCTCGATGTCCGGCGTACGTCTTCTGTCTGTCTGTCGTCTGTCGTCCGTCAACATTTAGCTTGTGTATGCGATAGAGGCTGTATTTTTCGACTGATCTTCATGAAATTTTGTCAGAATGATTACCTTGAAGAAATCTAGGCCGAGTTCGAAAATGGATCATCTGGGATCAAAAACTAGGTCACTAGGTCAAATCAAGGAAAAACCTTGTGTATGCGATAGAGGCTGTATTTTTCAAGTGATCTTCATGAATATTGGTCAGAATGATTACCTTGATGAAATCTAGGTCGAATTTGAAAAAGGGTCATCTAGGGTCAAAAACTAGGTCACTAGGTCAAATCAAGGAAAAACCTTGTGTATGCGATAGAGGCTGTATTTTTCAACTGATCTTCATTAATATTGGTCAGAATGATTACCTTGATGAAATCTAGGTCGAGTTCGAAAATGGGTCATCTGGGGTCAAAAACTAGGTCACTAGTTCAAATCAAGGAAAAACCTTGTGTATGCGATAGAGGCTGTATTTTTCAATTGATCTTCATGAATATTGGTCAGAATGATTATTTTGATGAAATCTAGGCTGAGTTCAAAAATGGGTCATCTGGGGTCAAAAATTAGGTCACTAGGTCAAATCAAGGAAAACCTTGTGTATGTGATAGAGGCTGTAGTTTTCAATTGAACTTCATGAATAATGGTCAGAATGATTACCTTGATGAAATCTAGGCTGAGTTCGAAAATGGGTCATCTGGGGTCAAAAACTAGGTCAGTAGGTCAAATCAAGGAAAAAACTTCTGTATGCGATAGAGGCTGTATTTTTAGCTCACCTGTCACATAGTGACAAGGTGAGCTTTTGTGATCACGCAGTGTCCGTCGTCCATGCGTCCATCCATAAACTTTTTCTTGTAACATCTCTAGAGGTCACATTTTTTGTGGGATCTTTATGAAAATTGGTCAGAATGTTCATCTTGATGATATCTAGGTCAAGTTTGAAACTGGGTCACGTGCCTTCAAAAACTAGGTCAGTAGGTCTAAAAATAGAAAAACCTTGTGACCTCTCTAGAGGCTATTTATTTCACAAAATCTTCATGAAAATTGGTCAGAATGTTCATCTTGATGATATCTAGGTCAAGTTCGAAACTGGGTCACGTGCCATCAAAAACTAGGTCAGTAGGTCTAAAAATAGTAAAAACTTGTGACCTCTCTAGAGGCCACATGTTTCACAAGATCTTCATGAAAATTGGTCAAAACGTTCAACTTGATGATATCTAGGTCAAGTTCGAAACTGGGTCACGTGCCATCAAAAACTAGGTCAGTAGGTCAAATAATAGAAAAACCTTGTGACCTCTCTAAAGGCCATATTTTTCATGGAGATCTGTATGAAAATTGGTCTGAATGTTCATCTTGATGATATCTAGGTCAAGTTCGAAACTGGGTCACGTGCCGTCAAAAACTAGGTCAGTAGGTCTAAATAATAGAAAAACCTTGGACCTCTCTAGAGGCATATTTTTCATGGTATCTTATGAAATTGGTCAGAATGTTCACTTGATGATATCTAGGCTCAGTTCAAAGTGGGTCACGTGCCTTCAAAAACTAGGTCAGTAGGCCAAATATAGAAAAACCTTGGACCTCTCTAGAGGCATATTTTTCATGGGATCTGTATGAAAGTTGGTCTGAATGTTCATCTTGATGATATCTAGGCCATGTTCGAAAGTGGGTCACGTGCATCAAAAACTAGGTCAGTAGGTCAAATAAAATAGAAAAACCTTGTGACCTCTCTAGAGGCCATATTTTATGGGATCGATGAAAATTGTCTGAATGTTCATCTTGATGATATCTAGGTCAAGTTCGAAACTGGGTCACTGCCGTCAAAAACAGGTCAGTAGGTCTAAAAATAAAAAACCTTGTGACCTCTCTAGAGGCCATATTTTCATGGATCTTCATGAAAGTTGGTCGAATGTTATCTTGATGATACTAGGTCAAGTCTAAAGTGGCACGATGCTTCAAAAAGTGGTCCATTAGGTCAAATATGAAAAGTTTGACCTCTGGGCCATATTTTATGACTGTATGAAAGTTGGTCTGAATGTTTATCAAATGGGTCATGGGGAAGAGGTGAGCGATTCAGGACCATCATAGGCTCTTGTTTCAATTGATCTTCATAATCTTGGTCAGAATGATTACCTTGATGAAATCGAGGCCGAGTTCGAAAATGGGTCATCCGGGATCAAAAACTAGGTCACTAGGTTAAATCAGGTGAACGACCTAGGACCATCTTGGCCCTCTTGTTTGCATGTTCTGGCTTTAAAATTTTTTTTTGGATGCTTATGGGCTGATTATGTCAAGAAGTGAAGAAAGCAGAAAATAGTCTTCAGGTTGCAATGGTAAAAGGTCATTTAGTAATCTGTCATTAAGTTAGTTTACATCATTTGTTGTTACAACTTATAAAGATTAAACTGTAAACAGAATTAAAGACTGGACTATAAACAGAAATGAAATCGATTTCATTCATTTTGTTCTGCATGTGAAAAAGGCAAAAAAAATATTTCATTGCCATGGCAACAGATGTGAAAATGTAAAATGAATTTTATGATTTTGTGTCATTTGGCTATGTTTCTAAGGTTATGGTTCTTTTACTTGCATGAAAAAACAGAAGCTGCACATTTTTAGCTCACCTGTCACATAGTGCAGGGTGAGATTTTTTGATCGTCCGTCGTCCGTCCACAATTTCTTGTGAACACGATAGAGACCACATTTTGCAAGCAATTTTGATGAAACTTGTACAAAACTTGTATTGGCATGATATCTTGGTACCTTTTGAAAACTGGCCAGATCCTATTATGGGTTCTAGAGTTATTGCCCCTTAAAGGGCCAGAATTTGCTATTGTGCGTGCATCAACAAATTCTTGTCTGCACAATAGTGGTTTCATTTATGATTTTATTTTAACCAAACTTGCACACAACTTGTATCACCATAAGATCATGGTTCCTTTATTGAACTGGCCAGATCCCGTTATGGGTTCCAGAGTAATGGCCCCTGAAAGGGCCAAAATAAGCTATTCTGACCTTGTCTGCACAATAGCAGCTTTATGATTTGATTTCTACCAAACTTGCACATAACTTGTATCACCATAAGATCTTGGTTCCTCTTTTGAACTGGCCAGATTTCATTGTGGGTTTCAGAGTTATGGCCCCTAAAAGGGCCAAAATTAGCTATTTTCACATTGTCTGCAAAATAGCAGCTTCATTTATGATTTGATTTTAACCAAACTTGCACACAACTTGTATCGCCATAAGATCTCGGTTCCTTTCTTGAACTGGCCAGATACCATTATGGGTTCCACAGTTATGGTGCCTGAAAGGGCCAAAATTAGCTATTTTTTAGCTCACCTGTCACATAGTGAATTTAGCTATTTTGACCTTGTCTGCACAATAGCAGCTTCATTTATGATTTGATTTTTACCAAACTTGCACACAACTTGTATCACCACAAGGTCTTGGTTCCTTTCTTGAACTGGCCAAATTCCATCATGGGTTCCAGAGTTATGGCCCCTTAAAGGTCCAAAATTGGCTATTTTGGCTTTTGCAGCCATATAGAGACTTCATTTATGGTTTTATTTGATACAAACTTCCAAAATATCTTCAACAACAATAAATCTTAGATTCCATGACACATCAGATCCAATCGGAGTTATTTTATATCTGATTACCTCCCCTGATTGTAATCAAAATGGATTTATATCAGTAAGTACTCATAGGACTTATTTGAAATTTCATTATTGTCATTAGTTGGACTGAGACAATCAGGGTAGATAACTATGGACTGATTTTATGTCAAATTACCTCCCTTTATTTCAAATTAAAATTGGTATGTCTCCGTAACTAATGAAGATACTGATCTGAAATTTCATTTATGTCAACAGATTTATTTGGCAGAGCCTTCTTTTGTTCACTTACAATATTTTTTTTTTAATAACTTCCCTTTTACGTTACTATAAATAGCTTATTTTTAGTAACTTTTTTATTATTGGCCGTAGGGAAAAACTGAGACCACTTTTCTGTGGTACAACATGGATGGTACCTCCAATTTTTAGGTGCATTTTGACATATCTGTACCTTGTAAGAATTGTTTTTTCTTTTTGGTTAAATTTCTTCCCTTTGTTGTTCCTGTCCTTTGGACTTAAATATTTTTACTGAGGACCTTCTTGTCCTCAAGTGCAATGATAACAGGTGAGCGATATAGGGCCATCATGGCCCTCTTGTTAGACCTGCTGACCTAGTTTTTGATGGCACGTGACCCAGTTTCGAACTTGACCTAGATATCATCAAGATGAACATTCTGACCAACTTTCATAAAGATCCCATGAAAAATGTGACCTCTAGAGTGGTCACAAGCAAAAGTTTATGGATGGACGCACAGACGGACGACAGACGATGGACACCGCGCGATCACAAAAGCTCACCTTGTCACTTTGTGACAGGTGAGCTAAAAAGCAGGCATTATATCCAAGGGGTGATTAAACATTACCCAAAGTTTTTAATGAGGGAGTACTGGAACCACCCAATCTGAACTGTTCAAGCTGAAAAATTAAACAGTACACAAACACAACATAATGTCTGAAGGTATACCGGGAGACTAATTTTACAGCCGCCACACGGCATAAATAATGCTGCTGTGGTAATAAAATAAACAAGACGGTCATGATGACCCTATATCGCTCACCTGTTAAACTTGGCCTTGAAATCATCAAGATAAACATTCTGACCAAGTTTCATCAAGATAGGGTCAAAAATGTGGCCTCTAAAGTGTTAACAAGCTTTTCCTTTTATTTGATCTGGTGACCTAGTTTTTGACCCTACATGACCCAGTTTCGAAATTGGCCTGAGATCATCATGATAAATATTCTGTGCAAGTTTGTATCAAATCAAAGCATAAATGAACCTCTATATGGCTGAAAGGGCCAAAATAGAAAATTTTGCCCCATTCAGAGGCAGAAACTCTAGAACCCATGATAAATCTAGCCAGTTTTCGAAAGGAACCGAGACCTTACTGTGACTTCAGTTGTGTAAGCATGGTTAAAATCAAATGTAAAATGTCACTTCTGTCATGTTCACAAGGTGAAAATTAACAAACTTTGGCTCTTTCAGGTCTCAGTCAGGGGCCGTAACTCCAGTGCCAATTATTGGATCTGTGTATAGGATTCATTACGGAATCCAAGATATATTGTTGCTAAAGATATTTTGCTAGTTTGTATAAAAGCAAACCATAAAAAAACGAAGTCTCTATATGGCTGCAAAAGCCAAAATAGCAATTTTTGGCCCTTTAAGAGGCCATAACTCTGGAATTCATGATGGGATCTGGCCATTTTTAGAAAGGAACCAAGATATTATGCCAATACAAGTTGTGTGCAAGTTTGATTAAAATTGATTGCAAAATGTAGTCTCTATCGTGTTCACAAGAAATTTTGAACAGACAACGGATGGACGATAGACGAAATGCGATCACAAAAGCTCACCTTGTCACTACATGAAAGGTGAGCTTAAAAGTGGAAAATCACAACATTGCAAATTTTATGTTATTAACCTCCTATTTTCCTTACTTTTTTGTCCGCAAGCCTTTTTGTGTTTTCCTACTTTTTTGTGAAGGGACCTCCTACTTTTTGCAAGGCCATGCTGGAAGGCCTGTGTATAATATCAGGGAGGCGGCCATGAGACAAGGTTCCTTAAGTTGGCGCAAGTATGATGAGCAATTCCATTTGCGTCAGGCTATCACACCGGCACCATGGTCACAAATTAATAATGACCTGTGGTGGCGATGCATGCAGATGTCAGGCCCGTGCTGAGAAACATTTCTAACCCGTACAGATACATGTGCAATGACTTTAACTCAGATGTTTGCATTTGGCTGAGTTCAAGGATTTCTCATACATGCACTAATTAACTGTTACGGCCCTCACCCTGCGATAAGATGCACAAGACAGGGAGAATCTGCCGGCATGTAAACGCAGGTACATGCACAAAGAGGTTCTTTTCATGGCAGACAATTCTTAAGGCACACAGACCCCCAAGAAAACATTAACACTAAACAGTCTGATTAAGTTAGGCAACATAGTTCTGTCGATATCATGAAATTAGCAAGTTCACCAGTTAAAATTTCAGCTTCAGAAAAGTACTTACAAACTTATGATGAACGCGAGGCCAATTTTCTCCTGAATGGTTTCATTAAAGGTTTTCCAATACAATACACGGGTCCATGCACACCCAGAGACTCAAAAAATTTAAGATCCACTGTGTGAAATCCAGATTTGATAAAATCCAAAATAAACAAAGAGGTTGAAGCTGGTAGGGTTGCGGGTCTATTTACCGAACAACCTTTACCAAACTTAATTGTGTCACATATTGGTCTTGTCCCCAAGAAAACACCTGGCGAATATAGGATGATTCACCACCTATCTTATCCTCCAGGCGACTCCGTGAATGATTATTTCGACCCCACTTTGTGTTCAGTACAATACACAAGTTTTGATGAAGCCGTTAGGTTGGTTAAAGAACTAGGATGCAATTGTAAGATGTTTAAAGACCCACCACGAACTAGTGACCTACTTTTTCCTCCTGCATTTCAACTTCCTGCAAATCATTCTGATAATAGTGGTAAAATACAGCTATTCTACAAGATGACAGGTGGACAATTTAGCCCCCACCCCCCTCACCACCCCCTGAATAAATGCACTTTCATAACTTCATCTGCAAACATATTCAGTCATTCTCTTTTCAGAATAGTTTTATAAACATAGAATAATAACTATCTTACAATGTAGAAATAAAGTGTGGTCTAAACTCACCTTAATAAATCAAGTACTGTGCATACTACTACATTACTTACTTACAACACCACCCTAAACATGTTCAAAAAATTTAGGAACAATTTTAAGTTAACAAATCTTTGGCCAATTCCAGTATCACATATCATATAGTTCTTAGCATTTTATTTTGAAAAAGGGCTATCATCAAAATCTACTACAATATACTTGGCTGGAATAAACCACTTTCATAAACTCGAGGGATTTCATGATTCGAGTAATGTATTCGTAGTGAGTAAAGTTCTAGAAGGTTGTCGCAGGAGCAGGGTAACAGGACAAACGGGAACCAATCACTATGAACATTTTGGTTGAAACCTGGTTGTCTGTTACGTTATCTATGAATTTAAGCAGAACTCTTTACAGCTATGTTTTTGTTGGCTTATTTTGATCTGTTCCAAGTAAGTGAATTGACAGCACCTGTGACATCCTCTTCAAATAGATCATGTAATACATGTCAACGACATAAATTTCTGTCACAATAATCAGTATGTCATTATTCGTGTTCGGTATTATAAGACGCATCAGAAGGGCAAACCATTTTCATTAAGTTGCCTAAACTAAATGACAATATACCCGTGTGAAAAAGAAACAGGAAATCCTAGGATTATCCCAGGAAGTCCCAGGACTATCCTGGGATAATGTCCTGAAAATATCTCAGGAATTCCTGGGATAGTCCTGGGACTTTTCACGCCGTTAAATGGGAATGGGACAATCTCAGGATTTTCCTATGAACAGGAAAAAACAGGACACCTGATGCCCAGTTAGCAAACTTCTCAAGTTTTTAAGAACTGCGACTTAAGTTGAGAACAAGTCTTTTTTGTCACAACAATGGTTTAGTTTTATTACATGACATGTATTATTAAAGGCATGAAGTCATACCCGATACAACTCAGGTCATTTTCGGTCACACAGTTTCAGAATTGGTAGGGTGACTGACTTGGCAACACAAGGTCATTCATCAGAGATGATTAAAAAGTTGGGCAGATGGTCATTAAATACCTACAAACTTTATATTCGCTTGTGATTCACTGTTTGGAAACATGCAGGTTTCAAATGTATTTATTTATAATGCTCATGTAGTATCAGATTTATAGCTATTATATAATAATTCATAAAGATACACTGAACGCAACTTTCTCTGAACATGGTTTTAAGAAGAGAGCTCTAGATGCCTTGCAGTCTGACACGGCATCTGCTTTTCAGTTAAATATCAATTTTCTTTACATTTAGATGTTTGGATAATTGGTGACTCAATTCCATATTGGGCCAGGGTTCATGCCAACACATCTGGATGACCAAACCTTAAAATTGATGAATTGGCTATTGCATGCTGGGGGAAGTGAGGTCTGGGTTGAAACAGATGTGAAATCAGCTTTTTATCACCCTGATGGGGTACATCTCAAGGTTGGGATCAAATTTTATTTGGATTACATTAAGGACACAATTCTTAAACATACAAGGCAGTCTGAAAGACAGCTAAATCCCCTGCCACTGTTATGGATAGTGAAAAGGTGAACCTTTTACCTTGAGCTGTGACCTTGACCTTGAACTATGGCTGACTCATGAATTCTGCACATCATCTTGATGAAGTGATCATTTGACCTAAATTTCATGCAATTCCTTCAAGGGGTTTAGGAGATACAGAGCTCAAACCTTTGACCTTGAGTTGTGACCTTGACCTTGAGTTGACATGGCTGACTCATGAGTTCTTGATGAGGTGATCATTTGACCAAAGTTTGATGAAAATCCTTCAAGGGGTTTAGGACATAGAGTGGACACAAAATGGAAGGCTAAAACATCTGACCCCAAGTTGTGACCTTGACCTTGAGCCGGCATGGCTGACTCATAAGTTCTGCACATCGTCATGATGAGGTAATCATTTGACCCGAGTTTTATAAAATTCTTTTAAAGGGTTTAGGAGATATAGAGCGGACAGGAAATGGAAGGCTAAAACCTTTGACCTTGAGTTGTGACCTTGACCTTGAGTCGGCATGGCTGACTCCTGAGTTCTGCACATCGTCTTGGATAGGTGATCATTTGACCCAGGTTTCATATGAATCCTTCAAGGGGATAAGGAGATACAGAGTGGACACAAAATGGAAGGCTCAAACCTTGTACCCTTAGTTGTGACCTTGACCTTGAGCCAACATGGCTGACTCAAGAGTTCTGTGCATCGCCTTGATGAGGTGATCATTTAACCCAAGTTTCATGAAAATCCTTCAAGGAGTTTAGGAGATACAGAGTGGACACAAAATGGAAGGCTAAAACCTTTGACCCAAGTTGTGACCCTGACCTTGAGCCGGCATGGCTGACTCATGCGTTCTGCACATCATCTTGATGAGGTGATCATTTGATCCAAGTTTTATAAAAAATTCCTTCAAGGGGTTTAGGAGATATAGAGCGGACACAAAATGGAAGGCTAAAACCTTTGACCTTGAGTTGTGACCTTGACCTTGAGCCGGCATGGCTGACTCCTGAGTTCTGCACATCGTCTTGGATAGGTGATCATTTGACCCAGGTTTCATATGAATCCTTCAAGGGGATAAGGAGATACAGAGTGGACACAAAATGGAAGACTCAAACCTTGTACCCTTAGTTGTGACCTTGACCTTGAGCCAACATGGCTGACTCAAGAGTTCTGTGCTTCACCTAGATGAGGTGATCATTTAATCTTAAGTTTGATGAAAATCCTTCAAGGGGTTTAGGAGATACAAAGCGGACACAAAATGGAAGGCTCAAACCTTTGACCCCAAGTTGTGACCTTGACCTTGAGCCGACAAGGCTGACTCATGAGTTCTGCATATCGTCTTGATGAAGTGATCATTTGACCCATGTTTCATGAAAATCATTCAAGGGGTTTAGGAGATATGGAGCGAAACGAAAGTGTTACGGACAGACGGAAGGACAGAAGGACGGACGAACGGAGACCATTCCTATAACCCCCCACCACTTGTGGAGGGGGATTAAAAATGTGTATTCAAAGGGAATAAATTTTACCTAAGCTATTAGTTTTTTCATTCAAAGGTTGAACCGAGTTCTGTTTAAAGAGCAAATACATTAGTGGTAAAAGGTTATATATATGGTTTTAAGAATTTAAGAAATCTTTGCTCAGAATTTTTGGGGGATAAATTAGCAAATTTATTGTGGCCGAGAAAAATTCTGTTGACCGGAGTCTGAATGTTACTGTGTATAAGGTATTGCTCTAGTGCTTTGGCTCTGACTAGCCTCACTTAAATGTGTCATAGCCTTGCTTAGAATTACAGTACTTTGTCTTGCTCCATCAGTCCGCTAAATATTCCTCATTACTTCGGCAGGTTCCCGTAAAGTTATGGGGAATGTTTAATTTACTTTGGTGTACTGTAGTATCCCTTGCATTCGTGTGAGATTATTCGTTACTTCTACAGCCACTATAGAGAAATGATGTTGTGGTGGCCTTAAAAACAGCATGCCTTCGGTGTGCTTTACAAGCACATCTGGTTTCCTCCTGAATGACTGATTTCCATCACAGGTTTCTTCGGCAGTCACCTTGGATGTACAGATAATCATGTACATGTATTAAACTGAGAATATTGCAGATGTCTTCTGTATATGATTTCGGGTAGTAAAATAAATACATCCTCTTAAAAATGCAATGGGCATTTCTTGCAAAAGCTACCAGGTATTGAAAAGATATGTAAAAATAGCATTCAGCTGGACCACTAGACTTCTAGTAGTACAAAACAACTAAAATACATTTCAACATTTATTAATAAATTTAAAAATAGCTATAAAATATTCTCTACAAACCAAACAGATAAAATACAAACGACAAGTTAACAACAAATATAATGAAAGTAATAACTTTGACATGGTAATAATCACAGAATGCTGGATGACAATATAAAGATAACTGAGAGTTCAATGACCTATCATTGCATGTCTATGTTCACAATGTAGACTGATGATTTCAAACATGTGAATAAAAAGGGTAACCCCTGAATGTGGACTGTCTAAGTTCTAAAATAAACAAGAGCTGTCGGAGGACAGCAACGCTCGACTATTCAACAGCCTTGTCAATTGAATGAATACAAAAGTTGAAAAAGGGGCATAATTTTGTAAAATGCAAAGTAGAGGTATTGAACCTCTGTACTGCATGTCATATCATGACAGTGAACAGGTGTGTGAAGTTTCAATCCTTTCCAATTTGTGGATACTGAGATACCAGCTTACATACAAAAACTTAACAAAAAACTGCTAAGTCAAAGGGGCATAATTTTGTAAAAATGCCAAGTAGAGTTATGGGACCTTCACAGTGCATGTTAGATCATGACAGTGAACAAGTGTGTAAAGTTTCAATCCATTCCAATTAGTGGATACTGAGATATCAGATTACATACAAAAATTTAACCAAAAACTGCTAAGTCGAAAAAGGGGCATAATTTTGAAAAAAAAAGAGTAGAGTTATGGGACTTGCTTAGTGCATGTCAGATCATGATAGTGAACAAGTATGTGAAGTTTCAATCCATTCCCATTAGTAAGTACTGAGATACCTGCTTACATACAAAACCTTAACCAAAAATTTCTAAGTCGAAAAAGGGGCATAATTTTGTAAAAAAGCAAAATAGAGTTATGGAACCTGTGCAATGTAGATCAGTTCATCACAGTGAATAAGTGTGTGAAGTTTCAATCCATTCACACAAGTGGTTACTGAGTTACCAGCTTAAATACAAAACCTTAACCAAAAATTTCTAAGTCGAAAAAGGGGCATAATTTTGTAAAAAAGCAAAATAGAGTTATGGAACCTGTGCAATGTAAGTCAGTTTGTCACAGTGAATAAGTGTGTGAAGTTTCAATCCATTCCCACAAGTGGTTACTGAGATACCAGCTTACATATAAAACCTTAACCAAAATCGGGACGCGGACGCCGACGCCGACACCGACGCATGGGCGAGTGCAATAGCTCACTATTCTATGAATAGTCGAGCTAAAAAAAAAGGAAATGTTGGTGTATACTTCATTCTTATACTTTATTCATTTACTTGATGTGTATCTATAGGACACAGGTGCCCCCTATTCGTGCCACTGTACATGATTTCAAGACTAGGTAAAATATTTTTAAGGTATATGCAACACAAACTTTTAAGCACTTTAAGTGTATTTTTCGCTAAGTGAAGGACCATAACTCTGGTCTAGATGAGTGAAATTCAGAAGAGAATACCAGGTGCTTAACTTCACATGCTATATAACAATCCTCTAAAATTACATGTTTTATGTCTTTAGGTCAAGTTCAATTTGAAATACATCAGATACAAACTTTTATTTTTTTACTAAGTCAAGGGCCTTAAGTGAAATAAAAACAAGAGTTGTCCGTAAGACAGCATGCTCGACTTTTCTCAGTGCTTCACTCTGAATTAAGCTTTGCCAGGAAAAAGGGCTTAACTGAATCAAATATAAAATCAGAGTTATGGGGATTGTTTCTCCAGGTGTACACTTTGATTGTAAATAACTATTTTAAGTTTTAAGTCAATAGCTTTGACAGTAACAGATATTGGACATTATATAAAACATTAACCTAAAAATTCTAAGTTAAAAAGGGGCATAACCCTGTCAAAATTCAAATCAGAGTTATGGGGATTGTTTCTTCTAGTGTAGCCTTTGATAGTTAATAACTATTTTAAATTTCAAGTCAATAGCTTTGAAAGTAACAGAGATACTGGATGTTATATAAAACTTTAACCAAAAAAGTCTAAGTAAAAAAGGGGCATAACTCAGTCAAAATTCAAATCAGAGTTATGGGGATTGTTTCTCCTGGTGAAGACTTCGATAGTAAATAATATATTTAAGTTTCAAGTCAAAAGCTTTGATAGTAACAGAGATATTTGACTTTATCAAAAACTTTATACAAAAAAATTCTAAGTTAAAAAGGGGTATAAATCTGTCAAAATTCAAATCAGTTGACTTTATCAAAAACTTTAACCAACAGCAAGGGGCGAGTGCAATAGCATTTTCTTCGAAAAATCAAGCTAAAAATCTCTCAGATGCACAATTTCACATGCTGAATAATATTCCTACATTTTTTCATGACTCTAGGTGAAATATTTTTTTAAGATATACAGACTTTTGAACACTTTATGTGTATTTTTCACTAATTCAAGGACCATAACTCTGGTCTGGCTGGGTGAATTCCTAAACAGAACACCAGCTCTACAAAGTCGCATACGGTACTATAACAATTCTGTCATATTTTATTAAAGTAAGTCAAATACTTTTTGAGATACATGCAATGCAAACTTGTATATCATTTTATTTCGGCTGGTTGGCTGGATGGCCGAACAGACTTACAGACAAGGGGAACTCTAAGTGCCCCCCTCCCCCCAAAAAAATTTTTTTTTTGTTGGGGGGAGGGGCATAAAAATGGTATATTGTGCTTCCTGACAATGTTCTGGAATTCATGTAACAGAACTACTTTTTCTCAGAAGCATGCTTAACAAACAAGAGATGTTGAAATTTTGTACATATCACTGCACCATGATTGTATTGGCAGGTTACAGAAGGATCCTAGTTTTGCAATCAACAATAAATGAGTAGGTACACATGATAATATTTCTATTTACAGATATCTGTATGCCATTATAACAAGTGGTTAGTCTTCAAGACATCATTTAGTTACATCACAATTGTAACAATTAACAAGAACAAATTAGTAATACATCTCCTCTTATTCCTAATGGGGTAGTAGATCAAAACACATGGGACAGGGTTGTAAGGAAGGGATCTCCCCTTGTACATGTGCGAATACTGTTTTGGGCTCTCCCACAGAGAAAGTTCAATGTTCCATCTTAGTCTACATATTGCTTTCTATATGACATAGAATCTAACAGAACAGAGAAAATAAAATCAAGTGCTTTTCTTAACATTGGCTTTACCATAAAACTTTTTTTTTCATATTTTTAGACAATTTGTTGCCATGCTGACAAAATAAATAATTATTAAATAAATATCTTAACTAAGCAAGAGCACCACCTGCAGGTGCCATCACTCATCTGCAAGTGCTGGACAATACGTAAGAAAAGAGTTATAGTTCAGAGTTTCTAAGTACAAAAAGGGCCATAATTCTGATAAAATGCAGAATTGCAAATATATGAAACTAGAGACTGCTACTAAAAGAAACACAGGTCTCCCTGTCAGGCAGTGCTATGGGGCATGATGGGTACTATACATTTTGTTACCATTTCCCTATCAAACACAGTCAAACTAAGTCTGCTAATATTTTGCTAGGTTGTGTTCTATGCTTTCAAAGGATCTTCATACAGACTTTATTCATTTACATACAAGGGTGAATTGATAAAATAATACACTTTTGATCTTGCCATGGGACCTCTTACTTGAACCAATATGACTAAAAGCTGCATTCCGCATATCGTCTCCTTACTGTTAACATTTGTCACAAGTTATGTGTAAACCTTTCCAAGGGTTAAAAAAATATACAGAACTGACACTACTATGTGATATGCCACCGTGGGCACATTGCACCCCAAGTTTTTATAATAATAAAATAATAAAAATAGTAAAATTGTAAAATATAATGAAACTGGATAAATTTTGTATATAATAATAGTTGTATGATTAAGGTTGTATGTGAGTGTGTATGTCATTTAAGTATATTATGTTTCATTTAAAATGTTTATTTTCAGATGTATTGTATTTTATTCCAAAAGATTTTTATAGAAGTTAATTTTGATTAACTGACAGCTTTGGCAGGAAACCCTTTTATTCTAAAGATCTTTGAACATAAAGGAATTAAGCCTTAAGCCAGATTGGCAATTTTACAGCTTGGACACTATCTTTGTTGGTTGAATCTTTTTGATTATTTAATTGATAAGGTGTGAAGCCATAAGGCAATTTTACTGTCCAGCTTTCTTAAGTAATTAGATTATGTTGTGACATTTTTATTGGTCAGTTTTTATCTTGTAATTCTGAAATTTTATTGGTTACTATTCATTAGAAATTTCATTGGTTATAATATCAAATATTTCATTGGTTGTTATGCTTAAGCTAGAATTTTGCTAAGTAACACAATTTCAGTCTTGGTAAAACGTTGACAAGAAAGCATTGAAAATTTATTCTTTATCTTCACCCAAAGGAAAACTTAAACTGGAAGTAAAATAATGTTAAATAATTTAAGTTAAATTGTCAGAAACAGTTAATGAACATTTGTGATTGTGATAATGCTAAAGGAACATTTACATTGTTAGAACTTACAATTTCATGTTGGACATTTTACTTTATTACAAAAATAAAAGGAATTTGAATCAAGAGACATTTCATAGTTGTAACTTCTAAGAGTTCGAATGTCTGCTTCTACACTCTATTCATTGGAAGTAGAGTGGACCCCGTGACCGGACAGCTCTTTGGGCATAGAGACAATACAGGGACTTCCACCGGACCTCAGTTAATTCCCCAAGTAACTACCGGTACCGCCACAGCTCTACCGTAGGTCTTGGTCCCTACTGACAGTGCTTAAGGGGTTACACCTGAGCCCTATCAGTGTTATAGGATAAACAAAGTATAAGGGCACGCCGCCCCCCAGAGACCCAAGGAACGGCCCGGTCGCAGTTGGTGTTGAATGGCCGGGTACTCAGCAGACTGTTGAGATGATCAAGAACATTTCGTGAAGGAAACTTAATTTCGAAGCAGACAATTATTGAAAATTGTGGAATTATTTGAAGAAAAAGGACAGTACAAAAATTCATAATCGAAAATTGGGAAGCATCCAGTCACAATGTTAACAGTGGAAGTTGGAAGTGAATTAGGGCCAGAAGATCAATCCATTCAGGAGACTTAGATGTTTGGTTATATAGAACGACAGCTTTAGACGAGGGGACGAAGCCACGGAAGACAACTTGCAGACATTAACTTAATTGTCACTGATGTTGGGTGAGTGCAATCTTTTGTGTGCATGCCTCTCATACACCCGTTTATATGTGACCAATATTAAGTCTATGGCCAAATTTTCAATGCATTGGGTACAAAAGATAGAGAATTTTTAAGAGCTAGTATTTTTAAGAGCTAGTACAATTATATATTAAAGTTTAAGGGAAATAATAACAAATAATTGAATAAGACACAATATAAAGTATAATGTTATGGAAAATAAATGTGTTAAAATATGTTGAACTAAGGGTGAAATGTTGTAAATGAAAGTTGAATATTTTGTTCAGATATTTTTGTGCTAAGTTACTTGTTATTGTTGAAATAAAGTCTTTTTAATTTTTAATTCAAATATTAATTGTAAAAATGGAAAAGTGGTGCTGTTCAAAGACAAATTGTAAGATCAATAGTGCTGATTCAGAAAGTTTTTTAATCATGGATGTAGGCTTTAAGCCAAAACTGGAGAAAAACTACATGACTGTCAAAATAAATGAACAAACTACTCCTTGCCTAGTAGATTCTGGTGCAGATATAAGTGCTGTAAGCAAATATTTTCTTGACATTGTGGCTCCAAATAGTAAACTTAGAAGAAGTCATCTGCAACAAATTATTGGTGTTTGTGGTGAAAGACATCATGTTCTAGGTCAGACAGATATTACATTTGAATGTGAAGGTGTGACATTTACACATAATTTTCATGTTTTTGAACAATTACACTCCAAAATTCTGGTCGGAATAGATTTTTTAAGAAAACACAATGTACACATCAATTTTGGTGAATTAGAAATGCTAGTGTCAAATTCGGTAAATGTCAAACAAATGGAAGTGCCAACACCACCGGAAGCAACTCCACAAACATCATGGGCAACAACTATCAGAGAAATCATCGTGCCACCCCACAGCGAAATTATCATTCCTGTCAGAATTGCCAGAATGCAAGCAGAATCACTAGTGCTATTAGAACCTAGACTGAATATTCAAGATTTAAATATAGTAGGAGGGAAAACTGTAGTGAATGTGAAAAATTGTAAAGGTGTTTACAGACTTATCAATCCTACCAGTCTTCCAGTATTCTTATCAGCCAGACAGAGAATAGCAAAAGTTAGTAAAATTGACCCTTCAACAATATCAGTGCTAAAAGAACAGAATACAGTGAACATTTCAAACTTAAGTGCTTCAGACTCAAAACAAAACTTAAATTATGAACAAATAGTGAAAGATTTAGGCATTAACATTGAATCTAGTGAATTAAGTGCTGAACAAAAACATAAATTATACAAATTTCTTGGACAAAATCGTGATATCTTTGCTAAAGATTTATCAGAACTTGGAGAGACAAATCTGCATCAACACATTATCGATACAGGAAATGCAAAGCCAGTCAGTTCAGGTCCTTACAGACAGACACCAGAAAAGCGTAAAATTTTACACAAGTTGATCAAGGAAATGGAGGAATCAGGCGTCGTTGAGGAAAGTATTTCGCCATGGCACAGCCCTGTGGTACTAGTCAAAAAACCTAACAATGAATGGAGGTTCGCAGTGGACTACAGGAAGGTCAATGCCGTGACACAGCCGATGTCCTTCCCCATTCCACACATGACAGACGTTTTTGATACTCTAGCCGATGCGAAAGCCTCTGTCTATTCGACACTAGATCTGCGCTCAGGATTTTGGCAAGTTCCACTTCATGAGTCAACGAAACACAAAAGTGCATTTATAACAGACCAGGGAATCTTCCAGTTCCGACGGCTCAGCTTTGGACTTGTGAATGCCCCAATGACATTTCAGAGTCTTATGACCAAAGTGCTAAAAAACCTGAACTTCAAAATTGCTCTTGTTTATATCGATGATGTGCTCGTATTTTCAAAAGACTTTGATGAACACTTACACCATTTAGACTTAGTTTTTACCAATCTTAGAGAAGCCAATCTTAAATTACATCCTGCAAAGTGCAAATTTGGAACTCAATCAGTTAAATATTTAGGCCACATTGTGACAAAAGATGGAATAAAAGTGCTACCAGAAAATACTGATAAGATCAAAAATGCAGAACGACCAAAGAATGCTAAGCAAGTAAAACAGACATTAGGAATTTTTGGGTATTATAGAAAATTTGTGATGAACTATGCTAAAATAGCCAAACCATTAACTAACTTACTAAAGAAAGACATTAAATTTGAATGGACAGATGAATGTGAAAATGCCTTCCAACTATTGAACAAAAGTTAATTACAGCACCCATATTAAGGTACCCAGACTTCAACAAAGATTTCATCCTAGCAGTAGATTCCTCAGAATATTCAATTGGATACGTGCTTTCGCAAATGCATGAAGGAAGAGAGCATCCAACTGTTTCGGAGGAAGAGCCTGCACAACAATGAACTTCGGTGGCACATTACGGATAAAGAAGGTCTTGCCTTGGTAGAAGGAATACAACATTTTAGACACTACCTTGCTGGAAGAAAATTTACAGTATTCACTGACAACGTCTCTGTTAAATATCTCCAGAAAATCAAGGACTGTCAAGGTCGTCTAGGCCGTTGGAGTATCCTTCTTCAAGCATACCAGTTTGACATCCAGCACCGTTCAGGTTCAACAAATTGCAATGCCGACTTTTTGTCAAGACAGCGTTACCAAGACTCAACCCCACCAGCCTCTAGTGAGTTAGCAGACCACATTGGCTCCATACAAAAAGACAACAGGGAATACACACAGGTGACACTTGTGTACCCAGGTGAAGATGAAGAGACTGTTATGGCAGCTCTGACCACAGATGAAGCCACAGCTCCTGAAGCAGGTTCATTCCCAGACTTGGCCAAGCATCAGAGAGAATGTCCCGACTTCAGAGACATCTATAATTATCTTGCCAATCACAAAGTCCCAGAAGATCCGCACAAGGCCAGAACAGTAGTTGCAGAATCTTACAACTATGAGCTGGTTGACAACGTCCTGCAGCACTTCTACTCCAGACGTGGAAAACAAGTGCCACTGGAGGAACGACTCGTCATGCAGATCGCGATTCCAAGAATCCTAAGGGACGACGTGCTGAAACAATATCACGACTGTATCGCAGGTGGTGGTCATCAAGGATTTGAAAGGACTTACGCATCACTTCGTAACAAATACTACTGGCCCTCAATGTATGAAAACATAAGGCAGTATGTTAAGACTTGCGAAGTATGCCAACAGTCAAAGAGAGCTTTCAACTCCAAACCTCCTCCACTACAACCACAGCCCATTGATGACGTCTTCAGCAGATGGCAAATGGACATCCTAAGTGGACTACCAACCCCGAAGGACAAGTATAAGCACATCTTGCTTGTAGTAGACAGCTACTCCAAATGGGCAGAATGCTTTCCACTCCGAACACAGACTTGTGAGGAAGTTGCAAGTGTTCTATTCAAAGAGATTATCAACAAGATATGGTGCCCGAGAGTACTACTGAGTGATAGAGGGAAGAACTTCATGTCTAACCTGGTAAAAGCCTTGTCAGAACTGTTCAACATCAAGCAATCCTTTACAAGTGCCTATCATCCGATGACCAATGGATTAGTGGAATCAAAGAATTCATATATTCTGCAAGCCTTCCGAGCATATTGTAAAGGACAACAAGATGACTGGCCAGACCTTTTACCTGGTATCATGATGGCATATCGTTCTACTCCAGCTACACAGTCAACCGACTTCAGTCCGTTCTTTCTTCTCTACGGCAGAGAGATGCGACTACCTATCGACGCAGTACTTCAGCCAAAAGATCATCTACCCCAAAGCTACAAGGTGCATATTGGGAGAATTTTGCAGAATCTCGAAATCTGTAGGAAAATTGCCAATGAAAATATTCAGCGTGCTCAAAAGAAGTATAAGTACCAACATGACAAGTATTCTAAGCCACCTGAATACAGACCAGCCCAGAGAGTATGGTTGTACTGCACCAAAGTACCAACAGGCAAAGCACCGAAACTGCATCGTAAATGGGTCGGACCATACTATATTACCATGACTGGACCAAACTACACATACAAGTTGCGTCATGTGAGAACTAACAAAGAGGTAAAGTCATTGGTGAATGCTATGCGACTGAAGCCATACTTTGACCCAGAGAGTAGACCAACAAACCCGCCAGCAGAGCTAGAAAATCAAGATGATGAGCTGAATCCAGAGGAGATTCATGACAGTAATCAGCTGAGAAATGCAGCAAGAGAAAATCAAAATGAAAACAGAAATAATGAACATAGAAATGAAGATGTCCAGAGAG
This sequence comes from Mercenaria mercenaria, assembly GCF_021730395.1. Lineage (NCBI taxonomy): Eukaryota > Metazoa > Mollusca > Bivalvia > Venerida > Veneridae > Mercenaria > Mercenaria mercenaria. The sequence continues at coordinate 32,899,763 of NC_069372.1, read as the reverse complement.
ACAGACGAAATAATAGCCAAAAGAACAAATGTGAATGAAAACAGTAGAAATACGAGGCCAGGAGCCAAGAATGATAATAGCAGCAGAAAACAGATTAACAGTAATATAAATGAACAGAGGCAAGAAGCCCAGAATGACAGAAATAAAGGTAACAGAAACCAAAGAAATGAAGAACAGGAGCAAAAGAAAGAAAATCTGAAAAAGAAAAGAAGCAAAGCTGATGAGACGAAAAAGTCTAAAGCCAAAAATGACGGTAAACAGAAAACAAAAACAGACAATACGACAAAAAGTGAAAATAACAGAAATGGAGCTCAGAAGAAAAAATATATAGAAAGAACAAAGGAAGAAATGAAAAGGGAACATAGAAATGTAAACAAAACCAGTCAGAATGCTAGCAGACACAAAACAAATGAAAAAGGACCCACCAAAAATGAAACAAAGAAACAGCACACTCAACAGACACCAAGCTCACAGACAACACAGGACCAGCCAGATATTACGCCAAAGTGCAAAGACTGCCAAAGAGGAAAATGCCAGCCATTTAAGACAGAAGACATCAAGGCGATACAAGCATCGAGTCGTAGCAATGGAGCTTTATACTACAAAGTTAAGTGGCAAGACAATCATACAGAATGGCACTTCTCATGTAAGATTCCAGGTCACCTAATAAGAGAATTCCATGCCAACAGAACAATGTCTGGAAAGAAGAGAAAGAAACCTCTGCAACAAGGTCATAAATTCTTTGAGGAAGTTAAGTCAGCACAAATAAATTCAGCATCTTTAGAAACTGAAAACAAATTTCAACAAAAGTTAGTAGGAATGAAATTTATATGTGGAAGACCATACTTTTTGATCCAATACGGTACCAAAGCACCAGAAATTAGAACTATCACAGCAGCATATGACTTTGCTAGAGATTTATTATCTAAACTTGAAGATTGGAAACAAAAGACAGAAACAGAGGAGAAAATAGAATACATTCGAAACAAGCAAAGTAGAACTTTACATCAACTGAATCAAAAGAAGTCAAATGATTATTACATGTGTATCCAAGTAAATAACATTCATGAACTATCAATAGATCAGAATGACCAAATACAGTGTTTAGTGGACTTCAGAAATCCAAATATTGCACCAGAATGGCAGGATCTCAATTACATTCCTCCTGGATGTTACAATGAATTGATCAGTACTTTAAAAAGAAGCTACAGAAAATTTGTAGGTTAAATGTTATGAATCGTGGAGATAATTTAAGAACAGCTCATGTCAAATCCTATTTCTTAAATTTTTGTTAAATGTTTCAATTTTTCTATGAAATTACTTCTACATAAGGTGGACTGATCTTAGGTATTTTAAAGGTATTATATCTGTTTAAAAGTGCTATTTTGATATGGTTTGAAACCCATCTAATCAACCCCAACCTTTATTATATCTGACATTAGCAAAACAATATTTTGGAAAATATGTGTAATTTTGTGGACAGATATTTTTTTACATCATTGTCTCTTAACTGTAATGATTTTGATTCACATTTAATTTCCGGAGGGTTCCACCTAGTTGTCTGTTTGTTAAATATTAGTTTAATGTAAAATTACTCATCCTAGAGTTAGAGCACTTGTGAGTTATACAGCAGCTGGGCTTGACCCTTAAACTGCTGCTTGACAGTGCAACTTGATGGATGGACTTGATGTTAAGGTTTAAAATTATTTTTTTATTAATAGTGAATATCCTCCAAACTATCTGGTAATGCCAATGCAATATAAATAGTATAAAACTGGTCACCTTTAATCAGGTGTATGTGGGTCATGTGCAAATAAATTTTGCACTCGGGTAAACTAACTTTTATTCTTAAACATAAATTTCTTGAACTTCATAAATATCAGTATGCTAATATGACAGTGACAAAATAGAGAGAACAAACAGTAAACCATGGCATATAAGGTGTGAAACAGGAACATTGACTGGTGATGTGATCTGAACAAAGCAGGAACAGTAACTATACTGTGAGTCTAAGAGAACATAATTTAAACAGGAACATTGACTGGTGATGTGATCTAAACAAAGCAAGAACAGTACCTATACTGTGTGTCTAAGAGAACATAATTTAAACATGTGCTTTATAATTCATGCATGAACTGTACAAATATGTGTAAATAATTCCTGGGAATGATCATTTTCAACATTAAATTTTGTAAATATAAGTTGACCTTGCCGTGTGATATTATAAATATGATATGTATGTTTTAATGTAATATTGCACTAAGTTTGAGGACGAACTAAATTAAGGAGGGGGGTACTGCCACCGTGGGCACATTGCACCCCAAGTTTTTATAATAATAAAATAATAAAAATAGTAAAATTGTAAAATATAATGAAACTGGATAAATTTTGTATATAATAATAGTTGTATGATTAAGGTTGTATGTGAGTGTGTATGTCATTTAAGTATATTATGTTTCATTTAAAATGTTTATTTTCAGATGTATTGTATTTTATTCCAAAAGATTTTTATAGAAGTTAATTTTGATTAACTGACAGCTTTGGCAGGAAACCCTTTTATTCTAAAGATCTTTGAACATAAAGGAATTAAGCCTTAAGCCAGATTGGCAATTTTACAGCTTGGACACTATCTTTGTTGGTTGAATCTTTTTGATTATCTAATTGATAAGGTGTGAAGCCATAAGGCAATTTTACTGTCCAGCTTTCTTAAGTAATTAGATTATGTTGTGACATTTTTATTGGTCAGTTTTTATCTTGTAATTCTGAAATTTTATTGGTTACTATTCATTAGAAATTTCATTGGTTATAATATCAAATATTTCATTGGTTGTTATGCTTAAGCTAGAATTTTGCTAAGTAACACAATTTCAGTCTTGGTAAAACGTTTGACAAGAAAGCATTGAAAATTTATTCTTTATCTTCACCCAAAGGAAAACTTAAACTGGAAGTAAAATAATGTTAAATAATTTAAGTTAAATTGTCAGAAACAGTTAATGAACATTTGTGATTGTGATAATGCTAAAGGAACATTTACATTGTTAGAACTTACAATTTCATGTTGGACATTTTACTTTATTACAAAAATAAAAGGAATTTGAATCAAGAGACATTTCATAGTTGTAACTTCTAAGAGTTCGAATGTCTGCTTCTACACTCTATTCATTGGAAGTAGAGTGGACCCCGTGACCGGACAGCTCTTTGGGCATAGAGACAATACAGGGACTTCCACAGGACCTCAGTTAATTCCCCAAGTAACTACCGGTACCGCCACAGCTCTACCGTAGGTCTTGGTCCCTACTGACAGTGCTTAAGGGGTTACACCTGAGCCCTATCAGTGTTATAGGATAAACAAAGTATAAGGGCACGCCGCCCCCCAGAGACCCAAGGAACGGCCCGGTCGCAGATAGAAGGACAGACAGAAGAGTGGATCAATAATAACATGTCTCCTCAAAATGTTTGCGGAGTAATAATTTCTGTCCAGTATAACATAATATCAAAGAATAATATATTAACAAATTATATGAAAAAAAGTCCTGGATTTCAAAATATTGTAACGCTGTCATGGAATTAAAGTATATAATATGTCATGGTGAAATGTTTAGAGATCACTTGGATCATTTTTAGCACCTGAAAAATATAGACTGCTATCTTTGATAGCTCAAATTCTAGCAGAACCTAAAATATTGAACATGCTTAGAATATCTGCTTATATAAATACTATAACAACATTCATTTAATGCTGTTTGTAAAAGACATTGTGACTAGAGATTGCTTTCAGTAAAAGCACATGTCTCCCTATATTGCTTCATTTTAAACAAAAAGGTGAACTAATATGAGTAATATCCAGCCATATATCAAACACATTTTGTGATACAAATGTTTAAAAAAAACTAGAATTGTGTCCATAGGAAACAGATGCCTCCACATACTGCACCATCCTCTAAATAGCAACTAATTCAGCATGGAAATATACACTAACACTGGTATTACACATTCCTAAAAGGCTGGTTCTAATTTAGCATGGAAATATACACTAACACTGGTATTACACATTGCTAAAAGGCTGGTTCTAATTTAGCATGGAAATATACACTAACACTGGTATTACACATTGCTAAAAGGCTGCTTCTTTATGGGATAGGAAGGCCACAAAACAACTACCTAACCTAAAATGATATTTAATCATTGAAATCATTTGTTAACAAGAGGGTCATGATAACCCTGGATCGCTCACCTGAGTAATATGAGCTACATGTTTCAAATGTCAACCTGATGATAAAATATTAAGAAAGTCAGCAGGTCATATTCATGGTTAATGAAATTCAGTTTTACGATTGATGTGCAAAACTGTGTATGTCATCAAAATTTCAAGGCTGTTAAAAAACAAGAAAGTAGGTCAGTAGACATGTCTCCCTATATTGCTTCATTTTAAACAAAAAGGTGAACTAATATGAGTAATATCCAGCCATATATCAAACACATTTTGTGATACAAATGTTTAAAAAAAACTAGAATTGTGTCCATAGGAAACAGATGCCTCCACATACTGCACCATCCTCTAAATAGCAACTAATTTAGCATGGAAATATACACTAACACTGGTATTACACATTGCTAAAAGGCTGGTTCTAATTTAGCATGGAAATATACACTAACACTGGTATTACACATTGCTAAAAGGCTGGTTCTAATTTAGCATGGAAATATACACTAACACTGGTATTACACATTGCTAAAAGGCTGCTTCTTTATGGGATAGGAAGGCCACAAAACAACTACCTAACCTAAAATGATATTTAATCATTGAAATCATTTGTTAACAAGAGGGTCATGATAACCCTGGATCGCTCACCTGAGTAATATGAGCTACATGTTTCAAATGTCAACCTGATGATAAAATATTAAGAAAGTCAGCAGGTCATATTCATGGTTAATGAAATTCAGTTTTACGATTGATGTGCAAAACTGTGTATGTCATCAAAATTTCAAGGCTGTATCTTAAAAAACAAGAAAGTAGGTCAGTAGATCATATTACTTGGGGTCATCAGGTAATTATAATTAAACAGTCTTGGAAATAGGACCAGATGATTTTTTAAGTATGATTTTTTAAAGTATTTTTTCCTATATAACTCGCATAATAACTAAGTAAACCCAGGGCGGGGCCTCTTTTAACCACAGGGGCATAATTTGAACCATTTTGGTAGAGGACTACTAGACAATGCATCATACCAAATATCAAAAGCCTAGGTCATATGGTTTCAGACAAGAAGATTTTTGAAGTTTTTTCCTATATAAGTCTATATAAAACTTGAAACCCCCAGGTCAGAGCCTCTTTTCACCCCAGGAGTACAATTTGAACAATTTTGGTTGAGGACCATAAGACAATGCTACAAACCAAATATCAAAGGTCTAAGTGTTGTGGTTTCAGAGAAGAAGATTTTTAAACTTTTTTTTGCTCACCTGTCACAAAGTGACAAGGTGAGCTTTTGTGATCGCGCGGTGTCCGTCGTCCGTCCGTGCGTGCGTGCGTCCGTAAACTTTTGCTTGTGACCACTCTAGAGGTCACATTTTTCATGGGATCTTTATGAAAGTTGGTCAGAATGTTCATCTTAATGTATCTAGGTCAAGTTCGAAACTGGGTCACGTGCCATCAAAAACTAGGTCAGTAGGTCTAAAAATAGAAAAACCTTGTGACCTCACTAGAGGCCATATATTTCATAAGATCTTCATGAAAATTGGTCAGAATGTTCACCATGATGATATCTAGGTCAAGTTCGAAACTGGGTCACGTGCCTTCAAAAACTAGGTCAGTAGGTCTAAAAATAGAAAAAACCTAGTGACCTCTCTAGAGGCCATATTTTTCTTGGGATCTGTATGAAAGTTGGTCTGAATGTTCATCTTGATGATATCTAGGTCAAGTTCGAAACTGGGTCACATGCGGTCAAAAACTAGGTCAGTAGGTCTAAAAATAGAAAAACCTTGTGACCTCTCTAGAGGCCATATATTTCATGAGATCTTCATGAAAATTTGTCAGAATGTTTACCTTGATGATATCTAGGTCACGTTGGAAAGTGGGTCACATGCCGTCAAAAACTAGGTCAGTAGGTCAAATAATAGAAAAACCTTGTGACCTCTCTAAAGGCCATACTTTCATGGGATCTGTATGAAAGTTGGTCTGAATGTTCATCTTGATGATATCTAGGTCAAATTTGAAACAGGGTCATGTGCGGTCAAAAACTAGGTCAGTAGGTCTAAAAATAGAAAAACCTTGTGACCTCTCTAGAGGCCATACTTGGGAATAGATCTCCATAAAAATTGGTCAGAATGTTCACCTTGATGATATCTAGGTCAAGTTTGAAACTGGGTCACGTGCCTTAAAAAACTAGGTCAGTAGGGCAAATAATGAAAAAAACCTTGTGACCTCTCTAGAGGCCATACTTTTCATGGGATCTGTATGAAAGTTGGTCTGAACGTTCATCTTGATGATATCTAGGTCAAGTTTGAAACTGGGTCAACTGCGGTCAAAAACTAGGTCAGTAGGTCTAAAATTATTAAAATCATTTCACCTCTCTAGAGGCCATATTTTTCAATGGATCTTCATGAAAATTGATCTGAATGTTCACCTTGATGATATCTAGGTCAGTTTCGAAACTGGGTCACTTGCAGTCAAAAACTAGGCCAGTAGGTATAAAAATAGAAAAACCTTGTGACCTCCCTAGAGGCCATATTTTTCATGAGATCTTCATGAAAATAAGTTAGAATGTTTACCTTGATGATATCTAGGTAAAGTTCAAAACAGGGTCACGTACCTTCGAAAACTAGGTCAATAGGTCAAATAATAGAAAAACCTTGTGACCTCTCTAGAGACCATATTTTTCAATGAATCTTCATGAAAATTGGTCAGAATTTTTATCTTGATAATATCTAGGTCAAGTTCAAAACTGGGTACATGAGCTCAAAAACTAGGTCACTATGTCAAATAATAGAAAAATTGATGTCATACTCAAAACTGGGTCATGTGGGAAGAGGTGAGCGATTCAGGACCATCATGGTCCTCTTGTTCCTATTAAGTCTATGTAAAATTTGGGACCCCTGGGGTGGGGCCATATTTGACCCTAGGGGGATATTTTAACAATCTTGGTAGAGGACCACTAGATAATGCTACATACCAAATATCAAAGGCCTAGGCCATGTGGTTTTGTACAAGAAAATTTTCAAAGTTTTCCCTATATCAGTCTAAATAAACCATGTGACGCCCCGGGGCGGGGCCATATTTGACCCTAGGGGGATAATTTGAATAATTTTGGTAGAGGACCATTAGATGATGCCACACACCAGATATCAAAGCCCTAGGCCCTGTGGTTTTGGACAAGAAGATCTTTAAAGTTTTTCCTTTCGGTTGCCATGGCAACCAGAGTTCTGCATGGAATTCAATTCTTTGAACAATTTTGAAAGGGGGCCATCCAAGGATCATTCCTGGGAAGTTTGGTATAATTCTGCCCAGTGGTTTCCAAGAAGAAGATTTTTTTAGAAAATGTTGACGGACGCACGACGCATGGCTGACGACGCACGACGGACATTGAGCGGTCACAAAAGCTCACCATGAGCCTTTGGCTCAGATGAGCTAAAAACTAATCTAATAATAGATTAGTAGTAGCAAAATTGATCTTTCAGGGGCAATAACTTCACCAAAATCCATTTAAACCATAAACTGCTAACAATTTGCAAACTCTGCATAATTATGTACAAAGTTTGGTTTAAATCCCACACGTAGCATTACTCACATAATTTGATTATTTCGGTTTAAGGTTTCAGTATAATTCATAATATATACAAGAGCTGTCTGTTGATAGTGTGCTCAACTATTCAAAGAATTGATGGAAGTGTGGGGTCGAAATATTACCAGAGATTTTCACACAAAAGAAAAAAAAATAGATAAGACAAACAATGTACCTGCATTTGTGGATTTGGATAAGTCTGCACTATACGGCAATGTGTGACCATGATGGTAAGCAAGTGTTCAAAGTTTCAAAGCCATATATCAAACAGTTTAGATAAAATACGGAATGGTAAGCGAAACTTAACTAATTTCTATGTCAAGAAAGGGCCAGAGTTTAGCTCCCTTGCTTGGCGCTCAGCATTAAAAGGGAAATTGGCCTCCTCTCATACCCTCGTGGCGATGGATTCCATCAGGAATGAGGTGTCGAGAGTGATTAATTTAAGTTGTAGAACTTCCTTCACAATCGACCTAAAATAAATTATGTATAAACTAAGAAAGGGCCATAACTGAGCTAAAGTCCTTGTCCTAGTTATGTAGTCTTGCCAACATATGTAGCTATGATGGTAAACAAGTGGTCAAAGTTTCAAAGCCATATGACAAACAAGTTAAGCAAATTATGGACTGGTATGAAAAGTTTAACTGATTTCCAGGTCCAAAAAAGGGCCATAACTCAGCCAAAATACTTGACTTGAGTTATGTACTCTTGCCTACAGACCAAAATCATGATGATAAGCATGTGTTCAAAGTTTCAAAGCCACATGTCAACTAGTTTTGACAAAATGTGGACTCTTACGAGAACTGAACCAATTTCCAAGTCCAAAAAGGGCCATAATTCAGCCAAAATAGTTGACAGAGTTATGTACTCTTGCCTACAAATGGACATCATGATAATAAACAATTGTTCAAAGTATCAAAGCCACATGTCAAATAATTTTGACAAAACAAAAATTGTACCAATTTCCAAGTCCAAAAAGGGCAATAATTCAGCCAAATTAGTCGACAGTTATATACTCTTGCCTACAAATAGAGACTTTTATAACTAACAAGTGATAAAAGTTTTAAAGCCATATGACAAACACTACACAAAATGTGAACTGGTACGAAAAACTTACCGAAGATTTGTAAGTTAGAAGGGGCCATAATTCAGCCAAATCCTTGATGGAGTTATGTACTCTTGCCTAAAACTGGACATGATGATGATACACAAGTGTTGGAAATTTCAAAGCTTTATCTCAAAAGACTTTGACAAAATGTGGATTGGTACGAAAAACTTAACCAAGTGTGACGCCAACGCCGACACCGTAGTGAGTAGAATAACTCTACTTATTAGTCAAGCTAAAAAATAGTTATATTAATTCTTAAACAAAGGCTGTTTGTAACACACATATGCCCCTATGAGGTAAGTGAATATAAAAATGTTGTATGCTGTGACCCTGATGTTTGACCAAACCGCCTAAACAACAACAGGCATCATCTACTGACTACAGGCAACCATCCTAAGAAGTTTGATCTCAGGGTCACTGTGACTTACTGACCCCAAAGCTATAAGTGTCATCAACTAGCCACAGGCAATCAGGGCCTAAGAAATTAGCTGACCACAGGTCAAAACATTCTTTAGTCATTCAGCAATAACTGTTTTCAGTCTCAAGTTCACTACAACCCAGACCTTTGACATTCTGACTTCCAAAACTACTGACCACAGGCAATCTTCCTATGAAGTTTGGCAACTATAGGCCAAAGTATTCTTTTGTTAACTAGTGGAAAATATTTTCAGTCTCAATGAAACTGTGATCTTGACCTGTGCCTATAAAAACTGTAAGTGCCATCTACTGACTACAGGTTATCACCCTATGTAGTCTGGAGACTGTAGGCCAAGGCAGTCTGTATTTATTAAGTGGAGATCGTTTTCAGACTCCAGGTCAGTCTGACCTTGACCTTTTACCTACTGACCTCAACACAATAAGGGTCATTTGTTGACCAAAGAAAAGCACCTAATGAAGTCTGACCATTGTGAGATCATGCATTCTCTAGTTATTGATTGTAAACCAAACGGTATATCAACAAACAGACCGACAATGAGCATAACATTCTAACATGGCTCGATTTGATTGCCAGTCCAGAATAATATTTATTAAAGTATTTCAATGAACATGTAAGAATGAAAACAAGGCCTTCTTGTGGTTTATCGTCTAATTTACCATGGTTCATCAGTCAGACGCTTCAATATTTAACCACTCAGGCTAACACCCTTGTGCCTCAATTCCTACACATCTGAACTCTGAACCGTGGTAAATTAGATAAACTGCTTCAAAGCCTTGATTATTTGTTAAAAATACCCCCTCTTCTTCTATGGGAGCATCAGCTACATAACAGTCTAATATTATGTAAAAGGTTAATAAATCCCTTTATTTTATAGCTGCAGGTAGCTTATAACGCTATCAAGTTAAATAAATTATACTCCATCTAATTTGTTCTTAAGCTTTCAATAGAACAAATATACAAAAAAATCTATCAATCAAAAACACACATAAAATAAAGAAATATATTTTCTTAAAAGTATTTCTAAAAGCAGAAGAAAAATTCTTATCATTATCAACTTCAGAATTTAAGTAAAAGACAAAGCTTCTATATTTTACACAATGTACACACAGTGTACACAGTTTTTACAACATAGGAGAGATTTATACAGTATAGAAGTTTTGGCAAAGTAATACTGTTAACAGTATAGTTCTGTCACTAATATGTTAATTTTACTTTGTATGGTATAGAAGTTTTGTCAATTAAGTTGCAAACAAAATAAATACAGACTGTAATTGACAACCTATAAATGTTTAAGACAGGACAATTTATAACTTGACCACACTATACCAAATTTGCAGAAATGGATGTATTTCCTCCAGCTATCAGTTTAGGACGATGTGGATGCCTTTGATGTATTACCCTCTGCCAACAATCCTTTTATATGTTGCTGTATGAAAAATAACTGAAACACAACCATTGAAATAATTGTCATTTTTAGCTCACCTGTCACATAGTGACAAGGTGAGCTTTTGTGATCACGCAGCGTCCGTCGTCCGTCCGTGCGTCAGTCCGTCCGTCCGTCCGTAAACTTTTGCTTGTGACCACTCTAGAGGTCACATTTTTTATGGGATCTTTATGAAAGTTGGTCAGAATACAACCCTGTATCTAGGTCAAGTTCGAAACTGGGTCATGTGCCATCAAAAACTAGGTCAGTAGGTCTAAAAATTGAAAAACCTTGTGACCTCTCTAGAGGCATATATTTCACAAGATCTTCATGAAAATTGGTCAGAATGTTCACCTTGATGATATCTAGGTCAAGTTCGAAACTGGGTCACATGCCGTCAAAAACTAGGTCAGTAGGTCAAATAATAGAAAAACCTTGTGACCTCTCTAAAGGCCATATTTTTCATGGGATCTGTATGAAAGTTAGTCAGAATGTTCATCTTGATGATATCTAGATCAAGATCGAAACTGGGTCACATGTGATTAAAAACTAGGTCAGTAGGTCTAAAAATAGAAAAACCTTGTGACCTCGCTAGAGGCCATATTTTTCATGGGATCTGTATGAAAGTTGGTGTGAATGTTCATCTTGATGATATCTAGGTCAAGTTCGAAAGTGGGTCACATGCCTTCAAAAACTAGGTCAGTAGGTCAAATAATAGAAAAACCTTGTGACCTCTCTAGGGCCATATTTTTCATGGGATCTGTATGAAAGTTGGTCTGAATGTTCATCTTGATGATATCTGGGTCAAGTTCGAAACAGGGTCATGTGCGGTCAAAAACTAGGTCAGTAGGTCTAAAAATAGAAAAACCTTGTGACCTCTCTAGAGGCCATACTTGTGAATGGATCTCCATAAAAATTGTTCAGAATGTTCACCTTGATGATATCTAGGTCAAGTTCGAAAGTGGGTCACGTGCCTTCAAACAAGAGGGCCATGATGGCCCTATATCGCTCACCTGAGTAGAGTTGCTTGCTTGAACAAATTTCTTAGCTAAAGCTTTAAGATCTAGGCCTTCTGGTTTATTTTTAGCAAATTTATGAAGATTTCCCTATGTACAATCAAGTAACCCCTGGGGCTGGGTCAATTTGACCCTGGGGGTCAAGATTTGAACAAATTTTGTAGCGGTCCACTAGGCAATGCTACATGTCAAATATCTAAGCTCTAGGCCTTCTGGTTTATTTTTAGAAAATTTTGAAGATTTTTCTATGTACAATCAAGTAACCCCATGGGACGGGGTCAATTTGATCCCGGGGATCATGATTTGAACAAATTTTGTAGAAGTCTAATAGGCAATGCTACATATCAAATATCTAAGATTTTCCTATATAAAATCAAGTGACCCCTGGGGCGGGGGTCAATTTTGACCCCGGGGTCATGATTTGAACAAATTTTGTAGAGGTCCACTAGGCAATGCTACATGTCAAATATCTAAGCTCTAGGCCTTCTGGTTTATTTTTAGAAAATTTTGAAGATTTTTCTATGTACAATCAAGTAACCCCATGGGACGGGGTCAATTTGAACCCGGGGGTCATGATTTGAACAAATTTTGTAGAGGTCCACTAGGCAATGCTACATGTCAAATATCTAAGCTCTAGGCATTCTGGTTTATTTTTAGAAAATTTTGAAGATTTTTCTATGTACAATCAAGTAACCCCACGGGACGGGGTCAGTTTGACCCCGGGGGGTCATAATTTGAAAATTTTTTGTAGAAGTCTATTAGGCAATGCTACATGTCAAATATCTAAGATCTAGGCCTTCTGGTTTATTTTTAGAAAATTTTTGAAGATTTTCCTATATAAAATCAAGTGACCCCTGGGGCGGGGTCAATCTTGACCCTGGGGGTCATGATTTGAACAAATTTTGTAGAGGTCCACTAGGCAATGCTACATGTCAAATATCTAAGCTCTAGGCCTTCTGGTTTATTTTTTAATTTTTTTTGAAGATTTTCCTATAGAAATCTATGTAAAATAAAGTGACCCCTGGGGCGGGGTCAATTTTTATCCCGGGGTCATGATTTGAACAATTTTAGTAGAGGTCCACTAGGCAATGCTACATGTCAAATAACTAAGCTCTAGGGCTTCTGGTTTCTGAGAAGAAGATTTTTTAAGATTTTCCTATGTAAAATCAAGTGACCCCTTGGGCGGGGTCAATTTTGACCCCGGGGTCATGATTTGAACAAAATTGGTAGAGGTCCACTAGGCAATGCTTCACACCAAATATCTAAGCTCTAGGGCTTCTGGTTTTTGAGAAGAAGATTTTTAAAGTTTTTCCTTTCGGTTGCCATGGCAACCAGAGTTCTGCATGGAATTCAATTCTTTGAACAATTTTTAAAGAAGACCATCCAAGGAACATCCCTGTGAAGTTTCATCAAAATTGGCCTGTTGGTTTAGGAGGAGATGTTGTTTAAAGGAAAGTGTGGACGGACGACGGACGGACGGACGGACGGACGGACGCCGGACGGTGAGCGATCACAATACCTCACCCTGAGCACTTTGTGCTCAGGTGAGCTAAAAATAGGTCAGTAGGTCAAATAATGAAAAAACGTTGTGACCTCTCTAGAGGCCATATTTTTCATGGGATCTGTATGAAAGTTGGTGTGAATGTTTATCTTGATGATTTATAGGTCAAGTTTGAAACTGGGTCAACTGCAATCAAAAACTAGGTCAGTAGGTCTAACAAGAGGACCATGATGGTCCTGAATCGCTCACCTATCCCCACATGACCCAGTGTTGAACTGAGTATGACGTCGTTATTTCTATTATTTGACATAGTGACCTAGTTTTTGAGCACATGTGACCTAGATATCATCAAGATAAAAAATTCTGACCAATTTTCATGAAGATCCATTGAAAAATATGGCCTCTAGAGAGGTCACAAGGTTTTTCTATTATTTGACCTAATGACCTAGTTTTTGAAGGCACGTGACCCACTTTTAAACTTGACCTAGATATCATCAAGGTGAACATTCTCACCAATTTTCATGAAGATCTCGTGAAAAATATGGCCTCTAGAGAGGTCACAAGGTTTTTCTATTTTTCGACCTACTGACCTAGTTTTTGACCGCACATGACCCAGTTACGAACCTGACCTAGATATCATCAAGGTGAACATTCTGACCAATATTCATTAAGAACTCATGAAAAATATGGCCTCTAGAGATCACAAGGTTTTTCTATTTTTAGATCTACTGACCTAGTTTTTAACCCTATGTGACCAAGTTTCGAACTTGATCTAGATATCATCAAGGTAAACATTCTGACCAATTTTCATGAAAATCCATTGAAAAATATGGCCTCTAGAGAGGTCACAAGGTTTTTCTATTTTTAGACCTACTGACCTAGTTTTTGACCGCACGTGACCCAGTTTCGATCTTGACCTAGATATCATCAAGCTGAACTTTCTGACCAATTTTCATGAAGATCCATTGAGAAATATGGCCTCTAGAGAGGTTACAAGGTTTTTCTATTTTTAGACCTAATGACCTAGTTTTTGATCCCACATGACTTAGTATCGAACTTGACCTAGATATCATCAAGGTGAACATTCTGACCAATATTCATGAAGATCTCATGAAAAATATGGCCTCTAGAGAGGTCACAAGGTTTTTCTATTTTTAGATCTACTGACCTAGTTTTTGACCCCACGTGACCCAGTTTCGAACTTGATCTAGATATCATCAAGCTGAACATTCTGACCAATTTTCATGAAGATCCATTGAGAAATATGGCCTCTAGAGAGATCACAAGATTTTTCTATTTTTAGACCTAATGACCTAGTTTTTGACCCAATGTGACCCAGTTTCGAACTTTACCTAGATATCATCAAGGTGAACATTCTGACCAATTTTCATGAAGATCCATTGAGAAATATGGCCTCTAGAGAGGTTACAAGGTTTTTCTATTTTTAGACCTACTGACCTTGTTTTTGATCCCACATGACTTAGTATCAAACTTGACCTAGATATCATCAAGGTGAACATTCTGACCAATATTCATGAAGATCTCATGAAAAATATGGCCTCTAGAGAGGTCACAAGGTTTTTCTATTTTTAGATCTACTGACCTAGTTTTTGACCCCACGTGACCCAGTTTCGAACTTGACCTAGATATCATCAAGCTGAACATTCTGACCAATTTTCATGAAGATCCATTGAGAAATATGGCCTCTAGAGAGATCACAAGATTTTTCTATTTTTAGACCTAATGACCTAGTTTTTGACCCCATGTGACCCAGTTTCGAACTTGACCTAGATATCATCAAGGTGAACATTCTGACCAATATTCATGAAGATCTCTTGAAAAATATGGCCTCTAGAGAGGTCACAAGGTTTTTCTATTTTTAGACCTACTGATCAGTTTTTGACCCCACGTGACCCAGTTTCGAACTTGATCTAGATATCATCAAGGTGAACATTCTGATCAATTTTCATGAAGATCTTGTGAAATATATGGCCTCTAGAGAGGTCACAAGGTTTTTCTATTTTTAGACCTACTGACCTAGTTTTTGATGGCACGTGACCCAGTTTCGAACTTGACCTAGATATCATCAAGGTGAACATTCTGACCAACTTTCATAAAGATCCCATGAAAAATGTGACCTCTAGAGTGGTCACAAGCAAAAGTTTACGGACGCACGACGGATGCCGCGCGATCACAAAAGCTCACCTTGTCACTTTGTGACAGGTGAGCTAAAAATAGAATAACCTTGTGACCTCTCTAGAGGCAATACCCTTGAATGGATCTTCATGAAAATTGGTCAGAATGTTCACCTTGATGATATCTAGGTCAAGTTTGAAACTGGGTCACTTGCCTTAAAAAACTGGGTCAGTGGGTCAAATAATAAATAAACCTTGTGACCTCTCTAGAGGCCATACTTTTCATGGGATCTGTATGAAAGTTGGTCTGAATGTTCATCTTGATGATATCTAGTTCAAGTTTGATACTGGGTCAACTGCGGTCAAAAACTAGGTCAGTAATTCTAAAATTATTAAAACCTTGTGACCTCTCTAGAGGCCATATTTTTCAATGGATCTTCATGAAAATTGGTCAGAATTTTTATCTTGATAATATCTAGGTCAAGTTCAAAACTGGGTCACATGAGCTCAAAAACTAGGTCACTATGTCAAATAATAGAAAAACGACATCGTACTCAAAACTGGGTCATGTGGGAAGAGGTGAGCAATTCAGGACCATCATGGTCCTCTTGTTTTAGTAAGGTTTTGGTATGCAAGTATTTTTATCCTAATTATCTATGCTGTAAATTTTTACTAACATAATATATTACAATTAAACAAATAAAATAATGATAAGTCATTAATGAGGGGCCTCGGTGGCACAGAAAATAAGGTCACTCACTTTGAACCACTTTCCCCTCATGTGGGTTCGAGCCTTGCTTGGGGAGTTGAATTCTCCCTATGAAGAAGCCATACAGGTCTCTGGTTCTACCAAGGTGCCAAAAATGTCTCAATAAATTTTAAATTCACTATATGGGTGTCCATGGGGCACTCATAATCCCACTTTTTGCCACTGTAAGAGTAGAATTTCTTAAGTTCGTATGTTACTTACTGGCAATGCACGACAAAGTAAACTTTCATAGTACCTTACCTTAGGATGTTAGACATTGAGTGGTGAGTGGGTGGGGGTGCACGCTCACATGCTGAACTTTTTAAGAAATGTGCAGCACAAACTAGGCCCTTTATGCATATTTTGACCAAGTAAAGGGCTATAACTCTGTTCTGGCCGAGACAAATCCCAAACAAAACCACAGGTGCACAAATTCACTTGCTGAATAACAATCCTGTGATGCTGAATTACTCTAGGTCAAATATACTCTAGGTTTTGAGATATGCATGACACTGGCCTACGGACAAGGGAAAACTCTCAAGTGCCCCCTCCCCCGAACATATTGGATCACTTTCATTAACCATAACAATGTCACGACAATAAATTAAACATATATTAGAAAACTTGTATCAAGAAAACAATATATTTATACAGAGACAAAATAGTGACTACCACTATAAATATTCCTTAACATGTTTGTGTATGTTATGCTAGATTAGTACCATAAAAACTTCTTTCGAACCTTACCATTTCATTTCTTTAAGTTCTTATCATTATATTCTTTCACCACATGCACTGTATCAATTTGCAAATACAGCTTCTAGACAGTAAGCTCTATATGTAGAAGACAAGACTATGAATTGAGCAAAGTGAACTGGCAGTTAGACATGAAGTAATTGTAAAGTTATCAGTTTCTTGCTGAGAACAGTTCTGTACTGGTACAGTTTATTTTTTTATTTTGTTTGGTTTAACGTCGCACTGACACAATTACAGGTCATATGGGGACGTTCCAGCTTTGGTGGTGGAGGAAGACCCCAGGTGCCCCTGCGTCCATTATTTCATCACGAGCGGTTACCTGGGTAGAACCATTGACCTTGCGTAAGCCAGCTGGATGACTTCCTCACATGAAGAATTCAACGCCCCGAGTGAGGCTCGAACCCACATCGATGAGGGGCAAGTGATTTGAAGTCAGCAACCTTAACCACTCGGCCCATGTGGCCAGGCCCCTTGTACATTCATAAACAACTTCAACGAAATCACCACTGTGACAGCAAATTTCCTAACTCTGCGAACATTTTCAAGGTATAGTGATCATGATAACACAATATAAATAGGGTTTAATTAAATATAGCAATAAACCCACATGAAACAAACAACATTTAACAAGTTACCTCTGTGCTTAAAGCCAAAAGTCTTCCTCCAATGAGTAGTACCAATAAGCTATATTGAGCAGATAAAGGTAGGCCTGTATAGTCGAGCAGAAATCCTGATGTCATTCCGTATATCCACAGCGGTAACACAAAGATTCCGGTTATAGCATAAGCTCCTACTGGTGTTTTAAAACCTAAATTAAAAAATAAGAAACCTTTTTAAAACAAGCATGCCTTCAACCACCATTTTACCACATGAGGAAGCTAACTTAATTGTGCTGATTGAAACTCACCTAAAATTCACAGCTTTACTGAACAATAAAAATGCAGTGAAAATATTTTAAAATCAGGACAGCAGTTTCTGAAGAGGAGATTTTATTAAGTCTTCCAAATAGTCATACAGGGAAAACTAGCATTTTCACCTGTCCACGTTTTTTAACAGAATGATTTAAAGGAATTTACCAGAAGGTCAGAATGATTTGAAGGAACAATCCGGTAACATGCATAATACTTAGTAAGACTTGCCACTGATCACTCCTGTAAGGTTTGGAGGAAATTATTTTCATACTGAGCCAGCAGTTTCAGAGGAGAAATGTTTCCATAAAGTCACATAGACAAAACAAGCCCAAGGCAGCCATGGTTTTTAACAAATCAACATGACTTGAAGGAATTTCTTATAGGGTCACCCAAAGAACATTGCTGTGAAATCATTTTGATACCGGGTTAGTGGTTTGAGAGGATAAAATTTTCAAAGTTTTCCATACAGTAATATAGGGAAAACTAAGCCCTGCCTGCAGGCAGCCATGTTTTCAATGGACAGAATTATTTGAAGAAATTTATTAGAGGGTCACCCAAGGAAAACTGCTGTGAAACTATTTGAAATCGAGTCAGTAGTGTTTCAGAGAAGAGGATTTTCAATATATGGAAAACTAGTCCCCTGGAGGCCATGTTTTAATGAAAAAGAATTATCTGAAGGAACTTGGTAAATAGTCATCCAAAAAACATTGCTGTAAAGTTATTTTGAATTTGTGCCAGTTTTTTCTGATAAGAAGGTCCCCCAGAAGACACAGCAATATAGGGAAGACTAGTCCCATCCCCACCCCACTCCCTTGGTGACCATGCTTTTCAACAATACAAAATGATTTGAAGGAAACTGTTCACCCAAGGAGCATTGTCATAAAACTATATTGAAATCATTCCAGCAGTTTCAAAGCAGAACATTTTCAAAATTTTCCATATAGTCATTTGGGGAAATTTAAGTATCGCCTCCAAGCAGCCATGTTTTTTTTTACAAAGAAACAGAATGTTTGAAGGGTAGAGTGTCATTCAGGAATATTTCTGGGAAATTATTTGAAAAATCAGGCAGCAGTTTTTGAAGAGATTATTTAAACTTTTCCATTTGGTTGTCATGGTAACCAGAATTCCATTAGGATGACCTAGATTTGAAGAACTCTGAAAGGAAACCATCCAAGGAACATTCCTGTGAAGTTTGGTTGAAACTGACTACATGTAGTAGTTAAGGGGTGATGTTCTAAAATAAATTGTGGATGACAACGGAAGAACAGACAATGGACAGAATCTGGGCAATGGACATTCAAAAATCCTAAAAGCTAAGTGCCCCTAGTTGAAGAAATTTAACTGAGGACTTTGTAGGAATGCTACAATCTAATTTTGATGAAAACCCATGATACCCTTGATGAGAAAATGTTGATTACAGGTTTTTCTACTTTTTGCTCTAGTGGCCCCTAAAAGAGGCACAGTGCCCCAAATTAAACAATTTTGGGAGAGGACTTTAAAATGACACTACTGATAAAGTCTGAAAATGATCCATCAAGCAGTTCAAGACAAAAAAGTTGCTTAAAGGTATTTCTACTTTCAGCTCTAATGACCCCTAAAATGGGCAGACTGCCTCCAATTGCAACAATACAGATGAGGCTCTTATAAAGATGCTACAGACCAAGTTCGTTGAGGTTCATGAGCAGTGGTTTATGTTTTTCTATGTTCAGCTGCAGCAGTCCCTAAAAAGAGGCTAATCATTAGAATTTGAGCAAATTTGGTGAAGGACCTTATAATGATGCCACATACCAACTTCAATGAAGATTCAAAAAGTGGTTCATGAGAAGAAGTCATTTAAACAAATTTCTATTCTAATCTCTAGCAGCCCTTAAAATGGCCAAACACACACATCTGAACTAATTTGGAAGAAGACCTTACAACGTCCACTAAAAGGGGCCAAGGGCTCCCATTGAATAAATTTGGAAGAAGACCTTAAAATGATGCAGACCAAGTTTGATGAAAATCCATGAAGTGGTCCATTACAAGAAGTCATCTGAAAGGCAGCTCTATATTAAGCTCTTGCCTGAAAGAGGTCAAGTATCCTCTATTTGTACAAATTTGGGAGAGGACCCGATAATGGAGCTATAGACTATTTTTCATGAAAATCCATCAAGCTGTTCATGAGAAGAAGATATTTAAAGTTCTTTTTTTAATTCTAACTCTTGCTGCTTCTAAAAGTTGTCAAGTGGAACCATTTGAACAAAATTGAGAGCAGACTTTGCAAGAATGCTACAGATCAAGTTGGAGATAAAAGGAGGATGGATAACAGATGGACGCCTGACACCTGAGGTGAGCTAAAAACAGTGTCACACAAACAAGTAACAAATGAAAAATTGGCAATTTTCTGCAGAAGACTTCACATCCAGGTTAAAAATAATTGTTGGGGATGCTTCCGTAGCATTTTATTGATGTAAACTTACATTCTAATGACAATTCTGTCCAACACTTATTGAAATAAATCCCAAATTTCTGATACACAATTTGAGGGGAGTTATTGTTGTCAAAACAGAGGAAAAATATATACTTTTCTGAGGAGAATTGGATAAAATTTCAGCCCCAAACTGGCTGGAAAACACACTTGTTCTTGGAATGTGTTTTTCCTGCTGGATAATAATGCTTGATTTTTCTGGGGTTTTTTTTTGTTTTTTTTTTAAGAAACCTCTCTTTAAGTATAATAAGAAGCTTCCTCTCAACAGTACCCTATGATCACTAAAGGAATGAATGTCATATTTTTTTGTTTTATACACTTGCAAAACCCGCAACCGAAGTACACATATCCGATAACGGCCTTCTGGCCGTTATCGTAGATATGTGTATGAGGTTTCAGGTTTTATGAGTGTGTAAAACAAACAAGAGGACCATGATGGTCCTGAACCGCTCACCTCTTCCCACATGACCCAGTTTTGAGTATGACATCATTATTTGACATAGTGACCTAGTTTTTGAGCTCATGTGACCCAGTTTTGAACTTGACCTAGATATTATCAAGATAAAAATTCTGACCAATTTTCATAAAAATCCATTGAAAAATATGGTCACTAAAGAGGTCACAAGGTTTTTCTATTATTTGACCTATTGACCTAGTTTTCGAAGGTACGTGACCCTGTTTTGAACTTGACCTAGATATCATCAAGATGAACATTCTCACTTATTTTCATGAAAATCTCATGAAAAATATGGCCTCTAGAGAGGTCACAAGGTTTTTCTATTTTTTTTACCTACTGGCCTAGTTTTTGACCGCATGTGACCCAGTTTCAAAACTGACCTAGATATCATCAAGGTGAACATTCAGATCAATTTTCATGAAGATCCATTCAAAAATATGGCCTCTAGAGAGGTCAAAAGATTTTAATAATTTTAGACCTACTGACCTGGTTTTTGACCGCAGTTGACCCAGTTTCAAACTTGACCTAGATATCATCAAGATGAACATTCAGACCAACTTTCATACAGATCCCATGAAAAGTATGGCCTCTAGAGAGGTCACAAGGTTTTTCTATTATTTGACCTACTGACCTAGTTTTTTAAGGCACGTGACCCAGTTTCAAACTTGACCTAGATATCATCAAGATGAACATTCTGACCAATTTTAATGGAAATCCATTCACAAGTATGGCCTCTAGAGAGGTCACAAGGTTTTTCTATTTTTAGACCGTCTGACCTAGTTTTTGTCCGCACATGACCCTGTTTAGAACTTGACCTAGATATCATCAAGATGAACATTCAGACCAATTTTCATACAGATCCCATGAAAAATATGGCCTTTAGAGAGGTCACAAGGTTTTTCTATTATTTGACCTACTGACCTAGTTTTTGAGAGAACGTGATCCACTTTCGAACTTGACCTAGATATCATCAAGATGAACATTCAGACCAACTTTCATACAGATCCCATGAAAAATATGGCCTCTAGAGAGGTCACAAGGTTTTTCTATTATTTGACCTACTGACCTAGTTTTTGAAGACACGTGACCCACTTTCAAACTTGACCTAGATATTATCAAGGTGAACATTCTGACCAATTTTCATGAAGATCTCTTGAAATATATGGCCTCTAGAGAGGTCACAAGGTTTTTCTATTTTTAGACCTACTGACCTAGTTTTTGACCGCACGTGACCCAGTTTTCAACTTGACCTAGATATCATCAAGATGAACATTCAGACCAACTTTCATACAGATCACATGAAAAATATGGCCTTTAGTGAGGTCACAAGGTTTTTCTATTATTTACCTACTGACCTAGTTTTTGATGGCATGTGACCCAGTTTCGAACTTGACCTAGATATCATCAAGATGAACGTTCTGACTAATTTTCATGAAGATCTTGTGAAACATATGGCCTCTAGAGAGGTGACAAGGTTTTTCTATTTTTAGACCTACTGACCTAGTTTTTGACCGCACGTGACCAAGTTTCAAAGTTGACCTAGATATCATCAAGATGAACATTCTGACTAACTTTCATACAGATCCCATGAAAAATATGGCCTTTAGAGAGGTCACAAGGTTTTTCTATTATTTGACCTACTGACCTAGTTTTTGATGGCACGTGACCCAGTTTCGAACTTGACCTAGATATCATCAAGGTGAACGTTCTGACCAATTTTTATGAAGATCTTGTGAAATATATGGCCTCTAGAGAGGTCACAAGGTTTTTCTATTTTTAGCCCTACTGACCTAGTTTTTGATGGCACGTAACCCAGTTTCGAACTTGATCTAGATATCATCAAGGTGAACATTCTGACCAATTTTCATGAAGATCTTGTGAAATATATGGCCTCTAGAGAGGTCACAAGGTTTTTCTATTTTTAGACCTACTGACCTAGTTTTTGAAGGCACATGACCCAGTTTCGAACTTGACCTAGATATCATCAAGATGAACATTCTGACCAAATTTCATAAAGATCCAATGAAAAATGTGACCTCTGGAGTGGTCACGAGCAAAAGTTTACGGACGGACGGACGCACGCACGCACGCACGCACGCACGGACGACGGACGACGGACACTGCGCGATCACAAAAGCTCACCTTGTCACTTTGTGACAGGTGAGCTAAAAACAAGAGGACCATGATGGTCCTGAATCGCTCACCTATCTCCACATGACCCAGTGTTCAACTGAGTATGACATCGTTATTTCTATTATTTGACATACAGTACAATCGCGTTCCTACGAAAAGCCAAGGGACTGGCCGTTTTTTCCGTAATATCGCATTTTCGTTCGAGCGCAGCATAGGAAATTTTGCTACACAGTACTTTGATATCTACACGTCGTAACCCGTGATATTTAAACATGTAAATTTCGTATCGGAGTACATGTACATGTATACAAATTTTATATGTACATCTGGGTCTACTACAAATCTTATTCGAATCCGAAGTGTAAAACGGGTTATTTTTTTTCTTCACTTTTTTATTCACTGTATATAAAACTTATACTGGGTACATTGTTGTACGAGAACAAAAATAGCAATTGCCTATTCCGATTCAGCTACCCTTAACTGAATTGTTTGGAATAATAAAACGACAATTTAGAGACGACCAGGACTTAAATATTTTTATCTTTTTCTGTAGCGATTGTTTTAGGCGTATAGATATCGAAACAAGTATGACTGATATGCCATCCGATCTGATAGTTAGAGAAGAAAAAATTAACCACTAAACAGCGTATGTGTTTCGAATTTTATTAAGTTTTCACACTTTAAGGTAGTTCTGCACGTTTGTTAAACCGGAAGTGATGACGTAACGTCATTTATCCGGAAAACGTGGAATAAAGCCTGGATTCGGCGTACGGAAATGAAAATCATTTTATGAACTAAAAGCAACCTATGAGTAACTTTATTACTATGGCACTAATACTGTTTTTCTAAAGTCAAAATATGACATTAAAACATCTGACACGTTAAAACTTCAAAATAATGCCTTAAAATTAGCGTGAAAAGTGCGGTTTACTTTAGTCATGATCAAATATCTCAAAATTAAGCACACGGACCTATACATTTTATTTCACCACATTATAGGCCATATGCCTATTTACAACTGTCGGAAGTTTCATTAAATTCTACATTGTAGAAAAATTTCTATTCGCGAAAATGTTATGAAAGTTATGATTTTCCCATAGACTTCCATTATGAAAAATTGCGCGAGGTCTATTTTTTTCAAATCTGTCTAGCAAAAAATCAAGCACACGACCCTATCTTTTTTATTTGCTGAATTTTCTAGGTATATTCTGAAGTTTTGAAATTTTTCAGAGTTTAATCAAATTCTACATTGCAGAAAAAATTTGGAACCAAACGTGCAGAACTACCTTAATAACTGTTTACGCCTAGCTAACTGATCGTGACACTTCACACTCTAAAGCATTTTTCACGCCGTTATGGAAGGTGTGAAAACTTAGACAATGCAGGTATTCGTAAAATCGCAACTAGAACAAACTCAAAACAGGCTTTAAGGGCATAAAAATGCATTCGTAGCAGCGCATTTTTCGTAAAATTGCATTTTCGTAAAACCGCGACTTTGTAACATAGAAATAAGAAGGAAAACTGTCGGGACCACAACAACTTTTCGTAGTATACCGGTATTTCGTTAAATTGCAATTCGTAGCACGGTGAATGCACTGTAGTGACCTAGTTTTTGAGCACATGTGACCTAGATATCATCAAGATAAAAAATTCTGACCAGTTTTCATGAAGATCCATTGAAAAATATGGCCTCTGTGGGGTCACAAGGTTTTTCTATTATTTGACCTAATGACCTAGTTTTTGAAGGCACATGACCCACTTTTAAACTTGACCTAGATATCATCAAGGTGAACATTCTCACCAATTTTCATGAAGATCTCGTGAAAAATATGGCCTCTAGAGAGGTCACAAGGTTTTTCTATTTTTCGACCTACTGACCTAGTTTTTGACCGTACATGACCCAGTTACGAACCTGACCTAGATATCATCAAGCTGAACATTCTCACTAATTTTCATGAAGATCCATTGAGAAATATGGCCTCTAGAGAGGTCACAAGGTTTTTTCTATTTTTAGACCTACTGACCTAGTTTTTGACCCCACGTTACCCAGTTTCGAATCTGACTTAGATATCTTCAAGGTAAACATTCTGACCAATTTTCATGAAGATCCATTGAAAAATATCGCCTCTAGAGAGGTCACAAGGTTTTCCTATTTTTAGACCTACTGACCTATTTTTGACCGCACATGACCCAGTTTCGAACTTGACCTAATTCATCAAGATGAACATTCTGACCAATTTTCATGAAGATCCATTGAGAAATATGGCCACTAGAAAGGTCACAAGGTTTTTCTATTTTTAGATCTACTGACCTAGTTTTTGATCGCACATGACCCAGTTTCGAACTTGACTAGATTTTCATCAAGGGAAAAATTCTGACCAATATTCTGAAGATCTCATGAAAAATATGGCCTCTAGAGAGGTCACAAGGTTTTTCTATTTTAGATCTACTGACCTAGTTTTTAACCCCACGTGACCCAGTTTCGAACTGACCTAGATATCATCAAATATACATTCCCGACCAATTTCATGAAGATGCTTGAGAAATATGGCCTCTAGAGAGGTTTACAAGGTTTTTCTATTTTTAGACCTAATGACCTAGTTTTTGACCCTACGTGACCCAGTTTCGAACTTGACCTAGATATCTCAGATAAACATTCTGACCAATATTCATGAAAATCTCATGAAAATATGGCCCTAGAGAGGTCACAAGGTTTTTCTTTTTTAGAAACTACTGACCTATTTTTACCCCACGTGACCCAGTTTCGAACTTGACCTAGATATCTTCAAGGTAAACATTCTGACCAAATTTTCATGAAGATCCATTGAAAAATATCGCCTCTAGAAGGTCACAAAGGGTTTTCCTAAATTTTTTGACCTACTGACCTAGTTTTGATCGCACATACCCAGTTTCGAACTTGACCTAGATAAACATCAAGGTGAACATTCTGACCAATTTTTTATGAAGATCCTTTTAGAAATATGGCCACTAGAGAGGTCACAAGGTTTTTTTCTATTTTAGATCTACTGACCTAGTTTTGATCGCACATGACCCCTTTCGAACTTGACTTAGATATCATCAAGGTGAACTTCTGACCAATATTCATGAAGACTCATGAAAAATATGGCCTCTAAGAGGTCACAAGGTTTTTCTATTTTTTGATCTACTGACCTATTTTTAACCCCACGTGACCCAGTTTCGAACTTTAACCTAGATATCATCAAGAGAACATTCTGACCAATTTTCATGAAGATGCATTGAGAAATATGGCCTCTAGAGAGGGCACAAGGTTTTTCTATTTTTAGACCTAAAGACCTAGTTTTGACCCTACGTGACCCATTTCGAACTTGACCTAGATATCATCAAGATAACATTCTGACCAATATTCATGAAATCTCATGAAAAATAAAGGGGCCCCTTTGAGAGGGACAAAAGGGGGTTTTTTTCCCATTTTTAGATCTACTGACCTAGTTTTTTAACCCCCCGTACCCAGGTTTGGGAATTTCCTAGATAACATCAAAATAACCTTCTGACCAATTTCCAAAGAAATCCATTTTAAAAATGGGCCCTTTTAAGAGGTCCCCCAAAGGGTTTTTCCCATTTTTAGACCTAATGCCTATTTTTGACCCACGGAACCCCGTTTTTGAACTTTCCCAGAATTTACAAGATAAAAAATTTTTGACCAAAATTCTTTAAAAAATTTATGAAAAAACTTGGGCCTTTTAGAGAGGCCAAAGGGTTTTTTTTTTTTTTTAAACCCCACTGACCTATTTTTTTTCCCGGGATGGACCCCATTTTGAACTTGACCTAGATATCATCAAGGGGAACATTTCTGGGCCAATTTTCATAAGACGGGGAAATAATGGCCCCCTTTGAGAGGTCACAAGGTTTTTATTTTTTAGACCTACTGACCTAGTTTTTTTAGGGGACGTGACCCAGTTTCGAAATTGAACCCAATTTCATCAAAAATGAACAAATTTTGGGCCCCCCATTTCCCTAAAGAACCATAAAAATTGACCCTAGATGGTCACAAGCAAAAATTACGGGCCCGGGTGCACGGGGGCACGAAAGGACAAAACCCCGCGATCACAAAAACTCACTTTGTGACAGGTGAGCTAAAAATATGACATTTATTACTTTTGTTTCTTTTTACAGTCATTGTTTTCAAGTCAATCATTTTTAATTTCAAATCTCTGTACTGGAAGTATAAATAACAAGAGGACCATGATGGTCCTGAATCGCTCACCTCTTCCCACATGACCCAGTTTTGAGTATGATGTCGTTTTTTCTATTATTTGACATAGTGACTAGTTTTTGAGCTCATGTGCCCAGTTTTGAACTTGACCTAGATATTATCAAGTAAAATTTGACCATTTTCATGAAGATCCATTGAAAATATGGTCTTAGAGGTAAAAAGATTTTATAATTTTAGACCTACTGCCCTAGTTTTTGACCGCGTTGACCAGTTTCAAACTTGACCTAGATATCATCAAGATGAACATTCAGACCAACTTTCATACAGATCCCTGAAAAGTATGGCCTCTAGAGAGGTCACAAGGTTTTTTTTTTATTTGACCTACTGACCTAGTTTATTAGGGCGGGTGACCCATTTTTCAAACTTGACCTAGATTCATCAAGGTGAACATTCTGACCAATTTATATGGAGATCATTCACAAGTTGGTCTCTAGGAGGTACAAGGTTTTTCTATTTTTAGCCCTAATGCCCTAGTTTTTGACCGCACATGACCCTTTTTCGTAACTTGACCAGATATCATCAAGATGAAATTCGGGACCAATTTTCATACAGATCCATGAAAAATATGGCCTCTAGAGAGGTCACAATTTTTTTCTATTATTTGACCTACTGACTATTTTTTAAAACGAACGTGACCCATTTTCGAACTTGCCCTAGATTCATCAAGGTAAACTTTCCCGGGACCAATTTTTCATGAAAAACTCATGAAATATATGGCCTCTAAGAGGTCACAAGGTTTTTCTATTTTTAGACCTACTGACCTAGTTTTGACCGCACATGACCCAGTTTCAAACTTGACCTAGATATCATCAAGATGAACATTCAGACCAACTTTCATACAGATCCCATAAAAAATTATGGCCTCTAGAGAGGTCACAAGGTTTTTTATTATTTGACCTACTGACCTAGTTTTTGATGGCACGTGACCCAGTTTCAAACTTGATTAGATATTCATCAAGGTGAACGTCCTGACCAATTTTCATGAAGATCTTTTGAAATATATACCCTTTCTAGAGAGGTCACAAGGTTTTTCTATTTTTAGACTACTGACCTAGTTTTTGACGGCACTTGACCAGTTCGAACTTGACCTAGATATCATCAAGGTGAACATTCTGACCAAGTTTCATAAAGATCTTGTGAAATTATGGCCTCTAGAGAGGTCACAAGGTTTTTCTATTTTTAGACTACTGACCTAGTTTTTGAAGGCACGTTCCCCAGTTTCGAACTTGACCTAGATATCATCAAGATGAATTCTGACCAACTTTCATAAAGTCCATGAAAAATGTGACCTTAGAGTGGTCACAAGCAAGTTTACGGACGGACGGACGGACGCACGGATGGACGACGGACAAAGGACGCCGCGCGATCACAAAGCTCACCTTGTCACTTGTGACGGGTGAGCTAAAAAGTGAAAAAAGTAGTCCAACATCGGGAGCAGCGCAAAAGTTATCCAAATAAATTTGTTTTACACACTTGTAAAAAAATTCTGTTAGCCAACCAAATTGATGGAAACGGTCCAAAAAAGAAACAACTTCATTTGATATGAAAACTCATAATTTTGCAAACTTATCTTTGTTGCACAGAATTTGATCTGGCCAAACTTTCAGGAGTTTGATTTTCCTATGTTGTCATAAAAGCAGGTCAGCCTTCAACTCTTACTGACATGAGAAACAAAATTTATTTATATTTACATTGTTTACTACTGGAATGAAGGTAAATGAAACACATTAAGTATATATGAACCAAAATATGTGAAAATAAGAACAATTTAACACAAGGAAATAGAAAATACTGTCTCCATAACCAGCATAGTACTTGGCTTAAGCATCATCTCAATTTTGGAAAGATTTCCATTCCCAGAAATCACAAACATTTCAAATTAACCCCTTCTAGTAGTTCTACAATACTAAATTTACACTAAAACTTTTTTTTTGGTCAATTGTGTAGAAAGTCTGAATCTACATTCCACTTCCTGGTAAAACCATAGTATGGAAGGGTTCCAATCCTGGCAGTGTTGAAATTTACGAATGTTCACATCATTCACTCTTTAATATCAAAGCCTGAATTAAAAGATAATTTGCTAAAAAACAAACACACACCTTTTGCCATCACCATTTTACAGACAGCTGGAAATTCTTCATCTGGTATTTTCCAATCAGCTCCTCTTGTGTGGGTACAAACAAATGTCAACCATTCTATCATCATAACAAAATACCCCCACTGAAATACAAGTCCACAACTTAAAAACACTATGTTTTAGCAAGATTCTAGTTCTTACATTCTTATGTTTTCAATTCATTTTACAATGTCTACAAAAAAGATCTCTACGATCACTGTATTCTATAAGATCTGATGAAACATCCTCTGATGACAATTTCATAATTTTACAATGGTCACTGAAGGGAAGGGACTAACTGAAAGTGAACACAACAGACAGGCTACCACTTTGTCCATGTTGTTGTAGTAGGGAAAAATCTATTTAAAACTTCATTACATTTAAAACGTACATGTATAAGGTTTATTGTTTCTAACAATGTACAATTTTTTTTTTATTAAATTACACTTCATAGCCCTCTAAAAATTGATACAAAGTTTAACTAGATGTATGTCCTCAGGACACTGGTGCCACCGTTAGGATGGTAATAATGGTGCTTGATCTCTCAAGATGTCTCAGTATATAACTATAACCCCTGCTTATTGCAGCCATGGTTTTTAGTAATTGGGATGGCTGTTCTTGACAGAGATTCACCTAAGTAACATTTCTGCAAACTAAGAAATACATTGAAATCAAACAAGATAGAGGCTTTTAAGTGTAGTGAAGAGAAACCATCTGAAAATATTTGAGAAAGGACTATCTTGACCACGCTTCTAATTAGTAACTTAGAGAGCATTGTTGTGACATTGTTTCAAAATTGGACCAGTAGTGCCAGTGAAGATTTCTGAATTTTTCTAAATACATGTAGTTATATAGGGAATACTAGCCCCATCCCTTAGTGGTCATGTTTTTATCATAAAATAGAATGCTTGAAGAGATTTGGTAGTGGGTCACTGGAGGAATATTGCTGTGAATTTACATTTTCAATATAGCCACATAATATAATAATAATGAAAACTGACCTGACCTGATTCTCTGACTGCTTCGCACAAAAAATGGCACAGACAGATGCTTAGATGGATATCATTACCATATATACATCATCTTTTGATGAGGGAAGGGGATATAAAAGGGCCATAACTCAATTAATTAAATAAATGACATGGAAGTCCTGAAAATATGTGCATACCCACTTTAGGTTCAGGATGAATACTAAAATCATTTGAATAAGATGGAAACTGTAGGAGTTGAATACTCAAGGAAGTATGAGTGACGGCAGAGACAGACTGACTGACAGTTCAAACATTACAAATATAAATGCCTCCCCTGTCTTACTGTATGCAATATAAAGATTTATTTTGTCTCATACTCACTTTAGAGATAAAGCACCACAAAGCTCCTCTGCTGATCAGATCAATGAGAACATCAAACTGAAAGTTTCAAAATGTTACACAATGTATTCAAAAATATTTAGTATAATATTCAACAGATCTCCTCTATGGTATCACTGAAGACTATGGATACCAGCACTATATCAGCCACCTGCAATTGGGCAGTATATTATCTTACTCCTAATCTATGACACTAGTAACTCCCACCCCTCAATATTTCATATAAAGGTTATAGTATCAGACTAATGTAAAACAATATTAACACCAACGAATTTCCGACCCCAGCTGAAATTACCAAATGACAAAACAAACAAATTAGGTGAATTTATATCCACTGCCGAAATAGGTTTTTTTTTGAAATGGGAAATACATTTGTATATTTTGAAATATATTTGATTTCCAGATATACAAAAGTTATGTATAACAGGAGTGTGCCATGGTTTGCTGGTTTATATTTTTTTACTAAATCATGGGGAAAAGCTATGCCCTATAGTAATCTATATCTGTACTAATTTCATGAAGATCCATCAATAGGTTACTTTGTTTTGCTGGAATTTATTAATTTCAAAACAAACAATCAAATTCAATGAATTGGTATCCCCCACCAAATGGGTTTGATGTGGGGAACGGCAAAGAAAAATATCCTAGAAATGATTTGTTCTTTTATTGTTTTTTTTTTCAAATTTTAAAAAGGACAATTTCATGGAACTGGCACAATGCATTTGATTTTCTATAATTGTGTTATTTGGTACTGGTAGGGAACATTCGAGGAGGTATGTCAAGGACCGATGCAGCTTCCAAAATATAAAATATTTATTCTAGATATAAAAAGATACAACTTCACATGTTGATAAATATTCATGGAAGGTTTGAAAAAATATAAAACAAGAGGGCCATATAGGCCCTGTATTGCTCACCTGACCTATTGACCTAAAGATCATCAAGATCAACATTCTGACCAAGTTTCATTAAGATATGGTCATAAATGTAGCCTCTAAAGTTTTAACTAGCTTTTCCTTTAATTTGACATGGTGACCTAGTTTTTGCCCACACATGACCCAGATTCAAACTTGACCTAAAGATCATCAAGATTTACATTCTGATTAAGTTTCATGAAGATACAGTCATAAATGTGGCCTCTAGAGTGTTAACAAGCTTTTCCTTTGATTTGACCTAGTGACGTAGTTTTTAAATCCACCTGACCCAGATTTAAACTTGACCTATAGATCATCAAGATTAACATTCTGACTAAGTTTCGTTAAGATATGGTCAAAAATGTGGCCATTACAGAGTTAACAAGCTTTTCCTTTGATTTGACCTGGTGACCTAGTTTTTGACCCCAGATGACCCAATATCAAACTCCTCCAAGATTTTATTGAGGGTAACATTCTGACCAAGTTTCATTAAGATTGGGCCAAAATTGTGACCTCTAGAGTGTTAACAAGATTTTCCTTTGATTTAACCTGGTGACCTAGTTTTTGACCCCAACTGACCCTGATTTGAACCTGACCTATGGACCATCAAGATTAACATTCAGACCAAGTTTCATGAAGATACAGTCATAAATGTGGCCTCTACACTGTTTAACTAGCTTTTCCTTTGATTTGACCTAGTTTTTGACCTACAATACCCAGATTCAAACTGGACATTAAGATTATCAAGATTAATAGTCTGACCAAGTTTCATGAAGATATAGTCCTAAATATAAACTCTACAGTGTTAACAAGCTTTCCCTTTGATTTGACCTGGTGACCTAGTTTTTTACCCCAGATGACCCAATATCAAACTCCTCCAAAAGTTTATTTAGGATAACATTCTGACCAAGTTTCATTAAGATTGGGCCAAAATTGTGACCTCTAGAATGTTAACAAGCTTTTCCTTTGATCTGACCTGGTGACCTAGTTATTGACCACAATGCTGGACAATGTTTATGTGAACTTACAGTATGATATAAGCAAAAGTAACAAAGATATGACAGAAAAACAAAGGTTGCCGAAAAACTTTAACCTTAAAAATAACTTAAGTATAATACCTTGGTGACCTTGACCTTGGGTATAATGGGCCCAGTCCCTATACATATTTTGTTTGTATGCTGGACAATGTTTATGTGAAGTTACAGTAAGATATAAGCAATAGTAATAAAGACATGACAGAAAAACAAAGGTTGCCGAAAAACTTTAACCTTAAAAATAACTTAAGTATAACACCTTGGTGACCTTGACCTTGGATATAATGGGCCCAGTCCCTATACATACTTTGTTTGTATGCTGGACAATGTTTATGTAAAGTTACAGTAAGATATAAGCAATAGTAACAAAGACATGACAGAAAAACAAAGGTTGCCGAAAAACTTTAACCTTAAAAATAACCTAAGTATAACACCTTGGTGACCTTGACCTTGGGTATAATGGGCCCAGTCCCTATACATTCTTTGTTTGTATGCTGGACAATGTTTATGTAAAGTTACAGTAAGATATAAGCAAAAGAAACAAAGACATGACAGAAAAACAAAGGTTGCCGAAAAACTTTAACCTTAAAAATAACCTAAGTATAACACCTTGGTGACCTTGACCTTGGATATAATGGGCCCAGTCCCTGTACATATTTTGTTTGTATGCTGGACAATGTTTATGTAAAGTTACAGTAAGATATAAGCAATAGTAACAAAGACATGACAGAAAAACAAAGGTTGCCGAAACACTTTAACCTTAAAAATAACCTAAGTATAACACCTTGGTGACCTTGACCCTGGATATAATGGGCCCAGTCCCTATACATACTTTGTTTGTATGCTGGACAATATTTATGTAAAGTTACAGTAAGATATAAGCAATAGTAACAAAGATATGACAGAAAAACAAAGGTTGCCGAAAAACTTTAACCTTAAAAATATAACCCAAGTATAACACCTTGGTGACCTTGACCTTGGGTATAATGGGCTCAGACCATACACATACTTTGTTTGTATACTGGACAATGTTTATGTGAAGTTACAGTAAGATATAAGCAATAGTAACAAAGATATGACAGAAAAACAAAGGTTGCCGAAAAACTTTAACCAAGAAGGGTCACGCCGACACCAACGCATGGGCGAGTAGTATAGCCCCCCCTATTCTCTGAATAGTGGAGCTAAAATGGAATGAAAATTTCTTTTTCTTTTTTTTTTTCTTTTTTTTTGGGGGGGGGGGGGAGGTTGAGGGGGGGGATCGGGTGAAGATACAAAACTTCACACGCTGATATTGATGGAAAACAAAAGAGAAAAAAAAAATGGTTGGGGCTGGGTGGGGGGACATGATCGGGGAGGTGGCTGGAGGAGCAAGGTGGGGGAGGGTACAACTTTGCATGCTGATAAATATTCATGAAAGGTTTGCAGTTTAAAAAAAGAGAATATGAAATGAAAAAAAAACCTGTGGGGTGGGGAGGTGGAGGGGAGGGGAGGGCGGTGGGGATGAAAAGGGTGTCGGTACACAACTTCACATGTTGATAATAAATGTTCATGGAAAAAAATGAAAGAAGTTTAATGAAATTCTACCAATTGGTTAGTTTGTTATGTACAAATATGTGGATTTTTTAAAAGATAAAAGGCAATAACACTGAAATTACTAAAGAGATGCTGATGAAATTGTGTTTGCACAACCACATTATGGTAATCTAAATTCAATTATTAGTTTCATAGTTCTAGGTCAAATATGTCACAAGTTATGAAGCAGAAATTGCCATATTTACAGTACCCTATATAGTTAATACTAGAAACTACTAAGGGCCATAACTGGTGTTACTTGGGCAATCTGACTGAAACTTGACAAGCCATATTTCCCTATGGTGGTGAACATGTATATAAAGTTTTATTTAAATATTCCAAACCAGTCCGTAGGCTTCAGGCAGACTGACGTGGTGACTACATGCTTCCGCTCCCCCCTCTTCAAGGAGCATAAAAAAGTTTTCAAATGCAATTAAATTGGACCCTTTAAAAACTGAGGAAGGTACATGCAACAATACTGCAGACAAAGTTTGAAGTTATTCTGATCAGTAGTTTCTGGGTTAAAGAAGCTTATGTAAAAATGTTGACAACAGATGATGGATGCTGGACCATCTAATACTAATACTATCAGATCACCCCGAATGTTTGGTTTAAGTGAGCTAAAAAGAAAACAAATACATTTACTAACCCACGCACCAAAGGCTGAGGTCTGATTTAACTTCCTTGCCAAAATCCCATCCAAACCTGAAAACGTAAAGAAAGCAATATGAAATTTTCTTTATTTCGGCCAATATTTTGAGCACATAAAAAACAAGAGCTGGAGCTGTTGGAGGACAGTAGAAACATACTGGACAAGATGTAGGCAAATGATTTTAATCAATATATTTTTGTGACAATTTACTGTTTATTTATTAACTTTTGATGATTGAATACACATTCCAGCACAACATGTGTTTTGTTTTAGAAATAATTTATTTCCATACAGAAAAAGTATGATCTGGAACAAAACTGTAAACAAGAGGGCCATCATGGCCCTATATCACTCACCTCTTGATATCTTGGTAGAGTACCTTCACATGCTTCATGCCAAATTTCTAAGCTTCAGACCTTGAGGTTCTAGTCAAGAGGTCAAGTGGTCCCAAGGGTGGGGCAAATTAGACCTAAGGGGCATGATTTAAAAAAACTTTGTAGCGGACCACGTCACAATGTGTAAAGCCAAGTGTGGATGGACAGACAATAGACAGACCAATGGATGACAAACATTTAGTGGTCATAATAACTCACCTTGAGCACTTTGTGCTGAGATGATGAGCTATAAAAAGTCAGATTTTAAGATGACTGCAAGTTTACAAGAGTGCCCTTTAACAGATTCCTACCAGTCTCTGTAATACAGACAGGCATGATTCCCTCCATATTCCAGATGATTGAACAACCGATAATGAAAACATATACAGAACAAACAGTTTCCAGTTTCAATGTTATTGTGACTATGACTTTTGACATACTGGTTTCCAAAATTATAGGGGCCATCCACTAACAACAGACAATCAAGATATAAAGTTTAATGACAGTAGTCCTATGTGTTCTCTAGTTATTAATAAGGAACTAGTTTATATTGAGCAAAAAAAAAAATATACCACCTCTTCTTCAAATCATGGCATAATAATTGTTAAATGGTCATGTTTTTAAAACATACAGGGTGCACTAAAATTGTTATAATACAGTATATTCTAGTATTATATTACCATCTAAAGCCACTGACACACCATACAAGACTAGGAACTGTAGAGGAGTTTTGTAGACAATTAAACTGGCAACAAGCAATACAAGGCGTGCATATCCTGAAAATATAACATAGATTGTATACATGTACAATATGGTTTACAATGCTCAAACAAGTGGCCTGTGATGGCTCGAGTTTCAAAATAATAAAAACACATAATATTATGTAATCTAGCACTGTCATCTTAGTTACTAATAACTTTACTTAGTGACGTCTTTACATGATCTGATCTAGTGAACAAGTACCTGATCCAAAATGACCCAGTTTCTGAACTGACATAGATTTCATGAACTTTTAAGATAAAAATTTCAGACTAGATTCCATCATGTTCATGTCAGGCAGGAAATGTGCCTATATAGTGTTAACATGATTTTAAAGGATTCAGTCTGGTGACGAGGTTCAAAAATTGGCCTAAATTATATATAAAGCAAGGTTTCATGTAGATCACATGGAAAATAAAATTGGCTAGTGGAAAGTTAACAAATTTTCTTTTCATGATTTGATTAGCACAATAGTTTTTGGTTGATACAGTATTTATTTCCAAATATGCATTACATATAAATATATATTAATGTCACAGGATTGTGGAATAGAGTTTTTAACATAGTTTTTAACACAGCCTTAGTTTTTGACAAAGATAAGCATAAAAACCGATCAGGACCCAGTTGTTCGAAACTTTAACAGTTGATTAATTAACTAAAATTATAGTTACATTTCGACATTTTAGAAGACTTAGTAAAACATATTATAATTTAACAATTATGAACACTAAAAAATTAAATATTATACAAGTGGTTCTCATCATGCCTAATATTTTGAATCAAAATTTAACAGGCTGTTAGTGTAACAGCCAGTTAAAGTTTCGAACAACTGAGCCCAGGTTTTATTTAGATCAGGCAGAAATTGTGGTCTCTATACTGTTAACCGCAGATTACCCAGTTCTGAAAGACATGCGTTTTCACCAAGCTTCATGTATATCAGGTAGAAAATGTCGCCTCCAAGATTAATAAAAATGCTTTTCTACAGTATATCCATGCAACCTGGTATTTGACCCCAAATGATTTAAAGTTGACTTATATTTCATAGACAGACAATCTAACCTGGTATTTGACCCAAGATTGCCTAGTTTCAAAGCTGACAAACACTAAGACCTAGAATTCATTAAAGGTACCTTGCACCTTTATGGCACATGCATATTTTTTTTTTTAAATTATAAGCCGAGAAAATTAATGATCCCATGATTAATAATCAGATTTGAATAAAATCAGTTCTTTTCATAAGGTATAAAAAAAAAATTGTTTGTTTCGGTATCCCGAACTACCCTAAATTTTTGGCCCGACCCTAAATGTTTTTATGGCCTTGGAGAATATTTTTTTCAACTTTTTCAACAAAAAGTTGCAAAACTGCACTTTTTATGCTTTAAACATGGCCAGTGGTGTAAGAAATCAACTTACTGATGCTCTAAAGGCATAATCCCCTTATTTGTATTCAGTTTTTGACAAAAAAATAATTTCCGAAAAGTCTCGCATAAAAAAAAATTCCAAAAAAAAATTTTCTTCCAACCTACCTACCCTAATTCTTTTTAGCATGTTGCCGGAAACAAAGAATTTTTTTTAGGCCTAAACAATATAAACAATGTACATGGTATATTATATATAATATTATTAAAATACATGTTTTACACTTTTTACAGTAGCAATATTTAATAGATTACAGTATTTTTAATTAACTGATTGCTCTTAATTTTGTCATTTTGTGGTGATATGGTAGATGACAGATGAGGGTGCAGTACTATGATTTGTATATGACCCTTTCAGGCCCATATTCTCCATTCTACACAGGTCTTTCTTTTGGTAGTTTAGGACACTTGTAAGTATTTTCACTCAGGGGACTAGGTTTTGTCATACACTTGTCACAATAACCCGACTGTCAACTACTATTTCTCCTATCTTTTTTAATGCAGGTATCATAATTCATATGTCTTATTTGCTAAGCGGGGGAGATTAACCAGGTCAGTAATATATTTACTGTTTCAGGGTTACTTCCCTTACCTTACCACTTTTAGGTTCGGATGTGACAGTAAAGTATCATATACCTATGTTAAACCTAACCCTAACCTCTAGTCATTGTACACTCAGCATATTACTTTACAATTGTTTGTCAGGAAATAGCTTTAAACTTTAAGCTAATGTTATTTGTTGTATGAAGTATCCAACATTAAATAAAGACTCTTGTAGTGGCCATTGAAACACATCTGTATCTGTATCTGTAGGTTACGAAGCAGAATCCAATACTGGCGTATGACTTCGGGGGTGTGTGCGCTCTAATCGTGAGCCTGAATGCCTCGACGAATCCGGCACATAGAGTGCTTTCTTCCAGATGGTTCCAGTCCACAACAGTTCTTACAAAGAAAGAGTTTTTATATTGATCACTGCTCGCATTATCAACTTCAAAACATTTAGAATTGTTTGTAACCTGATTTTCAAGAATGCTTTTGGTCACACAGTCTTTATATTTCGTGGGTTTGATTTTACGTCAGGGTCTTAGCCTAACTAAGTAGTCACAGGTGTCTATTGCCGGTACCATATACCCTCCACTATCTTGAATAGCAGCGTCAGTCTGTTATACTCTCGCCGTTGCTGTAATGTTGGCAGTTGCAGCTCCTGGAGCATCCTGGTGACACAGCCCCCATCGCAGGATCTATAGTCTTTCTTGATGAAGCGTGCCGCTTGTCGTTGTATTTGTTTGATTGCGTTCACGTCCTTCCCAGTCTTCTGCAAAGAGTCTTACTTGCGACTTGACCCATTCGGGTAGATCGTTAATGTGAACGAGGAAAAGCAGTGGTCCTAAGACTGTCCCTTGCGACACGCCAGCTTCTACTTTGACGCTCTTTGAGTGTTCCCCTTCACACACCACATCCATCTTCCTGTCTGTCAGAAAGGATGCAAGCCAGTTGTTCAGTTCACCTCTGATGCCATAACATTCAGGTTTGTGGAGTAGTTTGTCGTGAGGCACGGTGTCAAATGCCTTAATTACTAAAATCTAGGATGGTGACGTCAACCTGTTGTTTCTTGTCGAATGATTTGAGTAAGTCATGAAGAGTAACTAGAAGTTGAGACTCAGTTGAAAACCCAGAACGGAAGCCATATGGTTGAGGTTGGTAAGTATCTTATGGAGATCAAAGTACTTCATGACATGGCTGCATATGATGAGCTCTAGGCTCTTATAAGGCACTGAGATGAGCGAAACTGGTCGATAATTCTCTGCCTCGTGTTGGTCGCCCTTCCTGAAGATGGGAGAGATGAAAGCATTATGCCAGTCTGTTGGTAGAACCAGCGTTGATAGATTGTTGGAAGATGTAGGTTAGGCCTGTTGAGAGTTCCGCTGCACAGGTTTTGAGGATGATGTTTGGTATGTCATCTGGTCCCATGGATTTAGCAGTGTTGATGTTTTTCAATAGCTTTACATGCAGATAAGATTTCCAGGAAGTGGGCATATATTCATTATCAATTTATAGGTATACTTTAAGTATCAAATTAAAATTTAGATTAGTATACAACAAAGAGCTTGTATTGACAATAATCACACGTTTGGTGAAACTAAACTTGTTATCAGTAAGAGTCATTACTCAGTAGAATCTATACACTTTTTTTTTCAGGAAAAAGGACTTTGCACTTTCATTGAGTCAAGATACTCCTACATTTATTCTGCAATTTTATCTAGTAATTACATTTATGCATAGCAAAATACTAGCAATTAATGGAATCTTATATCAATTCCGTGTTTTATATATTTTAACTGTCTTACCAATTATATTTGGAATGTAAAGTAAGACTTCGTTGCCCATCTCTTCATCATAATACTAAGTATCTGTTGGAGTAACCTCCCTTTGGTAAACAAAACGAATGACCGTGAACATTGTGACAGATTATAGTGATTTTAACAATTTTGGTCTTCAGTCGTAGGTATGTAGAACACATTTCTGATTTTATAGTACGGAACAGCATTTTGTTAAAGAAGGCCTGTCAATGATTAGTTAAAACCCGGGTATCATATGTTTTCGCGAAGTCAACATCAAACTCACCAACATGCCTTTTATGGTCAGTCATGCATGATGTACTGAGGGACCTCTTTTTAGGGGTGGTGGTTGGGGATCGAGGTGGATATAACACACTTCATTCCGTAGAGGGGGCTATTCCTGGATATTGCCATTGATACATCAACAGGTCTAGGAAAGTGGAGTATTTACAGATTATCTGTAAATTTACAGATAATCTATAAATTTACAGATTTTTTAATCTGTAAATTTACAAATCAAGTGTTTGAAAACTGCTAAAATTATATTTAGACACAAAATCGCAGCTTGAAATTAATTGGTTTACTTATGGTATGTATAAATAAAGGTCATTTGTGGGTTTCAGTCATTTCTGTTGACTGATTTTTCTTAAAATGCCAAAAACTGAAAGTCAACAAAAATGGCTGAGACCCACAAATGACCTTAATTTATGCATGCTGTAAATAAACCAATTAATTCCAAGCTGCGGTTTTGAGGATAAATGTAATTTCATCAGTTTTCATACACACAATCCGTAAATTTACAGATTGAAAAATCTGTAAATTTATAGATTATCTGTAAATTTACAGATAATCTGTGAATACTCCACTTTCCTAGACCTGATCAATAATTGGCTAAACAATGGAACATTATCCATGGGAATGGCCATACAAAGGGTAGTCCATATAATTTGACGTCAGAACTGCATGATTCTGAGATAGTTTCATGATAGGGCAGAATCCCTCTCTTTAGAGGAGAGATATTGACTTGTACAAAAAATATCATAATATCGTGACTTGCATACAATTAGTAATAGTTGGACTATACAAAGTGTACAGACATGTTTTGAAGAGACATACTGTTCATCTTGCCGAGTTACTGCTGTTGTCACTGTCATGTTTAGTAAGGCACCTAGTCTCAGGCTAAGATAAGATATGATAAATTTTATTTTAAGTCGGCAAGACAGAGAAACTACAACATATAAGTTACAAGCGCTTTTAAACCGACTATATATAACAAAGATAAACAGTTAAAACATATAGTAAGCACGCTCTAAGATAAGAGATAGGGTTATACAAAATTACATGTAGCAGTACAACACTAAGTTAAACCTGTGAAAGACCTGCTGCTCTTGGCCATAAGCCTAAGAACTACTTAAAATAAACATGAAATAAAAAACTGAAAGGCAAAACTGGTGCAAAAAGCTGGATAAAAAAATTGCTAAACGAGAATATCACCTCAGATCAGATCTGAAATGAACTGAGCAGCAGCTCCTTCACAGTAGCACATAAAACATAGTATGAAAATAAAATGTAATAATAGGCTAGATTCCCATTTATTGCTATATGCTGGAATTTTTGCATTTTTTATACAGCCTTGTGCCACTTATAGATCTACTACCAGTTTGCATCTGCATTTAAGTCTATGAAGAGTTGAAAATTACTGGCATTACTGCCATTAGACGGATAGTGTTTGGTACAATCTCTGATAGATGGAAAAGGGCTGCATCATAATTAGGAGATGAAGGTCAGCAATTGATAAGATTGTTTAATGAGGTTTGAGGGCACATCACGCTTGGGTCCTTTGTGTTGGGCCTCTTCCTAGTAGTCAGAGTGCTTTGATCCTATGAGCAAGTGTCTGTTGCTGGATTTTAACAATTTGGACATGACATTTGGACAAGAGGATGACAACTATTGGATGCACCACCAGAGCAACATCTACAGCAAGACAGAAACTAAACATTAAATCCACATAAGACTGTCTAAGTGAACCCCCGAACAACGAAGTTGTAAGGGGGTATACTGGTTTCAGGTTGTCTGTCTGTCTGTCCGTAGACACAATCTTGTGCGCACCAACTCTCCTCATCCCTTTGACACAATTTAATGAAAGTTCACACAAGTGATCAGTAACAATAGTAGTTGTGTATGGTGCATGTTAGATTCTTTCAGAAAAAAAATGCAGAGTTACGTGACTTTGTTTTTTGTTGCTATACTGTATACATAGAGTCTGCATATGCAATTTTGTGCATGCCTAATCTCCTGAACCCATGCACACAATTTAATAAAACTTAAACAAGTGATCAGTAGTAACCCTAGTTGTGCATGGTGCATGTCAGGTTCTTTTAGATAAATATTCTGTCAAGTTATGGGACTTTGTTTTTTGTCACTATGTGTAATGGTCACTTATTCATGAAATGTAACTCCTCCCTCCTGCACCGTGCTAGCGTATAGCGTGCCTGTTCTAAGAATGTATACATGCATGTAAATCAGTTATACTGTAAATCAGTTATCGTATATCATCCGTAGTGAATAAACATAGTATTAAACAATCCCGTCTTGGGTCTTAGAACATTACACTATGATGTACATAGAGTCTGCATATGCAATCTTGTGCGTGCCTAATCTCCCAAACCGTTGCACGCAATTTAATGAAACTTCACACAAGTGATCAGTACCAACCTTACTTCTGCATGGTGCATGTTAGGTTCTTTCAGAAAAATATTCTGCTGAGTTATGGGACTTTGTTTTTAGCTCGACTATACAAAGTATATGGAGAGATATCCTACTCAGCCCAGTGCCAGTGTCTTTCTACGTCCCCACCTTGGTTAAAGTTTTTTTTACACTTTCTCTTTTTTCTTCTTATCTCTGTAATTACTTGATGGATTTGCTTTAAACTTAAAATAGTTATTCCTCATCATCACCCACATCATATGGCATAAGGGCATAACTCTCTTACCAATATTTCATGAATTATCCCCCTTTTTAGCTCACCTGAGCAATACTCAGGTGAGTTTTTCTGATCGCTCAATGTCCGTCATCCGTCATCTGTCTGTCATCATTTAGCTTGTGTATGTGATAGAGGCTGTATTTTTCAACTGATCTTTATGGAATTTGGTCAGAATGATTACCTTGATGAAATTTAGGTCCAGTTTGAAAATGGGTCATCTGGGTTTAAAAACTAGGTCACTAGGTCAAATCAAGGAAAAACCTTGTGTATGCGATAGAGGCTGTATTTTTCAATTGATCTTCATGAATTTTGGTCAGAATGATAACCTTGATGAAATCTAGGCCGAGTTTGAAAATGGGTCATCTGGGGTCAAAAACTAGGTCACTAGGTCTGTCATGTAAGTATACATGTTTATTTGTTGACGCGCTATTCTTGGCGTCACGTTTACGTGGCGCGGTTTATCATATCATTATGTATGACGTCCTTGACGTCACTTGTTTATATATGTACTTCCGCAGTCAAACGAAAGCAACAGAAGTAAACTGTAAGAAACCACACAACGTCTTGTATTTAAATTCCACTAGTGTCTAAACGACATTTTGGTGCCGTGACAATGGCAACACGATTACGGGCAGTGCTTAAAGGACAGAAAGGAGCAGTGACGCGAGTTTTTACCAAATTTGAAACTATTGATTTAGAGGGAACGAATTTTGACGAGCTCCAAACCATTGAGGATACCCTGAAATGCAAACTCCAAATTATAACGGACATACACGAACAAATTGTGAACTCTATCCCGGAAGAGAATGCTGAGGAGATTGAACATGAAATTTTGGACCAAGAAGATTATGTGTACGAGTTGAGAAATAGAATTCAACGAGTGAGCAAATTCAGGCAAGTCAAATTTTCTAATCTCAATGCAAATTCACAAGTTTTTCCTATTCTGATCCCAGTAGGCACAGAAAACAGAACACAACGCGAAAATAACTATTCTTACAGCATACAAGGGCATGCATCCACGGCCAACCCGAGTTACGGCTCAGTATATCACAGATTACCTAAACTCGAGCTTCCTAAGTTTGACGGTGATATTTTAGAATGGCAGTCCTTTTGGGACTCTTACGAATGTGCAATTCACAATAATGCATCGCTGAGCGGAGTACAGAAGTTTACTTACCTGAAGACTTCTCTTAGAAATGAGGCATTACAGATGATAGCTGGTTTCTCGCTCACTAATTCTAATTACGAGAAAGCTATTTCCCTACTTCATGAACGTTTTGGACAGAAAGATATTATCATACAATCATACATGACGGCTTTACTAGAAGTCCCCGCACCTACGCACACAGTTTCGAGTTTACGCAGATTCTACGACACAACAGAAACCTACATCAGAGCGCTAGAATCGTTAAACCAATCAGAATCCACGTATGGTTCCCTGCTTACTCCAGTGATGTTGCAGAAACTACCTTCCGACGTCAGACAGAATATGACACGTGCGCACGGGTCACAGTCTTGGCGCTTACCCGAACTTTTGAGTAGTTTACTATCCGAGATTACTATTCTGGATGCCGGAGCCCCGTACGTAAAACAGTATGACGTCCCAGCCACGACCTCCACATTTCTCACGAAGTCCGATTCCCACAAAACGGAGAAAAGCAATTCCACTACACAGCGAAAACCAAAGAGTTATACAGAGAAGAAATGTGTATATTGTAAAGGACATCATTCAAGCTTAGAATGCAAAAAAGTTACAGATTATAAAGAGAGAATGGACATAGTGAAAAAGAATAAGTTGTGTTTTAACTGCCTCGGTGCTCATAAACTGTCAGACTGCAGATCCAGATTCAAATGTAAGAAGTGCTCCAAACGACACCATACAAGTATTTGTACCGGAAGTGAGTCTACATCGAATGAAACACCTACCAACCAACAATGCAACGTAAAGGAAACTGATTCAGCAGTTTTGCACTCTGCGCAGACGATTTCTACTGGACCAGTTTTGTTGAAAACAGCCGTTTCGGCAGTGAAGTCTACCAGCATATCATTTCCCGCCAATATACTCTTCGACGAAGGTTCCCAGAGTTCTTTTATTACGGAAAGCATGGCTAGAAAGCTTGAAATAAAACCGACTGGACAAGAAACATTATCACTCTCAGGATTTGGCGACAAAGAACGACGACTACGTCATCTTGATACAGCAGTTATCTATTTAGAGTCGACCCATGAAGATATACCAGTTAAAGTGTTAATCGTGCCCGAGATTTCCGTGCCGTTAGCAACGTACAC
This sequence comes from Mercenaria mercenaria, assembly GCF_021730395.1. Lineage (NCBI taxonomy): Eukaryota > Metazoa > Mollusca > Bivalvia > Venerida > Veneridae > Mercenaria > Mercenaria mercenaria. The sequence continues at coordinate 32,854,819 of NC_069372.1, read as the reverse complement.
AAACCAAGTTAGAGAACTGCCATACTTAAAGGGACTAAAACTAGCACATCCGGTGCATACAAGTGATGACTTTAACATAGAGATTTTAGTTGGTGTAGATTTTTATTGGACTATAGTGCAAGACGAGGTTATTCGTGGCAACGGACCTACAGCCATACAGTCAAAACTCGGCTATCTTTTGTCAGGACCTCTCAATGTTCCCACATTTAGAAACATTACGCCGACACCCCTATCCATGATGAATGTGTTCACGCTGCATAGCAAGGAAGAGGTTGACTTAGAAAAGTTTTGGAAAATCGAATCCATGGGAGTCGAACCAGTAACCAAGAAACAGGAATATGAACAGTACTTGACACATTACCAAGATACGTGCATTACCTACAACGACGGTAAATACATAGCAAAGTTACCTTGGAGAGAAGAACACGATACATTACCGACCAATGAATTGATCAGCCGGCGCAGAACTGAAAATGTAATCAACCGATTGAGGAAAGAACCTAAACTACTACACACGTATGGGGAGATAATCAGAGAGCAAGAACAACGAGGATTTATAGAAGAGGTACCAGCCGACCAGATATGCACGACAAGAATGTTACATTACATTCCTCACCACCATGTAAAAAAGGACTCAGCAACAACTCCGATTCGCATCGTCTATGATTGTAGCTGCAGATCCGGACGTGAATTTCCGAGCCTGAACGACTGTTTGATGAATACCCCTCCTCACCTCACTGATCTTACTACAATTTTAATTAGATTCAGATACAACAAATACGCCATTTGCACAGACATAGAGAAAGCGTTTTTGAATGTTGGACTACACGCAGACGACCGTGACGTCACAAGATTTTACTGGTTGACAGACCCAGACGATCCAGCCAGCACTCTAAAGACATATAGATTCAAGTCCGTTCTTTTCGGAGCAACTTGTTCTCCATTTATACTGAATGCGACGATTCTAAAGCACCTAGAGAGACACCAATGCGAACTTACTGATCTTATCAAGAGTGGCTTATACGTAGATAATATACTTACCAGCGTCCAAGATGAGCAGAAGTTACATGATTTCTTCGAAAGCAGCCGACAAATATTCAAGCAAGCGTCTTTCAACCTACGATCGTGGAGTTCTAATAGTGAAGCATTACGTACCAAATTCAAAGCCGGCGGAATAGATGACAAAGACAAAGAAATCAAAGCACTAGGTATGCGTTGGAATCCTGAAACAGATGTCTTGTTTATACCGCAACGTACATTGTCCATGCAGAATGACCACTTACTGACGAAAAGAGAGATCTTGAAGGAATCATCATCCATATTCGATCCGCTTGGATTATTGAACCCCGTCACAGTGAGAAGTAAAGTTCTGATGCAATCATTATGGCAACGCAAGTTAGAGTGGGACGAGCTTTTACCAGACGACATAATTAAAGAGTGGTACAGCATAAGAGCAGACGTTAAAAAAGCCATCGACATGAAGTTCCCACGCTGTTATTTCCCAGATGATTCTCCTACAGAAAAAAATCTTCACATTTTCTGCGACGCAAGTGTGAAAGCATACGGCGCATACGCGTACCTTGTTTCCGGAAGTCACAGCACACTTGTTATGGCCAAGAACAGAGTAGCACCCATTAAGCAGTTAACCATCCCGAAACTCGAGCTTTGTGCAGCTGTCCTGGGAGCCAGACTGTGCCACCATATTATCACCAGTATAGAGTGTCAGAGAGTTTACTTGTGGAGCGACAGTCAGATTGCTCTACAGTGGATTTCAACATCAAAAAAAACAACCCATATTTGTATCCAACAGAGTACAAGAAATACATGAACTGACGAAAACATACGAGTGGAGATACTGCTCTACAGATACCAACCCCGCAGATATACTGTCACGTGGTCTATCATATGACAAGTTCCATGGCAACAGGTTATGGTTCCATGGTCCGGATTGGCTGACAAACACAGCCAGTTTTCCAGCGAAGAGTACCATATCACAGATACACGTAAATGATAACAGACAAGGTGAAGATACTGTCGTCCTTGTAAAAGAAACCCCATTCGTTCCGGGTATTCTACACATATTAGACTTACAGAGATTCAGCTCTTACCAAAAGGTTCTAAGAGTGTGTGCATACATTTTTCGATTTGTAGACCAGTGTAAGAAGCAGAAGAAATATGGCGGAGATCTACATCCACATGAACTCGACACAGCAGCAAGGACCTTAATAAAACATACACAGTACGTGAGGTTTCCAGATGTATTAGATTACATGAAGAAGACCAATTCTAGATGCATTAAACCTGCATTAGTGCGACAACTAGACCTGTACCTTGACATAGACAAAATACTACGCTGTGGAGGACGTATTGCCAACGCACCATTACCTGAGGAAACACGATTCCCGTATCTGATACCATCTAGAGGAAAACTTACTGAGTTGTTAGTTACAGACGCTCACGAAACACAACTTCACGCAGGCTTAGAGAGTACAGTCACATACTTACGTCAACGTTTTTGGATTCCTAGTATACGTCAACGTGTGAGAACCATCATCCGCACGTGCGTCACGTGCCGTAAAGTGACGGCAAAGCCTTACCAAGTACCAGATCCACCCCCTCTACCCAGTGACAGACTCAAACACGCACCTCCGTTTACCGTAACCGGCATTGATTTCACAGGAACACTTACCGTGAAAGCTACAGACGGAAGATTGCTGAAAGTATACATCTGCCTGTTTACCTGCGCAAACACTCGAGCCGTACACCTGGAAATAGTCACGGATATGAAGACAGAATCTTTTATACTAGCTGTTCGCAGATTTATCAGCAGGCAATCCACACCAAAAGTATTCATGTCCGACAACGCATTGACATTTATAGCTACGGCCAAGATTATGAAAGAAGAAGTTTTGAACCCACATGGCATTACCTGGAAGTTCATCCCTCAACACGCTCCGTGGTATGGCGGTTGGTGGGAAAGACTCATTGGACTCACCAAGACCAGTCTGAAGAAAGTCCTTGGAAAGGCGTTAATCAACTTAGAAACCCTACAGACGCTCATTACCGAAGTCGAGTGTATAATTAACGATCGGCCGCTGACCCATTCATCAACAGATCCAGCAGACGACGAACCCTTGACGCCCTCACACTTACTATACGGACGAAGAATCACAACACCTATCTATCCAGACGACCGAGAAGAACCGGAAGCAGACGATATGTCACGTGATAAAGCAGACAAGCTATACCGTTTTAAGTCTGCTATAATTGAACATTTTTGGTCCCGGTGGAAGCACGAGTACCTTACATCGTTAAGAGAGTTCCACAAACATTTAGGAGGCGAAGGTGATCTGATTCGAATTGGCGACGTAGTCCAGATTCACGACGACACATTACCCAGAAACAGGTGGTCCTTAGGTGTTATTGATGACGTTGTTACTGGAGCAGACGGACGTACACGTGCAGCACGAGTCAAATCTAGAAAGGGCATCATCACCAGACCTATAGCAAAACTTTATCCGCTTGAGCTGATTGAATAGACTGCGTTCAGATTTCGTTGGTAATAGAGACTAGAGACTGTGTTAAAAATTCAGTGATAAGAGAAACTATGTTTAGAATAAGGTGATAATTGAGACAATTTCTGTTACTAGAGATATTTTCAGACTGTGAAAGACAAATTATAATGACATTCCATAGAATGGTTTCAAACGCGTGATTCATTTAACAAGACTTAGTAATTTTCATTCAAGAGTGCAATTTGATACATAATGATTGTCTTGTAATTTACTCTGATATTTTACTTTCCGGCCTCGGAGTGTCATGTAAGTATACATGTTTATTTGTTGATGCGCTATTCTTGGCGTCACGTTTACGTGGCGCGGTTTATCATATCATTATGTATGACGTCCTTGACGTCACTTGTTTATATATGTACTTCCGCAGTCAAACGAAAGCAACAGAAGTAAACTGTAAGAAACCACACAACGTCTTGTATTTAAATTCCACTAGTGTCTAAACGACAAGGTCAAATAAGAAAAATTTTGTGTATGTAATAGAGGCTGTATTTTTCAACTGATCTTCATGAAATTTGGTCAGAATCATAACCTTGATGAAATTTAGGTCCAGTTTAAAAGTGGGTCATCTGGGTTTAAAAACTAGGTCACGAGGTAAAATCAAGGAAAAACCTTGTGTATGCGATAGAGGTTGTATTTTTCAATTGATCTTCATGAATTTTGGTCAGAATGATAACCTTGATGAAATCTAGGCCGAGTTTGAAAATGGGTCATCTTGGGTCAAAATCTAGGTCACTAGGTTAAATCAAAGAAAAACCTTATGTATGCGATAGAGGCTGTATTTTCAATTGATTTTCATGAATTTTTCTCAGAATTATTGCCTTGTTAAAATCTAGGGCAGATTAGAATATGGGTCATCTTGGACAAAAACTAGGTCACTAGGTCAAATCAAAGAAAAACTTTGTGTATGTGATAGAGCCTGTATTTTTCAATTGATCTTCATGAAATTTGGTCAGAATAATTGCATTGATGAAATCTAGGTCGAGTTAGATGATGGGTCATCTGGGTCAAAAACGAGGTCACTAGGTAAAATCAAAGAAAAGCCTTGTGTATGCGATAGAGGCTGTATTTTTCAATTGATCTTCATGAAGTTTGGTCAGTATGACTGCCTTGATCAAATATAGGTCAAGTTTGAATATGGGTCATCTGTGGTCAAAAAGTAGGTCACTAGGTCAGCTCAAAGAAAAACCCTGTGTATGCGACAGAAGCTGTATTTTTCAATTGATCTTCATAAAATTTGGTCAGAATGATTGCCTTGATGAAATCTAAATCAAATTTGAATATGGGTCATCTGGCATCAAAAACTAGGTCACTAGGTCATATCAAATAAAATACTTGTTTAAACTCAAGAGACCACATTTTTGGTCCATTTCTAATGATAATAGGCCAGAATATTTGTTTCCATGAAATCCCTAGGTCAAACATGTTTACACTGTTATGGTGTGTTTTCAGGTGATTGACCTAGGGCCACCTTGGCCCTCTTGTTACATAGAAGTTCAGGTTAAAGTTTTCATGCACTTTCACTTTATCTCAGTTATTCTTAAATGGATTTGATTCAAACTGAAAGTAGTTGTTCCACATCATCTCCCAGATCATATGACACAAAGACCATAACTCTGGTACCAATATTTAATGAATTATCTACCTTTTACCTAGAATTTCAGGTTAAAGTTTTGATGCACTTTCACTGTATCTCAGTTATTACTAAATGGATTTGATTCAAACTTAGAATGGTTGTTCAACATATCACTCACATCATATGACACAAGGGCCACAACTCCAGCACCAATATGAATTGTCCCTCCTTTTTACTTAGAATTTCAGGTTAAAATTTTGATACACTTTCACTCTATCTCAGTTATTACTAAATGTATTTGATTCAAACGTAGAATAGTTGTTCCACTTTATTACCCACATCATATGACACAAGGTGCATATCTCTAGCGACAATTTTTCATGAATTATGCCCCTTCTACTTAGAATTTAAGGTTAATTTTGATGCATTTTCACTCTATCTCGGTTATTATGAAATGGATTTGATTCAAACTTGAAGTAGTTGTTCCTCATCATCACCCACATCATATGACTCAAGGTGCATAATTCTTGCACCAATTTTTAATGAATTATGCCCCCTTTTTGCTTAGAATTATACTTATATAGTGTTTTGATACACTTTATCTTTACCTCTCTTATTACTTAATATTTTTGACACAGACTCAAGCTATTGTGCAATTTCTTCATCCACCATTGGAGTCATTAAACACTCCAATGACAGCTCCAGTTTCCTCGGATGTTCCCAGTTTCACTTTCCAGCATCAAAATAGTCGAGCACGCTGTCTCCTGTGACAGCTCTTGTTTGTTACTATTACTATACATACATTTACATACATAATAATCATGCAATCTTGCGTGCATCAAATTGCAATGTATTGTGTCAGTGCGTGCGGGGGGTACATTCATTACATTCAGTGATAGCTCTAGTTCGAAATTGCACTTTGGTGAAAAATCAACTTTTATACAATTTAATATAACTGTATCATTTTGAACCCTTACGGAAATATTATAGTTTGCTGCAAACACTTGTTGCGATCATGCACGAATATCAGTTGAACATACCGTGAACATTTTTGATACAACTGATATAATGTTTGTGGGATGTTCGTTTGGTGTACACTTTATACATGCAAATTAGATTTCCGAAAAAATTTCCCATGAACAAGTAGCTGTGAGCTTCTGGGAACAAGTTGCTGCGATCATCCTGCAAACAAGTTGTTGCGAACATGCCGCAAACTAGCTGAAAACCATGACTACCAAGCAAAGTCTGGCCTGAAATTGCCCACAAAATAGCATGCATAGAAAAAATGCAAAAACAAATTGATTAATAGGAATCAGGGATATAAATTAATCGAATAAACTTCAGCACTGAGGCTGTAACAAATTCAAATTGTCAATGTCAGAACTTTTTCAAAGCCTTTAACAGGTAAAATATACATGAGGGCAGTCATGATAGTGCTAGTTTAAAATAAAGTTCAAAAAGGTGTTATTTAGTGGTACTGAAAACTCCAAACCAGACACGTTACAATCAAACTCAGAGTAATAAATAAATAATATATGTAAATGAAATAAAACATTTTATTTGTCATAGTACAAATATTTTTTTCTGTGTAAACATGCAATTAGCAGTCTTAATTTTCCATTTCTAAAGTTGTGTTTACTAAGCTATAAGATTAAAGGAGCTTTAAAATTTGACAAAACTTTCATTTAATACAATAACGATTCTTTTCCTTATATAAGTTGTACCAAATATCGGAACAGTTCACAGTTGCAAATGGTCTTTCATAATTTTCAAATTTTCAGAGTAAAAATATAAGAGGGATTGAAAGTTTGATAGTGTTAGCCATCAGGTGAAAACATTTAATAGATTAAAAGCAGATAAAACAATTGCTGCATGTCTCAAGGCCTGATGAGCAGCTTTAGTGAAAAGTAATTTTAAAGATCAGGATACTTGATAGTGGATGTTGGGAAGCTGCTCCATAATACAACTGTACATGGGAAAAAATAACAATGATAGTTATGGTTTGGATTTGCCTGTAGGATAGGTGGGTACATGTAACGAGTCATTCTTACAGACTGTGTGAGGTATGATGGTAGAGGGATGGCAACTAAACCATAATCAATTTTGAACGACATACCAGTCATTTGAGCATCTTTTTGTTAGTCTTGTCGGGTCTGCCAATTCATTTTGTTATTCAAACAAGTGACACTGTCATATGTAGAGTAGTTGAGTCCTTCATACATTGTTTATATTATACTAAATGAATGAAGACCATTCAGAAGATGCATACTCAACTGGAGTTTTGTACACTGGTTTTCTTTTTTATTATTATTATTTTATTATTATTATTATTATTATTATTTATTTTCAGTAAAATTATTATAGCAATACAATAGTTACAGAAATTTTCAGTGTATGTTTGAAGTATGTAAGTTGAATCATAATCTAGACATGTTATTGTTAAAGAAATTTGTATGTACATGTATTAGGTTTCAGTACATAATAATTCCAAAAGGCACATTCTGGTATTAACAACTGCAACTTAATTGTTGTATTGAATGCAAAACTAAAGCTGTAAGCTTAGAACAGCTTTAAAATATGGTCGTTATATCTGTTTAGCAGCCAGTCTTGCCTTAGAGAGTGTGCAAGATAAGTCTGTCAATGTAAATGATCAATAATATCTATGGGTTGTTTCCCTCTATATACACATGGTTTTCATGCACATTATTTGATCGAAATGACTTTTTTTTTTTAATTTAAATTCATAATGGTTCTTCCAGATAGCTTTTTTGTTTCAAAAATATTTGTATTAGGTAGATTTGAGTTAATATATCCTTATTCAACACTCTGAAATGTTATTACTAGTTCCCTATTTAGTATATCTAAAACTCCATATAGTAATTACTGAATATGTGATGTATATATATTTCTGCAAAGAAACCAATGCAATGTCAATAAAATTGTTATTAACACTTCGAAGACATTTTGCCCAATCTTACTGAATCCTGGTCAGAATATTTCCATCAATAAAACCTTGGACAATCAGATACTTGCATGTTCTTGTAGTGTCAAAAACTATGCCAGTAGGTCAGATTATAGAAAAGTACCATGAGGCAGCATAATTTGAACTTGATCTGCATGAAACTTCTACAAGCAAAATTGAAACTGTCTTGGGTCAAAAACTATGTCAGGGGTCACATCCTATAAAAACCTTATCAGCTAAAGAAATTAAATTTATCTAAAATTATTATTGTTATGTGTGGAATCACATGGAAAACACAAATTGGAACAATGATATTAAATTGGCCTAAAAATGTTCCAAATGTAATATTATTGACAATGGAGGTAATGGAAACATGTACAGTTTTGTATCCAGCTGCATCCACATAATGAGAGAAAATATAAGAAATGATGTTCCAGCATGTAGAATATTGTATTCAGCAGATTTTAGAAAAAACACTGAAAATGACCGTGGTGCAATTTCGTATTGCCCAACAAAAAACATCTTTTTGTTCGTGTATGTAAGCTTGTATCAGAGAAAAGTGGTGTGTTGCTGTCGGAGAGCTCTTTTTGTCTTGGCATTACCATATATAGTATCCATGAACATTCTCATCCATCAGAGGTTTGTCAGAATCCAAAGAAGAACCTCTGATTTATTTCTTTCATTTATCTGGTGAGCACACTCATAATTACTTCTGGGAATGGATTCAGCCAATCAATGCTTGCCATTATTCTGTATGCAGAATTCAAAATTTAAAACAAAATGGTGCAAAATACATGAACAAACAGTCTTGCTCACAATGAATGAAGACAATACTGCATGACTGTGATTTATTTGAATTAATTCCTCTAATCAGATGTTTATAAATTGACCACAAGGAATAAGGATGTTTCTCATAATTCCATGTCTGTATATATATATATATATATCGATAAAAGGATGCAGTCATGCTTTTGAAAAGGCATATCTGATTTTGATTGGTTCAGGAAGATTTGTTGCAAAACGTTGATTGGCCGAAACGTTTTACTAGTAATGCTACCAAACTGAAAATATCAATGAAATGTGCCAGAATAATGTTCAACTAGGGAACTACATGGTAAATCTCAGGTATGCGAGAATGACAAGCAACTGGTTCAAAGTAGATGCTTTCTCATTTCTCACTTGCACTATACCTGTAAAGCCCCTGGGTACCAGTTCATTGACTGCATGTTTGGTATATATTGTAGGAATAAAGAATGCTACTACAGCAACTGATATCTGGCTGTGAAAGGTGCCACACTCGCCGCCTTCTACAGTACATAAAATGCCAGCAGTACAACCTGGTTCAGGACAGACAACTCATGAACTATACCAGAGTTCTTTTGTTCAGGTGTAATATCCAAGGGAGACAAGTAGAGCATGTTAAACAGCTGGTGCGTAGGGTTGCAGCCCACCAGCCAGCTAATAGGGCATTAATGTTTACTGGTAAATCTCGTACAACACTTTTGTTCCCAAGTATCAAGGGCAGTTTTCAAAGGCCTGTTAGATTTCATCAAAGTGATTCCAAGGGAATACAAACAGGTATGCTAAATTATTTATGAAAACAATAGCAAATAAAATTGTTACCCTAACTATATCTGTCTATAAAATTTAATGAATAAATTTCATTTCATTATTTTAAAGTGTTTTAATTAAAAATTGATTGTAGAGGGGCTTTTACTATGTCTGATAACTGAGTCCTATTGCCTGAGTAAGAATTGTCATAGACGATACTAAGGTTAAAACTTGCCTTTCACATGGGTTCTGTCTCAATGCTCCATTCAAACTAGAAGAAATATTGATATTTCAGAAGAGGAGAAAAAATATGAACAGTTTGTTGAGCAGTTGAAAAAGAAACAAGAAAAGAGTACATTCAAGGATGGGATAAATGCACCTCAAGCTGTGATTATAGTTGTAATATTCTTCTTGATATACAGCATCTTTAAACCACGAGAGAATGTGGAAAAACCTAAAGTAGCCAACAAGTGGAAGGTGAGTTTGGTCTTTTACACCTCTTTCTGAGCTTGAGAATAGATTATAATTATTCAGAAAATACATTTGGAAAATACAGCCTGTCTTGTGCTTCTATGGTTACATGAGATGGAAATGCTCATGGTGAGCTTTTAGGATTGTTTGTTGTTCGCCCAACATCCACATCTGGTTCAGCATCAGCATTTCTTTTAAATGTCCATAAGATCTTGATCCAGTTAAAGTAATTGCCAACTTGAACCTTAAACTTGAATCTCATGGCTCTTAATATATCAAACTGTGCCATATTTAACCATGTTTACATTTAGCACCATTTCTTCATCAAGCTTAATCATATTTAAACAGAATTTGTTTACCTGTACTTACACAACCCTTTCATTAATTGTGTACATTATGCATTTACTATCTGGCCAAAGGTGGAGGGATATAATTTTGGCACCAGCCGTCCATCATCTGTCCCTCCATTTAATTATCTAAGAAGGATTTGAACTATTGAAATAAAACATGGTAGAAAGGGAAATGCCAGCCTGCAAGTTTCAGTCAGATTGCCTGAGGAAGGCAAAATTTATGGCTCTTTGTATATAGTATGTATATGCCAGGTGTTTGTGTGTTTGTGTTTGAAGGATTTCAATAAAACTTGATAGAAATGTTAACTGATATAGGGAAATGGGGCCATGCAGTTTAAGCAATGCAAGTTTAAGACAGATTGCTTGAAGAAGCCCTTTTTTATCTATAATTATACATGTACATTTTGTGTATGGTGTTTTTATTAGCTCATCAGAGCACATTGTGCTCAGGGTGAGCTGTTGTGATTGCTCACCATCCGGCATCTGTCCACACTTTCCTTTAAACAACATCTTCTAAACCGCTAGGCCAATTTTGATGAAACTTAACAGGGATCTTTGTCTTGAATTATGCCCCATTTTAGGACTTAAAAATTATCATTACTACATTTTTACCTTGTGTGCTGAACTCCTACCATTTCCGCCCACATGCTATACATCATCAACATGAAGTAGACATTGGGCAGTTATTTTGAAATTCATATCTGTGTATTTTTAGCTAGACTATTCAAAGAATAGTCGAAGCTATAGACTACTCACCCTGGCGTTAGCATCAGTGTTACACATTTTTTAAAGTTTTGCATGCAAGTACATATAGCTATCATTTAAAGGCATATAGCTTTGAAACTTATTTTTTCTTTTTATAGGTCAATTACTAACCTCACCTGGTCAAGCCCCATCACTCTGACATGTATTTTGGCTAAATTATGTCCCCTTTTGCAGTTAGAAAATCTACAAAATTAATGCAGATATTGAATTGAAACGTCACATGCGTCTTTGGGGTTATAAAACAAGGTGATAGTATCAAGTCCCATAACTCATATATTTTGTACAATTATGTCCCCTTTTGAACTTAAAACTTCTGGTTAAAGTTTTGCATGCAAGTTACTTATAATCTCCAAAACTAATACAGATACTGGATTGGAACTCTATAGATGTTTTAACATTTAGGGTAATATTCTTGCTTCTGGGACTGTCACAACATGCCCCCATTTTGGACTCTACATTTGTACCTTGTGTACTCAATTCATCCTACAGTTTCCGTCCAGTTCAAATGAAACTTGATGTACATCATTAACATGAAGTTTACATGTGCATATTATTGAGAATTCCGTGTTTGATTACTGGGAGGTTGAAGTGGGCAGGGTTGGAGTTAGCCTTTTTTGAACTTTAGAATATTCTCTCCAGCATGTTCATAGAGCATTGGTCATGCAGTGTTGACACTATTTTTATTACTTGACAAATATGATGAATAACTGTTTTTAATTTATTTTTAACATGAACAAATAAGAGGCCAAATTGTTTGTTTGTATTCAAGTTTATATATAATAATTTGTTAGTTAGAGGATATTCCAAGATACAGAAGACATTCAAATTCCAGAAGCATTTCTGGTTCTAAGTGTAAAGCTCCCACACAGGGGACTCTTATCCTCATGTTAAGTAATTTTAGTTTGAACTCATAACCTCTGGTTGAAGAAGTCATAATTATGCCATTGCCTAGTATCTCTTGATATGCAGCTAGATGATAAAAGAATTGATTTTGTACCATTTAGGGTGATTAAATCCTCATGAACAGATAAAACTTAAGTTCAGTTTATACTTTATATCTGCAAAATCACATCCCCATGAAAATCTGTGTTTTGCTATAACCACAAATTTCATGCTAATGAAATAAAATGGTTTCACAGGAGACATATTTACAGAATTGCCATATATCATAGCTATTCATCAAGGACCATCAATTTCCATTTACATTTCTTCAATATCCACAAATTCATGTGCTGTATTATGGCCATGAGTTTCATGAATAAAGCACTACTTGAGCATATACCAGTGACCTGAAGGGTTTCACTTAATGTCCTAGATTAAGAACACTGTGGTAAAGTTTATATATCTATATATTATGATATTTTGTAATAGATTTTATGCATAGAGATCACATTGGTAGTGAATGCAGAAATAAAGAGTAGTACATAATAAATACCAAACATAAACTAACAGCAGACGACAGAATGTTTGTATTGACCTGTTTCCCCACATAGCGTGATTATGGATTTTTCCACTGGCAGTTCATTATGTTTTGCAGTTGGAGAAGGCACAGGAGCAGTGAATCATAGACAAGTCTATTGTTGTGTCTGTAGGTTCAGTCCTTGTACACTGGTTCAAGGCTGTATTAAGGTCATTTAATAGTAAAATGTACTTCACATATACATTCATTTGCATAATGAAATTATAAGCTGACATTAGTTGAGGTCAGCTAAAAATAGACATTTAACCTGCTCTGCCTCAAAAATAATAGAGCGTTCCACAACACATGATCAAACTTCTGGTCACATGACCATTTGGTATATAAAGCTAGATCACTAGCATTAAGGTCCCCCCACCGAGTGGGAGATATAGAGTAAGCAGGATCCATGTCGGATTGATTTTTGAAAATCTGAAGCAAAAATTAACCTTAAAATTGAATATTAATGATTAAAAATTGTTACTATATTGTATTTAAATAGTTTATGTACAGGATTGTGAAAAAAAATTGTGGAAATATAACTTAGTTTTTGTGTGATAGGTGGAAATTGATAAAGCACCCAGTAAAATTCCTGTCTGGGCAGCCATTATCAGAAAAAAAGAAACTTTAAGTAACATTTTATAGACCTGGTGTGGACAGCACTGCTAAGGGATAGATGAGGAAGTGATTTTTTACCATTTTGAAGTGATTTAAAGGAAATATTTACACTTAAAGAACTTAGATATTTATACTTGGACTCAACAAGCTTCATATAGACATACCAGCAGATTTCAACATGTTGGACTTTATTTTTACATCATTTCTTACGTCTGAGGTGATGACTTACCCATCAAACTGGGTCGAGACGGTGGCTTATAATCCTTCCCTTCTCTACAGCACCCTTATTGTAGCCATACTACTTACAAAAGGCTATGGTAGGCATATGGCAATGGCAGTTGGCAGAAAAATGCTTCACGAGCCAAGCAGGAAGGTTTGGCGCACCATCAGAGCTATTAAACCCCGCCAGATTGTGTACTACGGTCTGCGGTGGGGCATTCCACTCCATCAGCTGAAGGAACTTCTTCTCCTACATCGTAACCTCGTCAAAAAAAGACCGTTTAAAGGAGCACAGCGCTGCTCACAGAAGGACAAAAAAGACAAGAAACTATCATTTAGGAGGAAAAGTCTAAATTCAACAGTAAGTATGGGCAGCTGGCAACATTTTTCTCATTTTCTGTTATTTTCTATATCAAGATCCTCCGGCTTTAAGTTAAATTTCATGGATAAAGGTTAATACTGGTGGTACAGAGATACAGGCCAGAGAGCCTGCCCATATAGCTAAGTAGTTATATAACTACCAGACAATAGGTCATGAGTTTGATCCTCAAGGAGATCATGTACACCATATGTGAAGTCATTCTTCCATGCATCTTATGCTGATGACAAGTTGCTATTGGCACAGTATCCAGGAATGCTGGTCATGCTAACTGATTACCATTAGTACTGTTGAAAAATAAGATTAAACTTCAAAATGTTTCAGCTTTATTAAATATTAATGTTGAACCAAAATAGTTCAGGTTTAATATCGGACATGGAAACCAGCGTGATAGGCTTCGATGACTTAGATTAATCGTATCTGTAAAATACCAGGTTATAAAATATACCATGAGATATATTACTTTTTTGTTAGATCATTTTATTGAAAGTAGGAGTCAAATAAAAGTAGTCATTTTAATGGTGTATTTATATACAATTTCAATACTATAGTAGATTGACAGGTACAAAATTTCAAACAATAATTCAGACAATATTTTATGGAAGATGATTGTCTGGATGCTTTCATCCTCCACCTGTTATTAATGTGGGTTAGTTGTCAGTTGCAAGTGGAGAAGAAATCAATACTGAAACAGACTTTAGGAAGACTTGTTACCTTACTTGACAGCTGTTACTGCTGCATCAGATAAATATATAAGCTGATAATATGCCTGCATAAAAGAAAACGAAATATGACAATTAACTTTTTTTTTTTTTACTGTGTCGGGGCTGTTAAATGAGCCGCGCCATGAGAAAACCAACATTTGCGACCAGCATGGATCCGGACCAGCCTGCACATCCGCACAGTCTGGTGAGGATCCATGCTGTTCACTTTCAAAGCCTATTGCAATTAGAAAAAATGTTAGCGAACAGCATGGACCCTGACCAGACCGCGCAGATGCGCAGGCTGGTTTGGATCCATGCTGGTCACAAACGCACTATGTTGGTTTTCTCATGGTGCGACTCAAATTATGAAGTGAGTTATCAGGCATGAACATTTTTCAAACTGATAGGCCATCAATTTGTAGTATCAGAGGTTAATTAAATTGTGATAAAATGTTTACAATATGATTGTATGATTAGTTATTTAATAGTATGAAATAAAGGTGCTTGCCAACAGAATAATTTAGAAGATCATACTGAATCATATTGATTTTATCTGAAAAAAAAGTAGCAGATTAAAACATCTCGAGATTCAAAGAAAAAAACATTTGGTTGCATGTCCCTTTAAAATCTTTGGTAGCTGTTAGGATGAAATGTCATTTTTCACCACTGATGCCATGTATTAAAGTCAAACATTGTTATGCTAAGTTATAATGTTGATTGATTGTCTTTGATTTCATGCTGTTGAAACATTAAATTAAACAAGATCTTCTCTGAGATGGATTGACAGTGCAAGAAGGTATTTGCCATTTTTAAGGGGAAGGGGGACATGAAATAATTTCACTATGAATTTTATTACAAAACATGTTGAACATTTTGTCGCACATGATCAGTGTTTTTAGGGGGGGAATGGTTCAAGTTTTATTTGGAATTGATGAATAATTGAGTAGCTGATTTAGATGACCTTGTGAAAACCTTATTGTTTTGTCTGGAAATATGAGACTTTTGTAATCCTAGACACTGCAGTAAAGTTTTGCGAACATAGTGAACCAGCAGGGTTTTTTTTTTCAGGCCAGTTTTGGAGCTGAAACTGGGCCCAAATCCAAAAGGCAAATAGTATGTTTTTTCCCCTGCTTCAAAGTTAAATGTAATGCCATTGGGATATGGTCACAGTTACCATTTTTTTTTTTTCCTTTAGATTATCAAAAAGTTGGTTTCTGGTTTATAACATATGTCAGGATTTACATTCTGTCACAAAACAGGGTGTATGTATAGCAAGTTTTTATGAAGAATTAGCTTTGGATTATATTTGGTGTTATTAGAAATAGAAATATGGGTTGCTCCCAGTATCTTTAGCTTGGGGTACACATATTGTCTACAGTCAGCAAATCTTGCATTTGGGTAGCTTCATCAAAGGCAGAGGTTAGGAATATATTTTAGGGTCACTCGGGTCAAGGTCACTACTACTGAAAATAGAGAATTGTATCCAATTAACCTGTATACTTTGGAAGTTCCACCATGGTGTAGTGGACTTTAGTATACCTTTTTATAATGTTGTTGAATGGGTATCTGTTCAAATCCTGGTCAGGGCCTTACTCTGCTATAGGGTCAAAGTCAGACTAATGACTTGAGTCAGGAATAACATAAAGCAATGACACATTTATGTTTGTTGTAATATGACCCCTTTTTTATGCAAACTTTGAAAACCTGGTTTTCGTGGAATTTTCACATTTCTTGTTTGAACACAATAATTGTATAGTTTAATTGCGTTCGATACACGTCTAATATAAACTTTATAACCTGATTAAGCATTTAAGTAATGAGCTTTAAGTTGTCAGGAAGGACATGGAGTCTTCATTTTTTTTCCATATGGATACAATTCAAAGGGAGAAAAATCTCATGAGTAGAGTGCAACACATGGTTACACTAGTCTACAAAGAATTGTTCACCTGACTACCTAAAGGTGAGCATGTTTATAATGCACATTCTCTGTAGAATATTTTCATATCAACATTCCCAGGTTAAATGCAATAATACTGCTTAGACATTCATGGATTACCTTTTCATAAAGTGAGTTAGAGAGAATGGTTCAGAATGAAATTCAACGACTTAAAAGACATCTATGAGTTAAGATTGGTATACATTAATTTGCAAAATACAGTTACCACATTGACAGGCATTAAGTAATACAGCAATACATTCATGTTTTGGATCTGAACATTATTCTGTAAAAGAAACTGTTTAAATGGCATCTTAAAGTTCTTTAGGTCCTCAAAATTTTCATCATATCACATTCATAAATAGCTTTGAGGATACGGCCTTACATGTACTCAAGTTTTAGTACATGGCATTATTGAACACAATTTGAATGAATTGTACTTGAATTCTTATGTAAGTACATGTTATATTGAAACGAAAGGACACTTAGAAAAATTACAAAAAAGTTAAATAAAGTTCATAAAATAATATCAGAAAAAACAAATAAGGAGAATATTATTCTCAGTTAAAACAAAAAAAACAACAACAACAAAAGTATGGAACTGAATTTGAACCTTTTGAATTTTAGTGTTGCAATGTTAAGGTTAATTTTTTGGTTATTTTATTTAGAAAATATAATAATTTTACTCTACTCCATAATTTTACTGACAAAGAGTATTTGAAAGTGATCTTACCTTTATATTTATGAACTTTTATAAAAATGGTAAAATGATTTTATCATAAACATACACTGTTTAATATTGGAATATAACATAAACATAAGATAAAAACTGAATCATTGTTTCGTCTATACCACTTAGTAATAATTCAGTTTCTTTTAGGTATAAATCTTCATATTTTCATTCATGGGTCTTTAAATGATATGATGTAACAAACATAAATGAATCATGTGACTTGAAATAGGTTGAGTGTGCCACTGTTTCACTGTGTATTTGTTAGATCAGCTGACTGGCAGTACTGACAGGAATGTCACAAGATAAAGTCATTTACATATTAAAATCTCTTAAATTTATATAATAGTTTAACTTAGTATAATTATGTTAATATATTACTTTTTCTAGTTTGCTTGGACTTTTCCTATGTTGATTTTGAGAAGTTATGAATGATGAGTTATGTGGTGTAATGCATGTAATGATTTTGACAGAGGTGGAAAATTTCTTAGTAAATATTCATAAGTACATACACGTGGTTATCCATAACATTTGTATAATACCTATATTTGATGGACATTATATAGTTTACACACATTCAAACAGTTGTTTAATATCAGATGTTAATTCTGTATTACATATATTGTATAGTTAAATACATAACTGTTGTCATAAAATAAAGATCAGTAATATAAAACTGTGAGCAGTTTTGTTTTCTTTACATGTTAACTGGATAATCAAGAAATGTTTTATTTTTGGATGAGCGTAGCGAGGCACATATTTAATTTTACATGTTGAAATCTACAAATAAGGTGTGTAAAAACAATGCAGGATAAGTTGTTACCTTTGAGCGATGAGAGTTGAAGGAGGACCAGGACCACTTTGAAGTGGAAGGAGCCACTGATACCAGTTTATTATGGCTTCAAAATGTTAATTAACAAGAAATATCTGGAATCCATGAGTGACAGGTGAATAATCATGGACAATAATCTGTGTATTATAAGCCATCATGACTGTATTTGCTTATTAATCAACTGTTGAAAATGAATCGTGAATTTCAAAATTGGTTAAGCTTTTCACAATTCCAGAACTTGTAAAAATTGCCTCATATAAAACTGGGAAAATTTGTGTACAAGGCTGTTTTCATTTGTTTCCAGATAGGCCGGGTTTGTAGTTGTGACAATGATATTGCATGTGCACACAGAGTGGGTCATGCCCTGTCCACGTGATGGCAGCAAAAGTTGATTGAGCAATAAATGTTTCTTACTCTATGACTTTCTGAAGGATAACAGTAGACTTTTTTGCACAAACAGTAAAACATTTTGAAATCCTTTGGAAGTGCCAGTAAATTAGAAAAGATCACAGAGGTACTGGTTCATATAGAGATAGAGATCAATTAGAGGTAAAGTCATCTGTCAAAAATAGAAGTACACTATGTAATAGCAACTGTCATTAACTGTCATTATAATGGGATAAGTGCAGTTGTACTCTTAAGTACCAGTATGAATGAAATAGAGAAAAGTACAAATGTACTTAATAGGTTAACTTCAAGGAAATGATCTACCAATTTGGTTTTGAGCGGCCAGTTTCATTGAAATGATCCAGCAGGCTATTACAGATTGGTGCTTTTAATGCAGGTGCTTATTTTTGCCTTTGTATGACTTCAGTAGTGCTGGTGTGATTTAAAATGCAGACCAGAGCGGACGCAGTGGTCCATTGGTAACACTATTTAACTATGAAACCTGGGGTCATGAGTTTGAGCCCCCGCTCCTCCAACTAAAAATTACTAACACTGGGATAAGAGTCCCGTGTATGGGTGCTTTACACCTGGCCCGTTAAAGAACCAGGGAAGCTTCTGGAATTGGAGCATCTTCTGTATCTTGCACTATCCTCCGACTAACGTTACTAACAGTCTTCTGGAGGAGTCACCCATGGCGACTGTTAAATGAACTAAAATGCAGACCAGATCAAGAGTTTGTGGTTCAAAGGGAGATAAATGTTGATCTGTTTTGGATTATAATTTACTGAATTCTTTCCCATGTTTTAGTTTTAATTTGACCTACATCAAGTACCCTGTACAACATAATTTTATGCACTGAGAAAGAGATTTTTTTTTTAAAAGACAGAAAAGATTACTATATTATGGAATCAGCATTTTTCACCTTTTTCTCTATTCAGACCCTGTTTCTTTTTTCATAGGAGAAAACTCCTGAACATATTCATATTTTATATAAATATGTCCCTATAGTGAGATAATTGGAGCTGAGACAGAAAAGTTAATTAAATATACAGTGTTAAATATTTGTTTTTGCATATTTTTTCAACAAAATCACTCTTTGAACTCACCATAACTTAATAGATATATGCTACCTTTTAACAAGAAACACATTGCATGTTCTTCTTGCATGTTCTTCATACATGCCACTTTCAATATAAACAAAGGTCTTTAACATATTTTGCACCACTTGATTATTGGATCTAAAATACCTTGCCCAATGTTTTACCCATCAAAAATATTGGAGAATTGTTTCTCTGCCACAAACTGATTTGCTTGCAACTGGTTAATGAATGTGATGCAGTTGTCAGGACTTTTTAGTGAACGGTATTAAGGTGTTGTCCACTTTACCCACTCATTAGGGTTTGTTGGTTTTATGTTCCCTTTAAGCCACAATGGAGATGCACAACAACCAGTTTCTAGCACTATTTAAATGTTAAGGGGCATAAAAAACAGTTTATGTTCTGTTTTGTGCATACCTAAAAGGAATCAATCCTGCTGCATACAAGAAAACAATACAAACATTAAGAGCCTGTCACTACCATTCCTACACTTAACCTTTACCCTGCTTAATTTCTAAAATGGACTGGTGCATCATTCAAATTGGGCAGTACCATTTATTATTCAAAGGGGTGTTCACTGAAAATTTACTGACTGAATAGCGAACAGTGCAGACCATGATGAGCATGCACAGGCTGATCCTGGTCTGCACTGGTCACAAAGGCACAACCAATTGCGGCCAGCAGGCTAAATGTAAATAAGTATGCAAGGAATTGACTTCAAACCAGGATGACAATGAGGAGGAGTGCAGTGCACAGTAACTGTAACTCTAGTTTCAGTAATTTTTGAGTAACGCCCCTTTTTCAATTTTCCTTGTACTTTGCTAGTCCAAGTTTAAGTAAAGTTAGATGGCAATTAGGACGATTGCATTACACAATAATCAAAACTCTAGATCCAGTTTTCGTTTTTGTTGTTGTTTTCATTTTTCCTTGTCTGCCCATTTTCTTAGTTATAATAAGATAATGTCTAACATACATGATAATTAAGATAAAATAATTATTTGAAGAAATGCACAAGAACCCTAACTGTAGCAAGTACATTTTGAATTTTCTTAACTGAACTTTATTTTGAATTTGACTTTTCCACATATATAAAATTCCACCATGGGTGGGCTAAAACATTGGTCTTTAGTACATGTTCAGATGAAGTAAATTTAAAGGTTAACGGACAAATAGCTGTTCAAATCCTGGTTAAGGACTAAATAATACTGGTACTGAAGTGCTTTACTGTAGTACACTATTAAAACAAATTAATCTTGTCAGCGGCATAGATGGTGTGAAACATAGGTTCACAGGGGAGTCAGTGACGTCTTGGTGATCCGAGGTGAAAAAATGCTGCCTTTGGTGAAGTTTGGCCTTGACAGTATCGCACCACAGATCCTGTGCTGATTCTCTTGAGGATTCCAGCTCTTTTACTTCACCACCTTCCCTTAATTGTCAGGGAGCCATTTGTGTCTGGCATCATGTATTAACAATACACAGCCTCAGGAGTTCTGTATATCTTTTATTATGTCATGGTGGTACAGTAAAAGATTACTGTAAGAGCTATAACAATAATAAAACTTATAAAAATACAATAATCATATAAAATTCTAAATGCATACAATCTATTTTCATTACAGGAAATCGAAATTACTACAATTGATATAACAATAATTATCGGAATCCTGTATCCAAGTAGACACTTTATAATAATTAAATAAGTTATAAAACTTATAAATAAAGTTTTATTTCAATCAGACTGATTTTGAAGTCAGTCCGCTCACTTAGAAGTGCTGCCCAAGAGATGTTAGTGTTGCGGGAATTAGATATTTTGTGGGTTGGCAAGGTTATGTGGGGTCAGGCATGTGAAATTTAGTAAACTCTCACTCACAATTTCTTTCTTTCATTCCACGCTCCACCCCAGATAACAATAGCACAGTTAGGCAAATACAACAGTTAGGCAGACAAATATATATGACATCACAAATCAATAACAACTTAAAGGATGGATATAGGATGGTGCGCTGCAGCGCATGTATCTAAAAGAATATAATGTTTGATCTACCATTAAAACAAAGTTCTGTTTTGATCTACCATTAAAACAAAGTTCTGTCATAATATAACCAGGGCTACATATATTTATTAATATGAAAAAATTCATTCAAATATCATTTTGATCAATGGTCAAAGTCACATTTACTTAAAAGAAAAATACAATTTCTGGCCAATAACCAGTTTGGATTCATTGTATAGACCTGTCTCAAGTTTTCAAATGGTTTCACTGGTCCCTTTTAGGGGTGACACCAGGGCTAAAAATAAAAAAACAACATCTAAACAACTTCTTTTCATGAACAGCTCGACAAATCTCCACTAAACATGGTCTTAAGCATCATTGTACTAGTCCTGACCCTTTTCAGAGGTTCTTGTACAATTCTCTCAGAAGATTGTTGAGATAGATCCATTTAAGGGACTGCCAGAGCTAAAAATAGAAGAAGAAAAAATACTTTATATTTTAAAGCCATTTTCTGCTGGCTGAGCCTGGTTGTTTCTGAATAGCCCTATTCCTTATGTGTCCAGTGTACAGCACTAATACGTATGAAGCAGAACCAGTGCTATAATAATAGCCTGTTTTATTCAAAACTCATATACCTACAATGTAGATAAAATCTATGTATGACATATTATAACTTAGTATTCTATTATTATTATTATACCAGATTTATATAGCGCCCTTTTCATGATCAATTTCACGTTCAGAGGCGCTTTACATAGTTCAAATGCAGCCACAAAGGGCGCATAATTCATCCTCTACTAGTACAGACACAGAGAGATCTGACCAGAGGGACAGAGTGAGACAAAGCCCCCATGACAGAGAGATCAGAAATCAGATACAGGCTTGTCCGGCTAACAGCCTAGCTCGTTGCGAATAGACAGCCTGGTTCTTTAACGTGCCCAGTGTATAGCAAGGATTGCCTGGGTTCCTGACCAGTACACCTCTAGTTGGGTGGGAAACACTGAAAAGCTTTTCTGAAAATTCCCAAGTAGCTGCCGGGGATCGAATCCCCGACCTCAGGATTGGAAGGCCAGTGTGCAAACCACTGAGCTATCCATTTTTATGCAAACAGTAGCGAATCTATAATCATATATTTTCATAATTGTGGTCCTTTTATCTTTTCTTAAACTTGGAAAGACAAAATAAACACATAGGCTAGAAAACTGGTGGTAAAATTTTATTCTGTCAAGCAATTAATGTTTTTTCTTTATTTAGTTCAATATGTATTTGATAAAGTTGAAAATTTAACAGATATTGTATAACCAGAAGATTCATTTTATTTTATTAAATATCACGCTATTGACAGTCAAAAGTTACATAAAACTAATCCATACAGTATTTCGCATGCCTGCCAAGAGCTACATCCATCTCTGCCTTATTGACATTATCATTGTACTAGTCCTAGCTTAGGAATGTACCAATGCAGCCCTGAGCAGTTTGAGGTTTTCTGGTGCGTGTAGGTTTTTGTTAACCCTGTTCTTCAAGGTGGCCACCACATGTTCTGTTGGAGCCAAAACAAGGGAGAGAGATGGCCAATACATAACCTTAACGTTGTAGGCTTGCTGAAAGTTGGTTGTTTAGATTACTTTGGCCTAGCATTATGTGGAAAGATACCAACATTAGCACAAAGGTTGCACTGCATAAATGGAAGAACTTCACAAATACTGTCTGAAATTACAATTATTTCTAAGTCTGACTGGGTGTATTTATAGTTTTAAAGTGTGTGAATATGACAGAATCACACCTGTTTATTCCAGGGGAAAAGGTGTTATCTTCCTTAAATTATAATGGGGATAATAAGCCAGCTACTCACTAGGTGGCGCTAGTAAAATAAGGGGTAAACAATGCTGACCCAGATTCTTATCTCACTACACTTTGCAATGGATTCTGAGAAGAAATCAAAATATTTTGGATGGAAAGTTATACAATTACAGAAAGAATTAATAAAAAGAGGGGCATCAATCAAAGGCAGAAAGGAAGATTTGTTAACAAGGTATGTTTTTATGTTGTTATGATTAAATAATTCTCAGAAAAAAATAGTATTAATCCATTTAAACCTCGAGAAACCAGTTCACAAAGGCAATGTCTTACATGTAGGCCATGGTGTGTATTGCAAGTTTTATTAGTGCTATCTTTATTGCATCTCATTATTTGTAGATTTAGTGTTGCTTATACAAAGCAATAATACTGGAGAGTAGCCCTTTGGATTACATTTTACAGGTTAATGACTTATGCTATCACTATATCTTATTTAAGGAATTTATGGTGTTTATCTTTTTCTTACTTTCAGACTTGAAGCATATGACAGAAACGTGAACCTATTCTCCTACCAGAACCTCTGGATCCAGACTGGCCCACTGAAGGGTTTCATCAACTTCAAGCAGACCATAGGATCCACTTCCCTAAATTGACAAATGAGCAAATTGAAGGATATTTCAAGTATAGAGAGGCTGTGGATAATGATTTGATGTCCGACTTGAAGGCACTTGAAAAAGGAAAACTAATGTTTGAAAGCAAGAAAATCTGTGCATGCAGTGTTAAAGTACACAGTCCAAATATATACTTTACTGGTGTAGTAGGTGCAGCCATGAAGAAGAACATAACATACAATTTCAAACTTAAACTGCGCAAAGACAACGGAGAAATCCTGAACAGCCACTGTGAATGTCCAGCAGGAAAAGGACCGCACGGAACCTGCAAGCATGTTGCGTCAGTATTGTTGATGATAAATGCATTTGTCTCTGGAAGTGACGCACATGTCCAGCAAAGTTGCACAGATATATTGCAAACATTTCACAAACCAAAACAGTCATATGTTGGCACACCACTGAAGGCACAGGACATTCCATCAAGAAAAAAGCAGTGCACGCTATTTGACCCAAAACCAAGACAATACAGAAACATGGATGGATATGAGGATCATGTGCGAAATGTTGTAATAAATTACTGTGCAAGTACATCCAAACATTTAACAATAAGATATCTGTATAAAAAGGCAGATGTTCAGTCAGCATCGAGGGACCATGATTACTTGGAATTACCATTGTCTGAGCATTGGGTGGATAATGCTTTGACATACGACCAGGAAAAGATTGCAACCACGGAGAGAAAGACAAGGTCGCAGGCGGAGAGTCACACGTGGAAAGAGGAGAGATTATGGCGAATTACAGCTTCTCGTTTCGGCGAAGTCTGCAAACTGACGGCAAGGAGAAACATGGACAAACTTTGCAGATCCTTCATGAAAACGTCAAAATTAACAAATAAGGCAATCATTCATGGGAAGCAGTATGAAAAAACGGCTATTAGGAAATTTGAAAAGCAAACGGGACAAAGTGTCAACCCATGCGGATTATTCATATGTAAAGAAAGTCCATATCTGGCTGCAACGCCAGATGGAGTAATCAATGAACAAACAATAGTTGAAGTGAAATGCCCATATGCTGGGAAAGAGGAAATGATCAAACCTGGGAAATTGTTTCCATACTTGGAGTATACGGACGGAGAAATGGAGCTAAAGAAATCCTCAAACTATTATTATCAGATACAGGGACAGATGTACATAAGTAAAAGACAATATTGCTTTTTCATTGTGTATACATTCAAGGATATGTTTGTACAAAAAGTTGAACTAGATCATGAGTACTGTATATACAGCCTTTTACCAAAGCTAGAACTGTTCTACAAAAAGTATCTGCGGAAATATATAGCTGAACATCTGTGAAATAACATTTGATGATGATTTATGCAGACATTTGTAGTACAATATAATTTTCAGTCTATTAAATGCTATGATGCATTTGATAAATAATTTTATGTAGTTGAAATAAATATATAATAGCCAAGCATCAATAGTTCATATTTCTTGGTATTTCTGCGTAAAACAATATTAGTTATGCAAGTTTAGCAATAGTTCATATTCCTTGGTATTTCTGCGCAAAACAATAATAGTTATGCAAGTTTACCAACAATACATCTGCGGAAATTAGCTGTGTTGAAGCACACAAATGTAATCCTTGACCCGAGATTAAGTTTTGTTTTTGGCAAGTCAGATCTTAATATTTTGAAACTTTTTGCCAGACCTATCACTCTTTCAACATGTATTCTTATTGATGAAACTCGTCTGTCACGAACAACAACTTCTGGTTCAAGTTGTGACTTTTCTGCCAGCATAATTGGTGTATAATACGATCTTAGGTTGCAAACAAGTCTACATTTCCTCTGTCCGCCATTATACTGTCTTTTTTGTCAAACAGATTCTTCTTGCACAAGACTGAACGCTCGACTATCTGTCTGTCGCTTGCTGACCCTCCATACGAATCACTAACATATGTAACAAGGCCGCGAGGTGAAATTCCTATCATTGTTTTTAATGTGTTTTTATGTTTGTATGTTGAAAACGTGATAGACTGTGCTGTCACGTGTGATGGTTTCTGTATAGGATTTTCGGTTGCATCAAGAATAACTCTTGTTGAAGAATATTTTCTTTTAAAGTCTTCTGGCATGTACTCGGAAACTATTTCTCTGTCAGGCCAAAAGTTGATTTCTTTAAGTTGACAGTAAATAAAGTTAATCCATGTCTCAATAATTTTTGATGCTGTTGGCTGGCTAATTTTAAAAAATAAGCCTAGTTCATAGTCCTCTTTATTTTGTCTTAGTTTCATTAATGTTAGAAACAATTGATCTTTTGGTTCAAGATTTTGACATTTGTATAATAAATGATCAACAGCGGGTCCAAGCACATGATAAAACATCATGAATTGATCATAATCGTCAAAGCCTGTGTAATATTTAACTGCTTCTGGGTCATTCTTGTAATTTTCTATTGTGTATTGTCTACGACTGTCTGTTAGTAGTTCACATTGAATTGATTCTTCTATGCCAGAATGCACTATGGAATCCTCGTTTGTGTCCATTGGCTCATCTTCATAGGAATTTTCAACTTCGTTTTGAATATTGCATAAGTTTACAACATAGGTGTGTTGACTTGTACTTGTTACTGTACTGGATTGTGTGCGTCTTTCTGCTCGCTCTTTTCTCCTTTTTCTCTCTTCTCCTTTTATCTCATCAGCCTCTGTCATTCGTTCCGGAAATACTGAAGGGTATAACTCCCTTTTTCAGACGTTTCCTTTGACCTGTCAACAAACAACATTACTGAGATAATAAAATCAACAACAGAATAAAACTACAAACAACTACAATATCATATATTATATTTGACTTTATGACACATTAAGCTAGAAACATTTACATTTCTATTGAATTTGACATCTAATTTTGCAGCATGAACAATAATTGATTGGTATGTGACTGAAATGAAACAGTCTTACCTGAGTAAATGGTATAGTCATCTGGCTGGAAGTGCTTATGACATACAATATCATGTTTACTAGGTTGCCACAGTTTTGTCTTATTCCCAGGAACTGCTTTCTTTACTGCTACTCTCCATAAATCCTTTAAATGTTGTTCTTTTGGAAAATGAATCCCCCCATAACCCTTACATAAGGGTACACAACAATACTGAACCAAAATCAAATTCTTGTATTTATATGACTATTTTCTAGAATTTTATTTTGTTCTGGGTCAAATACCTTGGAAATTACAAATTAATTAGTGTTAAGGGTCAAATACCAAGGAAATTACTAATTAATTAGTGTTTATTACGGCAGAATCTCTACTACATTCTATAGTAAATCTAAGGTCAGGCGAGATAATGTTTACTCATCTACATAGAGATTTTGCTAGGCCAGGGAAGTAAGTTTATGGGAATGGAGGTACTGGATCAGTCTCAGTTCAAGCAATCAGAGTTGTGCTGTTGTACTAAAACATTTTAAACACATATACACTCTTAACACAATCATTTATTTATTACAGTTAGATGCTGTGATATACAGAAAATATGTTATGTTTCATCATCTAGCAAGAGTTTTTAGCCCACATGAGGTTCCAGGTGAGCTGTTTGTATAAGATGATAGTCTGTCATCAGCATTTCAACTTAAACATGTTCTCCTCAGAAGCAGCCAGCCAGAGTTGCACCAAACTTGGATTGTAGTATCCTGGCAAGGTCCCTTCTCAAATTTGTTTAAATGATTCCACTAGGTGCCTTTGAGGGGTCACCAGAGGTAATAATAGAAAAAAGCCATAAACAATCTCTTCACATGAAAGAACTTGATGGATCTTCACCAAGTTTCTTCTGTAGCAATCTTGTATGGTCCTCCCTTATGTTTTTTCGAATGGTTCTGTTTGGCCCCTCTAGCTGCCTGAGCTAAATATAGAAAAACCGTTACAGGATTTCTCAGGAACCATTTAATGGATTTTGCTGAACCTGGTCTGTTGTATCCTTGTAGAATCCTCTCTCAATTTTAATAATGTTATTCCTAACTGGCTTGCACACCAACAAACTCTTAAAGATTTTACAGATATTATAACACAAAAAAACATATATTATCCCTTTAATATGAGATCGTTGCAAAGTATAGTGAAAAAGGCTTTCATAGAAGTAGAAATACTCAAACTACTTAGTCTGGTTAGGAAACAGAAATAATACTATTTCCGCAGTAGATAATGTATTGTGATTATTTCTACTTAAGTGATGATTCTTCCAACAATTTCTGCATCCCAGTTTATAAAACTGACTTTGGAGAATAGTCTTAGATCTTCTGAATCCAGTTAGTTGCTTCTAGGCACTGTTATGAAATTAACCAATGTTAAAGTTGCGTTATGAGACTGGTCTCCTAACTTGATTTTTATAGCCTTAGAGTGCAGACTATATTTGTTTTCAGGTTCAGATGTTTTCCACTGCCATTTTCATACTCTTAAATGTAGTATTTCAGTTGTTGGACTATTGTTGTTGCTGTTAAGGTGTAGAGGCCACTCCTGTATGTTATTATTCCATTATTGAAAGCCATTGATAAAAATTATTTGTTCACATAGGTCTTACAGGGTAATGGTGGCTGTAAAAAGTCTCCCCATATTTTAACTCAGTGTTGTTATATTTTCTGGTCGTTTGGGATCATGGAGTCCATTCAGTTTTATTATAATAGATTTTTGCTTAAGCCTATGTTAGTGGGCATGGGGGCAGTTGCACTTTTAATTACCTCTCATGAACAGGCTGAGTCTATTATTTTATGTTTTTTGCTTTCTGTGCTTCCAAAGGATCTTGTAGATTTGATTGAGCAGAAGCAGGAGAACACCGGTACGACAAGCCTTTGGGAAGTGCTGAACGTGTGTGTCACATGTTGGTCATGCTGTTAGGTTTGTTACAGCTGTCAAGCAGCATAAAAACTCTGTTGTATCAAAGTACACCTTTATTTTTCAGGTGTTATTGAAATGGAAATATGACAGTTATGTTTACTGTATTTTGCAGGTCACGTTGTATCGTAAGATGCCCTTGAAGTCAGTGTCTAGGGTATGGGGCAAGATGACATGCTGGGAGCTCCCAATGACGCTGCGTGAACCACTTCTTGGTCTGTATTGTTGGATGTTTGGCGTTCAACTTCACGAAGCAGAAGATGACAACTTGAAGAACTATAATAGTCTGAATGAGTTATTTCGTCGAAAACTGAAACCGAACGTTAGGATTGTTGATCATGCAGCGCCTGTGGTAAGTCAGTTTAATTGTCTGTGTCAAAGATTGAAATGCGTACTTATTGTGATCTTGTCTCTCAGTTTTACACAATATTGCTTGGCGACATCTTTTAACTGAATTTTGTTGTTGAACATTTGCTGGCATATAGCAGCTAGGATGACAGGAGCAGTTGTTTTCAATTTCCATATGAAGCAGTTGAACTATATGCCTGTTAAGGTCATCTGTACTGATAAAACTATAAAGATAATACCGGTAATCTACTGTGCAGTGTATTAACTAACACACGATCATAAACGTGAACATGAATGGAAAATTTTGAATGAAAGAATCAGGAAGATGGTTGGAAAATTTTGAAGAGCATATCTTTCTCTCTGCTGATTTTCTAGCTGGGGTTATCTTAACTGTGATAAGCCCTTGCCTATATATGCAAATTCAAAACGATGTGTGTATCATGAAATGATTTTCTTTTTTCTGAAATGACTATACTTAAGAACATGTAACCATTTGTCACCATTTAAAATCCTAAATCACTTTCGGAAAAATCTTCTTTTCATTAGCTTAGTAGTTCATGTAGCCAAATATTTAGGAATCACTTAACCAGTCAGAAAGCCTTAAATGAATTTAATCATTTAATGAAAAAAAAACAAAGAAATAAAAAAAAAATGAACCTAACAAGTTTTGCAACTTTAGCATCTTGCATACCAGCTAGAGTAAAACATGAAATGTGAGATATTGTCTGCACAATCAGATATATTTTTAGCTCCACTATTCGGAGAATAGGGGAGCTATTCTACTCGTCCTGGCGTCTGCGTTAATGTGACCTTTCTTGGTTAAAGTTTTTCGGCAGCCTTTGTTTTTCTGTCATATCTTTGTTACTATTGCTTATATCTTACTGTAACTTAACATAAACATTGTCCAGCATACAAACAAAGTATATGCAGGGGCTGGGCCTATTATGCTCAAGGTCAAGGTCACCAAAGTGTTATACTTAGGTTATTTTTAAGGTTAAAGTTTTTTGGCAACCTTTGTTTTTCTGACATATCTTTGTTAATATTGCTTATATCTTACTGTAAGTTCACATAAACATTGTCCAGCATACAAACAAAGTATATGCAGGGGCTAGGCCCATTATACACAAGGTCAAGGTCACAAAGTTGTTATACTTGGAATTATTTTCATGTTAATTTTTTCCGAAAACTTTTTTTATAGACATATCTTTAGTACTTTAAAAGATAATGACTTGAAATTAAAAATATTTCTATATAATCATCATCTGCGTATGTGGTTACAATTCCCATAACTCTTACTGTATTTTTGTCAGAATTATGCCCCTTTCATACTTAAAGTTTTTTGGCAATCTTCGCTTTCTCGATATAACTTTAGTACAATATAAGATAAAGACTTGAAACTTAAAATGTATCTTTATCATCATCATCTGCATGTGTGGTAACAATCCCCATAACTCTGATTTGTATTTTTGACCAAATTATGCCCCTTTCATACTTAAATTTTTTGACAAACTTCGTTTTCTGGACATAACTTTGGTACTATATAAGATAATGACTTGAAACTCAAAATATATCTTTACCATCATCATCTGCATGTGTGGTAACAATCCCTGTCACTCTGATTTGTGTTCTTGACAGAATTATGCCCCTTGGTATATCTTCCTTTTAAAGTAGAGGTCTCTTATTTAGACATATATTCATTTTACTGTCAGTATCGCCGAATAGTGGAGCGCGCTGTCTTACAGACAGCTCTTGTTTAGTTTGACTATTCAAAGAATAGGTAGAGCTATTGGACTTGCATGTGCATTGGCATCGTTGTCCAGATTTGGTTAAGTTTTTGTATGTAAGCTGCTTTCTCAGTAACCATTTGTGGGAACAAATTTAAACTTCACACACTTATTCACAGTGATAAAGGTACCTATTTTGTTCAGGTTCCATAACCCTATTTTGCTTTTTTTAGCTCACCTGAGCAATGCTCAGGTGAGTTTTTCTGATCGCTCGATGTCCGTCGTCCGTCGTCTGTCGTCCGTCGTCTGTCAACATTTAGCTTGTGTATGCGATAGAGGCTGTATTTTTCAATTAATCTTCATGAATATTGGTCAGAATGATAACCTTGATGAAATCTAGGCCGAGTTCGAAAATGGATCATCTCGGGTCAAAAACTAGGTCACTAGGTCAAATCAAAGAAAAACCTTGTGTATGCAATAGAGGCTGTATTTTTCAATTCTTCTTCATGAATATTGGTCAGAATGATAACCTTGATAAAATCTAGGCCTAGTTCGAAAATGGGTCATCTCGGGTCGAAAACTAGGTCACTAGGTCAAATCAAAGAAAAACCTTGTGTATGCGATAGAGGCTGTATTTTTCAGTTGATCTTCATGAATTTTGGTCAGAATGATTGCCTTGATGAAATCTAGGCCGAGTCGAAAATGGGTCATCTGGGGTCAAAAACTAGGTCACTAGGTCAAATAAAAGAAAAACCTTGTGTATGCGATAGAGGCGGTATTTTTCAATTGATCTTTATGAATTTTGGTCAGAATGATTACCTTGATGAAATCTAGGCCGAGTTCGAAAATGGGTCATCTGGGGTCAAAAACTAGGTCACTAGGTCATATCACGTAAAAACCTTGTGTATGCGATAGAGGCTGTATTTTTCAATTGATCTTCATGAATTTTGGTCAGAATGATTGCCTTGATGAAATTTAGACCAAGTTCGAAAATGGGTCATCTGGGTCAAAAACTAGGTCACTAGGTCAAATCAAAGAAAAACCTTGTGTATGCAGTAGAGGCTGTATTTTTCAACTGATCTTCATGAAATATAGCCAGAATGATTACCTTGATAAAATCTAGGCTGATTTCGAAAATGGGTCATCTGGGGTCAAAAACTAGGTCACTAGATCAAATCGGAGAAAAACATTGTGTATGCAATAGAGGATGTATTTTTCAATTGATCTTCATGAAATTTGGTCAGAGTGATTGCCTTGATGAAAACTAGGTCCGTTTTGAATATGGGTTATCTGAGGTCAAAAACTAGGTCACTAGGTCAAATTAAAGAAAAATCTTGTGTATGCAATAGAGACTGTTTTTTTTTTCAGATGATATTTATGAAATTTGGTCAGGTTGATTGCCTTAATGAAATCTAGGTCGAATTTGAATATGGGTCATCTGAGGTCAAAAACTAGGTCACTTGGTCAAATCAAAGAAAAAACTTCTGTATGTGATAGAGGCTGTATTTTTCAGTTGATCTTCATGAATTTTGGTCAGAATGATTATCTTGATAAAATCTAGGTCGAGTTTGAACATGGGTCATCTAGGGTCAAAAACTAGGTCATATCTAAGAAAATGCTTGTTTTATCGCAAGAGACCAATTTTTTGGTCCAATCTTAATGAAAATTGGTCAGAATATTTGTTTCCATGAAATCACTAGGTCAAACATGTTTTACACTGTTATGGAGTGTTTCTTAGGTGAGCGACCTAGGGCCATCTTGGCCCTCTTGTATAAAATTATGCCCCTTTTTTTACTTCACAATTTTTGGTTTAGTATTTGTATGTTAGCTGGTATCTCTGTACCTAAGTATGGGAATGGATTGAAGCTTCATACACTTGTCTACTGTAATAAGCTTACTTGAATTGTACAAGTGTCATGACTGTGTTTTGCATTTTTAACAAAATTATGCCCCTTTTTCTACTTAGCAATTTTTAGTTAAGTTTTTAGTTAAGTTTTTGTATGTACCGGTAAGCTGTTTTCTCAGTATCCGCTAATGGAAATGGATGGAAACTTCACACATTTGTCCATTGTGATGAGCTGACATGTATTCTACAGGTTCTGTAACTCCTGTTTGAATTTTTACAAAGTTGTGCACCTTTTTCGACTATTATGTTCATTTAATTGACAGGGCTGTTGAATAGTCAAGCATTGCTGTTCTCTGACAGCTCTTGTGTTTGCATCAGTTAACTCTGCTCACATGTATTTTCATATATTTCTATACCAATTTTATGAGTTTTGTTACTTAGGTTTTTCTATCATTTTGGAAAAAAACTTGTTACTCCTGAATAATGGAGCAATTTTAAGTTCATCCTCTTAAATTTAACCAATTAAAGGAAAGTTTTTACCTCAACTATTCAAAGAATAGTCTAGCTATTCTACTCACCCTGGCGTCTGCGTCGGCGTCACACCTTGGTTAAAGTTTTACATGTAAATACATATGGCCATCATTTAAAGGCATATAGCTTTGAAACTTATTTTTCTTTTTCTAGGTCTATAACAAACCTCACTAGGTCAAGTCCCATAACTGTGACATGTATTTTGGCCAAATTATGCCCCCTTCTGGACCTCCTGGTTAAAGCTTTACATGCCTATCTCCAAAACTAATGCAGATATTGAATTGAAACTTCACATGCCTTTAGGGTTATAAAACTAGGTGATAGCATCAAGTCTCATAACTCTAACATGCAATTTGGCCAAATTATGCCCCCTTTTGGACTTAAAAAATCCTGGTTAAAGTTTTGAATGCAAGTGCATATTGCTATTACTTTAAGGCATATAGCTTTGAAACTATTTTTTTCTATTTCTAGGTCAATAACCAATCTCACTGGGTCAAGTCCCATAACTCTGACATGTATTTTGACCAAATTATGCCTCCTTTTGGACTAAGAAAATCTGTCTTCAGAACTAATAGAAAATCTATCTTCAAAACTAATGCAGATACTGGATTGAAGCTCTATAGATACTTTAACACTTATAGTAGAATATCCGAGCATTGGCTTTCTTAGGACAGCTCTTGCTTTTCTTCAGAATCTAAAGCCCTTAAATTTCCTTCTCCAGGTAATGCAACCACCATTATCTGCACATTTACAAAAACACTTAAATATTGGGAAATGAAGATTGATAAATGCACATTGTTAGCTGGCAAACTGTTTTGTTTTCTTTGTAGACTAGTCCTGCTGATGGTAGAATTCTGCACTTTGGTAAAGTTGAAGATGGTGTTGTTGAACAAGTGAAGGGAGTTAACTACACTGTTCAAGGTTTCCTTGGTCCCCAGCCAGGAGATGAAGAAAAAACCAAACCAATTAAGGACACTGAGTACCAGGCAAAGATGAAAATTAAGGAGGGATATGATCTATATAATTGCATCATATATCTGGCTCCAGGCGACTACCATAGATTCCACTCTGCAAGTGATTGGAAAATTCATCATAGAAGACATTTCCCAGGTAGTAACAGGAGAAAATCAGTTTGCTATTGTCTAAGTAGGCTCCAGTGTAACAAAACTGAATTTAATGACAAGCCAAATACTGTAACATTGCCATTGATCAGTTTCAATATTGAGCTCAGAGTCCGACAAGTCTGATGATTGATTCAAGTGGTTTTGCTTGACTAAGCATTTAAACAACATCTTTTGAACCACTTATGGTGGTTCTTTACCAAACAAGGGCAAAAGATCAAAGTCAAGTGAGCAACTTAGGTCCTTCTTTGTCCTCATATTAAATTTTCTTGATTCATACTGCAGAAAACTAAAAGCATATAATTTTTTTTTATTCAATTGATTGCTGTCCATTGGCATTTATTTTTCAAGTTTGTGTAAAATTGCTTTCTTTCAGTTTATAAATAAGGATAAATGATGCATGTACAAAAATAGCATATATATCTATATAGTTAGAAATATGTGTTATCTCCTTTCAAAGTAAATTTGTATTAATGTTATTTCAGGTGAACTTCTGAGTGTTAATCCAAGTATTGCAAGATGGGTGCAGGGCCTGTTCAACATGAATGAACGAGCAGTCTATTCCGGGACTTGGGAGCATGGTTACTTTTCATACACTGCTGTAGGTGCTACAAATGTTGGATCAATCAAGATTTATTTTGATGAGGTAAAATCTTTATCCTGTAGTTTAAACAACAATGCTTTTCTAAATTATTTATTCTGAAGAAATTCCTACATAACCAGTCCCATGATAGTTTTACAACTACTGAAGGAAATTTAAAGAAACATTGCCACAATGATAGGTGGCAAAAGCACAAAAACTAACTCTTTCTGAAGTTTTTAGCTCGACTATTCAAAGAATAGTCTAGCTATTCCACTCACCCTGGCGTCGGCGTCGGCGTCACACCTTGGTTAAGTTTTTGCATGCAAGTACATACAGCTATCATTTGAAGGCCTATAGCTTTGAAACTTATTTATTCTTTTTCTAGGTCAATTACCAACCTCACTGGGTCAAGTTCCATAACTCTTAACATGTATTTTGAGCAAATGATGCCCCCTTTTGGACTTAGAAAATTCTGGTTAAAGTTTTACATGCAAGTTACTGTCTCCAAAACTAATGCAGATATTGAATTGAAACTTCACATGTGTCTTCGGGGTTATAAAACTAGTTGATAGCACCAAGTCCCATAACTCTGACCTTCATTTTGGCCAAATTATGCCCCCTTTTGGACTTAGAAAATTCTGGTTAAAGTTTTGCATGCAAGTACATACAGCTATTAATAAAAGGCATATAGATTTGAAACATATTTTTTCTTTTTCTAGATCAATTACCTACCTCACTGGGTCAAGTCTCATAACTCTGACATGTATTTTGAGCAAATTATGCCCCCTTTTGGACTTAGAAAATCCTGGTTAAAGTTTTACATGCAAGTAACTATCTCTAAAACTACTACAGATATTAAATTGAAACTTCACATGTGTCTTCGGGGTTATAAAACTACTTGATAGCACCAAGTCCCATAACTCTGACATGTATTTTGGGCAAATTATGCCCCCTTTTGGACTTAGAAAATCCTGGTTAAAGTTTTGCGTGCAAGTACATACAGCTATTACTAAAAGGCATATAGATTTGAAACTTATTTATTCTTTTTCTAGATCAATTACCTACCTCACTGGGTCAAGTCCCATAACTCTGACTTGATTTTGGGCAAATTATGCCCCCTTTTGGACTTGGAAAATTCTGGTTAAAGTTTTACATGCAAGTAACTATCTCCAAAACTACTGCAGATAGATATTAAATTGAAACTTCACATGTGTCTTCGGGGTTATAAAACTAGTTGATAGCACCAAGTCCCATAACTCTGACATGTATTTTGGGCAAATTATGCCCCCTTTTGGACTTAGAAAATCCTGGTAAAAGTTTTGCGTGCAATTACATACAGCTATCATTTAAAGGCATATAGCTTTGAAACTTATTTATTCTTTTTCTAGGTCAATTACCAACCTCACTGGGTCAAGTTCCATAACTCTAACATGTATTTTGAGCAAATTATGCCCCCTTTTGGACTTAGAAAATTCTGGTTAAAGTTTTACATGCAAGTTACTATCGCCAAAACTAATGCAGATATTGAATTGAAACTTAACATGTTTCTTCGGGGTTATAAAACTAGTTGATAACATCAAGTCCCATAACTCTGATATGTATTTTGGTCAAATTATGTCCCCTTTCGAACTTAAAACTCTTTTGATATTTAACATTTTGGGTAATAATTTCCTGCTTCTGTGACAATATTTCGAATAGTCGAGCTTGGCTGTCTTATGGACAGCTCTTGTTTTTTTCGAACTATTGCATATTAGCCCACATTAACTGTAAGCTGTAAGTATAGTTGGATTTTAACTTAAAGACATTTCAAAGAATATTTTTATACTGACAAACTTATTTAGGTCACCTTAGCACAAAGTACTCAAGGTGAGATATTGTAATCACTCTGTCTGTCATTGTGGTCCATCCTCAACAGTTGAACTGTTAACACTGTAGAGGTCACTGTTTTGGTCCAGTCCTTATGAAACATGGTCAAAATGTTACCCTAAATAAAATCTTGGCTGAGTTCATTACTGGGTCATCTGAGGTCAAAAACTAGGTCACCAGATCAAATAATAGGAAAACATTGTTAACATCAAAATCTAGGTCAAGTCTGAAACTTGATTATTTGAGGTAAAAACCTAGGTCAAATTAAAGAAAAAATCTTGCTAAACAGGAGAAGCCATATTTTCCGCTTGATCTTCATAAAACTGTGTCAAAATGTCTATATATAAGATATAGGTTGGTTTTAAAAATTTATTACCCGAGATCTTAATCTAGGTATAAGGTCAGGTCATAGGTCAACCTTGTTAATAATTTATTGGCCACATTTTTTACTTGTTCACTGTAAGTCTTTGTCAGAAAACCTTTAAAAAGACTTGATCTCATGAACCATTTGATGGGTCTTCATCAGACTTGTTCCATAGCATCATTGCATGTACCTACCTCTAGTTTGTTCATATGGTTTGCTTATTAGAGCTGAAAAGTCGAAATGTCTTTAAACAGCTTCTTTTATGAACCATTTAGTAGATCTTCCCTTAACATTTAGTGATAACTGTAGTTGACGTTTGATGGTATTTACCTGTTTAATTTGTATATTGCAGAATTTGGAGACAAACATCGGAGCATCACATCCAAACCATGTTTATCATGACCGATCGTTTGGTAACCCAGATACTCCAGAAAATATCAATTTAAAAAAGGGAGAGATGGTAGGAGAGTTCAATCTTGGCTCAACAGTTGTGCTCTTGTTCGAAGCTCCTAGTAATTTTGAATTTGATGTAAAACCAGGGCAGAAAGTGAAAGTTGGTGAACGTTTAGGTGGTTTTTCTGAACTAGGTTAGACTGTAATAGTGAGACTTGTGCACAGCCCAGCTGTATAATTACGATCTTCCAAATTACAGAAAGCAGGCTTGGTTAGTGCCTTAAATGTTATAAACATTACAAACAAACAAACCTTGTGGGCCATATATTCAGCTTAGTCTTAAATTGATAACTTAAAGACATAATTGCTCAACATTTCTGATTAGTACATGTAGGAACTTTGGGAGAACTGAACTTTGCACTCCATGAATGTGATAAAACAAGACCAAAAGACCAATTAAGACTTTATTTCTGATTATTTATCTTGTTTTGGTTTATACATGTATATGTGTTTAGTTTTTTGGTTTCAATCTAATTAGCAGTTTGTAGCTCAACTATTCAAAAAATATTGAGAACTATTCCACTCACCTGTGTGCAACCTGCTTCCATGTCACACTATTATTTAAGTTCATATCTCAGTAAGTATTGCTTGTCTTGTTTGGAAATTTTACACAAGGCTTCATAGTCATCAAACCTACTAAAATAACCAAGTGGGTAACTCTTGATAGAAGCAACTATAAATTAAAGACCTTTTTTCAACTAAGAAAATTGCTATCTCTTGGGCTATATCTCAGTAACAACTCTATATATTGGATTAAAATTGCACACAGAGCTTCCTAGTCATCAGAGCTACTGAAATAATCAATTTAGACAGCTCTTCATTCTGTACTTAAAAAGTTTCATTAAAGCTTGCATGCAACAGTCAAGCTGTATTGTACATAGATTGGATAGAAACTTCACACAAAACATGTTTCTTATCAAATTACATACATACCCACCCAAGTCAGAGAACTTTTGTTTGAAATTAATTCATATTGTTTCCTTGTTTGACTTGGAAAATTTGGTTGAAGTTTAGCATGCAAGTTGTTATCATTGCTGTAATATAATTCAAATTTATTTTAAAAAAAGAATTAATGAATTGTTATCTAAACAGTTACATGAGTCTTCTTAGGTTATGGACCTTGTTCCACCTGTAGAATAGTCTAGTGCACTGTCTTGTGGACATCGTTTGTTTTATCTTATGATTCTTTGTATCTGTAAAGCACATAGAATGTGTATATATACATGGAAAGAGTGCTATATACCAGAAAATGTGGCATAGAAGTGATAATAGTAAAACTATTTAACAATTATGCAAAAATTTGGTTTTATAAGTTGTTCAGTTTTCTCAGAGTTCACACTGTTTGATACTAAAAGCAGTTAAAACGTTTGGTGAAGAGGTTGCAATTTAGTGAAAACATTACTAAATCCATTATTATAGACAGAAAAGAGGAAGACATTAGTAAAATCTGTACCTGTGAACAGAGAAAAAAATCTTAGTTTTGTGAAAACATTGTAACATCCAAACTTGTGAAAAGTGAAGAAGTCGCAATTTTTTTCCATACTTGTGTTTAGAAAGAGGTCTTAATGTTGTGAGAACATTTAAAATCTGTACTTGTTGACAAAAAAGAAAGAGCAAATAAAGATGTATTTAAAGTTTTTTGTTACCGATGGTACAAATTTTGACCCTGGTGATTGAGGAAAGGGTTATCATTATGCATACTGGTTGGCATGATAAACTCAACATGAAATCACAGTTTTGGCAATATTTTACTTACTATTTTTGTAAATATTTCCCAGTTCTTCACACAAAAACAAAGTTCAGCTTGTCCATTTCTGGTGACACTAATGAAGTTTTATTTAGAAAATGTACAAGTTTTATTTTTAAAAAAATTGTCATAAAAGTCGAAAACTTTAGAAAATATCACTGGTAGTATTTTATTAGTTGCTTACAATTTGAAGTATCTTATTCAGTTTATTGACTTGCAAGGACAGTGTAGTTATTGACATGCAAACAAACAATTCTCACACTGTTACACTGGAAAAAAAACAGTCAATCACTTACTAAATTTCTTAGCAATTAAATATGACTGCCCTTGTTTATAGTTGGATGGCTGCTTGCCAACTTGGAGGCCTATATATTAAAAACCCATAGGTACCCTCACATGACTGCTGCACATGCGAGTCAGAAATGGAATTCCCTGGACTTTTTGACAGCAATTTTCATAAAAACATTTAGATTCATCATAAAAACACTCATCATTTACCAAATTCCTCCAGATGTTTAGCAGTTGTAGAATTAGAGTGTTTCTGGTCAGTTGAAAATTTCCTTGAAGAAAGAGAGTTTTAATTTGATTTAATAACGATGTGCCAATATTATTTATATGTTGATGTTATCTCGCCAACCAGAAGTGTAAATATTAATTGTTAGTTTTCAAGATTGTGATATGGTAAATTATGTTACAGAAAATACAGGAATTATGGTAATATAAGGGGTGTTCAATGAATACCTGGAAAAGTTTTCTCATTTCTTCATTTATCATGAAAATACATTAATTCAATATGTGATGTAGACAAAGGAATATGAAATTGATATACGAAAAAATCTTTCTTTGGACAAATATGTAAAAACTAGTTCCCATGGCAATGCCATGAAGCTTTATCCAACCTAGTTTTGTCTGTTTTCCTAGTTTGCATTGAGAAACTTTACCTGCCCTTTTACTTATTTTTCAAGCTATGGTTTTCTTATGCAGGTTAATAATTACATTAAAAGCATGGGTTACACCACTGGTGTCAGATCATAAATGTAACACCATTTAGAGTGTTTAGTGGGCAATTTGTTTAGATCATTTTCTGAAAGTAAACATTGAACAGACATCAGCAATAGTGGGTTGTGATTTGAGTCAAAATCTAGAAAAGTATTATTTTAGAATAATACGGTGAAGACAGCAACATTTTTTCATCGATATGGAAGATCTAAAAGTGGCCAGCAGCATATTGCTGACAACTCTAATACCAGACAACGATAATGCCCAAGTCATGTGAACCCTTTGATAACAATCAGCCCATCACAGTTCAGTATCCTTTCTCACCAATAACAAAGAAGTGGTTTATGAATAGCTTCTGTTCTTTTGTGAAATGTGTAGGAAATTCATTAAATAGCCAGAAAGATTGAATAACTTCAAATTGCAAACTACATTGGTTGATTTTGTTGATACTGTGTTGACATAAGGAGGTTGGGCTGAGTTAGCCATAAGAAAGTTGCCATAGAAATGATAGATTAGTTCCGTTAATGTTTTGAAATCTGTAATTTAGTGATTCACAATCAGTGTGTCACAATTTATCATACTTTGAAATTACAGCAAAATAAGTTCAGAAATGAAGATTTTAGAGCACTTTTCATGATACTTTTTGAAGGCTCCTTGTATTTACATTTTTTCTAACATGCAAAGTGTGAATGTCCGGAAGTGGGAATATGGGTTCAGCAAAAGTAATTTATCCAGATGTTATCATCATAACTTGACTATCAATATCATTAGCAGTTGACAGTTTTAGAGGGGGTAGAGAGGTAGTAGAGTTTCGCCCTGTTAGCCAGAGGTATGCAAAAATTTTGATTTGCAAACTCTTAACCCAAGTGGCTTGTGGATGTTGCAAAATAGAACCAACATAAAACTTGTCCTATCTGCAGTAAATATAATTACTAAGGTCCATTCTGAACACTCATTATAGGATTTATGTTGTCTTTGTTTTTGGCGTTTCTTTCCTTTCTCCTCACTACCCCCATTCGCGCCTTCCCCTTGCATTTGCACTCCCTTGCTTTTGCTCCCAGTCTCCTTTCACTAAGAGTAAATTATCATGCCTGCCATAATTATGGCTGCAGGCCGTCCTTAGGTGGTGCCAGACTGTTGTTTTTTCCTGCTTGCATGTGTGCGAGCAGCTTCTTTTTGTTGTTGGCCTCCTTTGTGATGCATGGCTCTATGGCGGTGTTCAGGGTGCTCTGTGCTTCTGGGAAGTATACCCTTACCTTTATATGCGTAAATATCACAAGTTCGACTGAAGCATTGTAGACTTGTTGTTTATTGCTATATGTTTGTCTGAAGTATATCATTTAAGAAATAATTCATAGCAAAACCATGTTTAACACTATTTATACACGATGGTTGGTTATACGTCGAGTGCAATTATTTCATAAGAACATAGCCTGAGTGAAATTATTTTGTACGCTGCATAATCTTCTTATATTGTCTTCTCTAAGTTATGATTTTTTTCTTGCAGTTTCTTGTATCTCAGTTTAGTTTTTAAGGGTCTCAATACAAATACTTGCTAACAACTCTTGTTTATTTTGCCTTAGGTAGGCAGCGCTCTTGTTTATTAGTTTATGACAGTATAGAAAACTGTTGACTGATATTGATATATGGTGGAGGATCATGTTACACATTGTGGTTTACTGTCAGTAAAATACATTCACATTCATCAGTTGTTTGACTTACTTCTTAGATGTTCTACTGTTGAACCTTCAAGTTCAAGAAGGGTAATAGTATTTCATCTTGTCCCATAGTCTTAATTGGGAGTATATTAATAATCGGTATACAATGATTTTAAGCAGATGGTATTCCAGTGAAGGTAATATTTGAAATAAATGTAAATACATACTATTTCATCACTTTCTTTTTACTTTTGGACAGATGACTTAAGACCTGATCCTTTTTAGCATTGTCAGACATGTATTATGTCATTAAATGCCAGAGATATTTGGAGTATTTTCAATGCATGTCAATGTTATCTCAACTAAAACATGGCAGTGTTTGTTTAGAATTTACCAGCAATAAGTCATCTGTTCATCTGTCCGTCTGTTAATACTGAGACACCTTTTCTGACCCAAGGAAATTCTTATTCCAGTTTTATTGAAATTTGGCACAAGAATTTGTTGTCCTACCTCCATTCATGATTTTTTTAGCTCGACTTTTCGAAGAAAAAGTAGTGCTATTG
Source organism: Mercenaria mercenaria (assembly GCF_021730395.1). Taxonomy (NCBI): domain Eukaryota; kingdom Metazoa; phylum Mollusca; class Bivalvia; order Venerida; family Veneridae; genus Mercenaria; species Mercenaria mercenaria. Next base: position 32,812,131 of record NC_069372.1, on the reverse strand, counting down.
CACTCGCCCCGGTGTAGGCGTCGGCATCGCCGTTGGTTGAAGTTTTTAGCTCACCTGAGCACAAAATGCTCAAAGGTGAGCTTTTGTGATCGCCCTGTGTCCGTCGTCCGCCCGTCGTGGTCGTCAACAATTTGACTGTTAACACTCTAGAGGCCACTGTTGTGACCCTATCTTTATGAAACTTAGTCAGAATGTTTGTCTTGATGATCTCAATACAAGTTTGAAACTAGGTCATATTGGTTAAGAAACTAGGTCAGTAGGCCAGATCAAAGAAAAATCTTGTTAACATTATAGAGACCACATTTTAAGTTTAAAACTCATGAGAATTTGTCAGAATGTTTGTCTTGATAACCTCTAGGTCAAGTTTGAATCTGGATTATGTGGGGTCAAAAACTAGGTCACCTAGTCAAGTAAAAGGAAAAGCTTGTTAACACTCTAGAGGCCGCATTTATGACCCTGTCTTCATGAAACTTGGTCAGAATGTTTATCTTGATGATCTTTAGGCCAAGTTTGAACCTGGGTCATGTGGGTCAAAAACTAGGTCACTAGGTCAGATGAAAGGAAAATCTTGTTAACACTCTAGAGACCACATTTTAAGTTTGAAACTCATGGGAATTAGTCAGAATGTTTGTATTGATGAAATCTAGGTCAAGTTCGAAACTAGATCATATTGGGTCAAAAACTAGGTCAGTGGGCTAGATCAAAGGAAAATCTCATTTACACTGTATAGAGTCCACATTTTAAGTTTGAAACTCGTGAGAAATGGTCAGAATGTTTGTCTTGATGACCTATAAGTCAAGTTCGATTCTGTGTCATGTGGTCACATGATCAAATCAAAGGGAAAGCTTGTTAACACTCTAGAGGCCATATATATGACCCTATCTTCTTGAAACTTGGTTAGAATGTTTATTTTTGATGATATTTAGACCAAGTTCGAATCTGGGTCATCTGGGTTTAAAAACTAGGTTACCCAGTCAAGAAAAACTATGTGTGTGCAATAGGGGCTGCATTTTTCAATGGATGTTCGTGAAATTTGATCAGAATGATCTTCTTCATGAAATCTAGGTTAAATTCGAATATGGATCATCTGAGGTCAAAAACTAGGTCACCTGGTCAAATCAAAGATAAACCTTGTGTAATAGGTGCTTCATTTTTTGTCTTATGTGCATGAAACTTTGTCAAAATGCTTGTCTGCATGAAATCACGGATGAATTTTCATCTGGGTCATGTGGGGTCAAAAACTAGGTCACCAGGTCAGATCAAACAAAAAGCTTGTTTACACTCCAGGGGCCACATTTTTTATTCAGTCTTCAAAAAAACTTGGTCAGAATGTTTGGTATCATGAAGTCTTGTATGATTTCGAATCTGGGTTATGTAGGGTCAAAAACTTTGTCACTTGGTAAAATCGAAGGAAAAGCTTGTTTATACTCTAGAGACCACTTTGTTGCTCCAATCTTCACAAAACTTTGTCAGAATGTTTGTTTTCATGAAATCATGGACGGTTTTTAATTTGGGTTATGTGGGGTAAAAACTAGGTCACTGGGCCAAATCAAAAGAAAATGCTTGTTTACACTTAGGCCACATTTTTTGGTCAAATCTTAATGAAAGTTGGTCAGAATATTTGTTTTTTGGATAAAAAAAACTAGGTCACTAGGCAAATCAAAGAAAAATCTTGTTTACCCTCGAGAGGCCACATTTTTTCTACAATCTTCATGAAACTTGGCCAGCATGTTTATCTCCTTGAAAACTTGGACAAGTTTGAAACTTGGTCATGTGGTTTCAAAAACTGGGTCACTAGGTGAAACATGTTTATACTGTTATGGTGTGTTACTCTGATGAGCGACCTAGGGCCATCTAGGCCCTCTTGTTTACTAAAGCAATGAAAACCTAAACAAAGGGACCAAAATACAGTATCTTGCCAGTACACATATCTTGATTATTATACAAATCGAGCCTTAAGGTTGTATATCTATATCAACAACCAACTGAAAAAAGTGCTTCACAATACTTTCATAGTGGCTGTTATGTCTTTGCTTTTAGTCCTTGCTTTATGACAAAAAAATGTAAAGGGTGTTGCTAAGTACCAGAAGTCATGGCTTTACATGACAAGTCTAATGGTTAGGATGTCAATAAATACCAGCAGTCAGGTTGGCCATGGTCTAGTGGTTAGGCTGTCTGAAAGTACCAGCAGTCAGGGTGACAATGGTCTAGTGGTAAGGACAAGAAGTCAGGGTGACTGTGGTCAGGTTGTTAGGTTGTTATTAAGTACCAAAAATCAGGATGACTCTGGTCTGGTGGTTAGGGTGTTAAAAAGTACCAGAAGTCAGGGTGACTGTAGTCTGGTAGTTAGGTGTTTATAAGTACCAGAAGTCATGATGACTGTGGTCTGGAGATTAGGGTGACAAAACATGCAATAAGACAGGACGACAGTAGCCTAGTGGTAAAAGTGTTAATTAATAAGTTAAAGTACCAGAAGTCAGGGTGACTGTAGTGAGGTGGTAGGGTGTACAACAGACAGGGTTACAGTTGTCAATAAGTTAAAGTGCCTGAAGTCAGGATGACAATGGTCTAGTGGTTAGGGTGTCAGAAAGTACAAGCAGTCAGGTTGGCCATGGACTAGTGGTTAGGGTGTCTGGAAGTTACAGCAGTCAGGGTGACAATGATCTAGTGGTATGCATGTCAATAAATTGAAGGACCAGTAATCAGGGTGACCGTGGTCAGGTGGTTAGGGTGTCAATTAGTATAATAGTCAGGGTGACAGGTCTAGTGGTAAGGTTGTTTATAAGTTAAAGTTCTTGAAGTCAGGGTGGCAGCGATCTAGTGATTAGGATGTCAATAAGTATCAGCAGTCAGATTGGACATGGTCCAGTGGATAGGCTGTCTGGAAGTATCAGTAATCATGCTGAATGTGGTCTACTGGAAGTACAAGCAGTGAGGTTGACCATGGTCTAGTGGTTAGGGTGTCAATAAGTATCAGCAGTCAGATTGACTATGGTCAAGCAGTTAGGCTGTCTGGAAGTACCAGTAGTCAGGGTGACTGGTCTAGTGGTTAGGGTGTCTGGAATTACCAGCAGTAAAGGTGACTGTGGTCTAGTGATTAGGGTGTCTGGAAGTACCAGCAGTCAGGTTGACCATGGTCTAGTGGTTAGGCTAGGCTGTCTGGAAGTACCAGTAGTCAGGGTGACTGTTGTCTAGTGGTTAGGTTGTCAGGAATTACCAGCAGTCAAGGTGACAGTGGTCTAGTCGTTATGGTGTCTGGAAGTACCAGCAGTTAGGTTGACCCTGATCTAGAGGTTAGTGTGTCTGGAATTACCAGCAGTCAGGTTGACCATGGTCCAGTAGTTAGGGTATATGGAAGTACCAGCTGTCAGGTTAACCATGGTCTAGTGGTTAGGGTGTCTGGAAGTACCAGTAGTCAGGGTAACTGTTGTCTAGTGGTTAGGGTGTCTGGAATTACCAGCAGTCAAGGTGGTTATTGTGTCTGAAAGTACCAGCAGTCATGTTGATCATGGTCTAGTGGTTAGGGTGTCTGGAAGTACCAGCAGTCAGGTTGAACATGGTCTAGTGGTTAGGGTGTCAATAAGTAGCAGAAGGCAGGTTGACCATGGTCTGTTGGTTAGGCTGTCTGGAAGTACCAGTAGTCAGGGTGACTGATGTCTAGTGGTTAGGCTGTCTGGAAGTACCAGCAGTCATTGAATATTGTCTAGTGGTTAGGCTGTCTTGAAGTACTAGTAGTCAGGTTAACCATGGTCTAGTGGTTAGGCTGTCTGAAAATACCAGTAGTCAGGGTGACTGTGGTCTAGTGGTTAGGGTGTCTGGAATTACCAGCAGTCAGGGTGACAGTGGTCTAGTTGTTATGGTGTCTGGAAGTACCAGCAGTCAGGTTGAATATGGTCTAGTGGTTAGGCTGTCTTGACGTAGTAGTAGTCAGAGTGACTGTGGTCTAGTAGTTAGGGTGTCTGGAAGTACCAGTAGTCAGGATGGCTGTGGTCTAGTGGTTAGGGGATCTGGAATTACCAGCAGTCAAGGTGACAGTGGTCTAGTTTTAAGGCTGTCTGGAAGTACCAGCAGTCAGGTTGAATATGGTCAAGTGGTAAGCCTGTCTGGAAGTACCAGCAGTCAGGGTGGTAAGGTTGTCTTGAAGTACCAGTGTTCAGGTTGAATATTGTCTAGTGGTTAGGCTGTCTGGAAGTACCAACAGTCAAGGTGACAGTGGCCTAGTGGTTAGGGTATTTTTAAATATGGGCAATCAGTTGGACTGTAGTTTAGTGGTTGGGATGTCAACAAGTACCAGCAGTCAAGACAACTGTGACTTGGTTATAGTGCCAGGAAGTACCAGTAGTAAGGGTGACTGTTGTCTAGTGGTTAGGATGTCTGGAATTACCAGCTGTCAAGGTGACAGTGGTGTAGTGGTTAGAGTGTCTGGAAGTACCAGCAGTGGTTAGGATGGCAATAAGTATCAGAAGTCAGGTTGACCATGGTCTAGTGGTAAGGCTGTCTTGAAGTACTAGTAGTCAGGGTGTTTGTGGTTTAGTGGTCAGGGTGTGTGGAAGTACCAGCAGTTGGGTTGAATATGGTTTAGTGGCAAGGCTGTCTAGAAGTAACAGTACTCAGAGTGACTGTGGTCTAGTGGTTGGGATATTTTTAAGTATAGGTAGCCAGATGGACTGTAGTTTAGTGGTTATGATGTCAGCAAGTACAAGTAGTCAAGACGACTGTGGCTCAAGGGTTAGTGTTAAGAATTACCAGAAATCTAGCAGACAGTGGCATAATGGTTATAGTATCAAAAAGTACCAGTGGTCGGGCTGAAATTGTTTGGTGTCAAGAGGTACCAGCAGTCAAGATGAATCTGGACTAATAGATATGGTGTCAAGAAAAGAACCAGCAGTTGGGATGACTGTGCTCTAATGGTTAAGGTGTCGAGATATACCAGCAGTCATGATTTCTGAGGTATACCGGTAAGAATACAAAGACAAACCAGCAGTCACGATGACTGCAGTCAGGTAGTTAGGTTGTGTAGATTTGTTTGTTTTGGGTTTAACGCCGTTTTTCAACAGTATTTCAGTTATGTAACGGCGGGCAGTTAACCTAACCAGTGTTCCTGGATTCTGTACCAGTACAAACCTGTTCTCCGCAAGTAACTGCCAACTTCCCCACATGAATCAGAGGTGGAGGACTAAAGATTTCAGACACAGTGTCGTTTATCAAATAGTCACGGAGAACATGCGCCCCGCCCGAGGAATGAACTCACGACCCCGCGATCCGTAGACCAAGGCTCTTACCTACTGAGCTAAGCGGGCGGGCTAGGTTGTGTAGAAATACCAGCAGTCATGGCTATGGTCTACTAGTAAGGATACAAATTAGTACTAGTATTCAGGATCCTGCAGTCTGGTAGGTTGGCTGTAAAGAAGTAGCAGTCAGGATAATGGATACTATATAAAAAAAACAGCAGTCAGCATGATTTGTATAGTGGTTTGGGTGACAAGATGTATCAGCAGCCAGGCCGGCTGTGGTCTAGTGAGAAGTGTTTTAAGAAATACCAGCACACAGGACGACAGCCTAGTAGTTGGGATGTTAAGAAGTACCAGAGGCCAGGCTGACTGTAGTCTAGTGGTTATGACATCAAGAAGTACCAGCAGTCAGGCTGATTGTAGTCTAGTTGTTATGACATCAAGACAGGCTGACTGTAGTCTAGTGGTTATGACATCAATACAGGCTGATTGTAGTCTAGTGGTTATGAAGTACCAGCATTCAGGCTGATTGTAGTCTAGTGGTTATGACATCAAGAAGTACCAGCAGTTAGGATGACTGGTATAGAGGTTAAGGCGTCAGCCAAGATAACTGGCCTGTTGGTTAGAATAACAAACAGTTGGAATCACTGGTTAAGTTGTTAAGAGTTCAAGCAGTCTTAATGACTGATCTAGTGGTTAAGGTATCAAGAAGTACCAGCAATTAGGCTGACTAGTCTGCTAATTAGAATGTAAAGAAGCACTAGCAGTCAGGATGAATGTGATGTAGTGGTAAGAGTGTAAATAATTATCAGTACTTAGTTTGACTGCGGTCTTGTGGTTAGGATATCAAGAAGTACCAGGAATCAGGATGACTGGTGTTGTGCATAGGGTTTCAAGAAGTACCAGCAGTCAGGATGACTTGTATAGTACTAGTAGTTTAAAAGAGATGCAAGAAGTACCAGCATTCAGCTTGGCTTGTATAGTAGATTCAAGAAGTACCAGCATTCAGGATGACAGGTGTAGTAGTTAGAGATTCAAGAAGTACCAATAGTCACCATGACTTGTGTAGTTGTTAGGGATTCAAGAAGTGCAAGCAGTCAAGATGACTTGTCTAGTAGTTAGAGATTGAAGAAGTACCATCAGTTGGAATGACAGTGATTTAGGGTTAAAATATCAAAAAGTACCAACAGTCATATTGACTGGTGTAATGGTTAGGGTTTGTATAAGTACATGAAAAGGGAGTCAAGCACTATCTGTGCTTATATGTTACGTTATCAATATATCAAATATACAAATTACTCTGACAATAGCCCCCTTCTCAAGAAAATACTTTCAGTTTTTCAATAACTTAAGGAATCATGTGTATACAAAATCTCTTTTTCTTTTTACTATTTCTCGATTTTTACAAATCGTGTACCACTGACATCAATAATACTTTGAGTCATCCTCCTGAATTTATTATCAGAGATTAAACACCTTAATATTTCAACCTAAAGTCTGATATTTCAGAAATATCATGCAGAGTTTATCTCCTATCTTGAATGTTCTTCATTTGTTTCTCCCACCACAACAGTACCCGAAATTGATTTTCCATCTGCTAACATAAGCCGTCCATCTTCTATGTTGTCTTTTAAACGTTGATCATCTAATGATACTGCTATAATTGAGGCTGAAACTTTCCTGTCATCAGATTGTGTCTTGCTGCGCTTGGTCTTTCTTTCTCCAGTCTTTAGGTGTAGAGTATTGCGTGCCCTCTCTCTCTCTCTCTCTCTCTCTCTCTCTCTGTCTGTCTCTCTCTCTCGTAATATATAAAGCAGCACCACTTATTTTTATCAATATATGAAAGATACAAATTATTCTGACAATACTAAAATTGTATAGACATTTTCAATGGAAAGCTAGTGTTCTATATCCAATGTACGTGATACCATAATCACCAATTCGCATTGAATCGTTGTTTGCACTTTAACTGGGTGATCCTATATGTATAAGAATAGTACCTGTTTAGGCTGCCAAATAATCGATAAGAGCTCTTTATATGTTTATGTGCGTGTCTTTTACATCGATTTCTGTTTATGATATGCTTAAAAGAAAATATTACTCGTTATCCATTAATATAATATCTGGATACTCTGCATATTTCACTACCAGTTCATTGTAGACTTTGATTAAATAGTGATATTTTAGAACTTCAGATTATACTTTAGAAAATCGGAAAATAAAAAAGGTAGGGTCGTGTGCTTGAGTTTTTGCAAGACTGACTTGAAAAAATTGTACCTCACACAATTTTTCATTATGGGATTCACAAATTTGATATCATTTTCGCGAATAATTTTTTTTCTACAATGTACATTGTAGATTTTAATGGATCTTCACACCACACAGTCATAAATACATATATGGCCTATAATATGGTGAAATAAAATACATAGGTTCGTGTGCTTGTTTTTGAGATACTTGCGCATCATTAAAGAGCTCCGAACTTTTCAAGCTGATTTTCAGACATTATTTGAAATTATTTAACATGTCAGATGTTTTAATATCATATTTTAACTGTAGAAAGATAGTAGCGTTGCCGTTGCAATCAATTTACTAACGTGTTGTCATTAATCCATAAAATGATTTTATTTCTGTGCGCCAAATCCTGGGTTTATTCTACGTCATCTGGATAAATGAGATTATGCCGCTACTTCCGGTTTATCAAACGTGCAGAACTACCTTAACATAAACTGTAGATCAGTTAGAAATAATGTTCCTAACTACCACCGGGTCATCAACCAGGTAAAACCTGATACCATTGTCTGTACGGAGACCTGGTTGAAACCAGAAATACGCACATATGCAATTTTTTCTAGATATTTCTGACTTTCTTGCGTTTCAAGAAGACAGACAAATAAGCAAAGAAGTTGATTACTCTTTGAGGTCTCAAAAAAAGATTCATCGGCGAAGCCAGAACTCAAATTTGGCTCAAACTTGGTATTGGTTAAGAGCAGTATACCTATATAAATAAAAAGCATGTATGTATCATTATTTTACAAACCTTCTGAAAATGACGAAAAAGGCTCAAATTATTTTTTGGACTCAATCAGGAAAGTCATCAAATCTAGTATTATTTGGATTTTGAGTGATTTTTGATATGCCATCATTTGACTGGGATCAATCACAAACCAATATAAAGCAGGTCTCTATAAGAACATTTTCAAGACATTTCCACAATTTTGATATTGAATAGGTTGTAATGTCACCAACTAGAAACTTTGATACTCTAGATCTATTTCTTACAAACCAACCTAGCAAAGGGTGAGGCGTAAAGAGCGGCCCACTGGACTGAGACAGATGGAAAGCTGTAACGAATGCCCTGTGCCGACCACAGGCGAAGAGGATAAAGTAAGTAAGTAAGTACACCTAGCAAAATTTATAGTACAAAATCCCTTCCAAGTTTAGGGTCTTCCTACTATACAATGGGTTATTAAGAAATAAAAATGCAAATCAGTAGACCCTTACAGACCAAAACAAAGATTGACATATTTAATAAAGCCAACTGGGAACAGACAGATACATATTCAAGTAGATTCAATCAACGTCTTTCAAAGGTTTGCCTGACACAGACCCAAACCATCTGTGGGTAGTATTCAAAAATAAGGTCACAGAATTATCAGGCAAATACATCCATACAAAAGAAACCAAGCCAAAAAGTGATCCCCCATGACTAACAAAAGAAACAATCAGAAAATTTCAACAAAGAGATAAATTATACTACCGAGTCAAAAGAGAAAAAGGAAATCTAAACTGTTCAAAACTGGAAAAAAAACAATAAACTGTCTATTCTAAAATCTGAATTACAAAAAAAAACAAGATGGTCTTACTGGAATTACTCGGAAAATGTCAGCTTTACCAGCGATTCAAACAAAGAAGAAAATAAATATGAAGTTTTGTTCTTTTGTGAAGCATAAAATATGTAAAAACATTAGAATAGCACTACTGAATTCAGATGGAATTACATGCACACACTTGTCAAACAAAGAAAACTAACATACTAAATGAACAATTTGAGTCTGTTTTTTTTTCCAAATCTAAATCTTTAAGTTTGAAATTTTGTCTGAATTATCATTATTTAAATCTAAAAAAAAACTCAACCGTTACAAAATGCCATGCCTAATGTTATCATTGAAAATGAAAGCGTACAAAACCAAACTGCTTAAAGACCTTAATCCTCACAAGACCTCAGGCCCAGATCAAATATCACCAAGACTTCTAGAAGAAACAAGCTTACAAATTACTTCATATTTGACTTTTCTTTTTTTTTCAGATTTGTTAAGTTTACATGTCTTCTCTCGGTTCTGGCAGTGTTCCATAAAACTGGAGAATGGCTTTAGTTACCCTTGCATACAGAAAGGGCCACACAGCAATGCCAACAATTAGAAAAATATTCAGCTTTTTCTTTTCTGATTTGCCTTTGAAAATTGTTTCTTAGTTTACAAAACATTTTATAATCTTCTTTACGACCATTCTTTTTAAATTGTATAAGTAGAGGCTGGTCAATAATATCTGAGGTCATCCCAGGTTCAGATGATTGCTTAAGTTTAATTTCTTTACTAGGAGCAACAATGTTTAATACTTTCATAAAAATGTCTTTAAAAGCCAGCCAGGCCGAGTTTACATCTTTTGCTAAAACAAGCATCCCATTTTTCACTGGTCAATTTATAGACAAAGTCTTCTTTATTGTAATTTTTTAATGATCTCAATTTAACAATACTTTGTTTCTTTGTGGGTATCTTGACCGACTTTCGAGTACAAAAAGTGAGGAAGTGATCATTAATTTCAACAGGGATAGTTCCTGACTGAGAAATTTCTCAGTAGTATTATAAATAATATGGTCTAACAGACTACTAGTAGTATCTGTGATTCTTGTTGGCTCAGAAATAATCTGATTAAGATCAAACATTCTTAATATATTAGAATACAATTTAAAAATATTACTTGATTTCCTTTTAAAACAAATGTTAAAGTCACCATGAATCATGATTTCACAATTAGACCTAACCTAGACGAAGTACTTTCAAAATGATCCAGAAAGGCTGTCTGTTTGTGAGATCTGTTAATTGTACCAATAATAATAGGTTTTGTTCTAGGAAGTAGAAGTTCGAAAAATAAAAAAATATTAGATGTATCATTTAGATCATGTCTTGTTGAGAAAGCAAGATCATTACGGATATATGTACAGAAATTTTAACCGCATCATGTTTAATCCAGTGCTTCTCTTAATATAATATAAGGATGTTCCAACCTGAAATGAATGTTTTCTTATCGCCTTTTAACCATTATATTGTAATATAATACTACTAATTTTATAATAGTGTAGGCTTCACTGTGTTTTGATGCAGAAATATTTGATGGGGGAGAGTGGGGTCATCAGTGTAGAACAAATGCGTCACCAGAGAAGCGCATAGAGCCAAATGGGGGTAGGTACGGGAGTGAACTGTGCTCGTGTTAGGGGGTCAGGGGGTCTCCCCCTGGAAATTTTTGAAATATAGTTATGATATTGTGGTCAACAGTGCATTTTTTTGTCTAATTGTTTAGGAACTGGAGGGGTACTCCCATTATTTCAGGGGGTTAGGGGGTCCCCACCCCCCGGAAATTTTTGAAATATAGGTATGAAATGCTGGCCTCTGGTGCATTTTTTATGTCTAAATTTTGAGATACGTGAGGGGTACTCCCGTAATTTTAGGGGGTTTCCCCTGGATATTTTTTAAATATAAGCATGAAATGGTGGCCTCTGGTGCGTTTTTTGTCGAAATTTTGAGGTACGTGAGGGGTACTTCAATCATTTTAGCATGGACCCGGGGGTCTTCTTCAAATATAAATATGAAATGGTTCCTATGGTGCTTCTTGGTATAAACTTCGAGGTATGGGATGGGGCACTCTCATTGTTTGAGGGGATCTCCCCTTAAAATATTTGAAAAATATGTATGAAATGGTGGGCTCTAGTGCATTTTTGGTCTGAATTTTGAGAAATATTACTCCTTTGCCAAAAAAGTTGGGTGCAACTTTGATCAGAATGGGTCACTTCTCAGCCAAATGGAGGAGGGGGTCGGGTCCCCTGAATCCAGGCCTGCCCCAGAAAGTAGCTTCCCAGTCATAGTTGGGAGTACCATGTAGAAATGCTACAAATCTATATAGTTGGTCTGGAGGCAGGGCGTCTTGGTGTACTAGAAGTCAGAATGACTGTGATCTAATGGGTTAGGGTATTTTTAGTGGTTAGGGGGCCAGCCAGCATAGTATTTTAGTTTCTTGTAATTAAGGAGCTAAAACATCATTTCTACACAGTCGGACGATTTCTGTTTTATTAGAGAAATTCGTAATGTATTTAATTGTACGCATGCGCAAACGATAGTAAATATCGCGCGGATTGCATTTTTTCCGCGAAAGAAGTTTTGCAAAGAAAGTAAATCACATACGATAAAGATGGCTTTCGACTTGACAGAAGGTGCAATCGAGGTAAAGTATTTCATCTATGTAACTGCTACAGGATTATCGACTCTTGTTGCGCGCTGTGTGATATATGAAAATTATAGTATTCTGATTTCGACACTGTCCCTAACAAAAGTCAGTGTCCAAAGTCTGTATGCCATATTATGCTATAGCTCAGATCAGATGTTTCTAACGTTCTGTGAGTGGTGAAATTTCGGCAGAATGTGTGGACAATATCCCATATTTAGGTGCATCACTATGGCGTAACACTATTTGTACCTGTTAGATATATTATATCTACTGAATATCAAATGAAAGGCAGTGGCTAGAGAACCGGAATCGGTTCCCTAGACAGCGAACTTACTCGTCCGGAACCAGTTCTCTAGCTAAAGTACCGTGCATAGGCTAGGGAACCGGAATTTTTTTTCTATGCATAAAGCCGCCGAAATTCACTTTGTTTCTTTTGGTAAGTATCATGCATGTTATCTTGTTTAATTTTACCATTTCAGCAAGCTATGCCCTTTCATTTATTTGTGTTTACTGTGTCTCCAAAAGTGTACAAACCGCATACTGTCCGCCATATTGGAATGATAAAATAAACTATACGAATGAATGCAGAAATCATCGGCATTGGAGCAAGCCGAAATAAACTTGAAATTTAAACTTAAAAGATACAATAAAATAAAAGAAACAATTGAAAACAAATTAAGTAATTTCTGTTAATTTGTATTGATCACATATCTTTAAATATGAAGTGCCGAGGTGTTACAAACCAGTATTTTAAGTGATCAAAGAATCCGCAGGAAGTTTTAATGGGAATTGAATTAGTTTGTACATCTATAAACATGTAATGACGCTAATAGAAATACATATTATTTCATATTTAAACAATTTAAACATAGTACATTTTTAAAGCAAATAACATTAAAAAAACAACAACAGCAAAATAGTTCGTACTAGTTTGTATCATTACAATATGGCGGACACGGTATGAGGCGGTACACTTTTGGAGACAGTAAACGCAGATAAGTGCAAGGGCATGGTAAAATTAATTAAGATAATAATACTCATGACACTTACCAAGAAAACAAGTGGATTTTGGCAGCATTATGCATAGAAATAAAATTCCGGTTCCCTAGCCTATGCACGGTATTTTGCTTAGAGAAACGGTTCCAGACGAATAAGTTTGCTGTCTAGGGAACCGATTCCGGTTCTCTAGCCACTGCCAAAATGAAAATGATCGTACAAACTGAAGCACAGATTGGTCCGCCTCTTAATGTTTTATTTATTAGAGTTGTGCTGTCATCTTAAACTTTTCTGTATAGTCGTGACAATGGTTGGCAAGCAGTTATAATCAGTAAATGATTGTTGCAGTAGAAGTAGAATTACCTGGGTTTTCTCATGGGCAGTGGCTACCATTACGTTACCATAATCCTAGCCTCCGGTTCTAGGATTACAGACAGCCCTATGAGAATAGGCTAGGATTATGAAAGTATTTAAGAGGTATCAAATATATGTTAGGACATGCATAAATGACATTGTAAACTTACTTACTTCACTTAATTTCATTATTGTTTCGTGCTATCGATAGGCCATTTTGGGTTAATATAATCTTGATGGCGCGGGGAAATATTATAGAATTATCTATGTTTTGTATATACCTGTAATTTTTTCATCAAGTCAACAAAAATGGTCTTTTAGTAACATACAATATGGTTTTAAATCATAAAATTCAAAGTATAGAACAGTGTACGAAATTCAGATTTGAATCCACTTGCCCGTTCGGGCTACCAGATAGGAAAATTTCCAAGTCCGACACCAATTTCACTAGCCCGAACTTTAACACCATGAAATGCTTAATTTTTGCACCATATAACATTTTGTTTCACAGACTTCTATGCATGTTTGAAGGAATAAAAAGACACATATGTTTGCCATGTTTTCAAACAATTTTAACTCTGAATACTGCAATCCAGATCAGCATTGCCAGAGTCCAAAATCATCGGACATTACACTCATTACCAAATGAAATCTAACCTCAAACGCACTCGCCAATTACTGCTACTTGGGCTGTTGACAATTTGCAAGATGTCAAAATGAGCGCCGAATACATACACACGTATGTACACTCACTGATAGCATAATTTAAGCTTCGCCTACTTACAATGTAGGTACTTGTGAGATTTTCGCGAGAAGTGTGAAAGCTAATCAGATTATTTGTTACACTACAGGTGATTGTATTCAGCCAGTTAGCGCTGCAGTTACATCTTTGACACTTTGGGTTTGATTGTCAACGCATGTGAGAGCAAAAAAAAAACAATAATAATTCAAGTGTTCCTCAGTCTGGACAATGCTTGATGCATTCTTGAACAATATATGCGTTTATTAATGGAGATCATTATAGGAAATCACATACGATGCTATACTCGTTTAATCAGCATGTTTTTTAAAATCAAATTAGGAAAATTCGGTAGCCTGGTCGGGCTTGTATCTGCAGATTTTTTTTTTTTTTAATCTTAACTTTGACACTCATATTTCAATGATATTTCCGTACGCCGCCATTGAAATTATACTAACCCAAAAACGGCAGACAGATCACGCGAAATAATAGGCCTAAGGCAGGCATGAAAAATCGCTATTTTAGTAAAGTGAAGTAAGTTAGTTTACAACATCATTTATGCATGTCCTAACTTGTATTTGATGCCTCTTAAATACTTTCGTAATCCTAGCCTCTCCTCACAGAACTTCCGTAATCCTAGAACCGGAGGCTAGGATTACGGTACCGTAATGGTAGCCACTGCCTTTCTCGTAATGGGCTATACCCCCAAAGTGGGTACTATGTACTAACCTTAAATGAAGGTAAACAACTTGGCAGTGTTGCATTTCAGCACAACAACCAAAAAAGATAAGGCTAAATATCTGCATGCCAACAACAAATTTCACCACTTTCAGATCCTGGGTGGATAGTTCATGTCGATCATAAGTAATTTAAAATTGAAAAAAAAATGACAACTGCATTTCATAGAAACGATCATGGTTATGCGAATGTCATTACTAAACAGCCATTTCAAAGCGTTTACAAATAAAATACAACCACATACCTGTAAGTTAAAACAAATTATAACAGTTTACAAATGCTTCTCTCATGTGGCAAGTACCTTGCGAATTAAATTTGATTTTGTGATAAATACTGCTCAATTTGCTTTATTGGCAATTAGAATGCTTTGTTTTGTTTTTTTGTTCAAATATCTGAGGGGAGTTACTATAATGTACTTTTGTCTGGTTTTTTTTTCCAAAAACTATTCGAACTTAGAACTATTTAACATATAGTCGTTACAAGTAAAAAATCTTACTGGATCTGGCAATAAAATATTTTGGGTCGCGACATTTTTTTCGGGTTGCTTGTGCGATGGCAAGCCAACAATATTTTATTTTAGGCCTCGTTGTGTCATGCAGAGCATGGTTGTCCTTGTAGCTGGACTGGTTTTAATGCTATTAAAATAAATGCAATTCATTTTTAACCATAATTGACATTAGCCAGATGTGGGATTACTCCTTGCTTACCTTAACATTTTAATATGTATTAAATTATAATTTCAGGCAATTGTGAGTGGAAACCCTTGTGACAGTCCAGTTTTCCAGATTATCGTAAGTGAAGCTACTAGAATACAGTAGAAATCAAATATAGCGGAAGTTCTTGGTTATAAGGGAATTCCCTTCCAGTACAACTTGTGTAAGCCTCCACTCTGAACCAGTTTAAGCAGGGTGTGACCAAACTTGCACACAATGCTTAACATGATAGATCTGTTTTTAGCTCACCTGTCACAAAGTGACAAAGTGAGCTTTTGTGATCGCGCGGCGTCCGTCCGTGCGTTCGTCCGTCCGTGCGTAAACTTTTGCTTGTGACCACTCTAGAGGTCACATTTTTTGTGGGATCTTTATGTTCATCTTGATGATATCTAGGTCAAGTTCGAAACTGGGTCACGTGCCATCAAAAACTAGGTCAGAAGGTCTAAAAATAGAAAAACCTTGTGACCTCTCTAGAGGCCATATATTTCACAAGATCTTCATGAAAATTGGTCAGAATGTTCACCTTGATTATATCTAGGTCAATTTTGAAACTGGGTCATGTGCCTTAAAAAACTAGGTCAGTAGGTCAGATAATAGAAAAACCTTGTGACCTCTCTAGAGGCCATACTTTTCATGGGATCTGTATGAAAGTTGGTCTGAATGTTCATCTTGATGATATCTGGGTAAAGTTTGAAACTGGGTCAACTGCAGTCAAAAACTAGGTCAGTAGATCTAAAATTAGAAAAATCTTTTGACCTCTCTAGAGGCCATATTTTTCAATGGATCTTCATGAAAATTGATCTGAATGTTCACCTTGATGATATCAAGGTCAGTTTCGAAACTGGGTCACGTGCGGTCAAAAACTAGGCCAGTAGATATAAAAATAGAAAAACCTTGTGACCTCTCTAGAGACCATATTCTTCATGAGATCTTCATGAAAATTAGTGAGAATGTTCACCTTGATGATATCTAGATAAAATTCAAAACAGGGTCACGTACCTTCGAAAACTAGGTCAATAGGTCAATAGACCATATTTTTCAATGGATCTTCATGAAAATTGGTCAGAATTTTTATCTTGATAATATCTAGGCCAAGTTCAAAACTGGGTCACATGAACTCAAAAACTAGGTCACTATGTCAAATAATAGAAAAAACGACGTCATACTCAAAACTGGGTCATGTGGGAAGAGGTGAGCGATTCAGGACCATCATGGTCCTCTTGTTAAACTGCTTTTATCTGTAAATCCTTCTTGTTTTTAACACTATCAACTGTTTTCATGCTTGCAATACACATCGTGTATTACTTTTATCCTTCTATCCATACTACTTTTAAATTTCTTGTACAGGCACGCAGCTGCACATAATTCTCGTAAAGAGGAGTGCTGCAGTGTAAATAGATAGATAGATATAAGGTTCTTGAATATATTGAATCATTTTCGGGAAGCAAAATGGCAAAATTGATATAAACTGATGTGATAAAGCGAACACTGTTTTTTAGCTCACCTGTCACAAAGTGACAAGGTGAGCTTTTGTGATCGCGCGGTGTCCGTCCGTCCGTAAACTTTTGCTTGTGACCACTCTAGAGGTCACATTTTTCATTGGATCTTTATGAAAGTTGGTCAGAATGTTCATCTTGATGATATCTAGGTCAAGTTCGAAACTGGGTCACGTGCCTTCAAAAACTAGGTCAGTATGTTTAAAAATAGAAAAACCTTGTGACCTCTCTAGAGGCCATATATTTCACAAGATCTTCATGAAAATTGGTCAGAATGTTCACCTTGATGATATCTAGGTCAAGTTCGAAACTGGGTCACTTGCCATCAAAAACTAGGCCAGAAGGTCTAAAAATAGAAAAACCTTGTGACCTCTCTAGAGGCCATATATTTCACAAGATCTTGATGAAAATTGGTCAGAACGTTCACCTTGATGATATCTAGGTCAAGTTCGAAACTGGGTCACGTGCCGACAAAAACTAGGTCAGTAGGTCAAATAATAGAAAAACCTTGTGACCTCTCTGAAGGCCATATTTTTCATGGGATCTGTATGAAAGTTGGTCTGAATGTTCATCTTGATGTTATCTAGGTCAAGTTCGAAACTGGGTCACGTGCGGTCAAAAACTAGGTCAGTAGGTCTAAAAATAGAAAAACCTTGTGACCTCTCTAGAGGCCATATATTTCATGAGATCTTTATAAAAATTGGTCAGAATGTTCACCTTGATGATATCTAGGTCAAGTTCGAAAGTGGGTCACGTGCCTTCAAAAACTAGGTCAGTAGGTCAAATAATAGAAAAACCTTGTGACCTCTCTAGAGGCCATATCTTTCATGGGATCTGTATGAAAGTTGGTCTGAATGTTCATCTTGATGATATCTAGGTCAAGTTCGAAAGTGGATCACGTGCCATCAAGAACTAGGTCAGTAGGTCAAATAATAGAAAAACCTTGTGACCTCTCTAAAGGCCATATTTTTCATGGGATCTGTATGAAAATTGGTCTGAATGTTCATCTTGTTGATATCTAGGTCAAGTTCGAAATAGGGTCATGTGCGGACAAAAACTAGGTCAGCAGGTCTAAAAATAGAAAAACATTGTGACCTCTCTAGAGGCCATACTTGTGAATGGATTTCCATTAAAATTGGTCAGAATGTTCACCTTGATGATATCTAGGTCGATTTTGAAACTGGGTCACATGCCTTAAAAAACTAGGTCAGTAGGTCAAATAATAAAAAAACCTTGTGACCTCTCTAGAGGCCATACTTTTCATGGGATCTGTATGAAAGTTGGTCTGAATGTTCATCTTGATGATATCTAGGTCAAGTTTGAAACTGGGTCAACTGCGGTCAAGAACTAGGTCAGTAGGTCTAAAATTATTTGAATCTTTTGACCACTCTAGAGGCCATATTTTTCAATGGATCTTCATGAAAGTTGATCTGAATGTTCACCTTGATGATATCTAGGTCAGTTTCGAAACTGGGTCACGTGCGGTCAAAAACTAGGCCAGTAGGTATAAATATAGAAAAACCTTGTGACCTCTCTAGAGACCATATTTTTCATGAGATCTTCATGAAAATTAGTGAGAATGTTCACCTTGATGATATCTAGGTAAAGTTCAAAACAGGGTCACCTACCTTCGAAAACTAGGTCAATAGGTCAAATAATAGAAAAACCTTGTGACCTTTGTAGAGACCATATTTTTCAATGGATCTTCATGAAAATTGGTCAGAATTTTTATCTTGATAATATCTAGGTCAAGTTCAAAACTGGGTCACATGAGCTCAAAAACTAGGTCACTATGTCAAATAATGATGTCATACTCAAAACTGGGTCATGTGGGAAGAGGTGAGCGATTCAGGACCATCATTGTCCTCTTGTATGAATTGTGTCAGCCAGTTAATTAGTCCCCTACTGGTTGAAAACCAGTTTCTGGGACTATAGGAATGCACTTTTCCGTCATTCCGTCCGTCTGTCCGTCCGTCCGTCCGTAATTTCGTGTCCGGTCCATAACTCTGTCATCCATGAAGGGATTTTAATATTACTTGGCACAAATGTTCCCCATGATGAGACGACGTGTCATGCGCAAAACCCGGACCCCTAGCTCAAAGGTCAAGGTCACAATTGGAGGTCAAAGGTCAACAGGGCTTTTTTCCTGTCCGGTCCACAACTCTCCCATCCTTGAAGGGATTTTAGTATTACTTGGCACAAATGTTCCCCATGATGAGATGATGTGTCATGCGCAAATCCCGGACCCCTAGCTCAAAGGTCAAGGTCACAATTGGAGGTCAAAGGTCAACAGGGCTTTTTTCCTGTCCGGTCCATAACTCTCCCATCCATGAAGAGATTTTAATATTACTTGGCACAAATGTTCCCCATGAGGAGACGACATGTCATGCGCAAAACCTGGACCCCTAGCTTAAAGGTCAAGGTCACAATTGGAGGTCAAAGGTAAACATGGCTTTTTTCCTGTCCGGTCCATAACTCTCCCATCTATGAAGGGATTTTAATATTACTTGGCAGAAATGTACCTCATAATAAGACGATGTGTCATGCACAACTTTCAGACCCCTAGCTCAAAGGTCAAGGTCACACTAAACAGTCAAATGTTAACATAGCATGAACAGGGTCTGTTTCGTGTCCGGTCCATAACTCTGACATTCATTAAGGGATTTTAATATCACTTAGCACAAGTGTTCCCCATGATGAGACGACGTGTCATGCGCAAATCCCGGACCCCTAGCTCAAAGGTCAAGGTCACAATTGGGGGTCAAAGGTCAACAGAGTTTTTTCCTGTCCCGTCCATAACTGTGCCATCCATGAAGGGATTTTAATATTACTTGGCACAAATGTTCCCATGATGAGACGACGTGTCATGCGCAACACCCAGTACCCTAGCTTAAAGTTCAAGGTCACACTTTGAGATCAAAGGTCAAGAGGATTTTTTTCCTGTCCGGTCTATAACTTTGTCATGCAAAGCAGGATTTAGATATCAGTTGGCACAAATATTCCCCTGGATGAGACAACTTGTCATGCGCAAGAACCAGGTCCCTAGGTCTAAGGTCAAGGTCATATTTAGAGGTCAAAGGTCAAATTCAAGAATGACTTTGTACGGAACATTTCTTCTTCATGCATGGAGGGATTTTGATGTAACTTGGAACAAATGTTCACCACCATGAGGCACCCTTGTTTTTAGAATTACGTCCCTTTGTTGTTACTATAAATAGATTTTATTGTAACTTTTTTATTACTGGCGGTAGAGAAAAATCGAGACCACTTTTCTGTGGTACAGCATGCATGTTACATCCAGTTTTTAGGTGTATTTTGACCTATCTCTACCTGGTAAAGGGTTTCTTGTGGACTTATATTATATAGATTTTTTTTTTTTTTTTTTTTTTTTTTTAAAGATTAATTTCCCTTTGTTGTTACTATAAATAACTTACATGATAACATTTTTATAATCAGCCAAAAAAATTCAATATGAAAACAACTGTGGGTTTTTATATATGCACATTTTAATCCAAGTGTGTTGTTATAACAAATTGTATATGTAGTACAATATTGTTTATACATCATTGACAGATATCAGTTCATTATGTTATACTGCAGTAGAGAAAATTAGGTGCCTTCCAGTAGGGGACTTTGTATTGCATGGCAATACTTCATTCACTTGTTTTAAGTTAGTCCTCTGGGTCTGTCACAGAAAAATGTATCCATTACTAGTGTTTTTAAGAATAAGCCAATCAGTAATAAACAGCAACATGCATTTCACTGAAGATGAAAGAATTCAGTAAGTGTTAAATCAAAGACAGACTGTAAAACATTACATCGAAGAAAGACTACACAAATAGATTAGGCCAAGGAACTTTTCTTAGAAGAGATTAAATGACCTAATTGATGTTGTGTCGGAGCAAACAGTGTTTAACAAAATCATTCATTCTTTGAATATAATAAGTATCATCTTTCACATGAAGTATATTTTAGGGGAGTTTTTCATGTGAGGAAGCCATCCAGCTGGCTTACGGAAGGTTGGTGGTTCTACCTAGGGACAGTTTGGGTTTTCCTCCACAAAGGTGGAAAGTCTCCAAATGACCTAAATTATGTCAATGCGACGTTGAACCCAACAAAAATAAAAAAAACTGCTTAAATTTGTGTTTCAGATACCTTAAATATATTTCACCTAGAATCATGAAACCATGTTAATTTGTAGGAATGTTATTAAGCATTTGAACAGGGCCAGACACTAACCATTTTGGGCCACTGGTCCGAAGAGCAGTTTCCGCTAAATTTTTAAATGAAACAGTTACTGGTCCTCCAAATATTTTACTGGTCCTTGTTGCTTTTCACTGGCCTCGGACCAGTGGACCAGTGTTAGTGTCGAGCCCTGTTGAATTTGTGCACCTAAGGTTTTGTTAGAAATTTCATTCAGCCATACCAGAGTTATGGCCCTTCACTTAGTAAAAAATATGCTTAAAATTGCATAAAAATTTATGTCACCTATATCTTTCCTGAAACATATTTGACCAAGGGCAGGGTTTTACCATGCACAGGATCCTTTGTCCATGTACATATATACACATTATACATTATAGGCATTTATTTCACTTTGTATATGGAAACTTTTTTCACTTGCGTCCATTTCGCAACTTCTTGATTTTTCATGGTGTGTGCGTCAGTCCCCACATCTGTCCATCCATCCTAATTCATGTCCAGGGCATAAGTTTATAACAGAGGTATTGATTGTAAACTTGGCAGTGAGATGTGCAGTGCTAGGACCAACTCTTGTAGATGGAAGTTCAAGGTCACAAATTGAGCTAAAAGATCAAAACTGTCAATAATGTTTTGGTTGCAAATAAGGGCCCCCAGAACAAAAAATAGAAAAATTTTCTAACAACATCTCTGTTAAACTGCTTGTCCGATTTCAGAATTATTTCACACAAATAGTCCTTTTATAACCCTCTGTCAAGAATGTTCAAATTATTACGATTCGTCAAAAAACATGGCAGCTAAGGGATTTATGTATATTGTGGAAACTTTAAAAATCTTATTGTGTAAAACTGCAGACCCAATTTTAAAATAGTTTCACACAAATGGTCCTTATGTGACCTTCTACCAAGATTGTTAAATTATTTTGTTTTGTCAAAAACATGGCCTCCAGGGCACTCCTGTTAAGAAATTTAGATCAAGTTGTAAATGGGCAAACTTGGGTTTAACAGTAGGTCATGAGTCAGTGATGGAAATCTTAATTTGGGTAGTTCAACACTAAACAGAAATAGTATGAGGTCATGTGTGTGTTTTACTAAAACTTCCTATTAATTCATATTTAGAGAGGTAGAATATTATGTTTGTAGAGCAGCAAGTTGATATCTTCTGGAAGTGGGACTGACAGGTACAGACTCCTCTTGTCAGATGGAAGAAACAGCTACTCACGTGTGTATATTTCTTTTTGGGTATTGTAATTGCCAGTTCAATTCATTTGTGTGCTTTCAAAATTACATTGTAGTCAGATATTAGTGATAATGGTGCCTTCTAGATAAAATTAAATATTTTTAAGCAAATTGTAAAATAAAATGTTTTCTGTGCCAGTTAGATGATACTTATTACACTGCATCAACCACAAAGGCATCTCTAAATCAGATATATATCCCACTTGCAGGTAAATATTGTGAATCTTATTCCACAGGCATGAAATTTCATTAGATAAATGGAAATTTTATTTGTTCTTGCAGGTATGATTCAATGAATTGATGCAACCAAAAATGAAAATATTGTATTGCATATCAATTAACTTTTCTGTTTATATTAAGCTATAAGGGAGACATGTGATTATACTAAAAGCAGTCTTAGTTATGGCTCAATACTCTCAGTCATGTTTAAAGGACATTTCTCCAGCATTTGGTTACATGTTATATGCAGGTTTCTTGTTCTGGTTAAATGTATGTGATACAATATGATAAAAGTAACAATATTTCAGATGTTATGTTGGCAACACAGCTAAATGAAATGATGCAAACAGGAGAAATGGACAACCATTGTGTAGTCAGAGTAAAACAGTACATCTGCAATACATTACAAGGAGATAGGTACAGTCTATAGCTTTTAGCACAACTTTGATGAATAAGGAGGGCTATTGTACTCGCCAAGATGTCGGCATCAGTGCAGCATTTACGTTAAGGTCACTTTGGTCAAATGTACTAATACTGGTTGAAATTTTATGGCAAGTTTCTCAGTTTAAATATATGTTGGTAAGTACTGCCCCATTGGTCATCAAATCTCACATATCTTAAACTATTGATAAAGGGCAGACATATTTTAGTTTAGGGTGAGGCATCCAAAAGGTCAAAGTCAGCATTGCCAAATATTGTATTTGTGCTGATCAAAAGTTTATGGCAAGCTTACATTTTTGTGTCCTAGTATTTGAGAATGCAAAAACACGCAATTATATGAAAATATCCTTAAAATATTTACTGTTAGATGAAGTTGCCATAAACACCAAAAAATGTTGTTTTTCTGATTCCAAAATTTGAAGAAAACTTTAGACTTCTTTTCTGGTATAGATTTTAAGTTTGATTAGTGTTAAATTATTTTATATCTCAACACTGATGACATTTTCTAGATAAATGTATATGCTAAAACATAACTGTAGAAATTGTCTTTAAAACTGTATAGGTCAAATGATTGAAGTTCTCTTTCATGTGAATGATTTAGGCCCATTTAGATCCCTGTGATTAATATGGATTTAATGGGTAAAATGCTAAAATTGTGTTTGATTTGTGTTGCTTGCAAATGTTACAGACTTGTGTATATGTTTTTTAGACGAGTTATGATACTACTGGAGGTTGAAGTGTTAGCTAAAGGTTCTGAGGTGAATGGAAGGATTGGGAACCCCCAACCATTTAAACCTGGACAAGTTTCAGAACAGGCACCAGCCCAGCAAGCTCCAGTTGCTAACACAATAGCAAACAGTGTTGTTAACAGACCAGCACAAGGTAACTTATTCCTAAAAAGAAGAAAAGAAAATGGAATTGTCATGACTTGATTGTCTGCATTGGTTAAGATTTTGGTTTATGTCCCTCTTCTTTTTTTTTTTTTGCTCAGGGCATAAAAGCTTTTGTCCCATGTATCTAAAAAAGTGTTCAACCTAGAGTCATCAAACATTAGAGATGAAGCAATGGTTTCCGTTTGGGATTTCACTGTTGAACTGGAGTTATGGTCCTTGACATTGTGAAAAATACACACTGTACAGTGAATTGAAGTGTGGGGAGGGGGGCAGCAGTTCTGTATGAACACATATCTTGTTTGACTACAATTTATTCTCGCAAGCATTTTCAGTGGGAGCATGTGTCTTACAATGTTGACATCATTCTTGTTCAGTTTCACCCCTATTTTGAATAGAAGTGACTATTTAGGGTATATGATTATAACAGAATTTAGACAATGGTTTGTAATTGCATATTTATTCTAGGTTCTGTGGTAAATGGTGCCAAAAGCCCTCCATCAAATAAGGCAGCTTTCAATATAAAGCCAGGTACTCCTGGGACACCTGGAAGCAACAGAATTCACAGCATTGCAAGTCTTACACCATACCAGAACAGGTAAATCACTATACATTTTTATGTGCATGTTTTAAGACTGGAATTCCTGTCTGTCAGAAGATAGAATGCTTAATGTAACATTTTTGCCTAGTGAAAATCTGCAACTTCTGTATAGAGGGTTCACACAGACCTTGAAAAGTCCCTAATTTGAGAACTCCTTAAAGTACCACTTGGTCTTACTGTACTGCTGCCGACGACGTCATAAACATCGTCAGCTTGCATATTGCTTTTGAGCCATTTTTTTCGTAAACAGCAGACTGGTACTACTGGTAGTAGTAGGGAGCAGCGAAAACAACTGTTACAAAGTGTTAATCACTCAAAGTATCAGACTGGGTATTAAATTTGTGAAATGTGAATCGACACAAATGTAGAAAATTGGTGACACAGTCTGCATATAATTATGAAACAAAGTACATTTTCAGAAAATCGCTCTTTGTAAACAAAACTGGCCTGATTTAGATTTTCAAGAAATTGCGTCCACTGTGATGCCCAGATTTTATTTTTACGGGTCATTTATCAGAAAAGTGCGACTATGATGCAGGATTTGTGCGTCAGGGAAAATCCTGAAGTTACTATCTCCAGAACAAATGCAGATATTGAATTGAAACTTCACATGTGTCTTCAAGGTTATAAAATTAGGTGATAGCTTCAATTCCCATAACTGACATGAATTTGGCCAAATTATGTCCCCTTTTGAACGTAAAACTTTGGTTAAAGTTTTGCATGAAAGTGACTACTTCCAAAACTAATGCAGATACTGAATTGAATCGCTATAAAAAATTTAACATTTAGGGTAATATTTCTGCTTTTGTGACAATAATTCGAATAGTTGAGCATTGACTGTCTTACAAACAGCTGTTGTTGTTCCTGTTTATAAGATTTGTCTTGGAGAAAAAATTTTGGGTGTTGTCCTTAGGGTTACATTGTTTTGAAGCTGGACATAAACTTGTCAGTTGGATTTAAAATTGAACAAAACAAACTCTGAAAAAGTCTAGTTATTTCTTATTACATTATGTCTTTAAACAGGTGGCGTATTCGAGCTCGTGTGAACCAAAAAAGTAATATTCGTACCTGGAGTAACTCGCGGGGTGAAGGACGATTGTTCAGTGTAAACTTGATTGATGAAAGTGGAGAAATCAGAGCGACAGGATTTACAGATGTTGTTGACAAGTACTACAACATGTTGGAAGTCAATAAGGTATTTTCCAAAGGATGAAATGTAATTTAAAGTTCTTACCACCCTTTTTATGCACCCACACATTTATGTGGGGGCATATAGCGTTGCTGCTGTCCTTACATTTGTCCATCTGCATGTCCCGAAATCTTGTGTGTCCAACTCCTCCCATACTATAGCCTGATTTGCTTCAAACTTTCACAGCTTGATGTGCATATGATCATAAAGGAAGGAATTTTTCTGTGACTATTTTTACTGCAGTCACGGCCCTTTGGTATTTTTAACTATACAGAAGATGGCACAGTATTATAGAGGCATCCATGTCCTGTGGACACGATTCTAGTGTCAATTACCTTAATTATAATTTTTCCTGTAGATTGGCTGACTATTAGCACATTACTATAATTTTTTTAATGATATCTGTTCAGATGTCCAAAAACAGTCTTAATTTCATAGTTGCAGCAAAGTATAACTTATTGTGGAATATATTTTTTCAGTATACAAGGAGTTCTTGAGAGACACAATTTTTAGAAAATTACTTATGAACAGGGTAAATTATTTCTCCATAAAGAATTTCAGTCATGTAAAAATCCATTTATTAAATTGAAATTTATATCAGAATTTTTATACGCCCGTTTGAAAAACGGGACGTATTATGGGAACGCCCCTGGCGGGCGGGCGGGCGGCGTCCACAGACCTTGTCCGGAGCATATCTTCTACATGCATGAAGGGATTTTGATGAAACTTGGCACAGTTGTTCACCATCATGAGACGGAGTGTCATGCGCAAGAACCAGGTCCCTAGGTCTAAGGTCAAGGTCACACTTAGAGGTCAAAGGTCAAATTCAAGAATGACTTTGTCCGGAGCATATCTTCTTCATGCATAGAGGGATTTTGATGAAACTTGGCACAATTGTTCATCATCATGAGAAGGAGTGTCATGCGCAAGAACCAGGTCCCTAGGTCTAAGGTCAAGGTCACACTTAGAGGTCAAAGGATACAAGAATGAAAACTTTGTCCGGAGCATTTCTTCTTCATGCATAGAGGGATTTTGATATAACTTGGCACAAAAGTTCACCACCATGAGGCGGAGTGTCATGCGCAAGAACCAGCTCTCTAGGTCTAAGGTCAAGGTCACACTTAGAGGTCAAAGGATATGAGAATGAAAACCTTGTCCGGAGCATGTCTTCTTCATGCATAGAGGGATTTTGATATAACTTGGCACAAATGTTCACCACCACGAGACGTAGTGTCATGCGCAAGAACCAGGTCCCTAGGTCTAAGGTCAAGGTCACACTTAGAGGCCAAAGGTCAGATACAAGAATGACTTTGTCCGAAGCATTTCTTCTTCATGCATGGAGGGATTTTGATGTAACTTGACACAATTATACACCATCATGAGACGAAGTGTCATGCGCAGTTCCCTTCTTTCGAATTACTTCCCTTTGTTGTTACTATAAATAGCTTATATTGTAACTTTTTCATTACTAGTCATAGGAAAAATCGAGACCACTTTTCTGTAGTACAATATGCATGCTACATCCAATTTTGAGGTGTATTTTGACCAGTCTCTACCTGGAAAAGATTTTTGTGAGGACTTACAATTTTTTTTTTTTATTTTTTTTTTTTTTTTTTTTTTTTTTTTTTTTTTTTTAAAGATTAACTTCCCTTAGTTGTTACTATAAATAACTTATATTGTAACTTTTTTATAATTGACCGTAGGGAAAAACCAAGACCACTTTTCTATGGTACAACATAGATGTTACTTTCCAATTTTAGGTGTATTTTAAGGTATCTCTACCTGGTAAGGAGTTTTTTTGTGGACTTAGAAAAACAAAACATTTAGTTATTACTAAACAACCACAAAGTTAAAATTCCATTTGCAAATACAGGTGCTAGAGTAAAGAAATTTGCTGTGACGGGCGTATATTGTGACATTCTTGCACTCTTGTTTTGTTTTTGACCGCCAGGTGTATTACATTTCAAAAGCAACCTTGAAGACAGCAAATAAACAGTACACATCAGTGAAGAATGACTATGAGATGACCTTTAATTCTGACAGCATCATTGAACCTTGTGAGGAGGAGACAGATTTACCTACTATGACCTTTGACTTTGTCAAAATTGATAGCCTGGAATCAAAACAGCCAAACTCTTTTATAGGTAATGTGTCTGAACTGGTCTAAATCTTCAGCATTGTAATTGGTTGTTTTTAAGTGCCTTTCTTTTTATAGAGATAGAATTTTTTTTTTTAAATGCATTTTGCTTATACCCCTACCAAACGTTGTTTTGTGGGGCTGTAACTTTGTCCTGTCCATTTTTAGCTCGACTATTCGAAGAATAAGTAGAGCTATCCTACTCACCACATCGTCGGCGTCAGTCCACATTTTGACAAAGTCTTTTGAGATAAAGCTTTGAAACTTTCAACACTTGTTTACCATCATCATGGCCAGTTATAGGCAAGAGCACATAACTCCATCAAGGATTTTGGCTGAATTATGGCCCCTTTTGACTTAAAAATCATGGTTAAGTTTTTCGTACCAGTTCATATTTTGACAAAGTCTTTTGAGATAAAGCTTTGAAACTTTCAACACTTGTTTACCATCACCATGTCCAGTTATAGGCAAGAGCACATAACTCCATCAAGGATTTTGGCTGAATTATGGCCCTTTTTGACTTAGAAATCTGGGTTAATATTTCGTACCAGTCCACATCTTGACAAAGTCTTTTGAGATAAAGCCTTGAAACTTTCAACACTTGTTTACCATCACCATGTCCAGTTATAGGCAAGAGCACATAACTCCATCAAGGATTTTGACTGAATTATGGCCCCTTTTGACTTAGAAATCATGGTTAAGTTTTTCGTACCAGTTCATATTTTGACAAAGTCTTTTGAGATAAAGCTTTGAAACTTTCAACACTTGTTTACCATCACCATGTCCAGTTATAGGCAAGAGTACATAACTCCATCAAGGATTTTGGCTGAATTATGGCCCTTTTTGACTTAGAAATCTGGGTTAATATTTCGTACCAGTTCATATTTTGACAAAGTCTTTTGAGATAAAGCTTTGAAACTTTCAACATTTGTTTACCATCACCATGTCCAGTTATAGGCAAGAGTACATAACTCCATCAAGGATTTTGGCTGAATTATGGCCCTTTTTGACTGAGAAATCTTGGTTAAGTTTTTCGTACCAGTTCATATTTTTTGTAAAGTGTTTGACATATGGCTTTGAAACTTTTATCACTTGTTTAGTATAATAGTCTCTATCTGTAGGAAAGAGAACATAACTCTGTCATCTATTTTGGCTGAATTATGGCCCATTTTGGACTTTGAAATTGGTTCTGCTTCCATACAAGTCCATGTTTTGTCAAAACTATTTGACATATGGCTTTTAAACTTTGAACACTTGTTTATCATTATGATTTCCATCTGTAGGCAAGAGTACATAACTATTTTGACTGAATTTTGGCCCTTTTTGGACTTTGAAATTGGCTCATATATTGCCATTTAGTGCAAGACTTATCGAAATCAAAGTAATACAGGAACATTGTTTGTCTAATCTATTGATTTCTTTTGTCTGAATATCAGTGGAAATATTTTGACACCATTCTTCAATCAATTCTTCGAATAGTCAAGCGCGCTGTCATCAGACAGCTCTTGTTGTACCATCCCATCCTGGTAACAGTCAGGTTGAAACATACAATATACAGTCGAATATACAGTCGAAACTCGGTATCTCGAATTTCAAGGGACCGTGGTTTTTATTGTACCCCCCGACAACAAAGTTGTAAAGGGGGGTATACTGGTTTCAGGTTGTCTGGCCGTCTGTCCGTAGACGCAATCTTGTGCGCACCATCTCTCCTTATCCCCTTGACAGAATTTAATGAAACTTCTCACAAGTGATCAGTACCAACAGTAGTTGTGCATGGGGCATATTAGGTTCTTTTAGAAAAAAAATTTGCAGAGTTATGGGACTTTGTTTTTTTGTTACTATACTATATACATAGACACAATCTTGTGCGCACCATCTCTCCTCATCCCCTTGACACAATTTAATGAAACTTCACACAAGTGATCAGTACCAACAGTAGTTGTGCATGGGGCATGTTATGTTCTTTTAGAAAAAAAATTTGCAGAGTTATGGGACTTTGTTTTTTTGTTACTATACTATATACATAGACACAATCTTGTGCGCACCATCGCTCCTCATCCCCTTGACACAATTTAATGAAACTTCACACAAGTGATCAGTACCAACAGTAGTTGTGCATGGGGCATGTTAGGTTCTTTTAGAAAAAAAATTTGCAGAGTTATGGGACTTTGTTTTTTTGTTACTATACTATATACATAGACACAATCGTGTGCACACTATCTCTCCTCATCCCCTTGACACAATTTAATGAAACTTCACACAAGTGATCAGTAACAACAGTAGTTGTGCATGGGGCATGTTAAGTTCTTTCAGAAAAAAAAATTGCAGAGTTATGGAACTTTGTTTTTTCTGTTACTATACTATATACATAGACACAATCTTGTGCGCACCATATCTCCTTATCCCCTTGACACAATTTAATGAAACTTCACACAAGTGATCAGTAACAACAGTAGTTGTGCATGGGGCATGTTAGGTTCTTTCAGCGACAAAAATTGCAGAGTTATGGGACTTTGTTTCTTGTTAACATACTATGTACATACAGTCTGCATATGCAATCTTGTGCGTGCCTAATCTACCAAACCCTTACACACAATTTAATGAAACTTCACACAAGTGATCAGTACCAACCCTAGTTGTGCATGGTTCATGTTACATTCTTTTAGATAAATATTCTGCATAGTTATGGGACTTTGTTTTTTGTTACTATACTGTATACATACAGTCTATATACATACAGTCCACATAATTATGCAATCTTGTGTGCGTCAAATTGCAATGTACTGTGTCAGTGCATGTGGGGGGTACATTCATCACCTTTAGTGATAGCTCTAGTTTCGAGATAACCGAAATTCGAGTTATGAGGAGGGACACATATGGACAAGATAAGTACACATAAAGTACATGAAAAGATTTAATGAAAGAAAAACTGTTTCCTTGATATCGTGTATACGCTGTCGGCACGTTACGCGTACACGATTCCGTACAGTTTGTGTTTATCAAAGTTTTCAGTTTTTCGAAGAATAAAAATGATACTAACCCCAAATGTTTTTGAGTCAAGCTTCCTTTTTGTACCCCATTTCTCTTCCGGAGGATTGACAGCATTTCAGTCTCACATTTTGAACGAATGATGCTTTACCCCAAGAACTTAATTTTTATACAGTGATCACATCTAATTAATCCTTATTAAAGATCCCAACTGTTCAAACTAATTAATTCATTCGTTTAAATTAAAAGCAATTTTCATACGTCTAAAACAAATGACTGATGATTAAAGAAATCTATGTTTACATCAAACAATCATTATGGCACGTGCAAACAAGTATGACATCCTCTCATTTTGATAATCGCCTCACCTTTGATATGTCGGCATCACGGCTTTCTGGTTAGGCAATAAACATGGACATATGTTAAAAACCAACCACATTCACAATGATATGTGTGAAATTTTATCGCATATTTTTATGCCCCCGAAGGGAGGCATATAGTTTTTGAACCGTCTGTCGGTCTGTCAGTCTGTCCGCAATTTTCGTGTCCGGTCCATATCTTTGTCATCGATGGATGGATTTTCAAATAACTTGGCATGAATGTGTACCACAGTAAGACGACGTGTCGCGCACAAGACCCAGGTCCGTAGCTCAAAGGTCAAGGTCACACTTAGACATTAAAGGATAGTGCATTGATGGGCGTGTCCGGTCCATATCTTTGTCATCGATGAATGGATTTTCAAATAACTGTGTACCACAGTAAGACGACGTGTCGCGCGCAAGACCCAGGTCCGTAGCTCAAAGGTCAAGGTCACACTTAGACATTAAAGGATAGTGCATTGATGGGCGTGTCCGGTCCATATCTTTGTCATCGATGGATAGATTTTCAAATAACTTGGCATGAATGTGAACCACAGTAAGACGACGTGTCGCGCGCAAGACCCAGGTCCGTAGCTCAAAGGTCAAGGTCACACTTAGACTTTAAAGGATAGTGCATTGATGGGCATGTCCGGTCCATATCTTTGTCAACCATGGATGGATTTTCAAATAACTTGGCATGAATGTGTACCACAGTAAGACGATGTGTCGCGCGCAAGACTCAGGTCCGTAGCTCAAAGGTCAGGGTCACACTTAGACGTTAAAGGTCATTTTTCATGATAGTGCATTGATGGGCATGTCCAATCCATATCTTTGTCATTCATGCATGGATTTTAAAATAACTACGCATGAATGTGTGACACAGTAAGACGACGTGTCGCGTGCAAGACCCAGCTCCGTAAGTCAAAGGTCCTAAACTCTAACATCGGCCATAACTACTCATTCAAAGTGCCATCGGGGGCATATGTCATCCTATGGAGACAGCTCTTGTTCTCACTTCGACTTACTGTGTTCACAATGCACTCGAATTCTATTGACAGGACTGAAAACCCATTCGACACATCCGGAGTCTCGGTAAGTCAAATTTTGAGGTAACCGAAGTTGAATTACATATATAAAGAAGGAATTTTGACGGGACATGAAAATTTCTTCGAATTAAGCGGAATTTCGAGGTAAGCGAGTTGGAGATACCGAGTTTCGACTGTATTTGTATTATCGAAAGAAAAGTTCAAATACTACGTCCCTTAACTCTGACTTTTGTTTTGACAGAATTATCAGCATTTTTACTTCAAAAATTTCCCAAAATTGACATCTGAACCCTTTTTATGCATTTGATTGAATATTCCTGCAAAACATAGATTACAAACCAGGTTCATAGTTTTGTACTTTATTTTCAGAATATTATTCCTCTTTTTTGACTAAGAATATATGGCAAAATTGATGTTTTCTTTGAACATCCTTGAAACTCATTGGTATTGGAGGCTAAAAATAGGTTGAAAGGATCATAAGTCAAGTTCACATAGCAGGTCCCATTACTCTTGTTTTAACAAATTATTTCCTTTTGCACTTATTTCAGTATTTCTGAAATCTGTTCATCATGAAACAACATTATGTAATTCTGTAGGTAGAACAAACATTACATAATTCTTTAGGTGGAACAAACATTACCGGTATGTAATTCTGTAGGAGGAACAAACAGTACATAATTATGTAGTTGGAACAAACCTTACGTAATTCTGTAGGTGGAACAAACGTTACATAATTCTGTAGATGGAACAAACATTATGTATTTCTGTACGTGGAACAAACCATACGTAATTCTTTAAGTGGAAGTAATTCTGTATTTGGAACAAACCTTTAAATACGTAATTCTGTAGGTGGAAGTAATTCTGTAGGTGCAACAAACATTACGTAATTCTGTTATTGGAAGTAATTCTGTAGGTGCAACAAAAATTATGTAATTCTGTAGATGGAACAAACATACATAATTCTGTAGGTGGTACAAACCTTACGTAATTATGTAGGTGGAACAAACATTACGTAATTATCTATGTGGAAGTAATTCTGTAGGTGAAACAAACATTAAATTCAATAAAATTATAAATCACATTAAATTTGTTGGCTAAACAGACAGACTATAAGTAAATCTGAATGTCAAATAGACAAACGTTAAGTAAACCTGTAGGTGAGCTGGTTTAATGTGTGTGATCTTGGTATTTTAGATATACTTGGTGTGGTAAAAAGTTCAGCTGATTTAGCTACAGTGACAGGCAAACAAAGCAAGAAAGAGATCGCGAAGAGAGATGTTCATTTAGTAGACCAGTCAGGAATGGTTGTCAATCTTACACTTTGGGGATCTGATGTAAGTAGCAGTCGTGCATGTTTACAACAATCTTACACTCTGTGGATATGTTGTAAGTAGTAGTCATTTACATTATGAATTTACAGTAATTTTTAGCTCATCTGATTTTTTGAAAAAAAATGATGAGTTATTGTCATCACTTGAGCGGTTGTCGGCGTCGGCGTCGGCGTTGCCTGGTTAAGTTTTATGTTTAGGTCAGCTTTTCTCCTAAACTATCAAAGCTATTGCTTTGAAACTTGTAATACTTGTTCACCATCATAAGCTGACCCTGTATAGCAAGAAACATAACTCCATCTTGCTTTTTGCAAGATTTATGGCCCCTTTTGTACTTAGAAAATATCAGATTTCTTGGTTAAGTTTTATGTTTAGGTCAACTTTTCTCCTAAACTATCAAAGCTATTGCTTTGAAACTTGGAATACTTGTTCACCATCATAAGCAGACCCTGTACATCAAGAAACATAACTCCATCTTGGTTTTTGCAAGATTTATTGCCCCTTTTGGACTTAGAAAATCAGTTTTCTTGGTTAAGTTTTATGTTTAGGTCAGCTTTTATCCTAAACTATCAAAGCTATTGCTTTAAAACTTGCATCACTTGTTCACCATCATAAGTTGACCCTGTACAGCAAGAAACATAACTCTGTCCTGCTTTTTGCAAGATTTATGGCCCCTTTTGGACTTAGAAAATATCAGATTTCTTGGTTAAGTTTTATGTTTAGGTCAACTTTTTCTCTTAAACTATCAAAGCTATTGCTTTGAAACTTGCAACACTTGTTCACC
The DNA here is from genome assembly GCF_021730395.1 of Mercenaria mercenaria. NCBI lineage: Eukaryota > Metazoa > Mollusca > Bivalvia > Venerida > Veneridae > Mercenaria > Mercenaria mercenaria. Next base: position 32,777,943 of record NC_069372.1, on the reverse strand, counting down.
ATCATAAGCTGACCCTGTACAGCAAGCAACATAACTCCATCCTGCTTTTTGCAATAATTATTGCCCCTTTTGGACTTAGAAAATCATTTTCTTGGTTGAGTATTATGTTTAAGTCAACTTTTCTCATAAACTATCAAAGCTATTGCTTTAAAACTCGCAACAGTTTTTCACCATCATAACTGGACACTGTACATCAAGAAACATAACTCTATCCTGCTTTTTGCAAGAATGATGGCCCTTTTTAGACTTAGAAAATCATGGGTAGGACAATATTTATATTACACAAAAAAAATCAGATGAGCGTCAGCACCCGCAAGGCGGTGCTCTTGTTGAGTGTGTCATTTGCTAGAGCAGGCCTTAGTATAACACAAGTCTACTTGCATAACCTCATGATATATGGTCATTTTGCTGTAGCATCATTGTAAGATCCTGTCTCTAATTCAAAAGAGAGCTCTTGACCCCTTCTATGGGTGCCTCGAGCTGAAAATAGAAATATGTTAAAACAACTTCTGATGAAACACTTGATGGATCTTAACTAAAACTGGTTTGTAGCATCATTATAAGATTCTTCTCCAGACTTGTTCTAATGGGGCTGCTTTGCCCCTTTTATGGGCCACTACAGCTAAAACTAGAGAAAAAAAACTAAAACTACTTGATAGATCATCAAACTTAGTCTGTAGCTCCATTATATGGTCTTCCTCCAAGTTTATTCAGTGGGATGCACTTGGCCCCGAGTAGGGCCCACTAGATCTAAAAATAGAAAATGATTGAACAACTTCTCATGAACCATTTGATGGATCTTCACCAAACGTGGTCTGTAAAACCAGATTAAGGTCCTTTCACAAATTCATTCAAATGGGGGCCCTTGGCTCATTTTAAGGGCTGTTTTTGCTAAAGATAGATTTTTTTTAACAACTTCTTCGCATGAACCGCTTGATTGATCTTCGTTAAACTTGGTTTGTTACACCATGGAAGGTCCTTGTCCAGATTTGTTCAAATGTTCCAATTGATAAGGACTAAAAATACACCATCTATAAGGCTTATGGAAAATTAAGAAAAAAATTATATTTAAATGACAGGCAGAGACATTTAATGGTGACAGTAATCCTGTGATAGCGTGTAAAGGTTGTCGTCTGTCGGACTGGGGTGGACGTTCACTGTCTGTACTGTCCAGCAGTCAGATGATCATCAATCCTGACATCAGGGAAGCACATCTGCTGAAAGGTTGGTGGCAGAGAGAAGGTCAAAACAGAGATTTCCAGGCATACAGGTCAGAAGGAGGCACTGGAGCTGCTGGTAAAATTATTCTTCTGCTTTAGTTTTGTACAATAGATTTTTTTCTCTGGGGTGTCTGAGTGCAACTTTGAGTAGTTTCAGAGCCTTGCCACATGTTTGATTATATCATCTGAGGAGCCATTCAGCAAACTTCCCTACCTATGCCAGAAAAAAGTCTGGAATCTTCAGCAGTAAAGCTGGAAAATCACCATATTACCTAAACTTCTGGCAGTGTGACTTGAACAACAAACATAAGATTGTTTTATTTTTAGCAGGTGGTACTAGCAAAAAATATTCAAGTAAAGTGACAAAGTGATTAAAAGTACTTATTATTACAATCAAAGTCTTTGTAGATCACCTAAGCCCGAACTGCAAATAGTGAGCGTCAAGCATCATTAGATGTCCATCATCCATCCATTATTATGTCTCCCCCAGGAGACATATTGTTTTTGCCCTGTCCGTCCGTCCGTACGTCACACTTCATTTCCGAGCAATAACTGGAGAACCATTTGACCTAGAACCTTCAAACTTCATAGTGTTGTAGAGCTGCTGGAGTAGACGACCCCTATTGTTTTTGGGGTCACTCCGTCAAAGGTCAAGGTCACAGGGGCCTGAACATTGAAAACCATTTCCGATCAATTACTAGAGAACCACTTGACCCAGAATGTTGAAACTTCATAGGATGATTGATCATGAAGAGTAGATGACCCCTATTGATTTTGGGGTCACTCCGTCAAAGGTCAAGGTCACAGGGGCCTGAACATTGAAAACCATTTCCGATCAATAACTAGAGAACCACTTGACCCCAAATGTTGAAACTTCATAGGATGATTGGTCATAAAGAGTAATTGACCCCTATTGATTTTGGGGTCACTCCATCAAAGGTCACGGGGCCTGAACATGGAAAAACATTTCCGATCAATAACTAGAGAACCACTTGACCCAGAATGTTGAAACTTCATAGGATGATTGCACATGCAAAGTAGATGACCCCTATCGATTTTGGGGTTACTCCATTAAAGGTCAAGGTCACAGGGGCCTGAACATTGAAAACCATTTCCGGTCAATAACTTGAGAACCACTTGACCCAGAATGTTGAAACTTAATATGATGATTGGTCATGCAGAGTAGATGACCCCCTAATGATTTTGGGGTCACTCTGTGAAAGGTCAAGGTCACAGGGACCCGAACATTGAAAACCATTTCCGGTCAGTAACTTGAGAACCACTTGACCCAGAATGATGAAACTTCATAGGATGATTGGTCATGCAGAGTAGATGACCCCTAACGATTTTAGGGTCACTCTGTTAAAGGTCAAGGCCACAGGGGCCTGAACATGGAAAACCATTTCCAATCAATAACTTGAGAACCTCTTGACCCAGAATGTTGAAACTTCATAGGATGATTGTTCATGCAGAGTAAATGACCCCTATTGTTTTTGGGGCCACTCCGTTAAAGATCAAGGTCACAGGGGCCTGAACATTGATAACCAGTTCTGATCAATAACTTGAGAACCACTTGACCCAGAATGTTGAAACTTCATAGGATGATTGAACATGCAGAGTAGATGACCCCTATTGATTTTGTGGTCAGTCTGTTAAAGGTCAAGGTCACAGTGGCCTGTTCATGTAAAATCATCTTTTGGAAATTACTTGAGAACCACTTGACCTACAATGTTGAAACTTAATAGGATGATTGGGCATGCAGAGTAGATGACCCCTATTTATTTTGAGGTCACTTGATCAAAGGTCAAGGTCACAGGAGCCTGAACAGTGACTTGAGAACCACTAGGCCAAGAGTGTTGAAATTTAGCGGGATGACTGGACATGCCAAGTAGATGATCCCCATTGCAGCCAACCATCAGTGTCTCTTTGATTTTTGCTCCTGACCCCTATTGACTTCTTACCTATAGGACTTTGCATTGGGGGAGACATGCGCTTTTTTTACAAAAGCATTTTCTAGTTTCCTCCAATTTCTCTAAAGAACATTTCTTAAACCACCAGGCCAGTTTCAACAAATTTCACAGCATTGTTCCTCTGATGACCCTCTACCAAAATAATTCCTTCAGATCATTTTGTTCCTTTAATAAATATGCTTACCGTGGTTAGGGGCATATCGAGGGCTTGGCTCAAAACTATTGTATCTTGTTCTTTATTTATATGCACTTACAATAGTTTTGCACCAAGCCTTTCAGACCCATAGGTTAAATGTCAAGGTCACACTTGGAGGTCAAAGGTCATCATGGTATTTACTGGGTCTGTTTCATGCCCAGACAATAACTCTGTCATCCACGAAGGGATTATATGCTCTACTGTACAAAGTGTATGAAGAGCTGTCATACTTGCCCAGGCATCACCTCAACACCTTGGTTAAAGTTTTGATGCAATTTCATTTATCTCTGTTATTACTAAATAGATTGATTCAAACTTAAATAGTTGGTCTTGATGTTTAGTGTGTGGAATGTTGTGAATAAAACCTGATGCAGAGAGAACAGTTTAGTGATAAATATTTGCAACAATGGAAACCAGGTATTGGTTCCTATCCGCTATGGTTATTCTCAATAGGGCTGGGCACCAGAGCAGAACAGAGTACTATTTTATTACTCGGACAGCAATTAAAAGACTACCCTAAAATTCTAAGAACACTGTCGTGAACGGACAAATGAATATGTCCAAGATCATCTAAGTCAAGTCACCTTCCAATAGGGGATTCTGTATTGCATGGCAATCTACTTGTTACCTCTCCTACAAGTAATATACACTCATCATGGATTCATATTGCACACCAAAAGTCAGGCAGGTATGTCCACTGCAGAATTCATGCATATTTCTTAAGGCTACTCTTATATCTAATATTAACGATTACTGATTGAAAGGGTAGGGATAATATGGAAAAGCATAATGTATACTTTGCAGGCTCTGGTACAAACTGGAAGACATTTGGTCAGTTGAAAAATGAGAACATTGGTCATGGAGATAAACCAGACTATTTTACATCGAAGGGAACTGTCATCTTCCTACGCAAAGAAAACTCTATGTATATGGTTAGTTATTGTTTGTTTATTCCTGAATAAAAAAAGTCTCGTACTGAAAACAGATTTCGTTTTAACAGAGAGGCATACAGTTTGAAAAAATGGCAATGGGAAAAATGCCTGTACATACCAAAAAGCATGATATACCTTTCAAAAACTTACCTGCTTAGTAGTGATGGCTAAATGGTAAACAATAGTACTGTTAACACTTGAATTGTAAAAAAAAATTATTCTTGCTCTAGATCAAGATAGCCTCCACGTGTCACATGATAAAATATTTCACAGATTACTGTATAAGTTACTCTTTATACACACTAGATTGGTTAAGATTCAGTCATAGGGTTACATTTGAAATGTAAAATGTTTGTGAAATTATTCACAAAATCTTGATGCTGTTTCTGCGTTTTTTCGGAAGCGTTACGGGAGTCATTGCCTTTACATAAGAGAACTGTGAGTAGTTTCCCCATGTTTAATTGCTTCCCAAGAACTGCAAATACAGGAAAGAAGGTCAGATACAACTGAATTATCTACTTTCAGCGCCAACTACTGTTAAACTGGTGAAGATCACTCCAAATATTATATGACTGTTGGCTCATAACAGTTCTGAAATGTCATTGTCCTTGTTTGTAGGCATGTCCGACAGATCAATGTAATAAAAAAGTTATTGACCAAGGAAACGGAATGTACAGATGTGAGAAGTGCAGTAAAGAATTTCCCAGCTATAAATGGAGAATGATATTATCTGTAAGTATTTCTTGTATAAGATCAATTTTATCTTGACTAGAGTCTAAATGTAAAATTGTTTTAAAAAATGTGTGTTTAGGGTAATACCTAGCTTAAAAGGTAACACTTGGGTGACTTGGGTAACACATAGTTGCCTAGATAAAAGCTTTCAAAATAATTTTTTTCAGTGGCGATTTTCAAACAAATGAGCATATACAATTTATATATTAATGCAATTAATACAAAGCAGAATTTCAAGTGTAACACGAACAATTCTAGTTTTGGACCTATGTGACACTGATGTTCTGTATGTCCTATCCCCCCCCCCCCCCCCCCCACCCCAAAAAAAATAATAATAACCTACCTGCTAATTTTTAGCTTACCTGAACCAAAGCATCACAGGGTCAGTTTTATTCAAAGGGGGCCACAAGTGCTCAAATAAGATACACTCTTAAACGTAGCTCAGAAGCTTTTGTTGGATATTCATCAGATGTGGTCTGTAGCATTCTTATAAAAGAGTCCTCTATTTAATTTCTTGAAATTTTGGCACTTAGCCCCTTTTTGGGGCTGCTAAAGATAAAATTAAAATACCTTTGAACAACTTCTCCACATGAAGTGCTTGATGGATCTTTATCAAACCTGGTCTGTAGCATTCTTATAAAATCCTCTATTAAATTTGGACAGTAGAGCTGACTTTTCCCTTTAACTACTTGGCAGATCTTTATCTAACTTTTCATGTCTCAGATTTATTAAAATTGGGGCACTTGGCTTGTTTTATGGTTTTTAGCTCACCTGTCACAAAGTGACAAGGTGAGCTTTTGTGATCGCGCGGTGTCCGTCGTCCGTCCGTGCGTCCGTCCGTCCGTAAACTTTTGCTTGTGACCACTCTAGAGGTCACATTTTTCATGGGATCTTTATGAAAGTTGGTCAGAATGTTCATCTTGATGATATCTAGGTCAAGTTCGAAACTGGGTCACGTGCCTTCAAAAACTAGGTCAGTAGGTCTAAAAATAGAAAAACCTTGTGACCTCTCTAGAGGCCATATATTTCACAAGATCTTCATGAAAATTGGTCAGATTGTTCACCTTGATGATATCTAGGTCAAGTTCGAAACTGGGTCACGTGCCTTCAAAAACTAGGTCAGTAGGTCTAAAAATAGAAAAACCTTGTGACCTCTCTAGAGGCCATATATTTTACAAGATCTTCATGAAAATTGGTCAGAACGTTCACCTTGATGATATCTAGGTCAAGTTCGAAACTTGGTCATGTGCCCTCAAAAACTAGGTCAGTAGGTCAAATAATAGAAAAACCTTGTGACCTCTCTAAAGGCCATATTTTTCATGGGATCTGTATGAAAGTTGGTCTGAATGTTCGTCTTGATGATATCTAGGTCAAGTTCGAAACTGGGTCACGTGCGGTCAAAAACTAGGTCAGTAGGTCTAAAAATAGAAAAACCTTGTGACCTCTCTAGAGGCCATATATTTCATGAGATCTTCATGAAAATTGGTCAGAATGTTCACCTTGATGATATCTAGGTCAAGTTCGAAAGTGGGTCACGTGCCTTCAAAAACTAGGTCAGTAGGTCAAATAATAGAAAAACCTTGTGACCTCTCTAGAGGCCATATTTTTTACGGGATCTGTATGAAAGTTGGTCTGAGTGTTCATCTTGATGATATCTAGGTCAAGTTCGAAAGTGGGTCACGTGCCTTCAAAAACTAGGTCAGTAGGTCAAATAATAGAAAAACCTTGTGACCTCTCTAAAGGCCATATTTTTCATGGGATCTGTATGAAAATTGGTCTGAATGTTCATCTTGATGATATCTAGGTCAAGTTCGAAACAGGGTCATGTGCAGTCAAAAACTAGGTCAGTAGGTCTAAAAATAGAAAAACCTTGTGACCTCTCTAGAGGCCATACTTGTGAATGGATCTCCATTAATATTGGTCAGAATGTTCACCTTGATGATATCTAGGTCAAATTTGAAACTGGGTCACGTGCCTTAAAAAACTAGGTCAGTAGGTCAAATAATAAAAAAACCTTGTGACCTCTCTAGAGGCCATACTTTTTATGGGATCTGTATGAAAGTTGGTCTGAATGTTCATCTTGATGATATCTAGGTCAAGTTCGAAACTGGGTCAACTGCGGTCAAAAACTAGGTCAGTAGGTCTAAAATTATTAAAATCTTTTGACTTCTCTAGAGACCATATTTTTCAATGGATCTTCATGAAAATTGATCTGAATGTTCACCTTGATGATATCTAGGTCAGTTTCGAAACTGGGTCACGTGCGGTCAAAAACTAGGCCAGTAGGTATAAAAATAGAAAAACCTTGTGACCTCTCTAGAGGCCATATTTTTCATGAGATCTTCATGAAAATTAGTGAGAATGTTCACCTTGATGATATCTAGGTAAAGTTCAAAACAGGGTCATGTACCTTCGAAAACTAGGTCAGTAGGTCAAATAATAGAAAAACCTTGTGACCTCTCTAGAGACCATATTTTTCAATGGATCTTCATGAAAATTGGTCAGAATTTTTATCTTGATAATATCTAGGTCAAGTTCAAAACTGAGTCACATGAGCTCAAAAACTAGGTCACTATGTCAAATAATAGAAAAAACGACGTCATACTCAAAACTGGGTCATGTGGGAAGAGGTGAGCGATTCAGGACCATCATGGTCCTCTTGTTTATGCTAAACACATGTTACCATTCATGATTCAGTGTCATACATATATATTCAAGGTGAAATAGTCGGCATCAGGCGAGTGATTACTGCAGCTGTGGCCCTCTTATTGGGACATAACTCTAAACATTCTTTTAGGCTTAAATTGAAATGTGTAATAAACCCCCGAAATCACAACCTGTACTAGTACGTTATCTTAAAATTGGCAAACTGAAGTTTTGGATTTTATGATTAAACAAGAGTTAATTTACCATTTTGCAGGTAAATTTGGCTGACCATACTGGGAACCAATGGGTGACGTGTTTTCAGGATTCAGCTGAGTTGATCCTTGATGTGAAAGCAGATGACCTTGGCAATATGAGAGAAACAGTAAGCTCACACTTGTATCTTGTTCCCGTAAACCTTATCTAACTACCACTTTAACATACTGTTGAGATAGTAATTTGTGCATCTCTTTTAATATACATTTAGGTAGAGAATAGACATATATTTGGTTGAAGATATTGTATGGCCATCTTTCACTAAAATATTTTATCTGTAGATGTTTACTTCAAATAAAATCCTCATCAGATGTATTTAACTTTACGAAATATTGAGATTAAGTTTGCATATAGAGCTGCATTCATAATTAACTGTCATGCAGTATCATTTGAATATCTTAAGTGGTAGCACACATTTTTTCTGTGTTTTTCTAAATTGTATACAGTGAGTACTATTTTAAACCTAATACATAGTACTGTTAATTCACATAAATTTGTTAATTTTATGTTTACATAAACTGTATGAAGTAATTGTTCATGTTTTAGATATGAAATTTGGATCTAATATGCCTTTAATAATTGGCTCCTTTAGTTTGTTATTCTTTAGTTTGTAGTAAGTTGTCTTCCAAGTTACTTATCCTTGCAGTTAACTATTCTGGTACATGTATTTACTAATGAATTATACTGACAAGTGTTTTGAATTTACGTGGTTTCTGTTTGCAAATGTTGGCTATGAATAATTCCTAGTCTACAATATTAAATGATTCTAAAATTATGTTACAAAATGACCAGTATAGAATTTTACTGTCTGTATAGTATCTTCAGTGGTGTATTCTTTCACACTAAGAATTGCTAAGATTACTTACTTGGAACCAGTATCCAAACAGAACCATTTTCCATACACAGGTAATTACTACTTTCATGTTTTATTCCGCATCATTTGAATGTTTGTTTTTCGGGTCTGAGAACAACTCTGTTTCACAAGACATTAAGTCAGTTACGTTTAGTTTTATAATTATACCTGTGTTTAAAAAAGGAATGGAGATGGCAATGTTTTGTTTACTGGTTCCTAGCCTGTATACAAGACCGTAAATTATTTTAGAGACTTGATTTGTGCATCTGTGGTAGGTCATTGATTTGCTAATTCAAATTATTTGCTTCTTGCTCCCATCAATGAGAATGGGATCCAGCTTGCTTGCTAATTCAGTGTCTAGGTGGTTCTACCCATTACAGCCAGAAAGGAACTTGAAATATCCCAGCTTTATCAGTAAATGCTGGAAAGTAGGCATATCGTGTCTTTCTGAGTTAAACGTAACAAAACTGACAATATTTATTTTCTGCAGAATGAAGCACAGTTTGACCAGGTGTTTACAGAGGCAAACTTCAAAACGTACATATTCAAACTGAGAGCAAAGGTGGAAACCTACAATGTATGTATAAGCAAAACAAGATTCTATAGTGTAAACTTGTTTATTTTACGTTGTTTATACTAGACAAGTCTGTGCTTAACGACTGCTATGTTGACTTTGTCCAGTAGATGTCAAGTTCTGCTCTTTCTATGATTAGAACCTATTGCCTTTGGGGTGTCACATACGTGACTCGCAGTGGGATTAGAACCTTTTACCTCAGGGGTATGTATCACATACCTTCACTGGGATTAGAACCTGTAACATGTGGTTTGTGTTATATGCTCTCACTGCACCTTTTAATGTCCTTTATTAAGTTGTTTCAAATGCAAACAGCACCAAATCATTGTTTAGCATCTAAATTGAACAGCATATCAAATATGTACATTACTCTTCAAAATGATTTCAATTTTGTGATATATACATTGAGTTCCAAAAAAAAAGGCCAGAGCTCCAGATAAGTTTTTGGTGCAATTGGGTATTTACCCATTACTTTTTGTCTGAATTGGGTACTGGAAATCTGAATTGGGTAAAAATTTTATCAATACCCAGCCTTTTCAGAAGTAATTGGGTATTTGCTAAAACAAATGGGTATTTCACCAGTCTCACACAAACAATTGAGTATTTTTTGCTTACAGTATACATGGTATATAACATTAACCAGAATTGACTATGTTAAAGGTACTTAAATGGTACCCTTAAAACAGTACTGTCTTTTTAAAATTGTTTTACACGGATATCAATTCATCCATAATATCCCAAACGATGTGTTCAGTGTTCACCGCAATATGCGTTCTACTATAAGCACTACACCGTCTGCAACCTCTACATTTTATCAGAGTAAAATTGTTTACAAAGCGTCCAAATAGCACTGATCAGCCGATTGAATGGTCCTGTGATTTTTCTGATAAATTGCAACCTGTTCTGCGGTAACGTATAACCGGTCAGTTATCTAGCGTTAAAGTCTCGTATCCGTTCTAGTAATGAGGAAAACACGATACGAAAGGGATTTTTTATGAATTGGGTATTAGTAAATCTAATTGCGTTTCAGTATGCACACTGTATGAATCTAGCGTTAAAGTCTCGTATCCGTTCTAGTAATAAGGAAAACACGGTACGCAAGGGATTTTTTATGAATTGGGTATTAGGAGATTTAATTGCGTTTCAGTACGCACACTATAAATTCAATTGGGCTTTCTACAGTTTTAAATACGCAGCTTATCTGGAGCTCTGAAGGGCTGCATAAAGGGGCAACAATATTTGACATGTCGGTGCCATAAAAAATTCACCATTTTCAAAGAACTTTATATAACTGTTTTGATGCGTTTAAGGTAGTTCTGCACATTTGGTTCGATTTTTTTTCTACAATGTAGAATTTGATCAAACTCTGATTTTTCAAAACTCCACAGTATACCTAGAAATTTCAACAAATAAAAAGGATAGGGTCTTGTGCTGGATCTTTTGCTAGACTGATTCGAAAAATTTTGACCTCACGCAATATTTCATAATGGGAGTCTATGGGAAAATCAAAACTTTCATAACATTTCGCGATTGGAAATTTTTCTACAATGTAGATTTTGATGAAACTTCTCACAGTTGTAAATAACCACATGACCTATAATTTAATGAAATAAAATTTATAGGTCCATGTGCTTATTTTTGAGATATTTGACCAAGGTTAAAGTAAACCGGACATTTCACGCTAATTTGAAGACATTTTTTTTTATTTTTTAATGTGTCATATGTTTTAATATCATATTTTGACTATAGAAATATAGCAACAGTGCCATTGTATATTAAATTTACTCACAGGTTCTGATTAAATCATATTTTTTTTTTTCATTTCCGTACGCCGAATCCAGGCTTTATTCCACGTTTTCCGGATAAATGACGTTACGCCATCAATTCCGGTTTATCAAACATGCAGAACTACCTTAAGATAATTTTACAAATGCCATTCGTTTTGAAAGGGAAAAAACTCTTTCAGAATATTCTAACATTTATCATTTCAGGATGAAAGTCGTCTGAAGACGGTCTGTACAGGTGCTACTCCAGTGGATTGGGTTGATGATGCCAAAAGACTCATTGATGAAATAAACACTATGTTAAACTAAACAGTATACTGTTTATACTACAAAACTTCTTACAGTAAAATGGTGACCAAAAAAAAATCAACATGAAACTCATCACAAGTTATTTATTGTTATTTATCTGCTGCATTTAAATGAGTCACTGCATTATACAGAATCAGCTATACTTTACTTTCTTCTAGTTTGAATTGTATCTTACTCTAATTTCTTTCAAGAAATTATGTAACTATAATATGTATGAATATTTATTGATTATGAAGTTAAATTAAAGGAAATATCTGGAGACATAGAAAAAATTTAAGTGAACCATTAAAAGTTGAATTTCAAGAAAACTGTTTCATGTTGGTCTAACACACAGATTATAAATACAAGAAACAAGATTCTTGTTTTCATAATTGATTTTGATGGATAAACTGAGAGTTCAGTACATTAGTGTCATCTATTGGTTATGGACATAGTGCTGTAATAACAAGGAATATAGTGCTGTAGTGGTAGTAAACATTTGGCTAAGTTGACTGTGAACATTGTGCTAAATCAGCTGTGAAAAAGAAAGTTCAGTTGGCTGTGAGTTTTTTTTTAAATGGACAACTAAGTATCTGATCTTACCAGTAAAACACCAGAATATGAAATGTACTAGAGTACTACATGTTATATGTTTAAGGGACCATTCTGTGACAATTGTTAAATTTGTGTAGAATGAAGTAGATTAGTATTTAGTGTGATATTATTATAAAAACAACCCTGTGGAATTGCTGATAACCAAGACAACAGGATATTTAATAGCTAACGTTTATTTGAATGTGTTCATCTTAGAAAAAGCATAGTCTTTACTTGAATATTTCTATGTATTTTGTTGGATTGTATGTCATTAAAGGCAAATGAAAGGCATGTTGTGTTATAGTTTTTAGCTAGACAATTAAAAGAACAGTAGAGCTATTGCACTCACCCATTCATCAGTGTCTGCGTTCCAGTTTTAAGATTTTGTATGTAAGCTGGTATTTCAGCGACCGCTTGTGGAAATGTGTTGAAACTTCACCAACTTGTTCACTGTGATGATTTTACATGCATTGCAGAGGTTCCATAGATTGGTTCTTCCATTTTTAGATTTAAAAAAAAAAAAGAAAGAGGTATTGTCTTCAATGAGGATTTATGTTTGAAGTTGTTTTTTCCCAGCAAAAGCTATACAAGCTGAGGCTTTGAAACACTGCACACTTGTTTATCAGTCATATGTGCAAGTAGGCCAAGAATCAACTCTCCTTTGCATTTTGTCAGAATTGTGGCCCTTTTTGTACTTAGAAAATTGGAGTTTTTTACCTAAAATGTTTACTTGAAATGCTTCAAGATGAGTAGCTTTGTAGAGAGATTAGATGAGTTTGTAGACCAGTAACTATAACTCTGATATGCATTTTGTCAGAATTATGTCCCTTTATGAATTTGGAAATTCTTGGTTAAATATTTAGTTCCACTTTTCATGAATACTATGAGCTTTAGCTTTGAAACTTTGTACACTTTGTGTTTATCATTAGGTAAGTAAGCCAGTCAAGAGCAATAGCTCTGGTCAATTATGGCTCTTTTAGAAAATTGATATTTGTTGGTTATATTTATGCCCCCTCTCCACCATTCAAAGGTTTCTGTCCACTCAATAACTTGAGAAACCACTTCACCCAGAATATTCAAACTTTGTAGCATGATTAGGTTATGAAGTAGATTACTGAAATGTTTGTAAAACCACACTACAAACTTGGTAGCATGATTGGGCTTTGAAATAGATGACCCCTAATGTTTCTGGGATCAGTTAGTCAAAGGTCAAGGTCACAGCGATATGAACCTTGAAAATGGTTTCCGTTTAATAACTTGAGAACTACTTGACCCAGAACCTTCAATTTGATGGCAAGATTAGGCTTATGATGTAGATGACCCCTATTGTATTTGGGGTAAAAGTCACTGGGAACTGAACATTGAAAACTATTTCTGCATAGTAACTTGAGAACGACCTTACAACCTGATGGCATGATTGGGCTTAGGAAGAAGATGACCCCTATGTTTTTGCTGGGACCTGGACTTCAAAAACTATTTCTTCATGGCAATTTGAGAACCACTTTACCAAGAATCTTCAATCTTGATTGCTTGACTGAGCTTATGAAGTACATGAACCCTCTTGTTTTGGGGTCAGTAAGTCAAAGGTAAATGTCATAGGGGGCTGAACCTTGAAAATGGTTTCCACTTAACAACAAAAAACCACTTGCCGCAGTATCTTCAAACCTAATAGCATGATTGGACTTCTGAAGTAGAAGGGCATTAGGTAAAACGTCAAGGTCATAGTGACATTGAGACTATTGATAGCTGGAGATCGCTTGAGCCTATGGCTGTATGATGATTTTCAATGGGCAGTAGATGACCCCTATAGTTTTGGAGGTTAAAGGTCAATGTCACAGTGATCTAGAGACTAAAACTGTTTAGGATGTGAAGCTGGAAAATGCCTAGGCCAATAGCCAGTATGCTTATTTATGGTCAGAGGATGAACCCTATTGTTTTGCAGGTCATTATACCAAAGTAACAGACTACACACCAAGTTTCCGCTGACATCATTGAGGGCATATGTGTTAACAAACAGCTCTTGCTTGGTTAGGTTCACTTTTTATATCACCTGAACGGAGGAGGGTTCAAGGGTCTCTGGCCGAGTGGTTTAAAGTCACTGACTTTAAATCACTTGTCCTTCATCTTTGTGGGTTAGAGCCTCACTTGGGGCGTAGAATTATTCATGTGAGGAAGCCATCCAGTTGTCTTAAGAAAGTTTGCTGGTTCGCCTGTGAAGAAATAATGCCCAGAGGGGTACCTGGGGTCTTCCTCCACCATTAGTATCTGGAAAGTCGCCATATGATATTTAATTGTCGGTATGACGTTAAACCCAATGAAAACAAATTCAATTTGACTTGCAGAGCTTACAACAAGGATCACTAGGTCTGAGATTACGGTCACATTTGAAGGTTAAATGACAAATCACTTAACTGTGTCCGTTCTATATCTTAACCACATGAAAGATTTTCATAAAAATTGCACCACTTGTTTACCGCGTCAGTTGGATGCATGAGCTAGGCCATTAAGTTTAAGATCAAGTCATAGTCAAGGTCTAGGGATATTAATTACCTTTACTGATAGCTCTAGTTATGCCCCTTTCAAAGAAGAGGTATATTGTTGAGCTCTATCTGTTAGTTGATTTTCAAATGCGTGGTCTCACAATAGTCAAACTTCCTACAATGATTGCCTGTGACCAGAATGGTTTTGTGGTCGAAGATCAAGGTTACTAACCTTGAGACTGAAAACGCTTTCCTCTTTATGCTAAAGAATGCTTTGGCCATGTCAAACTTCCTACGATGATTACCTGCGACCAAAATTGTTTGGGGGCCGAAGATCAAGATTACTGACCTTGAGACTGAAAACGCTTTCCTCTTAATGCAAAAGAATGATTTGGCCATGTCAAACTTCCTAGGATGATTGCCTGCGACCAAAATTGTTTGGAGGCCGAAGATCAAGATTACTGACCTTGAGACTGAAAACGTTTTCCTCTTAATGCAAAAGAATGATTTGGCCATGTCAAACTTCCTAGGATGATTGACTGCGACCAAAATTGTTTTGGGGGCCGAAGATCAAGATTACTGACCTTGAGACTGAAAACGCTTTCCTCTTAATGCAAAAGAATGATTTGGCCATGTCAAACTTCCTAGGATGATTGCATGTGTTTTTGTTGGGGGAGTCTGTAGATCAAGGTCACAGTGACCTTGAGACTGAACATGGTTTCCATCCTATCACTAAAGAACGGTGTGGCCTACAGTTGTCAACTTCATAGGATGATTGCCTGTAATCAGTAAATGTTTGAAAAAACATTGAAGCTCAAGGTAACGGTGACATCAAAACTGAAAACGGTTTCTGCTCAGTAAGTAAAAATAGTAAAGGTTTAGACGCTTCCATGGTCGATTATTTAGGTCTCTGTCTTCAAATCACAAGCCCCTCACCGATGTGAGTTCGAGCCTCACTTAGGGCGTAGAATTTTTCATGTGGCATGACCTTCCACAAGCCAGCTGCATAGTTTCCTCAAATGAAAAATTGTAAGCCCCAAGTGAGACTCGAACAACGAGGTACGAACTACCTCAGCTTAAAGCAGACTATGGAATTATATGGATCAAATTTGGTCATTGGCAGCGAGCCAGTATGTTGCATCATGTTATTTTATAAGACACAAGAATCTGACATCTAGCATCATTGAACTGGAAAAAAATCGGCGGTGGCGGTGGGGGTTAGCATATAAACTAGAGGGTAATAAATTGATTTTTCCGAAGTTCACAGGGATTCTGATTATACACGATCTTCGTGCGTGATAAATGACCACAACGTGACTCGGATGGTTTTTGAAACACCAGGCAAGACAGTATACTAGATCTTTTACTTACCACTAAACCAACATTTGTCAACAGAGTTAACTACCCTGCTTGGATTTGGTGATCATTATATCAGTCATAATAAACACAAGACCAAACGTACTGAAAAGAAACCTCGTAATAAACCAACTAACTCTCGCTCAGTTGATGATATATGTGATAGGTTCACACAAGCTATCGGATGTAGTGTTTCTAAATTCATTCCAGTTTGGGAGGCTGGATGCAAAGAGCACTTCCGTGGATAACCAAAGAAATCAAGAGTCAAACGAGAAAAATTGATTCTGCTATTTGCACTTACAATGGTATTTGAAAACAAAATTAAAAAGCGCTCACTTTCAATACGTAGTAAATACCTGTGATATTGCCAGTATCAGTGATCCTGATCATGGTTGTCAGAACACGTGTGCTAGAAGGAAGCTATATTCTTACACATATCTCTTGGTTTCATAAAAAGAAATATCACAACCAACGAAAATGTCAAAATCTTAGCAAACAAAACTCTTGTACGCCCACAGATGGTCTACCAACTGGCACCCATACATCTGAGCAAATACACATTCAAGACAGAAATGGTTCGACGTCGTGCACTTCGAATGGCACAGGAGCTTTCTCACCTTTCTCCATTGTTAAGGAAATGCAGAGAAGTCTTGAACGTATGTGATTAGATTCTTGTCTTGGTCTTGGCAGCATTCTATGCATCCAAAATATCGTCTGACAGATTTTATTAACTACCACTTGCAGCGTGACTCTCTCCATACTTGGATTCGGTGCTATAATAATTTCTGGTCCTTTGAAATCACGGAGTCCATTCCATACTTGTATAATAGAGGTGCGTCAACATTAAATCGCCCCTATTGGATGTAGGCATT
Source organism: Mercenaria mercenaria (assembly GCF_021730395.1). Classification (NCBI taxonomy): domain Eukaryota; kingdom Metazoa; phylum Mollusca; class Bivalvia; order Venerida; family Veneridae; genus Mercenaria; species Mercenaria mercenaria. The sequence continues at coordinate 32,761,173 of NC_069372.1, read as the reverse complement.
TATTGAGTGTACAATATACTGACTATAGGATAGGTTTAATATTTTAATAGTGTCTGTACACTCAATGCAGGAGAATGAATGCCGACTTAAGTTGTTGTTAGTGGGGCATGGTAGGATTTTGCACTTACCATTTCCTCTCGTCAACAGAAAACCCAGTCTACTATTTTTTTCTTTGAGGCCCCAGTGAGGGGTAACCCCGTTTATTTAAAAAAAAAAAACGAAAAAAAAACATACATTAATTTCATCGATTCAATATACACTATAAATAAAATATAGTGCGTGAAGTATAACTGGGAAATTATCAGTAATTACTGAAGATCGTATCGTATAAAGTTTGGTTCTGTGTTTCATCAGAAATAAATTCTTGTTTATCCTACACACAAAAAGTAATATCTATTTGTCCAGACATTACAATATCCTTATTCAATAAAATTTAAAACTATTTTAAGTGATATTCGTGCTGAGCTGACTATTCCAAGACTGACTAAGCATGCATTTACTGGAAGCTGTATTTAGAACTAAGCCGATAGTCAATCTCGATAATAGTCTACACCATTATTGTGGAATAAACGGCCTAGCCATATAGTTACCATTCCCGACCTTGACAAGGCGGCTGTGGAAACCATCCAGTACCAGACCAGATTGCAATGTTTTTATAGTAATGGTGCTTCTGGCCAAATCTTAACAGAATTGTTCTGGTAATTCCATTCTTTTATGCTGTTTTACATTCTCTATTTAGCTGAACCAGCCTTTTAGAATTCTGTTCTCCACGTACACCCAATGTCTATGACATTGTTGCATACATTCGTGTAGAATAGGTAGGTAGGTAGGTTGGTAGGTAGAGCTAGCTAGCTAGATAGATAGATAGAGGGTTGGGTTGGGGGTGGGGGTAGGGGTAGGGTAGGTAGGTAGAGAGAGAGAGAGAGAGAGAGAGAGAGGGGGGGGGGAGAGAGAGAGAGAGAGAGATTTTCTCAGAAAACCTTTTTTACTCAAGGCTTATCTCAACAGATATAAAATGCGGTTCTGAGGTTAAATGGCATCTTGAAGAGCTTTTGGTACCACCTGTCAATTGCCATCCAAAACTGTCTGGCAACAAGATTAACTGAACTATTTATTCATTAAAACTACAGTACTTATTATTTATAGTTGCAGAATAGTATACAACTTAAGATTTACTTCTTCGATTTATAGACGCATAATATAATTTTGTAAGGGTAATTGAACTTAAATTAACATTTTCATGTTTAAATAAATAATAATTAATTTTTCAACATGCTTAAGATTACTCATTTCTACTTTATTTACATTTTAAAGATGAAGCAATAATGAAAGACTTTCAAGTTTAAAGTTAATCAACAACTCTTCTATTCACCTGGTATTGAGAAACATTTCTTTGTTTAGAATGTGAAGGCCATTTTAAGGATTTTGTGATTTACAGCACTGTGATACATTATGAATATATTAGCAATAATTCCCAATTCTATAGATTTATTCGCCTACAAATTATGTTCTTGGCTGTCAATTTTCATAGAGTTGGTGTAAATGTGTTTCACAAAAAAACTTTTTTTTTCTTGTTTACGTTTTAACATAACAATTCTATAGGTGGCACGCTGAACAGTATCAAACGTGTCTAGTGGCTTTGTAATTATTTAGACTATACCTTTTCACCGGAAGTATAAAATCAAAGATGGAAGCAAAAGGAGATATTGCGACACATGGGGAAGAAAAAGTTGTCAGTGAATGCAGTGGGTCATTACCAGGTGCCAGTAATGCAGAGGAAGAAAAGCCCACATGTGTTATTGTACTTGGTATGGCTGGTTCTGGAAAAACTACATTTGTACAGGTGAAAGCTTAACTAAATCCTTTGTTTATACGAAGTAGAGTATTTTCGGATGAGCAATAGTGCTCGTCAGTATGTAAGAAAAAAAAGAGTTATAGTATAGAATTTCGAAGTACAAAAAGGGTCATTATTCTGACAAAATGCACATCAGAGTTATGGTTCTTGGCCTACCTACATCTACATCTACATCTTTCACCCAACCGTCGATTTCCGACTATCACTGGGCGGCGCTGTCAGAGAAACAGTTGTTAAAGAACTGATATGTTACAATGTTAAAAGAATAAAAGCTAAAAAAGACAGTATGCTACAGTTAAAATGGGACAGAGGCAACAGAATTACATACTGACCACCGCCAGCCTCTCTCTAAAGATACTGAGACTTTAGCCTTCGTGTAGAGTTTTATAGGGCGTCTAGGTTGGGTTGGGCGGCCCCTATTAAGATTCAATTCATGAAATATAATATCATGATCCGAGGTGGCTAGACTCGGTAGGGATTTAACCAAGTGAACATGGGATGGATGGTTTGTAAAGAAGAGATCAAGGGTGTTGGATAACCTAGTTGGGATCTTAACTATTTGTTCAAGATTATAATGGGAATATCTTTCAATAAATTCTTCATAAAAGGATCTGTTTTTACAAGTTTGTTTAGGGGACTCTTTTGACCAGTCAATGTCGGGGAGATTGAAGTCTCCAAGTAGCCATACTATGCTGCCCTTGGGTATTTTACTAAGGGATAACCAGAGTTGGGATAGGGAGTCGGCATCTAATTCTTGGGGTTTATAGTAGGCTCCGACAAAGATATCTTTAAGGCCAGTGATGGTAATTTTGGCCCAGGTTATGTTGCATGAAGTCTTGAGGTCTGGTTGTTCTTGGCTGATCAGTGAGTTAGATATAGCTATCATCACTCCTCCACCTTGACCTTCACTCCTGTCATCCCTATATACCTTATAATTAAGATTATCAGGAAATATTTCGGAAGAACTGATGTCTGGCTTAAGCCATGTTTCTGTAAGGCAAATAACATCTGGTTTAATTTGGTCAATAACTAGGTGTAATTCAGGGATTTTGTTTTTGACAGAACGACAATTAATGTTAAGGACTGTGAGACGTTCAGATGTTTTTAGTTTAGGTTTGGGAGTAACCTTTTTCTTTTTAGGGATTGGGGTAGATGAGGCCTTTGGGGTTTCTGGAGGCTCATGGAGGAAAGAAGAGCTATTTAAGCTGAAACTTACTTTACTGTGGTCGTGACTTAGAGGGGAATAGTAAGAAGTGTCACTGAGAGTATCTAGGGATTCAGTCAGTGAACTTGAGTGGTTTAGCGAGCCGCACTGTTGACAGTACCAGCTGAACTTTGAGTCTGAGAGTTTGTCGTAAGTATGACTGCCAATGCCTTCGCAGTCTGTGTGAAACCAAGTTTCGCAGTTGTCACACAGGATGCCTTTTTGTGACCAGGACACATTTTGGGAACATATCCCGCACGGGTACTGGGTAGGACAGGAAGCGCCTGGCGGGCCTGGGTTTGGTTCAATGTCTGGGGTCTGACATGCCAGAAGACAAAAAAGAAATAATAAGGATGTCTTACTAGCACTGGGTTTCTCTTTGTGCTTTCTTACCTAGTCATCTAATGTAGTCAAAATAATTTGACGTTAAGATTGTTAAAATTATTTTTGTGACTGGGAAATCTAAACGTCAAAACTGTGAAGGACCAAAATAATGGAGGATAAATCACAGTACACGGTCGTGTAAAGTTATTTGTTTTATCGCTTGCACATATTAGCGTACTGTACACGTTAAACGTTAATCGTGTACAGTACATACTTGGGTTTAAATCACCTGAAAATTCGTAATTTTGGATATTATTTGATAATTTTTACATAAATCAATGAGGTATTGAATCCCCTTTCGATACATGTAAGTTTTTTTTGAATTTATGGCCAATTTTTGAAATAATAGGCATTTAAACTATATCATGTAAAGCGTTGGCAGCGATGAAAATTTCATCGGAAGTCGCTTCAACTATCTTGGTCTTTCGAGTGTTTGGCGCAAGTGGGGATATTGTCCATATGAAAAAATTATCTCAGTATTTCCTAGGATCGCGTCAAATTAGTTTGGACTATCATCTAATGATGATATTTAAGTGTGCAAAGTTTCAAAGCTGTAGCTTTTATAGTTTCTGAGAAAAGGTGGACCTAAACAAAAATTTTAACCAAGAAACTCAAATTTTCAAAAAGGGCCATAATTCTAACGTGGACGCATTGGTCGAGAGGGCTAAGACATTTTCATACGGAGATGAAGGCCCCTGGTTCGAATCCTTGTTACTCCCATTGTGGTGTGTCCTTGGGCAAGGCACTTTATCACGATTGCCTCAGTCGACCCAGCTGTAAATGGGTACCAGCAAATTGCTGGGGGTGAGGTATAATTGGTTTTAAATGTTCTTAATATAGGGTCGCAGAAAAGCTCTATAGAGCTTATGTTAATTGTTTCACCAAGCAGGGTTCTCGGAAACGCCGAAATAGGCGTCCCTGTACGCATAATTGGTCCCAGTATACGCGTGTTTATTGCAGCTTGGGACTCCCTGGACGCACGTTTCTGTAGTGAGACGCAATGAAAATTAATTGATTACATAAACACAAGGTTTGACTCGGAGCAAAATATGTGGGCGGAGTCACTCGCTTGTCACCGATAGCCGGGTATAGCCAATCAGCGTTGCCCGTTTACAGTACACCGAGAGATAAACTGCATATGTATAATTAACTCGAATGTATACATGTGATTGTCGGCGTGATTGCATAGGTGACAATTTCTAATTGTTAACGACGGATTACGTAGTGTTTGGAGTAACTCTGATTGTTTTCTCACGTACTAATTACCAGGCAGTTTTAAAGAACTTTTTTAGTAGAAGTGATAATTAGGAATGAATGTCCGAGAAGATGCTGTCTATGCCGGTCTTAGTAACGTGATTATTTTTCTGCAAAATCGATGATGTTACTGAAGAAGCATTTATTAATATGTTGACCATAGACACTGTGCATTCTTAATGTATTTTAGACCGAATGTTTTAACTTTAATAAGTATTAAAATAAAAGCAGTAATTGTTAATGTATTTTCTTTTCACTGTATGTTTATATACGTTTCCATTTTGAAATAAAAAGGTAAAGATAAAATTATCACCAGGAATTTTGTCTAACTTGATATTTTTACAAGGGTGATTTGTCCACCTTGATAATTTCACAGGGTGATTTTGTCCAGGAAGATCAGAAACAGCAGGGATGGGGCGGAGGGGGGGGGGGGGGGTGTTGTGCAGGGGTGATTTTGTCCTACATTAATTTTTGACTACATTTTACCTATTTTACCTTTACCTTTTCATCGCACCTTAACAATATTTGGGTGAAGAATTGTGATTACAAAATGTCTGTAGGTCTATACTTAATTTGACAGTACAATAGAGGCCTGTGTTTTGACGAAACATTTAAGTCTGTCCGTCAGTCTTGTCAGTAGTTGGGACTGCAACTTTTTCAGCTTTGGGAGTCCCAGGACTGCAACTTGAAATTGCTAGTGAGAACCCTGCACCAAGTGATGGTAAATAAAACTTACCATTACCTTTTACCTTTAACAATATGCACATCAGAGTTATGGTTCTTTGTCTACACAATCAAAGCAGAGATTCTTCCACCAAACTCAAACTACAATTAAATGGCCACTGCAAAGACCGACAAGATGGGTACGGAGGCAGCCTAATCCTTGTCAGAGACAACATTCAGTGTGAACGTGTTGAAGTAGATATAAAATGTGACATTTTATTTCTGAAGCTAGAATGCATTAAAAAAGAAACATTGATAATTGGCTCAGCGTATCGTCCCACAAATAATGATGAAGCTTATTCTTCAGAACTCTACAAAACACTATCATCAGTTTGCTCAAAGTATTAGAAGGCTACCATATGGGTCACCGGTGATTTAAACCTCCTGGATATAAACTGGTCGGACAACAACATACAAGGCCATCAATATAAGAAATCTATCAATCCTTGAACCTGAACTTGATCCCGCTCAAATTGTTGACTTCCCAACTAAAGGCAACAACACACTGGATGTTTTTCTGACAAACAGACCAGAACTGATCAACCGCTGTGCAGCCTTACCTGGCATTAATTAGTGATCACCAGACACAAACATGTGCACCCTTGTTGCAAACCAGTGAAATGCACACTACTTATGTGGAGTAAAGCCAATATAGATACCATCAGGAAAAAATGCAAAGAACTTTCAAACTCTGTTATTGAATTAACACAAATCACAACCCACGTAAACATCATCTGGGATATTTTCAAAACTGGCTGCCAACATATAGTGGATGAAGAAGTTCCCTCACACCAAAGTGCACAGAGATTCAGTCAGCCCTGGATAAACAGAGACATCCGTCACATAACTAGATGAAAGCACTGATGGTTCAGGAGAGCTGAGAAGTCCTAACTCCCCTTCAGACTGGGAAAAGTATGCAGCAATTACAGGTAGATGAGGACCACGAGAACCCAAAAGTCTTCTTGAACTATACCAAATCCAGGAAGAAGGACAACTTTGGCATGTCTCCTTTGAAGAAAGATGGCATGACATACAGCACAGCCAAGAAGAAAGCTGATATACTAAACCAGAAATTTTCCTCTGTGTTCTCTAAGAAAGATGACACCTCCCATCCTAATGTGCCATCTAGAAAAATCCCCTCAGCTGGCACCATCAACATCACAGAGAAAGGTGTTTTTAAACTTCTACAAGGGCTCAAACCACACAAAGCTGCGGGGCCAGACAAGATCTCTTCTAAACATCTGAAGCTTGCCTCTGATGAGCTTCTTCCAACTGTCTGTCGACCAGGGTCAAATACCATCTGACTGGAAAACTGCACTAGTTTCCCCAGTGTTCAAGAAGGGCAACCACTCCACTCCTTCCAACTACCGTCCAATCTCCTTGACCTCTGTAACTTGTAAGCTCAGTTCCTGTGATACCCAACTTATTCTTACTATAAATGAGCAAATAGATGCTATTCTTCTAGATTTTAGTAAGGCATTAAATAAGGTTAGTCATCACCGCCTCATACCGAAGCTAGATCACTACGGAGTCGGGGGCAGCATTCATTTTTGGATCGCCAATTTCTAGAACTGTCGCACACAACAAGAAGTGCTTGATGGTGCTAGTTCAGAAGTCTCTTTTGTTTCATCCAGTGTCCCACAGGGCAGTGTTCTTGGCCCTCTTCTCTTCCTTATGTATATCAATGACATGCCTTTGAGAATCAGATCAACAGTCCGCCTATTTTCAGATGACTGTCTAATGTGCAGACAAATCAGGAGCCAAGAAGACGCAATCTTGATTGTTTGCAAGACTGGGAACGTGAGTGGCTCATGTCATTTAATCCTGACAAGTGTGAAGTTATTCACATAGCCAACAAACAAAGTCTTTTTGACTTCACATACAACATCCATGGAACCCGGCTGAAAACTACAGAAGGTGCTTAATATCTCGGAGTCACCGTCACACCGGATCTCTCTAGGAAAACCCATATGGCCAAAAAGGCCAACTCTACCATGGCATTCATCCGGAGGAACATCTGCTCAGGTCCATCAAGTGCCAAAGCAATATCAACACATTCAGATTCTAAATGCCAGTCTTTGTTTTATCAGTTTTTTAAAATGTGTACAAAGAGAGACTTTTTGTCTTTTAGATGTAAATAGTTGTCCCTTGCGGCTGCGCATGTATAGTATTTTAATCAAATCGCGCATATACTCTTTTAGAGTGAGGTGATTACTGAAGATGATGATGATTCTGACATGTATACGCAGGCCAAATCAAACTCAAATGAAACTTAAGTTTGATGCAAACGATAATCTATCCAGGAGAATAAGTAAAAAAAAAAAGGCAAAAGAAATTGCTTGGAAAGTCTTCAGTATGTACATTAATATATATTAGTGTGCAAGAAATGTGTGTTAATTATAAATGTTAAACAGATAAACCCTAGTGACATGTTTATGATGTTTCCAATGCAGCAGCTCTGCCTTAAACCCTAGGATTGTGCCAGCACTTAGTTAATATGGTGGTAAAGAATTCCACGTGACAATTGTTTTTGGGGAAAATAAGTACTTGTAATAGTGAACTTATTCTGTATCAGCAAGGTAATGAACCATCATGTAAAACAGAATAGGGTTACTGGGTTGTCTTTTTCTCTCAAGACTTTTCCAATTTAGTTTGGTCAGAATACTGGTAACTGTGCCTGGGGTCATATCACAGTTATTAGTAACAAATCTGACTGCTCTTATTTGGAGATTTTCAATTTTGTTTGTTTTCTTTTGTTTATTCAGATGGGTGTGGCATATTACCTCCTCTAGAATAAATTTTCATTGTGGAATTTTATAACCTAGTCTCATATAGTCTGTTGCTTTCAAACTGCTTGAAAATATACATTTGACCTTTTATTACATATAATAGGGCAGTATCAAATTTCTTTTTCAAAGTTTTTTTTTTATAGAAAGTTAACTGTAATTGTGTGTCTTACGTACTTATCTATACCGGTTAGTCCATGTGACAAAATGCTAAGTGTTTGACAGCAGTTTCTGGAATAGGATTTTCCTCTCAATGTAATTGTTAGTCTTGTCTCATTTTCAGAGAATTGTTGGACACTTACATGCCAATAAAATGCCACCTTATGTGATAAATTTAGACCCAGCAGTCCACGAAGTACCATTTCCAGCAAACATTGGTAAGCTTTGATAACAGATAACAGATGTGATTATTTCACATTTACAGTCTGAAGTGTATTTCCATAAACAAACTTCTTTGCAGTACATGTACCTGCATTCAGTTCCTCATAAATTACATTGACATTGAAGGTGGTACTTCTAAAGGTCTCCTGAAGGTTTACAAAACAATAATTCAGTCTTTAAATATTTACAGTAAAGATGATTTTTTGGCTTAGATCAAACTATTTACAGCTAACGCCTACCAATTCCCATGAATCTTGTGATCCCAAAAGTGGAACATTTCAAGGGTCAGATGCTCAGTTGAATGATCTGTGCATTACATAGTCATATGAAAAATGTGGATTTTGGCAAAAATTACCCAAGGAAAGTAAGGGTTGTAATGCAACTTTAGAATATCTGTTGTTCCAACATCCAATTTTGGTTGACAATTTTGTCATTTCAAAGATCTGTTTCTTTCAAGATATGCAACATTGAATCCAATAACTCAGAATGAAAGAAAGAGAAAACGAAAATGTATATATAAGAAATAAATTGTTCAGTTACCATCTGGATATGGAATTCATTCAGTGATTGGCTTGCTTAAAGTACAGTTGAAGGCTTCCTATTTTCTTTATATTATGCAGGTACAAAGTAACTGAAAAAAGTGTTGTTTTTAGTTCACCTGAACATTGTTCAGGATGAGCGAATAGTATAGATGGTTGCGTCCTGCATTAATATTTTCTCTTAAATGTCTTCTACTCTTTAAGGTACTAACCACACATTTTAGGCGAAAAAAAATCTCAAAAAAGTGGGCACTCATATATACATTCTGTGCCAAAATAGGTGGAAATAATCATGTTGAAAAGTTTCATCCAAACTGTGGGCGAGTAGCTTTCAACTACTGTTCAGAATTACACTTAATTTGGTCTGTAGCATCTTGGCATGGATCTCTCTCTCATATTTATTCAAATGGTCCAACTTGTCACCTTTTAGGGACTGCCAGAGCTGAATATTGAAAAACTTGGAAATGACTTCTTTACCTGAAACAGTTCATGGATCTTCACCAAACTTGGCCTGTAGCATCCTTGTATGGTTGTTCCTCTGTTTTTATGCCCCCGAAGGGAGGCATATAGTTTTTGAACCGTCTGTCAGTCGGTCTGTCAGTCTGTCCGCAATTTTCGTGTCCGTTCCATATCTTTGTCATCCATGGATGGATTTTCAAATAACTTGGCATGAATGTGTACCACAGTAAGACGCCGTGTCGCGCGCAAGACCCAGGTCTGTAGCTCAAAGGTCAAGGTCACACTTAGACGTTAAAGGTCATTTTTCATGATAGTGCATTGATGGGCGTGTCCGGTCCATATCTTTGTCATCCATGGATGGATTTTCAAATAACTTGGCATGAATGTGTACCACAGTAAGACGACGTGTCGCATGCAAGACCCAGGTTCGTAGCTCAAAGGTCAAGGTCACACTTAGATGTTAAAGGTCATTTTTCATGATAGTGCATTGATGGGCATGTCCGGTCCATATCTTTGTCATTCATGCATGGATTTTAAAAGTATTGGGCATGAATGTGTACCACAGTAAGACGTGTCGCACGCAAGACCCAGGTCCGTAGCTCAAAGGTCAGGGTCACACTTAGACGTTAAAGGTCATATTTCATGATAGTGCATTGATGGGCATGTCCGGTCCATATCTTTGTCATTCATGCATGGATTTTAAAATAACTACCCTGAATGTGTGGCACAGTAAGACGACGTGTCACGCGCAAGACCAATGTCCGTAGGTCAAAGGTCCTAAACTCTAACATCGGCCATAACTATTCATTCAGAGTGCCATCGGGGGCATGTGTCATCCTATGAAGACAGCTCTTGTTTCAAATGATTCTGTTTGGCCCCTTTTAGGGCTGTCAGAGCTAAAAATAAAAATAAAAAACACTTTAAACAATACCTCATGATCAAATCTGTGGATCTTCACCAAACTCTTTCTGTAGCATCCATGTATAGTATAGTACACTGTCAATACAGCTGGGCCTCTTTTAGAAAGTAGAAGAAAAAAAAAACTTCTAGCCACAGACCACTTGATGGATCTTTACCAAACTTGCTCTGTAACACCCTTGTATGGTCCTGTCTGAAATGTGTTCTAATGGTTCATATTTAAAAACATTAAAACAATTTCTCAGGAACCAGTTGATAGATGTTCACCAAATTTGGTCAGTAGCATCCTGGTATAGTCATCTCTCAAGTTCTTACAAATGGTTTAGGTTTATCCTTTTCAGGGGCTGCCAGAGCTTAAAAAAAGGAAAAAAACTCTGAACAGCTCCTGATCATGAACTTCTTGTTAGACCTTCACCAAACTTCATCTGCAGCATCTTTGTGTGGTGCTCCAGCAAATTTGTTCAACTGGTTCCACTTGACACCTTTTAAGTGCTTCCAGAGCTAAAAATAGAAAAACCTATAAATGACCTCTTCTCATGAACTGTTTGATGGATCAAGACAAAACTTGGCCTGTCATATCTTTGTATGGCCTTCTCTCAGATTTGCTCATGTTGCTTGGCCACTTGTAGGGACCACTAGTGATAAAAATTGAGAAAAAAGAACTTTAAATGACTTTCTCATGAACTGCTTGATGGGTCTTCACCAAACTTAATCTATAGTATCTTTGTATGGTGCTCTTTTACATTTGTTCAAGTGATTCTGCTTTTAGGGGCTGCCACAGTTAAAAAATAGAGATACCTTGCAATAATTTTTAATGAACTGCTTCATGGATGTTAACCAAACTTAGTCAGAAACAAGTTTTAAAGGTGACAGTCCTCAGGTGAGCGACTAGGCCCTATAGGGCCTCTTGTTTATTTTCAGATATAAGAGACACTGTTAACTACAAGGAAGTGATGAAGCAGTATCCTTTTGCTGGAATTTATGTCTTAGTCTCATAATCTTCATAGGAATTCATAAAAAAAAACTATACATAATAATCACTTCATTATGCTGTTCATGCAAGTAGTCAGATAAAGATTAATTCCTTAACAGATGTTTAGATATGGCCTTGGACCAAATGGAGGTATTGTTACATCACTAAATCTGTTTGCTACAAGGTTTGATCAAGTGATGCAGTTTGCAGAAAAGAAGAACAAAGCTGAGTGCAAGTAATAATCTGTATTTGATTTAATATGCAATCCATGATCTGTACCTTGTGCAAGTAAAAATCTATATTTGATAATACATGATCTGTACAGTGTGCAAGTAAAAATCTGTAGTTGATAATACATGATCTGTACTGAGTGCAAGTAATATTATTAAGTTCAAGGTTTTGAGTTTTGAGTCAGATTGGCAGTTTACCAATAGTCACTATCAACTCACTTTGCTAACTAACAACCAGTTGCATGCTGCTGTGTTGAGACTGGTACACATTTTTAGCTCAACTAGAATAGTGAAAGCTATTCAAAGCTATGCTACTGATCTGGGCATATGATATTGAGAGCTATAGTGCATGTACCTGTACTAGACCCATGAAGACCCAAGTAGTGACCTTGAATCACTAGCACATATTTTATATTTATTTCTGTTTGAGCCTTACTGAAGAAACTGTAATTCTGCCATGTGAGTATGCCTTCTGTATCTGGAAATATACTGAACACAACCTGGGGTTTTCCTTATATATATGTTACATGTATTTTCAGGTATATCATTATAGACACCCCAGGACAGATAGAAGTATTTACATGGTCGGCATCTGGCTCTATTATTACAGAAGCTCTGGTATGATCAGTAGTGCCGGGTATCAGGCATAATTTCCATGCTGATTAAGCAGTACTTATCTTGATCAGGGACTAATGATGATTAAAATTAGATAGATCTAAATCTTGGCTAAAAAGTGTTACAAACTGCTAGATATTTAGATTGCAGACAGTTTAGTAACTTTGGTATTTCATTGGTATCCTGCAAGTTAATGACTAGTAAAATTCTCACAATTATATGCAATGTTTATAGATTATGAGGAAAGGCAATTTTTCAGTAAGACAGTTATATACTACTGTTTGCAGTGTCTATAACTGTCTGTTCATAACATTTCAAAAGAGAGGTGTGACAGTACCAGACAGATAGATATATATATAACACAGTACACTAGTTTTATCTTGTTTTGAGAAATTAAGAAATCAAAATTAAGGAATGAAAGTTTTCATTGATGATCACATCAATGCTTATCAGCACACCACTAGTGTTATTTATGTCTCTCCCCTTAGTTGGGGGGGGGGGAAGACATATTGTTTTTGCCCTGTCTATCTGTCCATCCGTTTGTCTGTCCGTCCAACACACTTCATTGCCGATCAGTAACTGGAGAATCATTTGACCTAGAACATTCAGACTTCATGGGATGAAAGTGCTTATGGAGTAAATGACCCCTGTAGTTTTTAGGGTTGTTTGATCAGTGGTCAAGGTCACAGGGGTCTGAACATGGAAAACTGTTTCCAATAATAACTTGACAACCATTTAACCCAGAACCTTCAAACTTCATAGGATGATAGGACTTACAGAGAAGATGACCTCTGTAGTTTTTGAGATCGCTTGATCAAAGGTCAATGTCACAAGGGCCAGAACATGGAAAACTGTTTCCAATCAGTTACTTGAGAACCACTTGACCCAGAATGTCGAAACTTCATAGAATGACTGGATACACAGAGTAGATGACCCCTATTGATTTTGGGGATCACTCAATTGAATGTCAAGCTCAAAGGGGCCAGAACATGGAATAACATTTCCAATCAATAACTTGAGAACCACTTGACCCAGAATGTTAAAACTTAATGTGATGATTGGACATACAGAGTAGATAAACCCTATTGATTTTGAAGTCACTCGATCAAAGGTCACAGGGGCCAGAACATGAAAAACCATTTCCAACCCGTAACCACTTGACTCAGAACATTGAAACTTCATTGAATGATTGGACATGCCAAATAGATAATCCCTATTGCATTTCAGTCACTGAGCCAACCGTCAGTGTCTCTTTGATTTTCACTCCTGTTCTCTGTTGACTTCTTGCCTATTACTTTTGATGCTTTGGAGGAGACATGGGCTTTTCTACAAAAGCATCTTCTCGTTTGTTCAGGGTTTGAGAGTAAATATATCATGCAAGTTCAAGACATATATTTTAATGTGGACTAGTGAAGTATTTATGTTGATACTTGTGGTTCTCTGCAAAGTTGTGCAGATAGGAGAATGTTTCACAGCAGCCATTGATTTCCATTTCATTTTAACATCTGATTATAGTTCTTTCACACTTGATCATTTTTTATGCATTAAGGGCATACAAGTTTATGTCACATGTATCTCTGGTGTGCACCTGGTGTTCTGTTTGGAACTTCACTTAGCCAGACTAGAGTTATGGTCCTTGACCTAGTTAAAAATTCATGTGAAATGTGTAAATGTTCCATGTTGTAGTTATCTTAAAAATATTTCAGGTACTATGCTGGATAGAGTACCAGATGTTATGCTGAATTGAATACTAGAGATTATGGATAGAACACCAGATATTATGCTGGATGAAATACCCCGTATACTGTATTGAATACTAGATATTTTGCTGGATGAAATATTAGATATTATTTATGGAATACCAGATATTATGCTAAATGGATTACTAGATAAAATTCTGGATTATAACAAAGAGGGAGTTACTAATTCCAAGGACATCAGATGTTGTATTAGTTTAAAAATGAAACTTTTTTTTTACATTGGCCTACATGTGCAATAATTGCGATTAAAAAATTTGATTGTTTTTCCTTCAGGCATCATCATTTCCAACTGTAGTTGTGTATGTAATGGACACATCACGCAGTGTTAGTCCTGTAACCTTTATGTCAAACATGACGTATGCCTGCAGTATCCTGTACAAAACTAAGCTGCCATTCATTGTAGCGATGAACAAGGTATGTACTGTATAACTCACTCATAGAGTTCCATTTAACATCCTATCTCTTGAGCATTCTCTATAGCTTGATTTCTCCTCCCTAAAGTATTCTCTACAACAGACTGTCCCCTAGAGTATCATCCACAACAGATCATGTCTTAGAGTATTCTGCACAAAAGACCACACACCAAGAGTGTTCTCTACAACAGACCATGCCGCTAGAGTATTATCCACAGCATACCTCACCCCTAGAGTACATGTATTCTCCATAAAAGACCTCTCCCGTTGAGTATTATCCACAGAAGGCCATGCCCCTAGAATATTATCCACAGGAGACCATGCCCCTAGAGTATTATCCACAATAGACCTCACCCCTAGAGTATTATCCACAGCATAACTCACCCCAAGAGTATTCTCCGTAACAAACCTCACCCGTAGAGTATTTTCCACAGAAGACCATGCCCCTAGAATATTATCCATAACAGTCCTCACACCTTCAATATTCTCCACAATAGACTCACCCCTAGAGTATTTTTTTTATTCAACACCCTGCCCCTAGAATATTATCCACAGACCTCACCCCTATTCTCCACAACAGACTCACTCCTAGAGTATTATCCACAGAAGGCCATGCCCCTAGAACATTATCCACAAAATTCCTTGCCTGTAGAGTTTTCTCCGCAGCAGACCTCACCCCTATAGTATTCTCCACAAAAGACCTCACCCTAGAGTATTCTCCACAATAGGCCTCACCCCTTGAGTATTCTCTACAACAGACCTTACCCCTAGAGTATTCTCCACAATAGACCTCACCCCTAGAGTATTCTCCACAATAGACCTCACCCCTAGAGTATTCTCCACAATAGACCTCACCCATAGAGTATTCTCCACAATAGACCTCACCCCTAGAGTATTCTCCACAATAGACCTCATCCCAAGAGTATTCTCCACAATAGACCTCATCCCTAGAATATTCTCCACAATAGACCTCACCCCTAGAGTACTCTTCACAACAAACCTCACCCCTAGAGTATTCTCCAGAACAGAGTTTACCCCTAGAGTATTCTCCACAACAGACCTCACCCCTAGAATGTTCTTCACAATAGACCTCACCCCTAGAGTATTCTCCACAATAGACTCACCCCTAGAGTGTTCTCCACAACAGACCTCACCCAAGAGTATTCTCCACAACAGACCTCACCCCTAGAGTGTTCTCCACAATATACCTCACCCAAAAGTATGATCCACAACAGACGACGCCCTTAGAGTATTATCCACAGCAGACCTTTTGCAGAGAATTCTTCACAATACATGTCAGCCATGAAATTTGTTACACTATTTGTTGAATGAAATTTTTTTAATGATTTCAGAAAACTATTCCCTACTACTACCTTTGAGGTATAATAAATAAATACTGCATTCTACTAGAAGATGACGATATGAGAAAGATTCACTCCTAGAATGTTGATTATCATTCAAAGCTTGTGTAGTTTATCCTATCATTTTTGTAATACTTGGAAACTTTGTTCACTTTAGTATGAATGTCTCAAAGTTTGTGTACTTTGGAGGTGATTTCATTGCATTTTCTGTTTGGATCATTTGAACCTTGAATTACTTAAACCTTGGATCACTTAAACCTTGAATTACTTAAACCTTGGATCACTTGAGGATTTTGCTCATCTCCTTGTGGCCTTAAGCATATATAATATATCAACATTTTGACATTTTAGATAGACATTGTAAGTAACCAGTTTGCAGTGGAATGGATGACTGACTTTGAGACATTCCAGGAAGCATTAGAGCATGAAACATCCTACACGTCAAATCTGACACGATCAATGAGTCTTGTCTTAGATGAGTTTTACGCTACACTAAAAGTAAGTATGTATCTAGGTTAACTGTTAGTCAGAGTGTAATGCAAAGATAGATACTGCATATCTATATCAGTTTTGTATGTAGTAGACAAAATAAAAAAATTTAGACTTTTACTCACTGTGTCCAGTTACTTGTGTAACTGAGGGCTAGTCACTGAATAAACTTTCATTAATATCTCACATGTAAATCATAGTATCTGTAATGTTTATCTCAATACTGCAATGTGTCATGTAAGTATATGTGTATGATTAGTATACCTATTACACATGCAGATGGTTAAGAGTCCTTTATTAGGGCCATCTTTTTGTGGAAGCTTTATAATAATGACTCTGTCTATCTGTTTGTTTGATAACATTGTGGACATGTTCTTGCCCAGGCCATAACTTTGAAAGAGGCCTCTATAGTGGAGCAGTTAAGATTGCTCACTTCAAATCACTTGACCCTCATTAATGTGGGCTCAAGCTTCACTTAGGGCATTGAATTCTTCATGTGAGGAAGCTATCCATTTGATTTACGGAAGTCCGGTGGTTCTGCTGAGCTTCCCACCCATGATGGAACAGTGCATCCATCCATCCTTGCATCTTTCATAACTCTTGAAAGCATGGGTAGATTGATTTCATTTTTGGTACATAGGTCATAAGATACAGGTTGATGATGATTTTGTTTACAATCCACTTTTTTTTTCAGAATTATAGTCCCTTTTTAAATTTAAGATTAAATGCTGTTGTCCGATAACTTTTCACAGGATAAATAGATTGATTTCAGTTTTAGTAGACAGGTCTGTGATTATTAAATCTAAATGCAGCCAAAGTTTGATTTTGATTTACAATCCACAGTTTTGAGGGTAGATAAGTGGCCCCCTTTTGACTTAAAATTTGGTTGTACATTCAGTAACTCTTGAAAGGATTAATGGGTTTAATTCATTGTACCCCCCGACAACAAAGTTGTAAGGGGGGTATACTGGTTTCAGGTTGTCTGTCTGTCTGTCTGTCCGTCTGTCTGTCTGTCCGTCTGGTCGTCTGTCCGTCTGTCAGTAGACGCAATCTTGTGCGCACCATCTCTCCTTATCCCCTTGACAGAATTTAATGAAACTTCACACAAGTGATCAGTACCAACAGTAGTTGTGCATGGGGCATGTTAGGTTCTTTTAGAAAAAAAATTTGCAGAGTTATGGGACTTTGTTTTTTTGTTACTATACTATATACGTAGACACAATCTTGTGCGCACCACCTCTCCTCATTCCCTGGACACAATTTAATGAAACTTTACACAAGTGATCAGTACCAACAGTAGTTGTGCATGGGGCATGTTAGGTTCTTTTAGAAAAAAAATTTGCAGAGTTATGGGACTTTGTTTTTTGTTACTATACTATATACATAGACACAATCTTGTGCGCAGCATCTCTCCTCATCCCCTTGACACAATTTAATGAAACTTCACACAAGTGATCAGTAACAACAGTAGTTGTGCATGGGGCATGTTAGGTTCTTTCAGAAATTTTTTTTCCAGAGTTATGGGACTTTGTTTTTTTGTTACTATACTATAGACATAGACACAATCTGTTGGCACCATCTCTCCTCATCCCCTTGACACAATTTAATGAAACTTCACACAAGTGATCAGTAACAACAGTAGTTGTGCATGGGGCATGTTAGGTTCTTTCAGCGACAAAAATTGCAGAGTTATGGGACTTTGTTTCTTGTTAACATACTATGTACATACAGTCTGCATATGCAATCTTGTGCATGCCTAATCTACCAAACCCTTGCACACAATTTAATGAAACTTCACACAAGTGATCAGTACCAACCATAGTTGTGCATGGGGCATGTTACATTCTTTTAGATAAATATTCTGCATAGTTATGGGACTTTGTTTTTTGTTACTATACTGTATACATACAGTCTATATACATACAGTCCACATAATTATGCAGTCTTGTGTGTGTCAAATTGCAATGTACTGTATCAGTGCATGCGGGGGGTACATTCATCACCTTTAGTGATAGCTCTAGTTTTAAGTACAGAGGTACATGATCATAAAATACAGGCAAATTTCCATTTCCGTTACAATAATTTTTGGGAGAGTTATGGCCTCTTTTTTGACTTAACTGTTGTTGTCTGTTCAATAACTCTGAAATGGATGAATGGATTGAATTCATTATAACCCCATAAACCTTTTACATAGTCATGTAATTCTAAAAATCAGGAATTGAAATGTGTTCATTATGTATGGGTTTCTTTAAGAAATGACATTTAAGTTGGTAATACATTATTTCTAGGAAAAATTTCCCTCAGAAAAAAAGTTTTAAGTATTGTTCTCTATGATATTTTCAGTCAGTGGGTGTGTCTGCTGTAACTGGTGAAGGTGTACAGAAGTTTTTCTCCCTTGTAGACGAGGCAGCAGTGGAATATGAGAAGTAATATACAGTTCTTATTTTGCTAAGTCAGTCCTTTCATTTTTATCTCAAATATGGTAACCAATTAAAAGCTTTATGTTTGTTTCAAAGGAAAGCTTAAGTGGTAATTAATGTTACTATAGAACTGCCATGGATAGACACGATTTAGAAAATTTCTCTTTTCAAGGAACCTGGGCCTTAATGTAAACCCTGTTTTTTTGGGTTTTTTTCGAAGTAGATGAAGTAAAACAAAGAGAAGCCCTGTGGTCTTATTCCATCTTATTGCACATACAGAGCAGAAAAGCTATCATACAGTCCTAGCTAGCAATGTGACTAGGAACTCAACAATACCAGCAAACACAAAACATGTCATTTTAATGTTCCTTTAATATGTTCGTAAACAACATTTCAGAGATTACAAGCCAATGTTAGAGAGAAAGAAGAAGGCAGTTAAAGAAAAAGATAGAAAGAGGAAAGAAAAAGAATTAGATAAGGTGGTGAAAGATAGAGAGGAAGAACTAATGGAGACTGAAGGTGAGTTTGTCATCATTATAGACTTGTCAGTGCATTACAGGCTTGATTGATGTTTTTGTAAGGCTTTTTGTTGTAAGCATGTATTAAGATCTATATTACATTAATGATTTTGCAAGAGGTGGTTACACATACGTCAAATTTGAGCAGTAATATTTAGCTATGGAAATTTGAACTACAAATTTGTTTCTACTTCAATGGATCCAACATATGGATAAACTTTTACTGTTCATTTTATCCTTGTGATCCAGTTAAAGTTCAGAGAGAAAATGTATACTTCTAGGAACAAAATCAGTTAAAAAAGACCAAAATGTAACTGCTTATTTGTGAGACATGATAACAGAGATCTGAGTATATATACAAATGATGAACCAGTATCTGTGTGTAATGCAGTTCAGCAGCATTGAACTAACTTTATTGATTTAGCAGATGTATTGTGAAACATGGACATGTGGCTGTATTTGTTGTATTAACCTGGTATCTTGTTGAAATACACCATACTTTGCTAGTACATCACAGCCACTTGGATGAAACCTGAAATATGCAGAACAATTGGTCACCGTTGATAAATCAAGATACAGGTGTATGCTGATTGTGTGTGAAGCTGAATACATCAAATATTTAAAAAGAATGAATCATGGTCTGGTGATGATACTTGCAGGTATGCGGTTGAGGACATCAAAGCTGACAATAAATCGAGGTATTGATGAGGAAGAAGACGAGGACAGTGAGGAGGATTTCAGGCAAGATGACCCAGTCGGTATGGCAATATTTAATATATATCAGCCTATCTATGGCAACATTTAATATTTATTAGCTTGTCTGTGGTATTATTCAATATATTATTGGTACTGATCTGTATATAAATGATGTTGAATACTTGTATTTCTTCACCCCCAAAGGGCGGCATAAAGTAATTTGACCATATGTCTGTCTGTCTGTCCCCTTAGTTTCCGAATTGATAACTGACGAACACTTCTACACTAGAACCGCAGACTTGTAGGCAGGTTGATTGTGATGAGCGATGAACCATTTGATTTCGAGTTCAGTTGCTTGGCAGTGACCTTGAGCTGAAACTTTGTCTCTGGTCAATAAATGAAGAATGCTTAGGTGCAGGAATCTCTAAGTTGTTAGACGGGTTGGTTGTGACCAGGAGAAGACTACTAGAGATTTTTTCATGTCATTTGCACACAGGTTAAGGTTTGAGGTTACCTTGAGCTGAAAATCAGTTTCCATTGGTAACTGAAGAATGCTTTGGTGCAGGATCTGGAACTTCGTAGGCAGGTTGGTCATGACAGGTAGATGACCCCTGTCAGTTTTGAGTTTTGTTACCGAAAGGCCAAGACTGTGGTGACCTTGAGCTGAAAATCTGTTTCCAGTCAATAACTGAAAAACACTTTGGTGCTGGAACCTCAGACTTGGTAGGCAGGTTAGTGTTGACTGGCAAGTGACCTCTCGATTTGAGGTCGGTTACTCAGAGATCAAGGTCTTTGTGACCTTGGGCTGAAAATCACTCACTGGTCAATAACTTAAAAAATGCTTCAGCCCAGAAACCTCAAACTTGATAGGCAGTTTGAACAAGAACAGGTAATCCTATTAATTTTTAGGTCAGAGGTCAAAGTCTTGCACAAATTTAGGCCGAAACCTTGTTACAATTAGGTATTTTTTCTTCCACATTTTCATTCATAATTCATATGGCACCATATTTACTGCTCTCATTCAATTAGGCTTTTATGTCGAAATCTGCTTGGGGAATGGGGTGGGAGGCATATATCGTTTACTGTGACAGTTGTTTTTCTTGTTCTTCAGTACATTTTAACGAAATAAAGTGTCATTTGCAACACTGGAAGAAATGATGTAATGAAGTCTACATTATGTGTTGTTAATTTCTTACTTGTTGAATATTGAAACCTTCGCAACTCTATTATGACAACAAGCTTGCTATTTATGTTATTACAAGCTTCCTAACCATGTTTTGACAACAAGCTTGCTATTGGATAACTGGATTATCAGTTTCAAAAATAATTGTGCTGCATCAAATTAAACAGTCTTGCAGAACAGCACCTTCTTTAGAAATGGTGTTCAAAATTTCTGTTATGGAGTCCTGTATGTATTCCTGAGTACCTGTTTCTCTTTTACTTAATACTAATCATTATATATATATTTGTTATCAGTTTAAAAGGGCATGATGTATAAGTTATTTGATTGAGACCTTTGGTTGTTGTATTTGCAGATGAGGATGAAGTTCGAGAATACGAGTCGTTCAAGAACTACCTGGACAGTCAGAAGTCACGACAACAACAAAAAGCTGACAAACTGGAACAAAACAACACGTGATTCAATAAACACTGTTTTTATTTGTCATTGACTGCATTGTAAATAAACATCCCATGTCATTTCCATACAATTTGCAGTGACTATTTGTTTTATTTGTTGACATTTTAAATTATTTGTGCAAAGAGATTGTTCAAAGGCTAGAGAGTATGTTGTTGATGTCTTGAGACCAATTTGGCTATAAGCAACTTGTACCCATTTGAGTTAGGTAAGCAATATAGGGCCATTATGGCTCTCTTGTTAAATGGAAAATGTTTTGCTTATTATCTCTCTTGACTCAGTAAAAGCAGATTTACATCTTGATTTGTTGAAGAACAATGATTTATTATTGTGTCTAAGTAACCTATTGATGATTCATGAAACATAATAAAAATGTAGATCACTATTTGGCAGTGGTGCATGCACAACTCTCATCATAATCTCTTTTAAAAGTTAAATGTGCGTAACTTCCCTACAGTGAACTATATTCATATAAATTTCATCAAGACTGCATTAGTTATTTCTAAATTCCCACATTACAAAGTGACCCATTGATCAATCTTGATGAAATTTATATGAATACAGTTCACTGCAGGGAAGTTACTCACATTCAACTTTTGTCAGGGTATCTTGACTAACTGGAATTATTGCCCTTTAACTGTTTTTAAATCCTTACAATCCAACATAACTAAGTAGTCAATTAATAGAATTTCATACCTAAATGTATTTAGGTATGAAAAGTTTTACCACTTTTGGTGGCAGATACCAATTCACTGAATTTACTTGTCTTGATCATATATTTGAAGATACGACCAAGACAAATAATTCAGTGAATTGGGTTTTTTTTTGTGTTCAACTCCACATATTGCTTGAAGGAATGGGTTTAAAGTTGCATAGGTGAAGAACCTAGATACGGAATTGTGCAGTATGTAGGGACATCCGTGTCATAAGGACACAATTCTAGTCTACCTCTATGGAACTCTGTCAGAATGTTTGTCTAATGAAATCTAGGAAAAGTTCAAAACTGGTTTACCTGAGATCAAAAACTGGGTCACAAGGTCAAGTCATAGAAAAACCTTGTTAACACACTTGAGGCCACATTTTCTGTTTGATCTTTTTAAAACTATGTCAGAATTTTTGTGTCTAGATCAAGCTCAGAACTGGATTATCTGGATTACAAATGGCCTTCCCGGCCAAGTGGTTATGGCCACTGGCTTTAAATCACTTGCCCCTTATAGAGGAGGGTTCGAATTTCCTTCGGGGTGCGGGGGAGTGGGGGTTGAATTCTTTACAGTTAGCTTAGAAAATCAGGATTACCTGAGGTGAAAAACTAGGTGAGGTCACTATGTCAAATCATAGAATAACCATGTTAACACTCCAGGGGCCACATTTTCATTTATTTATTTCACATTTATTTGTCTCTACAGAATCAAAGGCCACATTTTCTTCCTGATCTTCATAAGACTTGGTAGGAATATTTTTCTGTTTAAAATCTGGGATAAATTTGTAACTGGGTCAGTTTGGGGAAAAACTAGGTCATTAGGTCAAATCATAGAAAACTTTATTAACACTTCAGAGGCCACTTTTTCAACTTGATCATCATAAATCATTGTCAGAATGTTTGTCTGTATGTAATCTAGATCAAATTCTAGTGGGATACCTCAGGTCTAAACTGTGTCACTTGGTCAAATTATTGAAAACCTTGGTTAATGATCTAGCTGATTTTACATTAAACATGTTCAAAATGTTTGTCTCTGACATATATAGGCAAAATTAGGTACTAGCTCATCTGGGGTAACAACTAGATCAGGCGAGCGATACAGGGCCTTCATTGTTAAAAATGGATCTAATTTTATTAATGTTCTTTAAACAAACTGTAAACTATTGCAGAGCTGTAAAATATTAATTTCATTTACTTTGAGACAAGACTTGAATAATAAAGAAGTAAGATCAATTGTTAAGCGACTGTGGCAGTGGTTGTAGAATCACAAGGTCCATCCCTCACTTTCATTATCATGTTATAATGGCCAATCCTGAAAATATAATTTGAAATGTTGAAAATTCAACAAGAGTATTTAAAGGGAAAGGCAATGTTATTTTGATGTTAATTTCATCTGCTTGGATTTCTTTAATCATTTAAAGAAGTGAAAGAATTTTCAAAATCGACTTTAAAATGAGAAAGTTATGAGCATTTAAATATTTGATCAAAATAGCGGCCATTTTGTTTCCATGGCAACAAAAAACAAAATGGTGGATTTATTAAATTTCTAGACACATATTTGAACTGTATTTACTTATTTCTGTAAAAAAAATTCTCTATTTTTTCAGCTATAATGAAAGAAATTATTATGTTTTACATCTTACACTCAAGAAACATATAAAATTAATCTATTTAAAAGGTTATTTGCTAAATAAAGAATGTGTAAATGATGTCATAAAAACACAAAATGGCGGCCTCCATGATCAGCAATTTTCTTAAATTTCAAACTGCCATATCTTTCTATAGTGGACCGATTTTAAAAATTCTTTCAACGTTATGAAAGGCTTTTTCTATAGTGGACCGATTTTAAAAATTCTTTCAACGTTATGAAAGGCTTGAGGATGGCTTTCAGGTGAAATTAACGTCTTTTCAGGCTTTCCTTATCCATTCATATAAAAGTGTATACAAAGGGACCAGGTATTCTGAGAATTTGGAGAAAATGAGTCTAAGGTAACATGCCATCTAAAATAAAGTGGATCATATATGATATAATATGTATATGAAACTGTGATGTGGAACTTTGTTTAGTAATATGAAAAATTAAATGTTTTAGTCAGCATTCAAATAGAAAGTTAGTGTTTCTAGTTTTCGTGCAATATTATAACCCGACATGCATGTACAAGAAGTTAATAATATCGTGAAAATATCTCTGTCACTAACAAGTTACCAGCAGACTCTTCTTTTATTTTCCATGTCCATTTCACATTGACTTGCGTACGTCTGTCCATTACTTCCGCAAACTGGGGAAACCGGATCTGAACAATCAAAATCATCACAGTCAAGGAACCGCCTTGGTCTGCTTGATATGCCTGAAACAACCATTACAATGAATACAGAATTTATTTAATTAAACCTGCAAACAATATATACAAGAGCCGTCTGAGAGACAACCAAATTACCTGTTGCTTAGTTTCATAGCTCCAGGGGTGATATAGAGAATATGTGTTTGGTCTGAGTGAATACAGAATATAACTTGCATAGAAGTCAGACACTCGAGTGACAGCTAGAGTACTGCGATGGGTCATTGAGAATGAACAGTTTCTAACCAATTACTGTAAAATGCTTAGGCCTCCGACTTCCAAACCATGGGATGCCTGTAGTCAGTAGATGATCCTTGTTTTATAGGTCAAAGTACATAAAAACTTCTTGGAATGATTGCCTGTAGTCAGTAGATAACCCCTGTTGCATTTTAGGTCAAAGGTCAAAGTCACAGCTTACACAATAAGCGAAGTGGAACAACTGCCTTAAGTTGGAATCGAATTCAATTAACAGTAACAAATGTAGGGTGGAAGTGCATCAAAACTTCAACCTGAAATTCAAGTAAAACAGGGGAATATTGATGTAATATTGGCGTCAGAGTTATGGACCGTTTCTATTACGATATAGGTGATGATGCGGAACAACTAAGTTTCAAGCAAAACCCATTGAGTAATAACAGAGATTAAATAAAAATTAATCAAAACCAGAAAACACTACGTCGATGCTTGGGTGGGTAGTATTGCGCTCATATACAAGAATCACGGGTGTAAACGCACAATCCAGTTCCCGCAGAAATGGGTTGCGCGACTTCCGATGCTGGTGTTGCGCATCAGGATATACAATATCGAGGTAGTGTGTTTTTGCTTTAATGATACAGTAGAGATGTTTCAAAAAATGCGTGTCTCCGAACGTTTTTGGAAGCATGTAAAAAGTGTCCTATACGCAACGTGATCATGTACGCCATTATGAAAAAAAAATAGAATTTGAAACTTTTACTTCTTTAAATAGTGTTCGCCTATGCGAAACTTAAGACAATCTTAGACAATGCTCTTTGCCTTCACACGTTGTTACTACATTCTCGGTATACCACCAGGTATTAAAAATCGTATAATAGTAACCAACCTGTTAGAAATATCAGGAATAATACTGCTTCAGTCTTCATGGTGCTTGTTTTGAAATGTTTAAGATTTACGTCAGTGACAAGGAATTATTCTGTCTGATAACATAAGTAGGGCATCTATATTTGCCAGTTATCCTGTTCCTTTCAGTTCCTTGTGTTGTGTACTTTAATGACAGTACACTGAAAGACAAAAGAAACGCATAGGCATAAAATCTAATCCCATTAAGCGATATATTTAAACACAAGTTCTCACCAAAATACCGCATTTATTACACAAATTAATTGCAAAATGAGTTGAAAAATACGAAAATTTATCACATATCGCCACTAGATGTGACAAATATTAATACAGATCACGTAGGTCAATGTATCAATTTTAAAGTCAGAATCGGTGATAAACAAAGCTGGATCCAAAAAATTACATAAACCCCAACTTAAAGCTGAATCGGTACATTGCTAATTCAATATTATATATACTACAAAAATGTTGTTCTTTGTGTCTAATTGCAAGAAAAGACCACGTATAGAGAGGTATTACTGTAAAATGTAAGGACTCTTGTGTTAAAATCTGTTTTCGTCTTTCTAGAATCCGGAGATGTTTTTAAAAAGATGTGAAAGAAAGATACAAGTACTCTATTATATGAGCTTACAATTTTTCTAGTATTTATACTTTTACCGTCACATAATCTCATAAAGGAAAAACTAGTAGCTTTAATTAATAAAACATGTTGCTAGAGAAAATGCTAACTATCTGGCAGATACATGTAATGAAATGAGCATATAATTTAACTATTACACCTCGTGGACATGTGATCACGCGATTTCGCAACTGGGACTCACTGCTCCCCACTCATTGCTGATTTAATTTTATACTTCTATGAACGAGATTTCATGCTTAGTTTGTCCTTTATTATTGAACCTTTTAATTACACATCGAGGTACCTTGATGATATTTTAAATATGGACATTCTATGTTGCTGTTTTTTTTTCAGAAATGCTGAAATGCATTCATCCGAAAGAATTACAACTTAATAAAGCTAATACCTCAGATTTAGAAGCGTCGTCTTTGGACTTGCAACAGTAATTTAGAAACAAAAATATAAAGGATACGATTTCAACTTTGAAATTGTTACTTCTCTCCACCCCAACCCCTCGCCAATTGGACGCAGATGCCCCTCAACATCATACGGTATCTCAGCTCACTCGTTTTGCAAGCTAGAGGATTTTAATAACAGAAATCTTTATACTACAAAAAAGTTGTAACATAAGGGTTATCGCTATCACTCAACAGATTGTCCGAAATTCAAAACGAACACACTTTCTAAACTTGGTCTTACACACCTCGCGCACTATGTGGGTGTAGTTTATAAACTGTGGAAAATTAAGGTAGTTCTGCACGTTTGAAACCAGTTTTATATTTTTTCCAAAGCATCATTGTCTCCGAAGGAAATTCGGCTAATAAAAAAGACGTGTGCACAGATTCTAATGGTCTGATAACTAATGGTCTTTCGGATGAGACTTTAAACCAAGATACCATTCATCCACCTACGCCTGCTACACACAGCAGGTCTGAATTGGGATTAATGCACCTGTCAATATTTTCCCGCCCGGGGGAGCGGCGGGCATACACGGGACTTTAGACAGAAGGCCATTCCCGACAGGCGGGAATTAGACAAACATTTGATGTACCAACAAGGCTCTAGGGTGTCAAATTCCCCTGGGTCAGCCCGCCGCCCCCCTGGGCGGGCAAAATATTGACAGGTGCATAAAGTTGTATCTTGCACTACCTCCCGAAACCTAACATAATTAACCTCTTCAGGTTGTGCTTGTCACATGGGTTATGAAAGAATTGAACAAAAAAGTATAGACTGTTGCCTCTTGCCTTGGACTTATTTCTTTCAAATGAGTTGTACAATTTTCAGAAAGTATTTTCTTTCTGTCAGCTTGTTAAGCCCTCAAATTATCTGGGGGCATATTGTTTTTGCTCTGTCTATCACAAAGTTTAACCTTGATTATAACCTATTCATTTCTTTCACCTTCAAAGTTCATGTTTTAAAACGTTTTCTTTTTAAGTTTTTTCCACTTACCAAATTTATACTTTTCCAAGTACAGTGCACCGACCATATTTTTTAAAAGACATTTCTTGTTAGTACTGTTTTCGGCAAAAGATATATAGAAAAGACGGTTCATTTTAAATGTAGTTATTTTCAACAAACCTTAAGAAGATTATATTGTTGTGTTTTAGATACATACAGATAATATGTTTTTAACATTTATTCCACACATAAATTAATGTTGTATTATCAGCCCTACAAATATTTGCTACGCCTATAGGACTCAGTGCGATAATATGTTTTTAACATTTATTCAACACAAATTAATGTTGTATTATCAGCCCTACAAATATTTGCTACGCCTATAGGACTCAGTGCGATAATATGTTTTTAACATTTATTCCACACATAAATTAATGCTGTATTATCAGCCCTACAAATATTTGCTACGCCTATAGGACTCAGTGCGGTAGGCTTTTATTCCAACCTGGCAAACTGTCTATACATTTTTCACTACAAGAAAATATGTCGTGTATATTTCGACCTCTAAAACTCGATTCGATTATGGAGAGTTTAGGGTTTATGGGCTTGTATGATAATGCTTCATTGCCTATTTTACTAATATTTTATACGAATGACCAAAGAGATTTAGTAGTGACAGCAAGGCAAGACACAAGAAACCTCGTTTAATTTTGAATAAAGCTCAAATGTGTAAATTCAACAAGAAAAAACAAACCGCAAATAAGAGATGTTCAGTGTTATTACTAAACGCTTGTTTGATAAACACATAAATTCACCTTGTCAAAATTTACAGGAAACCAACAATAAATTTGTACTTTTCATATCATGTGTACTTATTTAAAGATTTTTGTATTGAACGGTGCAACATACAGACTCTCCTGTTAGAATTAAAAAGCTTCATTGGTTCTTTAACGTGCCAAGTGCAAAGCACCAATGCACAGGGTTCTGATCAGCATGACAATGATTTTAGGTGAATGACGGGGGATACAACCCACGAAACCTGATTTCGTTTTCCGACAGTGTACCACTGGACCACTGCGTCGATCGGCATTTCATTATGTTTTATTCACATGTTTATAGTATGGAAGTGTCTATGGGTACGGATACTTGCCCTTAGAATCTGGTTCTACTGGATCCATACCCATAGACAATCCTATTAGGGATTATCTAGGAGTACCCTTTTCACCCCCACCCCCACACCCCCCGACACCATGATGAAGATGGATACCAGCAGGAATGAGGTACAGAGAGCGGTTTATATTAGTTGATTTTGTTTGAGATACAGGTTTCTACATCTACATCTACATGTTACTTCCAACAATCATTAGCGATTATGACTGGAAGGCGCTTGTCTGGGCAGTGTTAAAAAATGAGAAAACTCATTAGGTGCAAAGAATAAAAATTACTACAGGTGCTAAGTTAAAAACATAGTGAAGGAAGTTACAGCAGATGTACAGTAGCCAGCCACTCAGCAAATATGTTGAGGCTGGGGCTGGACTGTACATATTGAGGAAGGCCATTCCATAGTCTAATTGTACGGGGGAAGAAGGAGTTCATGTGGTATTGAGTACGGGACTGTGGAATTAGGTAGTTAAGGTTTCTGGTCGGAGTTAGATGGTTATGGTCGACGCATACATGAATCGTTCGGATTTTGTAAAAATAGATGAGAGACTTCTAGATTGTATGCGCCGTTGTTCTAAAGTTTGCCAGTTCAGTGTGTTTATCATCTGGGTTACACTGCTTGTATAACTATAGTCGTTAAAGATAAACCGTGCAGCTGATCTTTGCACTTTTTCGACTTTGTATGAGAGGGACTTTTGCCAGGGGTGCCAGATGGATGAGCAATACTCGAGTTGTGGACGGGCATAGGTGTTATAGGCTTTCTCTTTGACCTTTTTGTTTGTTGTCTGAACATTTCTTTTGATGAATTTAAGAGAGTTATTTGCTTTAGAGGAAATAGTATTAATATGTTCAGACCAGTTTAAGTCTTTAGTTAGTGTAACACCTAAGTATTTAGCGGTATCGGTAGATTTCAGTTCCTTGTCATGCAGGGTGTAAGGAAACATGACAGGGTTTCGTTTGCGAGTAATTCTCAGCACCCCACACTTGTCTGGATTAAATTCCATTGACCAGTCCCGTTCCCACTTTTCAAGGGCGTACAAATCTTTTTGTAGTGTTTGGGCATCAGATGTAGACTTGACTGTAAGGTATACTATGGTATCATCTGCAAACAGTCTTGCCTTACTTCTAATAGAATTGGTTTTGGTAGGTTATTCCATAGATATTTTGTTTACAATCAGTCAATACTAGTGTCACTTTAGAGGGGCAACATTGTCGGACAGATCTGAAAAAAATGTTTAAGGTAAAATTGAAATTAAAAGATAAACGGATAAGTTCTTGATGCTTCGACGCGCTGTAAGTGTTTCTTGTCGCTTTTTATCTATCTTCGATTAACCAGTCTACATTCCTTGCACATGCGCAGAGTGAGATGTAAACAAATCTCAACTTACATGGTTGTCGTAGATGAATTTAACTGATTTACAGTGATAGGGTTATTTGTTTTCATATGAGATGACAGTCAATAATCAATACTAACTGTAAATTTAAAGGTCTGTTTATGTACATTCTTCATATGATTGTATTTTGATAGAGAAACCTAACTTGACATTCAGTCTATGTCGCGAAAACTGGTAGCTGTTGCCCTTTTTCTCATAATTCCGAACCCATTTAAATGCTTCTCCAGCTCTGCTAAATACAAATGTTAGTAGCAGTTTTTTGCTACATTAATTAATGTAACCATTAAACTATCCAAATTATCAGAAAGAACAATTCTTGAAATAGTCTGTGAACAGTCTAAAAAGAACAAAACTGGTTAGCCCATCGCCCCATATCAACAGTATTAAACATCTAAATCAAACAAATATCTCTGTTTTATCAGCCCAGACAAATAATAAGGAAATTAAATCATAGGATTTCAACTCCAATGTCTGCTCCCAAAGTTCTAGAATATTTTCAGCAATGCATTTGGCACAGCTGTCAAAAATTCTAACTAGCAAATTGAATTATCATGACATCAGGGGTTCTAACTGGAACAGAATACTTTGCAGACAAGTACTGCAGACACTATACACAAAGAAGGATTTTGCTGACAACATAGGTAAAGAATGATATTGGACTTTGCAGACACTATCCTTGTGTTTCCCCAATTCGTGCCCTCTCCTCAATTCGGGACGTCATTATTTTTCCGATTTTACACACGTGCTGATCTGTATGACGTACGAATTTTATACCATTTTTTGCTTATGAATTTATGACTGTAAATACTAAGAAAAATGTGGAAAAAGCGTTTAAAAATGTTTAAAAGAAGGCAGTGGCTAGTTAGCCGGCTCTATATATACATATCGTATATGAAACATGTAAGTAAAGGTAGCCGGCTTTAATAAACTGTATCTATAAAGAGTTATAAGGATCATTATATTAGTTAAATAAAATACATTTTTTGTGATTTATTATTTGTGTAAAATACCTGTTTATTTTGCCGTATTTACGCACTCATATCATATCGGCGGACATTTTGTTATGTTAGAATGTACTCGATACATATTCGAGATACAGTGATTCAATCTTAAAAGAAAACAAAACAAACAGTTAAGAAAAGATAAAACAAAGAGAATCATCGTACATAAAATGATGCGGCTCTACTGAACATAACGGCGTTTGATCATTTCCTAAGCCTTTTTTTAAGTGAACAGTTTAAATAATCATCTCTTTCGCACTTCTATGTGCGTCTTTAATTAATTAACTAATTACTTATTAATTTCTTCGCCGATTTGTCTATAAGTCAATGATCTTGATTGGTTCTAATTGTTTGTTTGAACATTTATTCTAAGGTAGCGTGATAAATGTGAAATGTAAAATTACATGTACATATCAAAAAGACTAAATTCTAAAGGATCGCCGACAGTTGAAATCATCAATCAATTTTTATTTTTTGTTCAATTTATACAAACTACAAAAATTCATTAAAAATTTTACTTTTAATTAATAAACATGCCATTTAAACACGCCGATGACGATAACGACACTTTTGCCATTTGTTGATAACATAACATAGTATCGGCCAATATGATACGAGTGTGTAAATATGGCAAAAAAAACAGGTAACTGGAACCGGCTACCTAGCCACTGCCTTTCAAGAATGATTACCTTTAAAACTTTTCCCAATTGCAGAGAGACTGCAATTTTGCAGACAGAATAAAGAATAAACTTATGGAATACTGTACATATATCAGCAGTTACAGCATTTTGCAGACAGATTTCAGCTGAATTTTACAGACAAGTAGAAATAAAGCAATATACATATATCAGTACAAGTAAGAATAAGGAATAAATCTTTGTATTTCTATCATATATCAGTTGAATTTTTCAGACAAGTAGAAATAATGAAAGAATTAATATAATATGATAAAACCGCAACATTAACTGCATTTTGCAGAGAGACTGCAGTTGAATTTTGCAGACAAGAAAGAATAAACTTAAAGGATACTGTACATATATCAACAGTTACTGCATTTTGCAGACAGAGTTCAGTTGAATTTGGCAGACAAGTAAAAATAAAGCATAGACTGGTGTAATAATATACATATATCTGTTGAATTTTGCAGACAAGAAAGAATAAAGAATTAACTTTTGGAATGCTGTACACATATCAGCAGTTTTTGCAGACAGATTTCAGTTGAATTTTGCAGACAAGTAAGAATAAAGAAAAAATGTTTTTACAAGATGATTTCAGAGTAAAATAAACCAGAAACATTCACTTTTCTTGTCTTATTTGAGTATGTCAAACTGTAAATTAGTAACTCCCTTATATGACCATATACCCTTTTAGTATTTATAACTGTTATCAATAATAATATTTAAATGAGAATTATGGTTATAGAATATTCAAAATACTATATACAATTAGTAATAAAAACTATTAATAATAATAACAAATAATGATAATAATAATAATAATTATTATTAATATTAGATTTCTATCATTATTACCATCTGTTATTATTGTCATTATATTATTAATTGTAAATAATATTTTGAATATTTTATAAACCATAATTCTCATTTAAATCTTGTTCTTAAATCAATAAAAAATCAGTGACATAATAAAAAGTTTAAACATTATCAGTTCACTCAACCATCCCTTAATACATTCACACCTTTTGTTCTTTACATATAGTGTCTGCAAAATCCAATATCCTTCTTTACCTATGTTGTCTGCAAAATCCTTCTTTGTGTATAGTGTCTGCAGTTCTTGTCTGCAAAGTATACCGTCCCGTTCTAACTGACCAATCAGAGAGTTACATTTTCATGTACCCGCTAGTTTTCACTTGGGTATAACAAAGTATATTTACAATGAACATATAGTGACTTTAGAAATACATATCAAACTATTTTAGAAATCCAATTAACTTCATTAAGATTTTTCATTGCACATGTCCCAGATGATGCTGCAAACAACAAAACTTTGAAGTTTCATTGAAATATTATATGGATTTAATACCTTTCTTTTAGTTTAAAGTTTGAGATTTTACACAAGGAGTCTACAATAAAGTCCCAAGTAAAATGTAATCACTACCCAAGTGAAATAAGTATCATTCTGCAATGTTTTGGACATGTTAAAATTATGAATTAACAGGTTGGCAGCACACTGTGGCTGTAACAACTGTGACTGCACAAGCAGTGTTTCCCACAGCAGAAATACCCTAGAACAGATTGATCTTCCCTGATGGTATTTTACAAAATAAAAAATAACGTTATTGTTGTTGTTGATCTTCTTTTGATTGGAAAATATTGAGGCACCTCATATATCTATCTGTCTTCTGATAATGTGAAACCTCTCATAGGGACATAGGCATTTGGTGCGTCAAACCACAAAAAAATATTAATAGACTGAAGTTTAAAAAGCAAGGAAATATAGCTTGGTTAAAATTAAAAGTATAAAATCAGCTATCAGGCAGTTTAAGGTGAGACATGATCAATACTGCATGCAAATGGCTGCATTGAACTGCTCATGGGTTGGGAGGTGGACAACAGCAGGAGGTAATAATATTGTTGTAATAATATATTGTTCTTGGGAAGAAAGGATACTTTAAGTAAACTGTAGTTGCTGTGAATATCTTGTAACTGAGGAAATGGAAGTGACGTGTTGGGCGAACTAAAAAGCCTTCTTTGGGGATGGCAACTAATTCATTGTGGATTTTGTACATAAGAGAATGTTTATTATTATTATATAAGGACTGAGTGATGTGTGTGTCTGATTCATAATTTGAGTGCAACAACTGGAACAAGCTAGACAAGTGACTTACTGACTGTTACTTGTGATTAGTTGAAGGAAACAATGAACAACTGACTATAATAGAAGTTGAAATGATTGCCCTTTTTGTTCCATTGGTGCACTAAGTGCCCCTTTTCCCTAAACAACACCATGTTCCTTTTAGGTCCTGGAAAAAACGCTATTGGTAGTTGCTCTCCATTCCTTATAGTATACATCATCATGTAGCTGTTTACTTAACTGGAATGAAGTTTTTTTGCACCCCTTAGGTCTATATAATTGTACTTACATATTGAAAAGTATTGTCTTCAAGTTTACAGGCTCTTTGTCACTAAAATATGAAGTTAATGCTTCAAACAATTTCAGAGGTCAAATTCTATTTTTAGTATATCCATTTTTTTTATTGAAGTTAAAAATAGAACAATCTGGGTCATTTGATTTACATTTTTTTTTCATTTCAGTAATGTTATTGTAAATGGTATACATGTTGTAAGTGACAGTGATGGCAGACAACTATCATGTGTTGGAGCTTATTGGCGAAGGTTCCTTTGGGAAGGTTTACAAAGGCAGGAAGAAATACACTGGACAGGTATGGCTTGTGTAATTTTCAGTCAATCGCTTGTGACAATGTCAGGTAGAAATACACTGGACTTCACTCAATGGCTTACACAAGATGAAACTTTCCTGAAATAATACATTCAATGACTGCATATCTTGACATACATGATTTTACAAGGTTTTTCATTTAGTACAGTATATAGTTCTATAAGTAATGTGGTAAAATAAGTACAAAATTTTCTTCATACAAAATCCCTGTGGTTAATATGACAAAGGCAGAGACAAATCTACGCATCCCATATAACAGGTCTTTTTATCCCAAATATGTCATCTTTTCAGCAGATTCTTCAGAAACTGAACTGAATATGTGAAATGCACCTGGGGTTTTGTTTGGCAAAAATATGCATAAAGGGCATACAAGTTTGTTTTGCATGTATGTATCGAAAAAAGTATATGACTTTGAGTCATAAAACATTACAGGACTATTATATATTGCAAGTTATTTGACCTAG
Organism: Mercenaria mercenaria; assembly: GCF_021730395.1. Taxonomy (NCBI): domain Eukaryota; kingdom Metazoa; phylum Mollusca; class Bivalvia; order Venerida; family Veneridae; genus Mercenaria; species Mercenaria mercenaria. The sequence goes on along the minus strand of NC_069372.1, from coordinate 32,725,965 downwards.
AGTCATGAAACCATGTAGAATATTATTCTGCATGTGAATGTGTGCACCTGAATTTTTTTTCTGGATTTCAGTCTGCAGGACCAGAGTTATGGCCCTTGACTTAGGCAAAAATAAGCATTTAGGGCTTAAAAGTTTTTGTCCTATGTACCACTAAAAGTATTTGACCTAGAGTCATGAAACATCACAGGATTGTTATTGTGCACCCAGTGTTCCAGTTGGGATTAGGGAGAGAGTTTATAAAAAAGCTAATAGCTTCCTACTCAATCCTCTTATGTTAATGTATGTAATATTGTAACAACTGAAATTATGATGAATAAAATATTGTTTAAAGCAACTGGGATTTCACTCAGCCAGAGCAGAGTTATGGTCCTTGATTTAGTGAAAAATACATAAAGTGCTTGATTTCACTTAGAGTCATAAAACTATGTACAGTAACAAGAAGTGGGAGTACTGGTGTCCTATGGACATATCTAGTTCAGTTTATGTCTATAACTTTGTAATTTAACAAAATCAAAGGGGCGTTTTGTTGCCTTGGTCAAAATTACCAAATTTTGTTCTACAATTTCTTCTACATTGTTACATTGCCACAACATTTACTTGTATTTCTGAGTAATGATATTAAATTTTACATGATTTTCTGAACCTGAAATTAACTGTTTTTCGTAAGCCTTCTGACATTGTCTATATATAAAGGTTTTATATATTTCCAGATAGTTGCAATAAAGTTTATTCCAAAAGTAGGAAAGCCGGAGAAAGAGTTACGAAATCTCCGTCGAGAGATTGACATCATGAGGCACCTGCATCATGAGAACATTATAGAAATGTCTGATAGTTTTGATACAGATAAAGAGGTATTAGGATTTATATTCTGCATGGAGGTTTCTACTGTGTGATGTTTGCAAAATTTAGCATTTACATATAAAAATACTACTGTTTAAATGCATTTAAGGACTACCTGGTAAATTTATGCACATGTTGCACATGCCTTTAGAAATGTCCTAGCACTATAACATTGACAAATATTAATAACACTGACATAATGTTTTATATCTTGTCAAGTTTAGACATAATATAGATAGACCTATACATAAAGCACTTTAAGATGAAAAAAAGAGGGAATAAATCAAAACATTGTTTTACTCTCTGATGGATTTTAAAGTAAATAGCTTTTTACAAAATCAGCATTTTTTAAGTGTAGATTTATGACAAAAGACCATTATTTTTCTCTGGTTTGTTATCAAGGTTGCCGTGGTTACAGATTATGCCGAGGGAGAACTTTTCCAAATTCTGGAAGATGATGGTAACCTTCCTGAAGAACAGGTTTGTCTTGCTTTAATTCATGCCTACTGAAATGAAACGACGGATTATATCTGTTTTCAGTATGAACATTAATGGTATGTTTTGACATTTTCTGAAGTTTTGACATTGTGAAAAAAGTATTAAGATTGCTATGGAAAGTAGAGCATGTCTCACAACCATTCTCAGTATTCCTATACAGTTATTTTTAGCTCACCTGTCACATAGTGACAAGGTGAGCTTTTGTGATCACACTTCGTCTGTCGTGCGTCCGTCCGTCAACAATTTCTTGTATGCATGATAGTGGTTTCATTTATGATTTTATTTTAACCAAACTTGCACACAACTTGTATCACCATAAGATCACGGTTCCTTTCTTGAACTGGCCAGATCCCGTTATGGGTTCCAGAGTTATGGCCCCTGAAAGGGCCAAAATTAGCTATTTTGATCTTGTCTGCACAATAGCAGCTTTATTTATGATTTGAATTTTACCAAACTGGCACACAACTTGTATCACCATAAGATCTTGGTTCCTTTCTTGAACTGGCCAGATTCCATTATGGGTACCAGAGTTATGGCCCCCTTAAAGGGCCAGAATTAGCTATTTTGACCTTGTCTGCACAATAGCAGCTTCATTTATGATTTGATCTTAACCAAACTTGCACACAACTTGTATCACCATAAGATCTCGGTTCCTTTCTTGAACTGGCGAGATTCCTTTGTGGGTTCCAGAGTTATGGCCCCTGAAAGGGCCAGAATTAGCTATTTTGATCTTGTCTGCACAATAGCAGCTTCATTTAAGATTTGAATTTAATCAAACTTGCACAAAACTTCTGTCACCATAAGATCTCGGTTCCTTTCTTGAACCGGCCAGAGCCCATAATGGGTTCCAGAGTTATGGCCCCTGAAAGGGCCAAAATTAGCTATTTTGACCTTGTCTGCACAATAGCAGCTTCATTTATGATATGATTTTAACCAAACTTGCACACAAATTGTATCACCACAAGATCTTGCTTCTTTTCTTCAGCTGGCCAGATTCCATCTTGGGTTCCAGAGTTATGGCCCCTTAAAGGTCCAAAATCGGCTATTTTGGCTTTTGCAGCCATATAGAGACTTCATTTATGGTTTTATTTGATACAAACTTCTAAAATATCTTCAGCAACAATAAATCTTGGATTCCATGACAAATCAGATCCAATCATATGTTCCAGAGTTATTTTATATCTGATTATCTCCCCTGATTGTAATCAAAATGGATTTATATCAGTAAGTACTTACAGGACTTATTTGAAATTTCATTATTGTTATTAGTTGGACTGAGACAATCAGGGTAGATAACTATCAGGGCTTCGGAAATTTGCCGGTTTGTCGGTTTTGGACCGATTTTTGACTTTTCAGACCGATTCGTGAAGTGAAAAAAACGAAAAAAATCGGTCCCGTAAAAATGGAGAAAAGAAAAATTTCGGTCTGATATCTCAATACACAATCACCTGCCAAGTAGGAAATTGTTGGTCGCACCTTCAGGTAATCAATAAACGTGTCAATAGGTCTGATTGTCACTTTGATAATCGGTCCGTAATTAGCGCGTGATGCAATCAGTGCTCGCGCGGCACATCCTTTAATGTTTGCAGACAGCTGACTGCGGTGTATTAAACATTTTGGACTGGTTTCCTAATGTTTCTGACTGGATCCAAATCATTTCGACGGGGATCCACTTCTTTTATTTAGAATCCGACGGATGGTTTATTTCAAAAGGCTATGTTTGATCACGGTAACAAACAAATGGTCGCTGCATTTAATCAAAGAGCTATAATTGTACATTATAGGTCTTTGATTTAATGAGACATCACACGGAAAACCGATAAAAATGATTTTTATAATTACTTGATTTGAAAAAAATACATGATTCATTTGTTGGGGCTCCAGTTGAAACAAATGCAGAAAATCGTCTTTGCAACCAGACTGTACAAAAAAGAAAAAATGGACGGGCAACCACGAATGATAAAGAAAACCGGAGTGGCACTGTTTATCAAATCGGTCTTTTAAAAAACGTTTCAAAATGAAATTTTGTTTACATCAGAAGAGAACATATAACTTTATAAAATGTAGTTGCTTATTGAAGTTCAACGTAAGTGAAATGAAATATCCGTGGCCAACCCGCGTGACGTTTTGGTACTATATATGCGGGAAATTCGATCTCGGCGTTCAAATAATGTACACATTCGGTCCGCGGCAGAGTATTCTTTAAATACTGAGGCTGTTTAGCAGAGAATATGTGTCGTGTAACTCACTTTGACGCATTGTATTTTATAGAATTCCGTCAAAGAATGAGGAAACATCACAAAGTATCTGCCGTGTATACGGTATCGAAGTCACGTGCGTTGGCTTTTAGACTAGTTACACACATGGTGTCAATGCCTCGTATTATCTCGAAAAAACATCGAAACTTAAGGTAACTTGACAGGGAAAACCAAGATGGCGTCACGAAATTAGGGTTGGTCACATTATTTACTCTTACAGACGATATGCTGCTACAGAGGTCTAAAGATGCATTTTAATCATTTAACACACACATAAACACTTGTAAAAATGCATTTAATTTATAAAAATATATAATCAAATGTTCTGAAACTCACCATGAAATCTAGTCATTTTTTGTGCGTACTTTGCGGAAATGTTATGTATCCAAACTGAAAATAATTTATATCATCATATGTTTGAATGTGTCCTTCAGGTGCTCCACCTATGAACAAAAGAACTTATCCACTGAGTTTTATGCTATTTGCTCCGGAATTTCATCAGTAAATTATAAATTTCTGTATTTTACACCCTTAAATGTTGAAACCTGCCTGCAGTATGAGGGTCGTTAAAAAAATTCAAAGTACATGTAAGTTTACTTTGTCCTTATTTCTGAGACTTTACATCTTCACATATTAAGAGTTTTGAGTGATATGTTCATTTCTTAGTTATTCTACATTGTTTGTATCTAAATTTTATAAAACATTTACAATCTTTTCAATCTGTGTCCTAGTTCAAATGTGTTTGCTACTGTTTGAATAACCCTCAATGTCAAAACTTTACTGACTTGCATGGAAATCTCATGGAAAGCATGGATCTTAGGCCATACTAAATTAATGTATGTTTAATGTAATTGATAAAGTACATTTTCTTGATTTTCTGTTGCCTCCCAAAAAATATAGAGACAGTTTAGATAAGGATTTCTTCATTTGAACATGAAAGGGTCATAAAACATAATGTAATATACCCAAAATCAGCTATGTTTAGGTTCATTTTCCATTCATAGGACTGGGTGAGTTTTACAATAAACATATTTTTGGAATTGCATAGCCCCTTGTTACTGAATTTATTTGCAACAAAATATTGAAATTTATAATTTACTGATGAAATTCCAGAGCAAATAGCATAAAACTCAGAGGATAAATTCTTTTGTTCATAAGTGGAGCACCTGAAGGACATATTCAAACATATGATGATATAAATTATTTTCAGTTTGGATACATAACTTTTCCGCAAAATGCACACAAAAATTGACTAGTTTTGATGGTGAGTTTCAGAACATTTGATTTTATAATTTTATCAATTAAATGCATTTTTACAATTGTTTATGTGTGTGTTAAATGATTAAAATGCATCTTTAGACCTCTATAGCAGCATGTTGTCTATAGGGGTAAATAATGTGACCAACCCTAATTTCGTGACGCCATCTTGGTTGTTCATGTCAAGTTACCTTAAACAAAGTAACGATCACACATAACACTGAATAACTGTCTTCATTGTATGGTAACGCGCGGTGACTGGTAACTCATTTTTAGTGCATGACATGCTTATTTCTTTACCCTATCAAGTTTTACAAAATATGTAATATTGGGAATGCGGTGGGTGGGGTAACGCCGATGTCAGGATTTTCGTTTCGGACCGATTGAGTTATCAAAATTTCCGGAGCCCTGATAACTATGGACTGATTTTATGTCAAATTGCCTTCCTTTATTTCAAATTTAAATTGTTATATCTCCATAACTTATGAAGATACTGATCTGAAATTTCATTTATGTCAACAGATTTATTTGGCAGATCCTTCTTTTGTCCACTTACAATATTATTTTTTACATACTTCCCTTTTACGTTACTATAAACAGCTTATTTTATTAACTTTTTTATTATTGGCCGTAGGGAAAATACGAGACCAGTTTTCTGTGGTACAACATGGATGGTACCTCCAATTTTTAGGTGTATTTTAACATATCTATACCTTGTAAGATTTTTTTTTCTTTTTGGTGAAATTCCTTCCTTTTGTTGTTCCTGTCGTTTGGCCTTAGATATTTTTTCTGAGGACCTTCTTGTCCTCAAGTGCAATGATAACAGATGAGCAATATAGGGCCATCATGGCCCTCTTGTTTGTTTTTAAAATTTCCTTTTTTTGATTTATTAACCTTTCGCCTGCTAAATTTCTATAATGGACTGGTCTATCATACAATTTGGGCAGTGCCATTTATTATTTGAAGGGGTGTTCACTGAAAATGAACTGACTGAGTAGTGAACAGTGCAGACCATAATCAGACTGCAAGGATGTGCAGGCTGATCTTGGTCTGCGCTGGTCACAAAGGCAGGATCATTTGCCGACAGCAGGCTAAAGGTTAAGATATCAAACATTTTATAGTGTTAAAAGTTGAAATCTTTTCAGTTTTGACTCACTTGCTTTACCCAAGGACAAAAGATACTGGTTCTCAGAATTCAGGGTCATCACCTGACACATTGCCTTATTTCTGTAACAGTTTCTAATTCAAGAACAAAAATAAAATATGCCCATCAAAAAATCAACCACCCATGCAGTGATTTCTTTGCAATATATTATTAAACATATCTGTATTTTAGTGTTCTGTATTGTAGTGGATCTGTATTTATCATAGTGTTATGTTTTGTAGTGTTCTGCACTGTAGCATTCTGTTTTGTTCTGTAATGTAGTGTTATGTATTGTTCTTTATTGCAATGTTCTGTTTTGTAGTGTTATGTATTGTTCTTTATTGCAATGTTCTGTTTTGTAGTGTTATGTACAGTAAAATTCCTACTTACGACCACGCCGAAATTACGACCGCACCGCTAATACGACCGATTTTGCAAAGAACGGAATATTTCCTTTTTAAAGCCAATGGTCGTTTGTCCGAAAATGCGACCAGACCGCTAATCCACTAATGCGACCACCAATTTCAGAACTGTTTAATTTTTTCACACTTAATTAATCACCGGAATTACGACCACTCAAATTTTTCTGTATGTTACCGCGAATCGCCGCAAGAATTAACACGTGCGACTTCGTGTTAACACGTTAAGCATGTACATTGTGTATTTATCCGTTAATTACTAACAAGTCTTTTAAACGGTATCAAAACAACATATCAAAGTGTTTGATTGTCTGAAATTGTTATTTAAAGATGTTTGATGTTTTAAATCGCTATTTTAACATAAGAAATCATTGAAATAATTAATTTGTTTCTAATTAAATGAATGCCCGTTGATCGAATTGACTGGATTAAAACGGATTGATTGTTTGTTTGTTTGTTATTATTAATGTAAATACGTTTGAGATTTCAGCGGAGAATGAAGTTTGAAAAGGTTTGATATTGTTGTATTGTCTTTAATTGAACAAAATTCAAACATTATCAGTGAAGTGCGTCCTTAATTAATACACAGTTTGATCCGTAATTCTTTGATTAACACAGTGATCAAGTATTTAAGGCTAATGAAATGCTTATCTTTATCAGTCTTCTTTCGTATCTGATACTAACATAGCTATGGAAAAACGAAAACGGAAAGAATTAAGTTGGTCTAATTAACCATAGTAATGGTCGAAGTCAAGACCTTCCCCGTATAGCCTTGTCCACTAATCAGACCAGACCACTAATAAGACCAGTTTTACAAAGAACCATGGGTGGTCTTAATAGCGGTATTCTACTGTATTGTTCTTTATTGCAATGTTCTGTTTTGTAGTGTTATGTATTGTTCTTTATTGCAATGTTCTGTTTTGTAGTGTTCTGCATAATGGTGTTCTACATTTATTATAATATACTGTATTGCAGTGTTATGAGTTGAAGTGTTTTTGCATTGTAGTGTTTTTCATTTTTGTATTCTGTATTGAATTTTAAAAAGACGCTGAGGTGTAATGTAACCACACAATCAAAGCAGGTTAAGTTTAACAATTTTATTATTAGACCAACGTTTTGGCTTTTACAGAGCCTTCATAGTAGTTATGAATTCAAAGAGTGTTGTTGTTTACTTGAGTAAATTATAAATAGAATAAATGAAAATTTTTGTTCTGTGACTGTTCGGTAAAGTTTTCGACTAAACAGAGTGTTTCTATGCTGTTAGATTTAGTAATTTTTTTAGTAAGATTTATTCCAAACTCTGGGTTGTCTTCTAGCTTAGTGGCATAGAATATCTGTGGTTCATTGTCGATGTGTAGTTTTGTGGTGTTATTGTATTGTATTGTTCAGTATTGCAGTGTACTGTATTTATTGTTGTAGTGTTCTGTATTGTAGTATTGTGTCTGTTTCAGGTTCAGCAAATAGCTGCACAGCTTGTATCGGCCTTGTACTACCTTCACTCACATAGAATTCTACACCGAGATATGAAACCACAGAATATATTATTGGGTAAAGGAGGCATTGTGAAACTCTGTGACTTTGGATTTGCAAGAGCAATGAGTTTCAACACTTTGGTTTTGACTTCAATCAAGGTTAGATAAGTTTCTATTTAAGTATAAATGTGTTGCTTGTCTGATTTTTAAGAAAATATCTACAAGGTATTGTCATCACTTGATCATCAGTACCTGTGTAAATTAAGATATTTGTTCAGGTCCACTTGTGAGATATAGCTTTCCATGCTTGTTTATATCATCATTAGATGAGTATGTAGGCCAAGGGCCATAACTGTTATTTGCATTTTGTCAGAATTGTGGCCTGTTATGTACTTAAAAAATTAAATTTCTTGGTTAAAATTGTTGTTTAGGTCCACTTTTCTTGAATGCTTTACAAGCAATAGCTTTGAAACTTTGCAAATTTGCGTATCATTATTAGTTGGTGATGGTGGCCAAGAACCGTAGCTCTCATTTACATTTTGGTATGTCATCATTATGACCTGTTTTTGTTTTGAACAAAATTTGAATTTCTGGGTTAGAATTTTGGTTTAGGTCCACAGTACATGAACACTATAAGAGCAATAGCTTTGAAACTTTGCAGACTTATTTTTCATCATGAGTATGTAGGCCAAGGACCATAACTTTGATATATGAAATATAAAGATACGCATTTTGTAAGAATTATGGCCCATTATGTACTGAGAAAATTGGAATTTCTTGGTTAATTTGTTTGTTTAGCTAAAGTTTTTATGAATACCATAATGGCTTTAGCTTTGAAACTTTTTACAATGGTTTATTGATGTTAGATTACTAAGTATGTCAAGAACCATAACTCTCTGTCTTGTATTTTGTCATCATTGTGGACCTTTTTAACTTTGTATTTCTTGGTTATTTGTTTGTGTTCAGAGTCCTTGAATACTAGAGCTTTGAAATGTTATACATTTTTAGCTCACCTGTCACAAAGTGACAAGGTGAGCTTTTGTGATCGCGCGGTGTCCGTCGTGCGTCCGTCCGTGCGTCCGTCCGTGCGTCCGTCCGTAAACTTTTGCTTGTGACCACTCTGGAGGTCACATTTTTCATGGGATCTTTATGAAAATTGGTCAGAATGTTCATCTTGATGATATCTAGGTCAAGTTCGAAACTGGGTCACGTGCCGTCAAAAACTAGGTCAGTAGGTCTAAAAATAGAAAAACCTTGTGACCTCTCTAGAGGCCATATATTTCACAAGATCTTCATGAAAATTGGTCAGAATGTTCACCTTGATGATATCTAGGTCAAGTTTGAAACTGGGTCACGTGCCTTAAAAAACTAGGTCAGTAGGTCTAAAAATAGAAAAACCTTGTGACCTCTCTAGAGGCCATATATTTCACAAGATCTTCATGAAAATTGGTCAGAACATTCACCTTGATGATATCTAGGTCAGGTTCGAAACTGGGTCACGTGCTGTAAAAAACTAGGTCAGTAGGTCTAAAAATAGAAAAACCTTGTGACCTCTCTAGAGGCCATATTTTTCATGGGATCTTCATGAAAATTGGTCAGAACATTCACCTTGATGATATCTAGGTCAAGTTTGAAACTGGGTCACGTCCGGTCAAAAACTAGGTCAGTAGGTCTAAAAATAGAAAAACTTTGTGACCTCTCTAGAGGCCATATATTTCATGAGATCTTCATGAAAGTTGGTCAGAATGTTCACCTTGATGATATCTAGGTCAGGTTCGAAAGTGGGTCACGTGCCTTCAAAAACTAGGTCAGTAGGTCAAATAATAGAAAAACCTTGTGACCTCTCTAGAGGCCATATTTTTCATGGGATCTGTATGAAAGTTGGTCTGAATGTTCGTCTTGATGATATCTAGGTCAAGTTCGAAAGTGGGTCATGTGCCATCAAAAACTAGGCCAGTAGGTCAGATAATGGAAAAACTTTGTGACCTCTCTAAAGGACATATTTTTCATGGGATCTGTATGAAAATTGGTCTGAATGTTCATCTTGATGATATCTAGGTCAAGTTCAAAACAGGGTCATGTGCGGTCAAAAACTAGGTCAGTAGGTCTAAAAATAGAAAAACCTTGTGACCCCTCTAGAGGCCAAACTTGTGAATGGATCTCCATAAAAATTGGTCAGAATGTTCACCTTGATGATATCTAGTCAAGTTTGAAACTGGGTCACGTGCCTTAAAAAAACTAGGTCAGTAGGTCAAATAATAAAAAAAACCTTGTGACCTCTCTAGAGGCCATACTTTTCATGGGATCTGTATGAAAGTTGGTCTGAATGTTCATCTTGATGATATCTAGGTCAAGTTTGAAACTGGTCAACTGCGGTCAAAAACTATGTCAGTAGGTCTAAAATTATTAAAATCTTTTGACCTCTCTAGAGGCCATATTTTTTCAATGGATCTTCATGAAAATTGATCTGAATGTTCACCTTGATGATATCTAGGTCAGTTTCGAAACTGGGTCACGTGCGGTCAAAAACTAGGCCAGTAGGTTAAAAATAGAAAAACCTTGTGACCTCTCTAGAGGCCATGTTTTTCATGAGATCTTCATGAAAATTAGTGAGAATGTTCACCTTGATGATATCTAGATAAAGGTCAAAACAGGGTCACGTACCTTCGAAAACTAGGTCAATAGGTCAAATAATAGAAAAACCTTGTGACCTCTCTAGAGACCATATTTTTCAATGGATCTTCATGAAAATTGGTCAGAATTTTTATCTTGATAATATCTAGGTCAAGTTCAAAACTGGGTCACATGAGCTGAAAAACTAGGTCACTATGTCAAATAATAGAAAAAACGACGTCATACTCAAAACTGGGTCATGTGGGAAGAGGTGAGCGATTCAGGACCATCATGGTCCTCTTGTTTTATCATCAGTATGTGAATAAGAAGGCCAAGAATCATAACTCTTTTCTTGCATATTTGCTTTATGTCAAAGCACAGACAAGATTTGGTACCCACAGAAGTTGCTCCTTTTTGAATTAGGTAGAGCACAAGAGAATCCAGGAACACTGGTTAGATTCACTGAGTGCTGTTACATAACTTACATAACTGAAATATTGTTGAAGAACAGGGTTAATCAATAAATAAACAAACACTTTTACCTTGACTATAACCAGAATAAGTAGAGCTTACATTGTTATGTCTGAACTCCTGTCCTGATGTATAGTTATTCTGCCTATATAGTTTACATTTGAAGCATTATGTTGCCATTTACAGTCTCAGTGTTTAATTATGTCTCCCACCACATAGTGTAGTGGGAGACATATTGATTTACTCCAGTCTGTGTGTGTCTGTCTGTGTGTCTCTCACAAACCTTGTCCGCACTCATCCGATCTTCACTAAACTTTTACGAAATGTGTTTGACCATAAGACCTTGGTCAGGTTCGATAACTAGCCAGATCGGTCCAGGCACTTCAGAATTATGGCCCTTGAATTACCGAAACTGCGTTTTTACTCTTGTCAACGGCGTTTTTGCTCTTGTCCGCACTCTAAGTCGAACATTTCTCATCCGATCTTCACCAAATTTGAACAATGTGTGTTTGACCATAAGACCTCGGACAACTTCAATAATGAGTCAAATTGGTCCAGGCATTTTGAAGTTCTGACCCTTGAATTGTAGTGAGTCAACAGTATATAAAGACTGGCTTGCTATTTAGATGATTAGGCAATTGTGGGAGACATTCGCTTTTCTCAAAAGCAGCTCTAGTTGTTGGTGTTTGTTTTTCCTGCATAGTACCCAGTTATCGCTGCTTTCTTTTCAATCATCCAGCTGTTTTTATATGTTTAAATGTTTTTTTTTCTCTACAGGGTACCCCATTGTATATGTCACCAGAGCTAGTAGAAGAGAAACCATATGATCATACAGCAGATCTTTGGTAAGTGTTTAACTCTGAGGTTATGGTTACCTTTGGATACCAGTCTCAGAATACACGCTATCCATTGGTCAATTTCAAAATATTCTCTTATAGAAATAACCAATCAGATGTAGGAATCTTCCTTAGCTGTGTGGTTAAGGTCACTGACTTTAAATTACTTGCCCCTCACTGATGTACCTTGCTCAGTTCATTGAATTCTTCTTGTGAATCCATCCTGGATTATTGAAGGTGGGTGATTCTACCCAGGTACCCGCCCAAGATGAAATAATGCATGATGGGACACCTAGGGTCTTCCACCACCATCAAAAGCTGGAAAGTTGCAATATGGCCTAGAATTGTGTTGGTGAACTGTTAAACCCAACAAAAAGATGTAGGAGTTTTAAGTTTAGTCTTCAGACTTATAATCTCAAACCCAGACTGTTTATTTGAGTGACATTGTTTGATACTTATTTTCCAATATGAACATTATAATATTTTGGAGAAAACAAAAAAGCCCAGAGGAGCCTTAGGAGAAACAAACTCTCGCACCATTTCTATTGTCACTAGGCAGTTTTGCCGCCGGCTGATTGTGTAGGTTCTGATATGAAGTCTGTATATATATATAAAATAGTGATCTATCTAAAAATAGATCTGATAATGGCCGAAAACAGTAAAAGGGTTCAAATAAAACATTACATGGGGATTTCTTATTAACAAGATGTTACAAGTGAATTCTAAAACAGTGCATAACATAACTAAAACATTTCATAAACCCTGTGTATGTAATATAAGATGATATGTAGATATATGTACAAGTTAATATGAAGCTTATAGATGTATTGTGTATCAGATATTTAGTGGTACACTTCCATTTTACACAAACAGTATATTGTTGATTTTTTCAGGGCTCTTGGCTGTATTCTGTACGAGTTGTTCACTGGTACCCCACCTTTCTATACAAACAGTATATTCCAGCTGGTCAGTCTGATCATCAAAGACCCGGTAAAGTGGCCCAAGAATATGAGCCCAATGTTTAAAGACTTTCTACAAGGGGTCCTGACCAAGAACCCAAGGCAGAGGTTAGCTTGGCCTGAATTGTTGCACCACCCTTTTATTGCTGATTTAGTAAAAGGTAATTCTTTTATACTGTTAAAATGTGCAGTGCATAAACTTTTAGCTCAACTATTCAAAGAATAGTTTGAGCTATTCTGCTCACCCTGGCGTCAGCTTTGGTATCACACCTTGGTTAAAGTTTTGCATGCAAGTGCATATAGCTACCATTTAAAGGCATGTAGCTTTGAAACTTATTTAAGAAATAATTTATAGCAAAAGAGTGTTTTAACACTTATTTATGCATGAGCGTAATAATTTCACGAGGGCGCAACCAAAGTGAAATTATTTGTATGACGTATTACCGCCTGAGTGTATAAATAGTGTTAAAGTATGGTTTTGGTATAAATTATTTTGATTCTAATATGCCCTTTATCTAAAACAGTAGATAAAATATAGTAGCGCTCTATCTTGGTTGCAACAAAAACATTGACGTCACTGCACGTTAACGTGACGTCATTCTAGCGTAAGAGTGTTTTAACAGAGAAAAGCATATTAGAATTTTTAGCTCGACTTTTCGAAGAAAAAGTAGAGCTATTGTACTCGCCCCTGCGTCGGCGTTGCCGTTGGTTAAAGTTTTTGATATAGTCAAATATCTCTGTTACTACCAAAGCTATTGACTTGAAATTTAAAATAGTTATTTACTATCAAAGTCTACACCAGGAGAAACAATCCCCATAACTCTGTTTGAGTTTTGACAGAATTATGCCCTTTTTTAACTTAGAATTTTTGGTTAAAGTTTTTGATAAAGTCAAATATCTCTGTTACTATCAAAGCTATTGACTTGAAACTTAAAATACTTATTTACCATCAAAGTCTACATCAGGAGAAACAATGCCCATAATTCTATTTTGAATTTTGACAGAATTATGCCCCTTTTTAACTTAGATTTTTTTGTTAAAATTTTTGATAAAGTCAAATATCTCTGTTACTATTAAAGCTTTTGACTTGAAACTCAAAATAGTTATTTACTATCAAAGTCTAGACCAGGCGACACAATTCCCTTAACTCTGATTGAATATTGACAGAGTTATGCCCCTTTTTAACTTAGAATTTTGGTTAAAGTTTTTGATAAAATCAAATTTCTCTGTTACTATCAAAGCTTTTGATTTGAAACTTAAAATATCCTGGCATCATGTATTCTCGACAGTCTAACAAAAACAGGCATACTTAAAAAATAAATAAGATAAACCCATCTTTCAAATTACCATTTCCTCAAAATTTTACCCCTTCCTGATCATCCTGCTTTAAAAACTTACACAATTTTATTTTCGTTGAGTTCACAGCAGCACATTTTATCAGTGACCTACATTCTAGTTCCAGGAAGCACCTGTCATATATTCCCGAGCTATATTTAGAAACTGATATTTTTTTCTGTTTATGTTAAAATCACTGTTGTGAAACTGTATCACTGCAAAAAGTATATAATTTGGAAATATCACCTGTTTTATGAAAATGGAATTTTACGTTATTTTCTTAATATTTTTAAATTAAAACAATCGGTATGCACAAATGATATGGTTGCCCAGCAACTTATCTGACAATTGAAATAATTCGAAAACCCCAAATTGCTACATATTTTTCAAAACCTACCCATATCAATATCAAAAGGCTATAGGCTGAACTTCTTTTAATAATTAACACTTTTCTTCTAAAATATTTCCTTTACAGATAGCCCTGATTTATATCTGAGAAAATAAATATGTGTTTCAGTTCTTTCCCGTAACGCCTATTGCTACTTTACGCATTTCACATCTCTTACCGTGGAAATCAGGCAGATTGATGTCATCAAGGTTTATTTTGATTGACTTCCGGTGCAGAAATTTTGATAGCAATAATGATGCTTGACGGAAGATTTATTGATTTATACCAACTTTTAAACCATGTTAAAAGTTACATTAAGATTTTCTAGCTTAATTACATAATTTGAAATAAGACTGAAACTTTCTTGCTTTGACTCGAGGTAAACTGTTTATTTTTTACATTTTTAAAACAGCAGACACAATGTTTACACTCGTGTGTATTTACTTGTGAGGATTATCTTGCATGCAAAATTATAGAGACAATTTCCATAATAGTTCGAGAATACATGTATGTCGAGAATGCAAGACGTCGGGATACTTATTTAACATCAGAGTCTACACTAGGAGAAACAATTCCCATAACTCTGTTTTGAATTTTGACAGAATTATGCCCCTTTTTAACTTAAAAATTTTTGTTAGAATTTTTGATAAAGTCAGATATCTCTGTTACTATTAAAGCTTTTGACTTGAAAGTCAAAATAGTTATTTGCTATCAAAGTCTACACCAGAAGACACAATTCCCATAACTCTGATTTGAATTTTGACAGAGTTATGTCCCTTTTTAACTTGGAATTTTTTTTACTGGCAAAGCTCAGATTCAGAGTCAAGCACTGAGAGAAGTCGAGCGCGCTTTCTTACGGACAGCTGTTGTTCTCATTCTAGGTCAATTGCCAACCTCAAAGGATCAAATTCTATAACTCTGACATGTATTTTTGGTCAAATTATGCCCCTTTTTGAAAAATCCTGGTTAAAATTTTGCGCGCAAGTTGCTATCTACAAAACTAATGCAGATATTGAATTGAAACTTCATCTGTGTCTTTGGGGTTATAAAAGTAGGTGATAGCATTAAGTTCTGTAACTCTGATCTGTATTTTGGCCAAATTATGCCCCCTTTTCGACTTGGAAAATCCTGGTTAAAGTTTTGCATGCAAAATACTATCTCCAAAACTAATGAAGATAGTGGATTGAAACTCTATAAATATTTTAACATTTAGGGTAATATTCCTGCTTCTGGGACAGCAGTTCAAATAGTTGGCATAGGCTGTCTTACAGAAGCTCTTGTTATACTCCTGATGCTAAAGACCCAGGAGGAATACAGTGTTTGAACTTTTTTTGTGTTCTCAGCTCCAACAGATCAAATAAAACTTAGTATATATCATCAGAATGAAGTGGACATGCACGTAATTTTATTATCAGAACTTTTCATGTCCAATTATTGTTTTTGACTTAAGCCCCCTTTTAAGCCCTGCCATTGAAAATAGGGTATGGGTGCATAGTGTTACCCTTGTTGTACATTTCCATCCATGCATGGGATGTTTTTGTGTGCACAAAATTCTGTCTAGATGATAACTTCATTTGACAGTGTCGTTACTCACAGGAATCACACATTTTTATCTTAATATCACATAGTGGGTGCAGTCATGTCCTATGGACACATTTCTAGTTCAGACTTAGCAATATTAGAACTACATCTGTACCTTGTGCACTCAACTCCTCCAGCAGTTTCCATCCAGTTAGAATGAAACTTGGAAGCATCATCAGCATGAAGTAGACATGCACGTATTGTTGGGACTCAGTTGTTTTCTTCTTTTTTTAAGAAAGTATTCAAAGCACAATTTAATGCTTTTATCCATTTGTTGGCACAGTGAAGCTGGGATATGTATGCCTGTTTTAAGGTAGCAGAATATTACTGTTCCATCAAAAATCTGTGAACACAAGCTGTTGTTAAGAGGACATTGATCATATCACTGAACTGTCTTTGTTAATATATTCCAGCTGTCCAGAGAAAGATCAGGTTTTACATTTAAATGATAATAATACAGTTAAGAATTGGAAACTTCACCATTTTTAGCAGTTTTCATTTTGATTGTTTGACAAGCATTGGTGTTTATTGGTGAACATAAGATAATGTATATTTGTAGTGAGAGAAGAAGATGCCAGTCTACCCAGTCCATTCACACAACCACTCACAGCATCTATGGTACGCATGAAGGATGAGCAAGCCAAGGAAAAGGCTCACCCAAAAGGCACATCAAAAATTCTTGCAAAAGCACGTAAGAAGGCAATGGAAGATGAGGCATCGAAAAAAGGTCAGGCTCCTGCAAATATACATGTAAGTAAGTTCAGTATACAATCTGGAGAGAAAGTCTGTTATACATTTGTTGATTGCTGCCTTTTTACTGGTTGGTCTAGGATTTACTGCATAAGATGATATATATTCTACCTGTGGTTATCAGCAGATACTTGCTCTGTTTTAGGGGACAGTAAGTCAAGGTATACTTGGTTTTAGGGACAGTAAGTCAAGGTATACTTGGTTTTAGGGACAGTAAGTCAAGGTATACTTGGTTTTAGGGACAGTAAGTCAAGTTAACTTGGGACTGATTACAGTTTCTTATCAGTAGGTTGCACTTTACAGTCAAACTTCAAAGCAAGAATTTCAAAGGTCAGTAGATACTGACCCCTGTTGTTTTGGAGGTCAAACTCTTGGTGACATGAGACTAAACTGGTTTAGGATTTATACCTGGAAAATGCTTGGGCATATGACCAGGAGACTTATTAGTGTGATTGTTTGTTGTCAGTAAATGACCCTTATTATTTTTGCAGTTATGTAAAAAGTCAAGGTCAAAATTTACTTGAAACTGAAAATTTCACACCCAGTTACCTCTGTCCAATATCATCTTCATTGGTAAAAAAATATGGCCACAGGATGTAAAAACACACCTTTATTGTAATATTAGAATATCTAGATATTTTACCTGTACCATGAAGCATGTTTGGGTGTATATTTACATTACTGTATTTTCCAACAACTTACAGCCAACAGGAGTAGGGGGTGAGGTAGCTCAACCTCTGAAGAAAGTGGAGTCTGAATCCAAAGAGGCATGGGGTCCGAAACTGAAGGCTGAGGATGGTGGTGGAGGGCAAGAGGTTCAAGCGCCGGTCCATGCAGATAGAGAGCATACAAAAGACTGGGAGAATACAGGATTGAGCAAGGTGAGACTGACGATAGATGCTACAGTGTCTGTATTGAACTTAAAGCTACTGGAGAAGCTGTCTTATATCATTAATAATGAAGAAGAACATCTAAATGCAAGAGGTGCTCTGCACAGCCTGTATCAGCCATGTCTGCTTTAAAAAGCTCAGTAATTTGGTTCATATTGAACAGAGTAGACATTAATGCATTTAGCCTCTGATATATTCTACTCACCCTGGCATTGGTGTTGGTGTCGGCGTTGAGTCATGCCTTGGTTAAAGTTTTGCATGCAAGTACATATGGCTATCATTTAAAGGCATATAGCTTTGAAACTTATTTTTTCTTTTTTCTACGTCATTTACCTACCTCACTGGGTCAAGTCTCATAACTCTGACATGTATTTTGGGTAAATTATGCCCCCTTTTGAACTTAGAAAATTCTGGTTAAAGTTTTGTGTGCAAGTTACTATCTCCAAAACAAATGCAGATATTAAATTGAAAATTCACATGTGTCTTCGGGGTTATGAAACCTGTTGATTGCATCATGTCCCATAACTCTGACCTGTATTTTGGCCAAATTATGTTCCCTTTTGAACTTAAACTTCTGGTTAAAGTTTTACATGCAAGTAACTATCTCCAAAACAAATGCAAATACTTGATTGAAACACTATAGATATTTTAACATTTATGGTAATATTCCTGCTTCTGAGACAACGATTCGAATAGTCCAGCATTGGCTGTCTTACGGACAGCTCTTGTTTAGTGTAAAAGTGTGTTTTTATTTTATGACATTTTAAGCTCATTTCTGAAGTTCTGAGTTAAATTACAGGGGTTGATCAAATACAGTCTCTAAAATAATTCTGTTGTCAGCTTTTTGGAGAACTTACTGATTACTAATACTATTTGGACATACTGGTTTTTGCATAGTTTTATGGGTTTACCAGGCCTTTAAAGTTCTCACTTAGAACATGATTGTCTTTTTAGGATGTTTACTAACTAATCTAATATTACATACGTAACAAAATAACAAATGATAACAGTGTGTGACATGCTTGGCTTATAGACCTTTTTATAGGTTAAAGTCTTCAGCAGCCACCATGTTGAATTTTTAAAAAAAATTGTAAATTCTGAAAATGCATTCTTTTCATTTCAGAAGTCAGAATATTGTTTATTGTTATTGTTTTTTTTTTATGAAATAAAAATATATGTACGTATATGTATATGTAGAAAGATAATCAGAATGGTTCTACTGTGCATGACAACACACAGTGACAGTTCAAAGGTACATGTAGACTTACATTACAAGAATTTTACTCTAGAGCAAACACCATCCATGAAACTAAACTATGTTTAAGAGTTTTTTCAGAAAATGTTAACTAATGACACATGTATTATGTAAATGTATTTACATTGAGCTACATAAGATTTTTTTCCTATTGAAGCAGTCGAGAGAGGAGGTAACTTTTACATGAAGATATTATTCATACTGTAGAATTACTGTTTTAGCTGCTATTTCTGCTTTATAGCACTATAAAATGATAGCTATTAATATACCTAAGATTATGTCAAGTTGTGCTGTGACTGTCTGTAGCAGTATTGGGTTATGGTCTGGTAGATAAGATGGTCCCTCAGTCTATTGGTTCACCAGTTGTGTTGTTACTGTCTGGAGCAGTATTGGGTTATGGTCTAGTAGATGAGACAGTCCCTCAGTCTCTTGGTTCACCAGTTGTGTTTATGAATACAACTGAAAGAAGATATTTGTAACATGTTAATACATCGTCAGCTGCATACATATATTATTAGTTCTAATAACTAATTACAGTGTTTTCAGAATATTTGCACATAGTTGTCACAATAAAAATAACCATCCGGTGAATATTTTAGAAACTCTGGTTTCTGCAGATACATAAAATATGATTTTTTTTTCTGTTGACAATGTATGCATGTGAAAGTATTTGAAATTTATTTTCAAGTATTGTTTGAGTATCAAGCCTCAAATCATATGAAAGATTACTTTCTGGACAAACTTGAAACATAGTTTCTAGGCAAATTACTGCTAATATGACAGCATGCTAATATAAACAAATACAGCTATAGTAGATATATTCCATGTTTATTTCTATTTAGCAAAAGACACAGGTAAACCAGCACTGTTTATACTGGTATATAGCTAGTGCATGGGCGTAGTCAGTCATGTACTCATGTTTGATTTACATTTTCAGTAACAGGGTTCATTATAAATTCAAGTTTATTGTATACTTTACCTTTAGCCTGCTGGTGACAAGTTATTTTGCCTTTGTGACCAGTGCAGACGAAGATCGTGCAGGCTGATCATGGTCTGCACTGTTTGCTATTCAGTCAGTTAATTGTCAGTGAAAACCCCTTTGAATAATAAATGGTACTACCCAGATTGAATGATCGACCAGTCCATTTTAGAAATTTAGCAGGCTAAACATTAATGGTACTGTTGATAGTAGGAATCATTTTAAAGAACTCAGATGATGAAAATAGATAATTCTTAAATCAGTTATTGCCTCAAGAATGTCCAAAGAAAAGAACAGTAGATGCACTATTTTTCACTTCTCATATTTTGGACCACAAAATTTGAAATATTACAATTTTGACTATATTTTAGTTGGATTCTTTTGAAGTACCATAGGATGTAGTTTTTTTGGGTGTTTTTTTTTTTTTTTTTTTCTTTTTTTTTTTGATAGCTTAAAGGACCCAAAGATATTTCAAAGACGTTAAAGATTATTAAATGTGCTAACTCTCCTCATTTCTAGAATTATGTGAAAAATTAATGTTTATAATGAAGCCTTAAAACAACAAAGGAAAAGCCTGATACAGAAAATGTGAATCAAACATTAATTTGCACCCATAGTAATGTCTGTAAACATAGTGTGCATGTTGAGAATGGTAGATCTGGTAAAAGCTTTTCTTTTCCCCCTTTCTCTGGCAAACTCTTTTAAGTTTGCAATTAATGGCATTAAAGCAACTTGCCTCAAGATTAATGTCAAAATATAGTAATTTCAAAAACACCTGGAGTATTAAACTTCATAAATAATCAGGATTCAAGTTGAATGTTTTGCTGTAGGCTACAAGGTAATGCTAAATCCTTACTACTTTTTGATAACAGCTTTACTCGGTGACTAACTAGCAATTTGAAATTAAATACTTAACAGTTTCATGAGTTTGATGTATAACTCAGTCATGCTCTTTACAATTACAGAAATAAAAGTGTTTCTTCATTTTCAAAAATGTTGACATATATCTGAAGCAAGTTTCTTTAAAAATGAAAGCAGAGGTGGCAGAATCAATTATCTAACTTTCTTAGCTTGTACAGAAACCATTTTGACAAGTAGAATTTTACCATATTTGATATGTAACCATTACACTGTCAGGTAGAAAATAGCTCTTGGCAAAAGAGTTCGTTATGTAAATATTGTATGTTATTACAATAGTTTCCCAGTAAACTTCAGATCAATTTGTACATTTTAATTTCAGGTTAAACTGCCGTTCATATCTTCATTTATATAGAATTTGACATAAAATTATGTATTTGACATTGAGCCTAAACAAAAAGGAATGAAAACCTGTATTCAATATTTTGTACTAACCCATCTTGAATTTTCGTTTTCCAGCATCATAGATATATTACTTCTTTTGGTTTTTGATACTTTACATGGAGTGCCGCCTTTTTACTAGTAGCAGACCCCTACACCAAAGGTTAAGGTCACACTCAGAGGTCAAAGGTCAGTCGGGTTTTTTTTTCCTGTCCGGCCTGTATCTCTGTCATCCATCAAAGGATTTTAATATTACTTGACACAAATAGTTCTCATAATAAAGATGATGTGTCATATGCAACACGCAGGTCCTTAACTCAAAGGTCAAGATGATACTTAGAGGTAAAATTTCAAAAAGGTTTTTTTCCCTCTCCGGCCCATAACTCTGCCATCCATCAAGGGATTTTAATATTTTTTGGCACAAATGTTTCCCAGAATGAAACAACTTTTTGTGTTCAACACCCAGACCCCTAGCTCAAAGATCAAGATGGCATGCTGAGGTCAAAGGTCAATAGGGTTTTTAGCTCACCTGTCACATAGTGACAAGGTGAGCTTTTGTGATCATCCGTCGTCTGTGCGTTGGTCCGTGCGTCAACAATTTCGTGTCTGCACGATAGTGGTTTCGTTTATGATTTTATTTTAACCAAACTTGCACACAACTTGTATCACCATAAGATCTTGGTTCCTTTCATGAACTGGCCAGATTCCAATATGGGTTCCAGAGTTATGGCCCCTGAAAGGGCCAGAATTAGCAATTTTAACCTTGTCTGCACAATAGCAGCTTCATTTATGATTTTATTTTAACCAGACTTGCACACAACTTGTATCACTATAAGATCTTGGTTCCCTTCTTGAACTGGCGAAATTCCATTATGGGTTCCAGAGGTATGGCCCCTGAAAGGGCCAGAATTAGCTATTTTGACCTTGTCTGCACAATAGCAGCTTCGTTTATGATTTGAATTTAATCAAACTTGCACAAAACTTGTGTCACCATAAGATCTTGGTTCCTGTTTTAAACCGGCCAGATCCCTTAATAGGTTCCAGAGTTATGGTCCCTGAAAGGGCCAAAATTATCTATTTTGACCTTGTCTGCACAATAGCAGCTTCATTTATGATTTGATTTTAACCAAACTTGCACACAACTTGTATGACCACAAGATCTTGGTTCCTTTCTTGAACTGGCCAGATTCCATCATGGGTTCCAGAGTTATGGTCCCTTAAAGGTCCAGAATTGGCTATTTTGGCTTTTGCAGCCATGAAGATACTTCATTTATGGTTTTATTTGATACAAACTTCCAAAATATCTTCAACAACAATAAATCTTGGATTCCATGACAAATCAGATCCATTCGTAGGTTTCAGAGTTATTTTATATCTGATTACCTCCCCTGATTGTAATCAAAATGGATTTATATCCATAAGTACTTATAGGATTTATTTGAAATTTCATTATTGTCATTAGTTGGACTGAGCCAATCAGGGTAGATAACTATGGACTGATTTTATGTCAAATTACCTCCCTTTATTTCAAATTAAAATGGGTATCTCTCCGTAACTAATGAAGATACTGATCTGAAATTTCATTTATGTCAACAGATTTATTTGGCAGATCCTTCTTTTGTTCACTTACAATAAATTTTTTTATGCCCCCAAAGGGAGGCATATAGTTTTTGAACGGTCTGTCAGTCTGTCGGTCTGTCAGTCTGTCTGTCCGCAATTTTCGTGTCCGGTCCATATCTTTGTCATCGATGGATGGATTTTCAAATAACTTGGCGTGAATGTGTACCACAGTAAGACGACATGTCGCGCGCAAGACCCAGGTCCGTAGCTCAAAGGTCAATGTCACACTTAGACGTTAAAGGTCATTTTTCATGATACTGCATTTGTGTCCGGTCCATATCTTTGTCATCGATCGATGGATTTTCAAATAACTTGGCATGAATGTGTACCACAGTAAGACGACATGTCGCGCGCAAGACCCAGGTCCATAGCTCAAAGGTCAAGGTCACACTTAGACATTAAAGGTCATTTTTTATGATACTGCATTTGTGTCCGGTCCATATCTTTGTCATCGATGGGTGGATTTTCAAATAACTTGGCATGAATGTGTACCACAGTAAGACGACATGTCGCACACAAGACCCAGGTCCGTAGCTCAAAGGTCAAGGTCACACTTAGACGTTAAAGGTCATTTTTCATAATAGTGCATTCGTGTCCGGTCCATATCTTTGTCATCCATGGATGGATTTTCAAATAACTTGGCATGAATGTGTACCACAGTAAGACGACGTGTTGCGCACAAGACCCAGGTCTGTAGCTCAAAGGTCAAGGTCACACTTAGACGTTAAAGGTCATATTTCATGATAGTGCATAGCTGGGCGTGTCCTGTCCATATCTTTGTCATTCATGCATGGATTTTAAAATTATTGCCCATGAATGTGTACCACAGTAAGACGAAGTGTCCCGTAGACCCAGGTCCATAGGTCAAAGGTCCTAAACTCTAACATTGGCTATAACTATTCATTCAAAGTGCCATCGGGGGGCATGTGTCATCCTATGGAGACAGCTCTTGTTTTTAATTACTTCCCTTTTACGTTACTATAAATAGCTTATTTTTAGTAACTTTTTTATTATTGGCCATAGGGAAAAACTGAGACCACTTTTCTGTGGTACAATTTGGATGGTACCTCCAATTTTTAGGTGTATTTTGACATATCTGTACCTTGTAAGAATTTTTTTCTTTTTGGTTAAATTTCTTCTCTTTGTTGTTCCTGTCCTTTGTGGACTTAGATATTTTTTCTGAGGACCTTCTTGTCCTCAAGTGCAGTGATAACAGGTGAGCGATATAGGGCCATCATGGCCCTCTTGTTTCCCCTTCTGAATCATAACAGATTTTACCAAACACTTATCCACATTCACTTCCATTCAAATGAAGCAGTATGGAGGGCATGCATTTTTTCAAAAGTAGTTACTTGTTTATCTTTCAAAATGATATTTTGTATTTGCAAAGTGAAGTTAGATAAGAATAGATCTAAAGTTGCCAACAGTAAAAGCATCTGAGGCTGAAAATGGTTCTACAGTAGAGATTTTGTGGGACATTAGCAGTGCAGCATTAACCCCCAAAAAGACTACCTAAAAATTCTTAGAAACCACTAGCCTCACCTTGTATAAACTGAAATAGTGTGAATGAAACTTTCAAAGGTAATGGCATGTCATGCTGAAGACTGTATGTCAATAATTCACAGAAATGTTTCTACAGAAAAAAACATGTCTGCTAGGGGGCAGGGCTAGTTTTCCCTATATGGAAAACTTTGAAAATCTTGTTCACTGATTTCCAAATATTTTTACAGAAATGTTTCTTAAGTGACCCACAACCATATTCCTTCAAATCATTCTGTTTTGCTTAAAAACATGGCCTTCAGTGGGCAGGGCTAGTTTTCCATAGTTTCGGTAGCCTAGAGGTAGAACGTCTGCTTTGAGTGATAGTACTAGGAACTGGTCATCCTTGTGTCAGTATTTGACTGGGTGGGGTATCATGTCACATGTATAATGTGACTGGGTGGGGTATCGTGTCACATGTTTAATGTGAGTGGGTGGGGTATCATGTCACATGTATAATGTGAGTGGGTGGGGTATCATGTCTCATGTATAATGTGACTTGGTAGGGTATCATGTCACATGTATAATGTGACTGGGTGGGGTATCATGTCACATGTATAATGTGACTGGGCAGGGTATCATCTCACATGTATAATGCTACTGTGTCACTGCTGCAAGTTGACACTGTCATGATACTATGCCTGAAAAATTGTTGAAAAAAGCCCTAAATCTGAACACACAGTTTACCATATATGACTTTATTGGAAAGTTTGAAAAACTTCTCTTAAACCACTAGTCTGATAGTAAAAAGCACTCATTATTTTACATTACACCTTCACTGTGTCTGGATGTATGTGGCTGTATTATGGAAGTAGGATCAGTAGAAGAAAATGATTCAACAGTTTAAGAATTCTTGTTTCAGTACAATTTGAATGTTTTAGCATAGAAGTCCTGTAGTTCATGTTTCCAGTTTTAAATAAAGAAAAATTGTATATACATTTTTTTGCCTATTTGTGGGATCAAAAATAACTAGTGATATTCATTAGATATGATGCTTTTATTCACCCAGGTAAATATGGGAATAACTGATGGTAAGTATCTGCTAAAATGTAATTTAATCCCTTGTAAGCAAAATGCACATGATTTTGAACTACTATTTTAGGTATAAACTTCAGTTTAAATTCAGTTTGATACATGGAAATTATTTACGAAGTATATGTGTTTAAAGAAAAAAGAAATTTAACATCTGTCTTACTTTATTTTAGAATACAGACCCAACTCCTCGTACAGATAGAATCACAAAAGATTATGAGAAAGAATATCCAAGTATTGAGATAGAGGGGCGCCGGACAGTACGGAAATCCTCAGACAAACAAAACACAAAGAATATTGAAAATGTCAAACTCGATGGCGAGGTAAAACTTGATCTTTATATTCCCAGTAAGCAAGTTGACTAGTTGAAGAAAAATGGTATCTGTGAAAATAATGAAAAATAGAAAACTATACGAATTTTTGCTTCAGTAAATCAGGACTTCTCTTTGGTCCTAAAGACAGTGAAAATCATAGAGAGATTTTGATATAACCTTTTACAGATGACCAAGTGTGAGCATAAGACCTGTCACACCCAAGACCCTGGGTCCTGTACTAAATTAAAAGTTCACACTTAGGTATTTAATCTTTAATCCCTGCATTTAGAGATTTTGAAATGACTGTACTAAAAAAGAAAATATGTTATGTCCAAGACTCAGGTCCCTAGTTTGACAGGTTAGAGATCAAAGTCTTATGGGTCTTATATGTCTTGTCTGTAACTCATTTATGCATGCAGAGTTGTAACTTTGTAAAACTGATCAGTATCAGATGACAGTGTATGTTACTTGTTGAGAACAGGTTAATACTGGTTAGTAATCCAGGAACATTGATTACCTTGTATAAACTGAAATAGTGTGAATGAAATGTCATGACATGTCATGTTGAAGACTGTATGTCAAAGTCTGTGTCAAAGGCATTTGAATCTGTTATGTTCTGACTCACTTTCAAATGGCCAAAAAACACATATAGAGGCCTGGTTCTTGAATGTATGGGAGTAAAACTGATAGGGTATCTGCATTGCCTGGCAGTACTCATAAACTGGTAGGGTATCTGCATTGCCTGGCAGTACCCATGAACTGGTAGGGTACCTGCATTGCCTGGCAGTACTCATTAACTGGTAGGGTACCTGCATTGCCTGGCAGAACTCATGAACTGGTAGGGTACCTGCATTGCCTGGCAGTACTCACAAACTGGTAGGGTACCTGCATTGCCTGGCAGTACTCATAAGCTGGTAGGGTACCTGCATTGCCTAGCAGTACTCATAAGCTGGTAGGGTACCTGCATTGCCTAGCAGTACTCATAAACTGGTAGGGTGCTTGCATTGCCTTGCAGTTCTTATAAAGTGGTCGGGTATCTGCATTGCCTTGCAGTACTCATAAAGTGGCAGGGTATCTGCATTGCCTGGCAGTACTCATAAACTGGTAGGGTATCTGCATTGCCTGGCAGTACCCATGAACTGGTAGGGTACCTGCATTGCCTGGCAGTACTCATTAACTGGTAGGGTACCTGCATTGCCTGGCAGAACTCATGAACTGGTAGGGTACCTGCATTGCCTGGCAGTACTCATAAACTGGTAGGGTACCTGCATTGCCTGGCAGTACTCATAAGCTGGTAGGGTACCTGCATTGCCTAGCAGTACTCATAAGCTGGTAGGGTACCTGCATTGCCTAGCAGTACTCATAAACTGGTAGGGAACCTTCATAACCTGGCAGTACTAATAAAGTGGTAGGGTACCTGCATTGCCTGGCAGTACTCATAAACTGGTAGGGTACCTGCATTGCCTAGCAGTACTCATAAGCTGGTAGGGTACCTGCATTGCCTAGCAGTACTCATAAGCTGGTAGGGTACCTGCATTGCCTAGCAGTACTCATAAACTGGTAGGGTACCTTCATAACCTGGCAGTACTAATAAAGTGGTAGGGTACCTGCATTGCCTGGCAGTACTCATAAGCTGGTAGGGTACCTGCATTGCCTAGCAGTACTCATAAGCTGGTAGGGTACCTGCATTGCCTAGCAGTACTCATAAACTGGTAGGGTACCTTCATAACCTGGCAGTACTAATAAACTGGTAGGGTACCTGCATTGCCTGGCAGTACTCATAAACTGGTAGGGTGCCTGCATTGCCTGGCAGTTCTTATAAAGTGGTAGGGTATCTGCATTGCCTTGCAGTACTCATAAAGTGGCAGGGTATCTGCATTGCCTGGCAGTACCCATAAACTGGTAGGCTACCTGCATTACCTGGCAGTACTCATAAACTGGTAGGGTACCTTCATAATCTGGCAATACTCATAAACTGGTTGGGTACCTGCATTGTCTGGCAGTATTCATAAACTGGTAAGGTACCTTCATAACCTTGCGGTACTCATAAACAGGTAGGGTACCTGCATTGTCTGGCAGTATTCATAAACTGGTAGGATACCTTCATAACATGGCAGTACTCATAAATTGGTAGGGTACCTGCATTGTCTGGCAAAACTCACAATCTGGTAGGGTACCTTCATAATCTGGCAATACTCATAAACTGGTAGGGTACCTGCATTGCCTGGCAAAACTCACAAACTGGCAGCCCCTGGTACCTTCATAACCAGACAGTACTCAAACTGGAAGGAAACATGTATTGCTTGGTAATACACACAAATTGGTAGAAGACCTGAAATGCCTGGCAATACTTACAATGTGGTATGGGACCTGATATATTTGGAAGTACTTACAAACTGGTATGAGATCATTGCCTGGCAATATTCACAAAGTGATAGGGGAACAGCATTGCCTGACAATACTCATGGTAGGATACCAACATAACCTGGCAGTACTCATACACTAGTAGGGTAGCTGCATTGCCTGGCAGTATTCATAAACAAGTAGGGTGCCTGCATTGCCTGGCAGTACTCATTAACTGGGAAGGTATCCGCATAACCTAGTAGTTCTCATAAACTGGTATGATACCTGCATTGCCTGGCAGTACTCATAAACGAGCAGTGTATCTCCATAGCATGGCAGTACTCATAAACTGGTAAGGTAGCTGCATTGCCTGACTGTATTCATAAACTGGTAGGGTACCTTCATTGCCTGGCAGTACTCATAAACTGGTAGCATACCTCCATAATCTGGCAGTACTCATAAACTGATACAGTACCTGCATTGTCTGGCAGTACTCATTAACTGATAGGGAAGCTGCATTGCATAACCTGGCAATACTCATAAACTGGTTGGGTACCTGCATAGTCTGGCACCCGCCCGCTTAGCTCAGTAGGTAGAGCGTTGGTCTACAGATCGCGGGGTCGTGAGTTCGATCCTCGGGCGGGGCGTATGTTCTCCATGACTATTTGATAAACGACATTGTGTCTGAAATCATTAGTCCTCCACCTCTGATTCATGTGGGGAAGTTGGCAGTTACTTGCGGAGAACAGGTTTGTACTGGTACAGAATCCAGGAACACTGGTTAGGTTAACTGCCCGTCGTTACATGACTGAAATACTGTTGAAAAACGGCATTAAACCCCCCCTAAAAAAAAAAAAAAAAAAAAAAAAATGCATAATCTGGCAATACTCATAAGCTGGTTGGGTACCTGCATAATCTGGCACCCGCCCGCTTAGCTCAGTAGGTAGAGCGTTGGTCCACGGATCTCTCAAACTGATAGGGTCTGGCAATACAAACTGGTAGGGGACCTGCATTGTCTAGCAATACTTACTCAGTTCCTTTGATAACAATTGGAGCTACTGTTTGAAGTGTTGGTGTAGGTTTATTTTTTGACATGCATACTGTGTTCATTTTAGGGAGACTCCAAGGTAAACTTTTCTCTCCAAATATTGAATGTAGTAATGTTGTGGATGACAGTAAAAAAATGTCACTAACTTTGTATTGTACAAGTTTATGAAATGAATGATTGATATTAACATCTGCATGAAATAGAATTGGGTTGTGTGTATACTAACACATTTTATAGAATGGTGATTTAAATGCTCGATAGCCAATTATCTGGTGTGAAATCCTCTTTGTTCTCTACTAGAATGCAGCTTTACAGTCATTTCTAAATGTATATTGGTTGTGATTACTAATTGTAATAATATAAAAATATTGGGATTTGTTTATAACCTTGTGAAATTCTGAAGCCATAAATTGGTCATCTGACCTACGTTCTTACTTTCTTGGCAGAAGGCTTTGACTGCATTACCCTTGCTGTAAACTCAGAAAAGTGTCTCATTTTTTAATAATTAAAAATTTGGTAATGTTTTTGCATATAAGTATTAAAGTATTAAGGAGAAGGATGGGATAATATTTTCAAATAGTTGAGCATGCTTTTGTTTGAATGTCCAACCAGCTGTGCTTACCACTTTTAAATCTTGTATTGGAAAATGCTCAAGGGGTCTCTGGGGCCTCTGTGGCCGAGTGGTTAAGGTCACTGACATCAAATCACTTACCCCTCACTGATGTGGGTTGGAGCCTCTCTTGAGATGTAGAATTCTTCATGTGTGGAAGCCATCCAGCTGGCTTACAGAAGGTCGGTGGTTCTACCCAGGTGCCTGGCCATCCAGCTGGCTTACAGAAGGTCGGTGAAAAGCTGGAAAGTCAACATATGACCTATAATTGTATCTGTGTGATGTTAAATGCATTAAAACACAAGAACAAAAAATTGCCCTTTTTCACATTATTGATTTAATGTTGATTGTTTATGACTGTAGATGAAGAAAGCAATCTTTGAAAATTGAAAGGCCTTAGTTAATGAAGAACTGTACCTTTCTTATTATTTAATTTATTTATTATCTTAGTCTGGTGAAGTCCTGTCACATGAAGTGAAAATTATTGGATATATAGGAAGAAAATTGACTCTGAAGGTTTGTTTAAAATGCAACGACAGCCCGTTTATGGACAGACTGCACCTATAAAGTGAACACATTTTCTAGCTATTGTTATGTAGCTCTTTATCTTGTTTGGTTGACTTGGCTTATCTGCTTTACATCTATTACCAGTATTTATGAAATGTGCTTCCAGATTGACTGAATTTTTTTAAACATTATGGAAGCAGTTTCATTTGAGTAATTGTAGACAAGAAGAGAAAATGATACAGCACGTGTTTAGCCCTTATCCTGCTAAGTTTCTATAATGAACTTGTCCAACTTTCAATTTGGACAGTACCATTAACTGTTAAAAGGGGTGCTTACCAAAAAGATACTGACTGAATAGCGAACAGTGCAGATCATGATCAGACTGCACAGATGTGCAGGCTGATCATGATCTACACTGGTTGCAAAGGCAGAATCAATCATGTCCAGCATGATAAGGGTTAAAATGTCTGTAGAACCTGTTTGTTGCAAAACTTTTGATCTGGTTTGTTGACCCTATTCATAGTTCGTAGAGGTTTCTATCTGTTTTAAAATGTTTGATATTTGACTGAGATCAGGGTGAAAGCTGCTATCAAAAAGATTGACTATTCACCAGGAAATATCTAGGTATCCGTGTTAAAAGAATGTTAGCATGAAAATAAAAAGTAACATTTTTATGCCCCCGAAGGGAGGCATATAGTTTTTGAACTGTCTGTCTGTCTGTCGGTCTGTCCGCAATTTTCGTGTCCGGTCCATATCTTTGTCATCGATGGATGGATTTTCAAATAACTTGGCATGAATGTGTACCACAGTAAGACGACATGCAGTGCGCAAGACCCAGGTCCGTAGCTCAAAGGTCAAGGTCACACTTAGACGTTAAAGGATAGTGCATTGATGGGCGTGTCCGGTCCATATCTTTGTCATCGATGGATGGATTTTCAAATAACTTGGCATGAATGTTGACCACAGTAAGACGACGTGCAGTGCGCAAGACCCAGGTCCGTAGCTCAAAGGTCAAGGTCACACTTAGACGTTAAAGGATAGTGCATTGATTGGCGTGTCCGGTCCATATCTTTGTCATCGATGGATGGATTTTCAAATAACTTGGCATTAATGTGTACCACAGTAAGACGACATGTCCTGCGCAAGACCCAGGTTCGTAGCTCAAAGGTCAAGGTCACACTTAGATGTTAAAGGATAGTGCATTGATGGGCGTGTCCGGTCCATATCTTTGTCATCGATGGATGGATTTTCAAATAACTTGGCATGAATGTGTACCACAGTAAGACGACGTGTCACACGCAAAACCCAGGTCAGTAGCTCAAAGGTCAAGGTCACACTTAGACGTTAAAGATCATTTTTCATGATAGTGCGTTGATGGGCATGTCCGGTCCATATCTTTGTCATTCATGCATGGATTTTAAAATAACTATGCATGAATGTGTGACACAGTAAGACGATGTGTCGCGCGCAAGACTCAGCTCCGTAGGTCAAAGGTCCTAAACTCTAACATCGGCCATAACTATTCATTCAAAGTGCCATCGGGGGCATGTGTCATCCTATGGAGACAGCTCTTGTTAAGTATATAATAGGTCTTAGAAAACAAGATAATGACAATGATGGATTCAGCTAGTCAACTTGTTACTTGCTACAGTTCAAATCCAGGCTTTATTTCATATGTGCATTATCAAACCATGAAAAACTTCTTAAAATAGTTTTGCAGCATATTTATTATTTTACAGGAAGTTGACAGTGACGATGAATGGCAGGGTTTGATTGATGTTACTGATCAGGATGGTGAACCAGAATATGCTCTCAAACTGTTGACCGATAAAAAATTCCTTGCTAAACTTAACCAAAGAATTGAGCACAGCTCAGCACAAGTACTTGATGGCATGTTAGAGGGGGCAGCAAGATTGAGAACTGTTCTGAGGGTAGTAACCAACCTTGTTACACTGAAGTGGTAAGCAAAGGATAGACAAATTGAATGTGTAAGCTGAAATGGAAAGCATTGTGTCCAACACATATCTGAGCATATATTAGAGCTTATATTAGTGTTGGGAGACAGGAAAAATTTCCATGAATTGATAAAGAAATAACCATGATTGTCTGTCAGATAAATCACTTATTGGCAGAATTGCTTCAAACAGATACCTTTATAATGACAGTGTGGTCAAACTTGGCTCTCATGACAAAAAAAAATTCAAAGTCTAAATGTGGAAATGACGTTAATCTTATATAAATGACTTTTAGATAAATGTTTGATGATGTAATCATCAATTACAATCATTGATGACTTTGCACATCCTATCAAGGCCATACTATAAATTAAATCGGGTGTAACAGTTCAAGTGACAGAAATGAAATTCTTATATCTTAATATATATATTTAGAATGATCACAACTAGATTAAATTGTATAAACAATTAGTCAGAGATATAATAACGCCATCAAGTAAATTTATGGAAATTTAGTTAGTTTGATTTGTGTATCTATTTTGCAGTGATGTTGATTTAATCATAAATGCAATCAAAGCTGTGAACTTGCCAGTGATGCCACTAAAGTTGTTGGCAGATATTATGGATAAATCAAAAGTTAAACAGGTATGTATGACTTGTAGTGTGTCTGATAATATTTTGTATATACCAGTCTGTCTGCTTGTTACAAAATACTGTACTGTGACTTAATTTTCTTGGCATGGTAGTTCAATGGTTTTGGTCAAAAAATGTACCAGGGGACTTTAAATTGATTTGAAGTTCATAAAGGGTTTTTAGCTCATCTGTCACAAAGTGACAAGGTGAGCTATTGTGACTGCTTGATGTCCGTCGTGCGTCGTGCATAGTCTGTCGTGCGTCAACAATTTCTAAAAAAATCTTCTTGAAAACCACTGGACAGAATTACACCAAACTTCACAAGGATGATCCTTGGATGGCCCCCTTTCAAAATTTTTCAAAGAATTGAATTCTGTACAGAACTCTGGTTGCCATGGCAACCGAAAGGAAAAACTTTTAAAATCTTCTTCTCAAAAACCAGAAGCCCTAGAGCTTAGATATTTGGTGTGAAGCATTGCCTAGTGGACCTCTACCAAATTTGTTCAAATCATGACCCCGGGTTCAAAATTGACCCCGCCGCAGGGTTCACTTGATTTTACGTAGGAAAATCTTAAAAAATCTTCTTCTCAAAAACCAGAAGCCCTAGAGCTTAGATATTTGACATGTAGCATTGCCTAGTGGACCTCTACAAAAATTTTCAGATCATGACCCCTGTGGTCAAAATTGACCCCGCCCCATGGATCACTTTATTTTATTACCCGAAATTATAACCAGAAGACAAGTAGCATTCACATTTTTACATGTTTATTTGTACATTTCAGATATGAATACAGTCACATATTTCAATTACCGGCACGTAAGATACTGTAAACAGTGCTAATTCAACCTATGAAATATTCCTTTCAATATAAAAGTTATTATCAATATTTTGGCAGAGTATGGCCACTCCAATGAAAGCTATTTGAAAAACCAGTCGACCGGGAGGAAACCAGACTTACTCGTAAAGCACCACGTCATTGCTCCACGTTACCTGTAGAGCAACAAGCAGCGCCACACGGACGCAAGGGATACCACAGTACACCACAGTAAATTAAACATCCCCCAAAACTCGACGTTACCTGCAAAGCAATGAGGAATATTTAGCGGACCAACGGAGCAAGGCAACGTACTGTGGTTCTAAGCAACGAGCAAGGCTACAGTACACAACAATATTTAGCGGACCAACGGAGCAAGGCAACGTACTGTAATTCTAAGCAACGAGCAAGGCTACAGTACACCACACATATTTAGCGGAGCAAGGCAACGTACTGTACTTCTAAGCAAGGCAAATACTATAATGAGCAAGGCTACAGTACACCACAGTAAATTAAATATTCCCCATAACTCGACGTTATCTGCAAAGTAATGAGGAACATTTAGCGGACCAATGGAGCAAGGCAACGTACTGTAATTCTAAGCGAGGCAAATACTATATGATGGGCAAGGCTATGACATCAGCAAGGCTATGATACATTTAAGCAAGGCTAGTCAGATATTGCCAAGGCACTAGAGCAATACCTTTAATATACACCGTAACATCCGTACCATCAAAACGTCCCAAAGCACGCCCGATCGCCCCCACGGTCGACAGAATTTTTCCAGGCCCTTACAATTAGGAGTGACATAAAAATAATTGTATATAAATATGGAAATGATTAACTGGAATTTTAGTAATAAAAATTATACATGTATTAATTCTAAATTGTCCTTTTGATTTCTCATAAAGCAACAGTCCGGAAGAATGATATCCTTTTAGATTTGTCTGTTTCACAAATTGTTTGTAGCCCAGGAATCCGTTCAATTAATGTCTGTGGAAAGTACCTGGAGTCTGATCACTTCCGGAGTTGGCACCCAATGGCAGCATATTATCTGCAACATAAATACTTCACAAAACAGTCAGATTGTCATAACAGAATTAAAGGTACAAAATATAATGAATTGTAGTATACAACAATTTTTATTATTATTATTATTATTATTATTACTGGGGTGTGGCGGGTGGGCAATTTAACATCGATCTGAAGCGCTAGCCAATACACCTTTAGTTCAACTGAGAAGATTGCACGTGCTCTCGATTTAATATAACGCTCGAGTGGTTCCCTGACGAATAGGCGTTTATCATTAATCTGTTATGTTTAGACAAGGAACTAGAAAACTGGATTACTTGACAATGACGATAGTTTATAGCTAACACACCTAGCAACGAGATAGCCATAAATTTCGGGAAAAAATAAAAGTAATTATTTTTAGGCAAAATAATTTTTATTATTTTACATAGGAAATTTTCTAAAAATAAACCAGAAGGCCTAGAGCTTAGATATTTCACATTTAGCATTGCCTAGTCGACCTCTACAAAATTTATTCAAATCATGACCCCTGGGGTCAACATGACCCAGCCCCAGGGGTCACTTGATTTTACATAGGAAAATCTTCAAAAATTTTATAAAAATAAACCAGAAGGCCTAGATCTTAGATATTTGACATGTAGCATTGCCTAGCAGACTTCTACTAAATTTGTTCAGATCATGACCTCCAGGGTCAAATTGACCCTGCCGCATGGGGGTACTTGATTGTACATAGAAAAATCTTCAAAATTTTTTTAAAAATAAACCAGAAGGCCTAGAGCTTAGGTATTTCACATGTAGCATTGCCTAGTGGACCTCTACAAAATTTGTTCAAATCATGACCCCTGGGGTCAAAATTGACCCCGCCCCAGGGGTCACTTGATTTTACATAGGAAAATCTTCAAAAATTTTCTAAAAATAAACCAGAAGACCTAGAGCTTAGATATTTCACATGTAGCATTGCCTAGTGGAGCTCTACAAATTTGTTTAAATCATGACACCTGGGGTCAAAATTGACCCCGCCCATGGGGTCACTTGATTTATTTTTCTTTTTGGTTAAATTTCTTCAATTTCTTGTCCTTAAGTGCAATGATAACAGGTGAGCAATATAGGGCCATTATGGCCCTCTTGTTTGAAAAGGGCTGTTTTGTGTGGACAACAATATTAGGATTTCCAATATTCATTATAAAAAATAAAGTTGAATTTTACCACAAAATCCATAAGAATTAATCCCCAGTGAATTATGATGTTTTTCGTAGTATTTGATGGCTGCATGAATTTTTGGACTTATGGAGAGTTTGTAAATGGTATGTAGTATGAAGATTGGTTTCCCATGATAAATTACAATTTTACAGTCT
Organism: Mercenaria mercenaria; assembly: GCF_021730395.1. Classification (NCBI taxonomy): domain Eukaryota; kingdom Metazoa; phylum Mollusca; class Bivalvia; order Venerida; family Veneridae; genus Mercenaria; species Mercenaria mercenaria. The sequence goes on along the minus strand of NC_069372.1, from coordinate 32,689,918 downwards.
GCAGAAAAACTGATACCACACCAGAATAACATGTTGAACAGTTATCTTTCATTCAGTCTGAACTCAAGCCATGTATTTGAAAAAAAAAGTAGTTTCTTTTCTTGTTTTTAAATTTGAAAAAAAAGAGTTAATGTCCATATGATTTTATGACATTAAATGGTTTCTTATGTTTTGAATGAGTGTAATGGAATGTTTTCAAATTTCACCAAATCAAGAATAAAGTTCATCATTTACGTCATGCCCTACTGACATCATATAACCAGCTACATATTTTTACTTCCCTTAGTGATATCACCAACATGATTATCACAAGTTTTCAGTTTATTCTCTTGGTGGTTTTTTTGTGCTACACAGTTAATGTAGTTTCATATGTTGTTTCGTTTTTACAGCAACCCTGGTGCCAACAAATTCTGGTAGATCTTGTGATAGCACTGAATGCTTACTTTGCTAGTGAGATCAGCTGGACAGAAAACATTGACAAACAAATGTAGGTCATTAAAGTCTAAATTATTGTATTTAAGTTTTTTGATGATTCTTGGAGAACGTGAAAAGTTTAAGATTGAGTTGTGTTTTGGAGAAATTGCTATTGACTTTTGAAAAGGCTGTCTGTCCATTTTGTTTAAGTCAGGAAAATTTGAAGAACCAGCATTTTTATAATATTAGACTTATTTTAGCTGATGCCAGAATTTGAACTATTGATATGGTGGTAGAGCAAACTGTACCTCATCAACAAATTTATATTGCCATGACCCTTTAAAATATATTTAATTATCTGTATTTTGGTTTAGCTGTATATCTGTCTGTGTTACAGTGTTAGTCAGTTCCTTGAGGCTATGGGTCAGTTCATGTCATTGTTGCCAAAGTTGATGAATCAACAAGTAGATGAAGATCTACGTCTTAGAGAACAGTCAATACTGGTAAGAAATGTCATTTGGAAAGAAACTTAAATCTTACTTTTCACCTAGTTATGTTGTATATTGGGGTATCTGGGGGCCACACTCATCCATCAGTTCGTGCATTTTAATATTTGTAGCAGTGCTCTTACAATGATTTGAAAAGTAGTACTCCTTGAACCTCTACTGTGTGACCCGAAGGTCCCAAGCAGAAAAAATAGGAGTCTAGGTTTGCTTTGGGATTTCTACGAGCTGTGACTTAAGAATTTGTAACAGGTATTTACAATACAACAAAATACTGCACAACAAGAGATCAATGACCGTATTATACCAGATTTATTCCACTGGAAGGATTTTCATAAAACTAGCATCATTTGTTTACCGCAGTAAGACCAGTTACAAAAACAGTATCAACAGTTATTAAACACCTGCATGAAAACACTAGTGTCAAGTTCACTTGACAGTGAGGAACTGTTTCATTTACTTCTTTGGTAGTGTGGTTAAAGAAATACAGTGAAGTTATTTATCAATAAAATCTACCTTAGATTGCTTTCTCTCTGCAGTAATATTTTAGTTTGTAGATACAGATTTTATTCTGTACAAGGTAATACTGTACTGATATCAAGCTTGTGTATTTTAGTGTGCCATATATACATGTGAAGCTATGGAGAGAGACAAGATGAAGCTAGCTGACCAGTATTTCATGATGCTAGCTACTAAACATACAGCAGCTCTAGATTCCCTAATGGCTGCCACGCTACCAGACACAACAGTACTACACAAACTAACAGGTACACAGTGTTCTGATTAAAATACTTGATCATATGATGTTCATGGCAGCCCTGCTGTAAGGGCAAAAATAGGTCTTATGTACAAAGGTTGTTGCTCTATAGATGTTAGGCTGCCTGGTTAACTAAAAGGGTAAAAATTCAAACTGAAGGCAAGATGATTGTTTTTTGTTAGCTCACCTGAGCACAAAGTGCTCAAGGTGAGCTATTGTGATTGCCCTGTGTCCGTTGTACATCGTCCTCTGTCCGTCAGTCGTCCGTCCGTCATCGTCATCAACAATTTCACTGTTAACATTCTAGAGGTCACAATTTTGGCCCAATCTTAATGGAACTTGGTCAGAATGGTACCCTCAATAAAATCTTGGACGAGTTCAAAATTAGGTCATCTGGGGTCAAAAACTAGGTCACCAGGTCAAATCAAAGAAAAAGCTTAACACTCTAGAGGTCACAATTTTGGCCCAATCTTCATGAAAAATGGTCAGAATGTTACCCTTGATAAAATCTTGGATGTGGTCAATATTGGAACATCTGGGGTCAAAAATTAGGTCACCAGGTCAAATCAAAGGAAAAGCTTGTTAACACTGTAGAGGCCACATTTATGAATGTATATTCATGAAATTTGGTCAGAATGTTAATCTTGATGATCTCAAGGTCCAGTTTGAATCTGGGTCATGTAGGATCAAAAACTAGGTCATCAGGTCAAATCAAAGGAAAAGCTAGTTAACACTCTTGAGGCCACATTTATAACCTTATCTTAATGAAACTTGGTCAGAATGTTAATCTTGATGATATATAGGTCATGTTCAAATCTGGGTCCGATGGGGTCAAAAACTAGGTCACTAGGTCAAATCAAAGGAAAAGCTTGTTAACACTCAAGAGGCCACATTTATGACTGTATCTTCATGAAACTTGGCCAGAATGTCAATCTTGATGATCTTTAGGTCAGATATGAATCTGGGTCTTATGGGATGAAAAACTAGGTCACCGGGTCAAATCAAAGGAAAAGCTTGTTAACACTCTATAGAGGCCACATTTATGACTGTATCTTCATGAAACTTGGTCAGAATGTTAATCTTGATGATCTTTAGGTCAAGTTCGAATCTGGGTCTTATGGTATCAAAAACTAGGTCACCAGGTCAAATCAAAGGAAAAGCTTGTTAACACTAGAGGTCACAATTTTGGCCCAGTCTTAATGAAACTTGGTCAGAATGTTACCTTAAATAAAATCTTGGACGAGTTCAATATTGGGTCATCTGGGGTCAAAAACTAGGTCATCAGGTTAAATCAAAGGAAAAGCTTGTTAACACTGTAGAGGCCACATTTATGACTGTATCTTCATGAAACTTGGTCAGAATTTTAATCTTGATGATCTCAAGGTCCAGTTTGAATCTAGGTCATGTAGGGTCAAAAACTAGGTCACCAGGTCAAATCAAAGAAAAAGCTAGTTAACACTCTAGAGGCCACATTTATGACCATATCTTAATGAAATTTGGTCAGAATGTTAATCTTGATGATTCCTGGGTCAGGTGAGCGATACAGGGCCTTCCTGGCCCTCTTGTTACAGTTTGACAGACAGCAATATGAAAATGATTATTGTCTCTTGTATGTGATTCATGTGGGGAAGTTTCTTTAGGGGAACAGGTTTGTTATTGTAAGCATTGTACTAAAGATAGAAATAATATTACCATTACTAAGCTATCCTGTGATACAGTACAACACTTGTTCATAATTGGGAAATTTTGTTGAAAGTCAAATACTTTTTTAGCACTGTTTAACAGTTGGTGATAATTCTAAAGAATTGAAAATTTATGTTTACAGAAAATAAGCTCACATATATATCTGCATCAGTAAAGTAAAGGTAACTTGTATGCATAGATCTTTATTGTCTTTGTCTTCAGATCAAACTAATATTGATTTTAAAAGCAGATTCATTTTTTCTCTATGCTGACTTTTCTAGGACTGTGAACTGATAGCTAGATATATAAAGAAATAGAAGATTGATTTTGAGCTTGTCTGATTTTTGAAAGAATGAACAAGGTACTGGCTTCTTATGATTATTGGCGTTGGCTTGGATGTCAGTGTTGCTTAAGCTTTTTGTTTAGATCCACTTTTTCTCAAAAACTGTAAGAACTATAGCTTTTAAACTTTGCCACTTGTTTATACTGATTAGGCTGAGAATCATAATACTCACCTGTATTTCGTCAGAATTATTGCCATTTCTTAGGTAAAATTTTTGTGTAGGTCCTCTTTGATCAAGAACCACGACTCTAGCTTGCATTCTGTTTATCCCCCGCCACAAGTGGTGGGGGGTTATAGGAATGGTCTCCTTCCGTCCGTCCGTCAGTAACACTCGTGTCCGCTCCATATCTCTTAAACCCCTTGAAAGATTTTCATGAAACTTGGGTCAAATGATCACCTCATCAAGACGATGTGCAGAACTTATGAGTCAGCCATGTTGGCTGAAGGTCAAGGTCACAACTCAAGGTCAAAGGTTTTAGCCTTCCATTTCGTGTCCGCTCTGATAACCCTAAACCGCTTGAAGGAATTTTATAAAACTGGGGTCAAATGATCGCTTCATCAAATCGATGTGCAGAGCACATGAGTCAGCCATGCCAGCTCAAGGTCAAGGTCACAACTAGTGTCAAAGGTTTAAGCCTTCCATTTTGTGTCCGCACTGTATCTCCTAAACCCCTGGAAGGATTTTCATGAAACTTGGGTCAAGTGATTACCTCATCAGGACAATCTGCAGAACTAGTGAGTCAGCCATGTTGTCTCAAGGTCAAGGTCGCAACTCTGGGTCAAAGGTTTGAGTCTTCCATTTTGTGTCCGCTCTGTATCTCCTAATCCCCTTGAAGGATTTATATGAAACCTTGGCCAAGCGATCACCTCATCAAGATGATGTGCAGAACTCATGAGTCGGCCATGCCAGCTCAAGGTCAAAGTCACAACTTAAGATCAAAGGATTTAGCCTTTCAGTTTGTGTTCACTCGTATCTCCTAAGCCCCTTGAAGGATTTTCATCAAACTTGGGTCAAATGACCACCTCATCAAGAACTCATGATTCAGCCATGTCAACTTGAGGTCAAGGTCACAACTCAAGGTCAAAAGTTTGAGCTCTGTATCTCCTTAACCCATAGAAGGATTTTCATGAAACTTGGGTCAAATGATCACCTTATCAAGACATGTGCAGAATTCATGAGTCAGCCATGTAAGTTCAAGGTCAAGGTCACAGCTCAAGGTCAAAGGTTTACCCTTTCACTATCCATAAGAGTGGCGGAGGATTTAGCTGTCTTTCAGACTGACTTGTTACAATTATGGCCCTTTTTATACTTGGAAAATTGTATTTTCTTGATTAAAATTTTGTAGAAGTCCACTTTTCTTAAAAGCTATAAGAGCTGTAGCTTTGAAATTTGCAGACTGGTTTATAATTATTAGTTGAGTAAGTAGACCAAGAACCATAACTCAGATGCACATTTTATAAGAATCATGGCTGTTTATTTACACAAAAAGTTTGAATTCCTTGTTTAAATTTTTTTTTATTTATGTCCACTTCTCTTAACAACTACAAGAGCTCTAGTTTAAACTTTGCAGACTTGTTTATCATCATTACTTGAGTATGTTGGCCAAGAGCCATAACTCTATTTTGCATTTTATAAGAATTGTGGTCCTTTTTATACTCAGAAAATTTGAATACTGTGCTAATGAGAGCAATAGTTTTGAAACTTTGCAAGCTTCTTTATCATCATTAGATGAAGATAGCCAAGAACAGTAACTCTGATATGCATTTTGTTAGAATTGTGGCCCTTTGTCAGTATATCAGTCTCCTTGTTAAGGAGATAAAAAAGTTTACCATTATGTAAGTCAAAATACAAAAGTTATCTATGTATCCTCTTTACCACAAGATCTTCTATACCTAAAACAGAGCTGTACTTGTATCAGCAGTTGGCAGCTGCTTACTAACCTTAAAATAAGTCAGACTTTGCCACTGTCTGGAAAAAGTCGCATGTTGAAATGGAATAGCTGGTTTTTGCTCCTTGGCTTTTTATTGGTGGTGCGGTGTCCGTCGTCCGTCCGTGCGTCCGTAAACTTTTGTTTGTGACCACTCTAGAGGTCACATTTTTCATGGGATCTTTATGAAATTTGGTCAGAATGTTCACCTTGATGATATTTAGGTCATGTTCCAAACTGGGTCACGTGCCATCAAAAACTAGGTCAGTAGGTCTAAAAATAGAAAAACCTTGTGACCTCTCTAGAGGCCATAATTTTCAATGGATCTTCATGAAAGTTGATCAGAATGTTCATCTTGATGATATCTAGGTCAAGTTCGAAAGTGGGTCACGTGCCTTCAAAAACTAGGTCAGTAGGTCAAATAATGAAAAAACGTTGTGACCTCTCTAGAGGCTATATTTTTCATGGGATCTGTATGAAAGTTGGTCTGAATGTTTATCTTTATGATATCTAGGTCAAGTTTGAAACTGGGTCAACTGCGATCAAAAACTAGGTCAGTAGGTCTTGAAATAGAAAAACCTCGTGACCTCTCTAGAGGCCATACCCTTGAATGGATCTTCATGAAAATTTATCTGAATGTTCACCTTGATGATATCTAGGTCAAGTTTGAAACTGGGTTACGTGCCTTAAAAAAACTAGGTCAAATAATAGAAAAACCTTGTGACCTCTCTAGGGACCATATTTTTCAATGGATCTTCATGAAAATTGGTCAGAATTTTTATCTTGATAATATCTATGTCAAGTTCAAAACTGGGTCACATGAGCTCAAAAACTAGGTCACTATGTCAAATAATAGAAAAAACGACGTCATACTCAAAACTGGATCATGTGGGAAGAGGTGCGCCATTCAGGACCATCATGGTCCTCTTGTTTTTTAGCTCACCTGTCACAAAGTGACAAGGTGAGCTTTTGTGATCGCGCGGTGTCCGTCGTCCGTGCGTGCGTGCGTGCGTCCGTAAACTTTTGCTTGTGACCACTCTAGAGGTCACATTTTTCATGGGATCTTTATGAAAGTTGGTCAGAATGTTCATCTTGATGATATCTAGGTCAAGTTCGAAACTGGGTCACGTGCCGTCAAAAACTAGGTCAGTAGGTCTAAAAATAGAAAAACCTTGTGACCTCTCTAGAGGCCATACATTTCACAAGATCTTCATGAAAATTGGTCAGAGCGTTCACCTTGATGATATCTAGGTCAAGCTCGAAACTGGGTCACATGTTGTCAAAAACTAGGTCAGTAGGTCAAATAATAGAAAAACCTTGTGACCTCTCTAAAGGCCATATCTTTCATGGGATCTGTATGAAAGTTGGTCTGAATGTTCATCTTGATGATATCTAGGTCAAGTTCGAAACTGGGTCACGTGCGGTCAAAAACTAGGTCAGTAGGTCTATAAACATATAAGGAAAAAACCTGTTGACATCACTATAGGAGGTCAAATTTCATGTCAATAGGTCTTCATGAAAACTTGTGTCTTGAATTTTTAGTTCATCTTGATGATATCTAGGTCAAGTTCGAAACAGGGTCATGTGCGGTCAAAAACTAGGTCAGTAGGTCTAAAAATAGAAAAACCTTGTGAACTCTCTAGAGGCCATACTTGTGAATGGATCTCCATAAAAATTGGTCAGAATGTTCACCTTGGTGATATCTAGGTCAAGTTTGAAAATGGTTCATGTGCCGTCAAAAACTAGGTCAGTAGGTCAAATAATAAAAAAACCTTGTGACCTCTCTAGAGGCCATACTTTTCATGGGATCTGTATGAAAGTTGGTCTGAATGTTCATCTTGATGATATCTAGATTAAATTTGAAACTGGGTCAGCTGCGAACAAAAACTAGGTCAGTAGGTCTAAAATTATTAAAATCTTTTGACCTCTCTAGAGGCCATATTTTTCAATGGCTCTTCATGAAAATTGATCTGAATGTTCACCTTGATGATATCTAGGTCAGTTTCGAAACTGGGTCACGTGCGGTCAAAAACTAGGCCAGTAGGTATAAAAATAGAAAAACCTTGTGACCTCTCTAGAGGCCATATTTTTCATGAGATCTTCATGAAAATTAGTGAGAATGTTCACCTTGATGATATCTAGGTCAAGTTCAAAAGAGGGTGACGTACCTTCGAAAATTAGGTCAATAGGTCAAATAATAGAAAAACCTTGTGACCTCTCTAGAGACCATATTTTTCAATGGATCTTCATGAAAATTGGTCAGAATTTTTATCTTGATAATATCTAGGTCAAGTTCAAAACTGGGTCACATGAGCTCAAAAACTAGGTCACTATGTCAGATAATAGAAAAAACGACGTCATACTCAAAACTGGGTCATGTGGGAAGAGGTGAGCGATTCAGGACCATCATGATCCTCTTGTTTAAGAGAGACATCATGACAGTTTCACTTTACTGTTGATTTCATACGACATTACGATCACCATATGCTTTGTATCATCAGATTTTTCAACTCCTGTGAAAAAGCAAAAATCTAGATAACTACATGCATAGATTTTAGGTAACAACTTGCCCCATCCCATTACGTGCTCAGCCTTTACAAAAAATATTTTTTCAGATTTCTTTTGATAATTTTTGTCTGAGAGTTGGGTGGAAGGTGAGTGTGGGGGTGGGGGGGGGGAAAGATACTTTTTTCAGTTCCGAATATGATTGAATAATGGCTATAGAATCGGCTGAAAAAACTTACTGGAAGAGATAGCAACTGATATATGTTATTTGTTACAGAATTAGCAGAGGGTAATGAAGAGTTAGCAGTTGATCGTCATGAGAATCTTACACAGCTCAGCCTGTCATGTCTTGCCACCATGCTCAATATTCCTCTTGAGATGGATACAGGAGCAGACGGCAGGAGAAAAGTAAGCAGTATATGTTGTTTGTTATTATAACAACTTTGTTATATCCATGCTTTTCTTCGACAACATCTTCTCTGAAAGTAGATGTTAAAAGTTAATGAAACTTGGCCTAAATGTTCCTTGGATGGTCCTCTACCAAAAGTCAAAGAATTCCAATCTGTGTAGAATTCTGCTTCTCATGGCAACCAGAAGTAAAAACGTTAAGAATCTTCTTCTTCAAAATCAGAAGCCCAGAGCTTAGATATTTGGTATTTAGCATTGTCCTGTGGTCCTCTTCCAAAATTCTTCAAATCATGCCCCTTGGGACAAAATTCGCCCTGACTTGTTTTACATTGATTAATACAAGTAAAACTTGAAGATTTCCTTGTCTAAAATGATAATGCCCTGAGCTTTGATGTTTGACATGTAGCACAGTGCAGTGGTCCTCTAGGAGGTTTTTTCAAATTATGCCCTTGGGGTGTAAATTGGCGCCACCCTGGGGTTCACCTGTTTTATGTAGACTTATACTCACAAGTTTGTTCAAGTTATGCCCCTGAGGTAAAAAATGGCCTTGTCCACGTGGGGTCACATTTTACATTGACTGATATAAGAAAATCTTTAAACAACTTCTTTTCTAAAAGCTCCAGGCCAAGATTAAATATTTGGCATATAGTATTGTGTAGAGGTCCACTACCAAAACTCATGTACCAATTTGAATCAGGTGAGCAATATAGGGCCAGTTTAGCCCACTTGTATTATTTGCATTGAAATATGCAATACCTCACCGAAAAGCACAAGGTAAAACTTGTATACTCTTTTCAAATGATTATATTTGAACTTTACAAGGACAGTGTGCATGCAAAATTTCATGTTTATAAATTTATACCTAAAGAAAGCTTTAACAAATTTTGAAAGGATTTGAACCAGAAGTGTGATTGAGTACTCTCCTAATATTTGAATATTATGGCCTTTAGAGATTAATATTTGATTAGCAGATTCTATTCTTTTAGAAAAATATACATTTTTTTATTGTCTGTTAGAATTACACATTGAATCACATAAAATTACTACACAAACACATTTAATATAAAATCATCATTGAGAAGCTATTAATTCTGTTACCCTATTAATTTCAGTAGTAGTAGTACAGATTGTTTTAGTTTTGAAATTTTCATATAAATTTGATAAAACTTATTTGCAGCCAGGACATGAACACAGACATAGGGTATTACATTAGCAATATAAGTTTGACAAGTAGATACACATTGCACTGTAGAAAATAGAAAACACAGCAATTATTGACATACATATTGAGCACATTTTAGGCACTTGTTACATCAGTTATATGGTCTGTTGAAGAGAAATGTATCTAGGACACTTCTTTCAGGCTGTCCCACAGTTCTTTTACAACTGTTTAGTGCAGGGACGTATTGATGTTGTGCTCTCCATCTGTCTGTCAGTCTGTTAGTAAACTGTATGTCACAAACATTGTCATCACAACTTCTCTTACACCACATGTCTGATTTACACAAAAGTGATCATTGTCAAGCCATATTGAGTATATCATATTCCAGTTCATTGATTTTCAGTGGAAATGTCCTTGATTTGCCCAATTCGTTAATATTTTTGCAACTTCTCTCACACCATTGGGTCGATTTTCACCAAACCTTACAAGAGTATATCAGTGATGAACTTTGTTGTAAATATCATCAGCTGGTTCCTATTAATATTTTTGCTACTTCTCTCACACCATTGGGTAGATTTTCACTTAACCTTACAGGAGTGATCAGTGCCAAGCCTACTTTTTGGCCCTGGGCATGTCATCTGCATCTGCATGTTCTGTTTAGTAATTTTCAGTTTAGTTATGACCCTTGATTCATCAAATTTTATAGCATTTTTGCAATTTCACTATTATTGAGTGGATTCCAGTGAACCTTGCAGAATTTACCAGTGCCAAGAGAAGTTGTGTATATCATGGGCATAATCTGGTTTATTGATTTTTGTGGTCTTTGATTTCTCATATTTTACCTTGTCTGCATTACTCTTCAGACACCACAAGGCATAATGGTATGATTGATCAAACTTTATTATGTTTTGGCCACTTTGCTTGTACCATTAGGCGGGTTTACACCAAATTTTGCAGGAGTGAAAGATGCCAAGCCTAGTTTTACATATTGCGGTTCATTGGTTTCCAGCATAGTTCTTGGAAAATCTGAAATAAAATTTTCACATGTCTGGCAACAACCATATCAAGGAGCAATAAGCAAATAAATAGTAGACTTTGGATTTAGAAATGTATGCTTTTGAAATGCTTTAAAATGCTGCCTTTATTGTACCAAACAGTCCACAGGAACTCTTGTTTGTATTTTGTACATTTGATAAACAATTTGTTGCATGTCTATTGATACTTTCTTATCTTGTATTTCATCTGGCCTTGACATTTCATGTCTCACTCAAATGCCCAACAACTGCTTGCACATACTCATTTTCACTTTATTGCTTTTCACACATGTCTGTCATTCAGTGTTAAGTGATGAGAGACATAGGTTTTTTCCTGAAAAAAATCTTTAGTTTCCTAGAATTTACTATATTTCATTTTTATGCCCCCTTCCTTTCCCTTACATTAGGGGTTATATTGTTTTGCACATTGTCAGCTGGTTGGTAGACCATTTGGTTCTGGATCAGTAACTGGAGAATGATTTGGCCTACAATGATCTAACTTCATAGGTCATTAGATGACACCAGTGTGTTGTTTTACTCATTTGTGTTTGCTGGTCAGTTTAACATACATGAACAGGGTTTTACCCATGGAAGTGGCTAGTAGTTCCTAGTTTCTGGTGTGCACTGGACAGTGTTATAAGTTAACTGTTAGTCTAAACATGAAATTTGAAATTGTAACATTACTAACACACTTGCTGACTTGTCCCATAGTTTGCCGTCTCCTTGGTACAACAATTGCTTTCTCCTTAGGTTCTGTTTCGCTAGAATTTAATACAATTTGTACTTTATGCCATACTTTTAGAATCTCTATATATTGTATATTGGAAACTATTCAGATTGTTGTATAAGATTTGTAATGCAAGTTTTATTATCGTTGTTAACAGGTGACCAATATGAGAGCAAAATTAATATGCTATATTAGGTTACATAAAAGTGAAAATATCATCAGTCACATCTTAATCATACATGCAATATCTCATGGTGTAACACTGTTTTCATACTTTTTCATTACTTCTTACAGTCCTACAGCATCAGAAGCAAATCTTCCATGAAAAATAAAGTTATAAAACAAAAAAGGAAAATTTTTCCATATTTTAACGACTTGGAATTTAAGGTATTTTTTCCTGGCATAATGTCTGTGAATTCCAAATCAGTGTTCACTTTTCTTTTCTCTACCAAGAAATCATGTATTCATTTGAGACAGGTGAGTTGTTGTTCAAAAGGCACACAGTTTCTTCCTTTAAAATTTGAATAGTATTTAGTATTTGGTTTGATTTTAGCTCACCTAAACTTTATTCTGGGTGAGCTGTTTGTATAAAAAGGATGGTTTGGCATCCGTTGTTGGCGTCCTGTTTCAATATTTTTTATAACATTTTCTCCACTGAAACCATGTTGTGGAAGTTGATGAAACTTGACCTGGATGTTTCTTGGATATCCTTTTCCAAAGTTGTTCAAAGAATTCCAGTGCATGCAGAATTCTAGTTTCAGTGACAGCGAGAAGGAAAAACTTTAAAAATCTTCTTCTTTAAAACCACACGGCTTTCCACTTAGATATTTAAATGTAGTGTTGTCTAATGGTCCTCTACCAAATTATTTTTTAAAATCTTGCCCCTGGGGTCAAAATTTGCTCCACCCCAGGGTTCACTGTTTTTACATAGATTTATGTAAGAAAAGCATTAAAAATATTCTCTAAAACCACAAGTCCCAGAGCTTAGATAGTTGGTGTCCTCTGCCAAGTTTGTTTAAATAATGACCTTGGAGTCAAAGTGGACAACTGCCCTTAGTTTCACTGTTATTACTTAGACTTTTGTAGGAAAAGAAGTAAACAAAGTTTAAATTAATATATGGAATCAAGTGCACTTTTAGCAGTTTTCGTTTGGAAAGACAAACTGGCATTTCATCCAAAAAAGGTTCTTTTGACAGTTCTTTGTCTTCCTGCTGTCTTTTTTTGTGGAAAAAATTTAAATCACAATTATTTCTTTGCATTCTCTGGAACCTTGAAATATATTGAAATAAATCTTCTTCTATCATCTGAATGTTGTAGACGGTAACATGACTTCACTTTTGTTTTAATTTTTTTTTTTTTTTTTTTTTTTTTTTTTTTTTTTTTTTTGGTAATTGAGATTGAACTTGATTATTGTGTATTGGACATGTTTACATATATCTCCTGTGAACACTTTTACCTTAATCTCCTGTGAACATGTTTACCTTAATCTCCTGTAAACACTTATACCTTAATCTCCTGTGAACACATTTACCTCAGTCTCCTGTGAACACTTTTACCTAGATCTCTTATGTAATCTGGTAATCTGTAGTTGATTGAATTTTTAAACCTTCAGACTTTACAATCACTGTGGTGATTCAAGTTTAGAAAGTGTTCAAGTGTTTCAGAGAGGTGTTTTAAATAAAGTGTATCTGTTTTATTAATTTTGTCTATGATTATTACAGATAGCTCACTATCTTGGGGACAAGATGGCAAGTAAAGGCAATGAGAAACTCACAGATGATTTCCTGATACTTATACGACATCCCCCACAGTGCACCAATATGCTCAAGGTATTTCTTGTTTAAAAGTTTTATCTCTACAGCTAATTTATCCTCTTTTTAACACAAAATAATGATACTAGTCATACTAAAATTCACAAAATTAGCTAATTAATTGGCTAGACAAACCCTTTAGACCAGGAACACTTGTTATATTTTGATAACAACACATTTGGCAATGTTGGTTTTATTTGGCCTAAACAGCCTTGGTTTACTGACAATATTTCTTTCATATGTTGATACTGAAACAAAACTATGAGTGTCCCTGAAGTAATAAAAATGGTAGCTGTAAACTTGGTATTTATGTACTAATGAAATTGATATGCTGCTTGAAATAATAACAGCAGAGTTTTCAACACTTCATTTTCAGCAGGACAGTGTCAGTTCAGCAAAAGTCCTTCCTTGCTTTAGATCAATATATTCTAATAAATAAATGCTCAAAACATGTCTGGTTGCTGAATTTTAGACCAAGAATTAAATACTGTTGAAACATAATGGCATCAGACTAACAGTTGTTAGGTTACCATTCTGTATTTGGGTGTATTAGTACTTTCAAGTTGTAAACCTTTCAGTGATATGTTCAGTTAGAATTATAAGGATGTTTCTGGGGGTATTCATATTCTAAATTTCATGATAATGTGAAAATTATTTTGTACCTGCACAATACTCAAAAAACAGAAATAAAGGGAAGCTATCTTGTCCTTTTTTCAGGTGATTTATGCTTGCTGCCAAGTATCAACAACTTTTTGTTCCTACATATCCAATCAACAACAGCACATGGAATCTCTACTGGGGGTCCTCATGGGGAAAGTTGAACTAGCCGACATGGAAGTGAACTCTGTAATCGAGATGTTGATCCATGTACTCAGCACTATAGTGATACAGCTTCAGACATTGCCACCTACGTAAGTAGCTCCATGTACTTGGCTCTACAGTCAAACAGTTTGAAATGTTGTCCCCTACGTAAGTAGTTCCATGTACTTGGCTCTACAGTCAAACAGTTTGAGATGTTGTCCCCTACGTAAGAAGTTCCATGTTCTTGGCTCTACAGTCAAACAGTTTGAGATGTTGTCCCCTACGTAAGTAGTTCCATGTACTTGGCTCTACAGTCAAACAGTTTGAGATGTTGCCACCTACGTAAGTAGTTCCATGTACTTGGCTGTAGAGTCAAACAGTTTGAGATGTTGTCACCTACGTAAGTAGTTCCCTGTACTTGGCTCTACAGTCAAACAGTTTGAGATGTTGCCACCTACGTAAGTAGTTCCATGTACTTGGCTGTATAGTCAAACAGTTTGAGATGTTGCCACCTACTTAAGTAGTTCCATGTACTTGGCTCTACTGTCAAACAGTTTGAGATGTTGCCACCTACGTAAGTAGTTCCATGTACTTGGCTGTAGAGTCAAACAGTTTGAGATGTTGTCACCTACGTAAGTAGGTCCATGTACTTGGCTGTAGAGTCAAACAGTTTGAGATGTTGCCACCTACGTAAGTAGTTCCATGTACTTGGCTGTAGAGTCAAACAGTTTGAGATGTTGCCACCTAGGTAAGTAGTTCCATGTACTTGGCTCTACAGTCAAACAGTTTGAGATGTTGCCACCTACGTAAGTAGTTCCATGTACTTGGCTGTACAGTCAAACAGTTTGAGATGTTGTCACCTACGTAAGTAGTTCCATGTACTTGGCTCTACAGTCAAACAGTTTGAGATGTGGCCACCTACGTAAGTAGTTCCATGTACTTGGCTCTACAGTCAAACAGTAAGTAGTTACAGAGATGTTGATCCATGTACTCAGCACTATAGTGATACAGCTTCAGACATTGCCACCTACGTAAGTAGTTCTGTGTACTTGGCTCTACAGTCAAACAGTTTGAGATGTTGTCACTTACGTAAGTAGTTCCATGTACTTGGCTCTACAGTCAAACAGTTTGAGATGTTGCCACCTACGTAAGTAGTTCCATGTACTTGGGCTGTACAGTCAAACAGTTTGAGATGTTGTCACCTATGTAAGTAGTTTGAGATGTTGCCACCTACGTAAGTAGTTCCATGTACTTGGCTCTACAGTCAAACAGTTGGAGATGTTGTCATCTACGTAAGTAGTTACAGAGATGTTGATCCATGTACTCAGCACTATAGTGATACAGCTTCAGACATTGCCAACTACGTAAGTAGTTCCATGTACTTGGCTGTAGAGTCAAACAGTTTGAGATGTTGTCACCTAGGTAAGTAGTTCCATGTACTTGGCTTTACAGTCAAACAGTTTGAGATGTTGTCACCTACGTAAGTAGTTACAGAGATGTAGATCCATATACTCAGTACTGTAGTGATACATTGTATCTGCTATCTACCAGTATACCTACTATATATTTTCCAGCTACATAAATAGAAATTTCCTACCATGCAGTTCTCAGTACTTTTCCTGCTTCAGAGTAGAACACTGAAGTTAATGAAAATATGAATGTCGCACTTACACATAAAAGTTGTCTAAATATTTTGAATCAGAAAATATAATATAATAGAAAGTATTCTAATGATGTCAGTTATTATCATAACAGCTTCTAGGTCATTAGTCCTTTCCACCTTGAGCCAATGTTTTTATGCCCCCACTTTTGGGGATGAGGGATAGACATATTTCCCATCAGTCTGTCTTTATCACATGTGGCTCAAAAAAATCGCTGGAGTTTCGTTTGATATTCACCCAGTAACAGCAGAGTTTACCATGGACCTGAAGATATAAATTAGAGAGCTCATTATTTAATGACATTATAAATAAATTTTCTGACTTAGGTACCTGCACACTTAATGAAATGTTATTGTGACTTATATCAGTACAGATTTTTAGCTCACCTGTCACAAAGTGACAAGGTGAGCTTTTGTGATCGCGCGGTGTCCGTCGTCCGTCGTCCGTCCGTGCGTCCATAAACTTTTGCTTTTGACCACTCTAGAGGTCACATTTTTCATGGGATCTTTATGAAAGTTAATCAGAATGTTCATCTTGATGATATCTAGGTCAAGTTCGAAACTGGGTCACGTGCCGTCAAAAACTAGGTCAGTAGGTCTAAAAATAGAAAAACCTTGTGACCTCTCTAGAGGCCATATATTTCACAAGATCTTCATGAAAATTGGTCAGAATGTTCACCTTGATGATATCTAGGTCAAGTTCGAAACTGGGTCACATGCCATCAAAAACTAGGTCAGTAGGTCTAAAAATAGAAAAACCTTGTGACCTCTCTAGAGGCCATATATTTCACAAGATCTTCATGAAAATTGGTCAGAACATTCACCTTGATGATATCTAGGTCAAGTTCGAAACTGGGTCACGTGCCATCAAAAACTAGGTCAGTAGGTCAAATAATAGAAAAACTTTGTGACCTCTCTAAAGGCCATATTTTTCATGGGATCTGTATGAAAGTTGGTCTGAATGTTCATCTTGATGATATCTAGGTCAAGTTCGAAACTGGGTCACGTGCGGTCAAAAACTAGGTCAGTAGGTCTAAAAATAGAAAAAACTTGTGACCTCTCTAGAGGCCATATATTTCATGAGATCTTCATGAAAATTGATCAGAATGTTCACCTTGATGATATCTAGGTCAAGTTCGAAACTGGGTCACGTGCCTTCAAAAACTAGGTCAGTAGGTCAAATAACAGAAAAACCTTGTGACCTCTCTAGAGGCCATATTTTTCATGGGATCTGTATGAAAGGTGGTCTGAATGTTCATCTTGATGATATCTAGGTCATGTTTGAAAGTGGGTCACGTGCCATCAAAAACTAGGTCAGTAGGTCAAATAATAGAAAAACCTTGTGACCTCTCTAAAGGCCATATTTTTCAGGGATCTGTATGAAAGTTGGTCTGAATGTTCATCTTGATAATATCTAGGTCAAGTTCGAAACAGGGTCATGTGCGGTCAAAAACTAGGTCAGTAGGTCTAAAAATAGAAAAACCT
Source organism: Mercenaria mercenaria (assembly GCF_021730395.1). NCBI lineage: Eukaryota > Metazoa > Mollusca > Bivalvia > Venerida > Veneridae > Mercenaria > Mercenaria mercenaria. The sequence goes on along the minus strand of NC_069372.1, from coordinate 32,672,697 downwards.
TGTGACCTCTCTAGAGGCCATACTTTTGAATGGATCTCCATAAAAATTGGTCAGAATGTTCACCTTGATGATATCTAGGTCAAGTTTGAAACTGGGTCACGTGCCATAAAAAACTAGGTCAGTAGGTCAAATAATAAAAAAACCTTGTGACCTGTCTAGAGGCCATACTTTTCATGGGATCTGTATGAAAGTTGGTCTGAATGTTCATCTTGATGATATCTAGGTCAAGTTTGAAACTGGGTCAACTGCGATCAAAAACTAGGTCAGTAGGTCTAAAATTATTAAAATCTTTTGACCTCTTTAGAGGCCATATTTTTCAATGGATCTTCATGAAAATTGATCTGAATGTTCACCTTGATGATATCTAGGTCAGTTTTGAAACTGGGTCACGTGCGGTCAAAAGCTAGGCCAGTAGGTATAAAAATAGAAAAACCTTGTGACCTCTCTAGAGGCCATATTTTTCAATGGATCTTCATGAAAATTGATCTGAATGTTCACCTTGATGATATCTAGGTCAGTTTTGAAACTGGGTCACGTGCGGTCAAAAACTAGGCCAGTAGGTATAAAAATAGAAAAACCTTGTGACCTCTCTAGAGGCCATATTTTTCATGAGATTTTCATGAAAATTAGTGAGAATGTTCACCTTCATGATATCTAGGTAAAGTCCTAAACAGGGTCACGTACCTTCGAAAACTAGATCAATAGGTCAAATAATAGAAAAACCTTGTGACCTCTCTAGAGACCATATTTTTCAATGGATCTTCATGAAAATTGGTCAGAATTTTTATCTTGATAATATCTAGGTAAAGTTCAAAACTGGGTCACATGAGCTCAAAAACTGGGTCACTATGTCAAATAATAGAAAAAACGACGTCATACTCAAAACTGGGTCATGTGGGAAGAGAAGAGCGATTCAGGACCATCATGGTCCTCTTGTTAAGAGAAAGGGAAATGTTAGCCAGAGTTTTCCATACTCAAGTTGTTCAGGCAACCGATGTAGAGTTTGCCTTCTTAAGCTTAATGCATTTTCCCTTAGTATTTCATTCAGAGTTTATTGAAGAACATGTATGGAATTTTGTCTTCTTTTCCTATTCCAGCATACTTCTTACAACCATCATAATGCTCAAGATTATAATACTCGGTTTCTCTGTCAAGCATGGAAATAGTGTGCTGTCTGCTTAGATCTAATTTATTTTATTTCAGGTTAACAGATGCTGCCAGTCTTATGGTGTCTATCTTTCTCGAGTCTACCATTGCAAGTCATACTGTAAGTTTTGTCATGGTTCTCCCAGATTTCTGGTACTCAGCATTGCAAAATAAACCTTTAAGATCTTTTGGAAGCATAGAACCAAACCAAGCAGAATAACAGCAAGCTCAGTTTGATTGTGTCTGGCCTAGTCCCTGTGTGGTAATGAATTATGCAGTACCCGTCATGCCTCCTAGCAATGGCTTTAGCAAAACCCTGTTATAAATGAAAATTGAATGAGCTTCATAGTCTCTAAGGACCAGAAATGATAGTAACACTGAGTTTAAGAACAAGGCAAATTTTTACAACTACCACAAGTCATAGTGTAAGATAGGTATCACACAAATTTTGTTAGTTCTGGGATTTTTAAGGATGAGCAACTAAGGTTGTATGACAACTGTCCATTCTCAGTTGGTAAAGAAGAACCCCATGCTACTTCAGGAAATATTTCAGGTACAGGCAGGCACAACAGTAGAACCACTGACCTAACCTGCTAGATGAAAGAAGGCGCAATAGTTGTAAAAGTATGCTGAAAGTTTTCAGAGATTGTTATCTGCTGACTACAGCTTCAAACTTCCAAAATAGGTTTTACCAGTGTTTCATAAACTTGTATGTTAGGATTTTAAATCTTTAGAACTCAGACCCTGCTAGTTATATTAAATAATAAAATGGTACTAAAGTGTCACTAACTGTACAACTATGAGATTTCCTGTATGAACAGGCTGCAGCTGCTCTGTTGTTCAGTCAGATGGTATATTGTGGTGTATCTGTAGAGGTTCAACCAGAGGAGATGTTACAAGCTTGTCTTGCAGTCTTCACAGACCTTCAACAGGTGAGAACAGTCTCATTTAAAACATTAATAAATGAATTGCCTTCTGTGGCAATTTTTTTATGGTTGAAGTGGCTTTATGAGGTAGGTCAGCTGCCAGTCAGTTAGCAGTTTACTTTATGTTATAAAGACAAGTGTGTTTTGAGCTATCATCTTCAAACTTGATAGGCACATTGCCCATGGGCAGTGGAAAACCTATATTGATTCTGAAGTCAGTTGATTAATTATTAAGTTCTCTGCGACTGTTATTTTAGAACCTTTTTCTGCTCAGTATTTTGAGAATGCCTTGATTGATTTTGAAGTCCATGGTTCAAAGACCAAGGTCTAAGTGACTGTTTGTACAACAAGAGCTGTCCTAGTACAGCCATGCTTGACTGCCAAAGCCTTGTCAAGTTATCAACTGAATAATACGTTGGAGAAGCGGCATAATTTTGTAAAATATTGAGAGTTATGAAACCTGTTATAAAAACTCCCAGTGCCGACAAATGGGCGGATACAATAGCTCTAACTGTTCTTGGAATTGTCCAGCAAAAAAGTGATCTTGAGACCAGCTTGACATTCAGTCCTCAAACTTGGCAGATACATTGCATTGTCCATGAGCACTGGATGACCTCTATTGATACGGAGTTTACTGGGTCAGAGGTCAAGGTGTCATAGACTGTTAGTACCAAAGACCCAGTTGCCATGTACCACTCTTGATTTCAAGTTTTTTTAGTCAGATGTCATGGCCACTGTCATGCTAAATGGCCATATAAACTGTCATTCACTTATATTTTGCTGTTACAGAATTGACTTGTGATTATTTCCTTGAGTATATAAGTGAAGCATCAGGTAAGAAGACATCAGTTAGGTGTAACTTATGGAAAGTGTATCAATGTTGTATATTTCAGATTTGTGTAAGATGTCCATTTGACTACGGTATTATGGATGGTCTAATGTTACTGCTGTGTGAAATGCTGACACAGGTACACATCTTCCAGTTTTGACATTTTATATTTAGCATACTTGATAGTAGTTTATTGTGGTCTGTTTATTTGTTGTCCATATACCATTGTTAATACACCAGCTGCATTGATGCTTCACTATAAAGTGGAACCTTCCTGGATGATTTCATGCAACTTTACATGCTGTTTTTCATGAACTGCCTGGGTAAAATTACAGTAAAAATAAGTTTTATAGGTTTTTTGGCCTTCATAGTTAAAGTTTTAATTGTTATTGTGTGTCATAATTAAGTTGCATAAATCTCAACCATGTGAATCTTTAGTTTTTCAGTTTCTCATAGAGGTAACTACAGTGAAATTCAGATAATGCCATAAATTGTTAAGACTTAGTATGTATAGCAGACAGTAAGAATGAACTCTCTTATTTTAGGCTGAGGCTCCTGTTGCCCAGCTTTACATAGAAACAGGAATCTGGGGTACATTGTGGCATCGTGTTGCCCAGGCTCTACAGGTCATGAACCCAGAGACAGAGCTGCCCATACATGATATAGAGACTGATATGGAGGCTCAGAAAGGTTTTCATGAGCCAGACTGGTCCCTGGTATCACCACAGGGCCTCATGGCAGTATTACAGATGTCAGTGACTGTCTTCACAAAGGTAACTAATATTTTTGATAGTTCTGATAAACAGAAGACAAGGTTCACATAAGCCTTGTTTGAAAAATTTTGTAATTAGTGGTAACTGAAAAATATGATAACTGAAAAATATAGTATTTGCTACCAGAATGTTTATCTCCTATATTGAATTTAGTTTGTTGTTTTTTAAAAATATTACTTTGTTTAAAGAATATCACTGAATATTGCTGAAATTACAAACATTTTAGAAAATAGGCATTTTTATATCCCCAGATACATAGTATATAGTGGCTTTTTTATGGAGCCACTCATGTCCAATCGCTATTTTGTCAATCAGTTTGTCATGTCTTCTCCTAATATCTTAACCAATGGTTAGGTTTTCGTGAAGCTTTCATCAGTTAACCTTATCAAGATGTGTAGAGCACACCATCCTGGTCACTAGGTCCAAGGTTGAAGTCACACTTGGAGGCCAAAGATAAGCAGCTTCATATTATCTAAACTGCTTGGAAGATTTTCATAACACCTTTGTCCTAAGGTCACATTTCATGTTCTGTCTGCTCCATAATTCACTCGTACGCCATTGGATTTTGAAACAACTTGTCACAAATTTGGCATGGAAATGTTGTTAACTAAGATATCCTGAATGTTTTATGACTGTCCATTCATATGTAAACATAAAATGTATTTTCAAAAATATTTTTTTTGTCAAAAATTAAGGCTGAAGCTTAAAATGGAAAATACCTCAATCAAATTCATTTTTGTGATGGTTGCTTCAGGATTGTACTGGAGTTCTTTAGAATAATATATGATATCAATGGGTTTGTGAACAGAGGAATCAAGGTAAAACCATATTGCTGAGAAGGTGGACCAAACAGTAAGAAGAAAAAAAAACATACCATGAAATGATTATTTTCATGAGATACTAAATTCACCCACTGTATTCATAGATTGATAAAATAAATTTGAATTTTATCTCTTCATTGGTATTGAATTTTGAGGATTGACACAAGCATGAAATCCATGAAATGAGATATCAGTTTTGAAATCCACACATTCCTGTCCACTTGAATAAACTTTTTTTCCAACATCACAATTTATACTTGCAAATATTAAAGTATTTCTCACTATTTGAGCATATTGTTGGTACAGTATATACATGTTTTTCAGGAAACACAGCAGTGTATACCTAACCTAGCAGTACCTGACAGTCCATAAATGTTTTTCAGGAAACACAGCAGTGTATACCTAACCTAGCAGTACCTGACAGTGTATACATGTTTTTCAGGAAACACAGCAGTGTATACCTAACCTAGCAGTACCTGACAGTACATACATGTTTTTCAGGAAACACAGCAGTGTATACCTAACCTAGCAGTACCTGACAGTACATACATGTTTTTCAGGAAACACAGCAGTGTATACCTAACCTAGCAGTACCTGACAGTGTAGTCTCTACATGTTTTTCAGGAAACACAGCAGTGTATACCTAACCTAGCAGTACCTGACAGTACATACATGTTTTTCAGGAAACACAGCAGTGTATACCTAACCTAGCAGTACCTGACAGTGTATACATGTTTTTCAGGAAACACAGCAGTGTATACCTAACCTTGCAGTACCTGACAGTGTATACATGTTTTTCAGGAAACACAGCAGTGTATACCTAACCTAGCAGTACCTGACAGTGTATACATGTTTTTCAGGAAACACAGCAGTGTATACCTAACCTTGCAGTACCTGACAGTACATACATGTTTTTCAGGAAACACAGCAGTGTATACCTAACCTTGCAGTACCTGACAGTACATACATGTTTTTCAGGAAACACAGCAGTGTATACCTAACCTAGCAGTACCTGACAGTACATACATGTTTTTCAGGAAACCTGACAGTGTATACATGTTTTTCAGGAAACACAGCAGTGTATACCTAACCTAGCAGTACCTGACAGTATTATCATGCTCACTCTGATACATCTACTCAGGAAGGAATTTCTGTATTCACTCAGTAAAAGGTATTTTATACCCCAATAATAACTTCACAGTAAAATCTTTATATAGAGATCACTTAAGATTGTCAGAAATAGTCTTTATCACAGGTTAAACACACACTGTAGATATTCAAATGGAAAATGAAACTATTCAGTGATGGTATTTTATCACAAGTTTGGCTGTGTCAGTTAGCTACACCATCCAGATACAAAATGAATGGGACTGTATTGGACTCACACATCTGTTGTTCTGTCTGTTTACATGAATGAAAAATGTTTGAAAGAAAGATGCTAAACTGAACACATGCACATTTGATATACTTAAACTAGCAAAATGTGAAAAGTGTCCATTTAGTAACTTAAGCAGTTCTCCAAACTTTGACAGAATGTTTGTGGGCATATATATCTTTGCCAAGTTCAATTACTGGTTGGGTATTCGTCGTTGCTCTGAAGTTGTATCTGTTGAATTAGTGAATATTGAAAAAACTGAGAACTAGTCTGTTCAGTATGCTATTTTAAAAGTCAGTAGTAATTTGCTGTGACTGGCATACATTGCAACACTTTTCCACTCTTGTTTCTTTTTGGCTATGTGGAAAATGTTATCTTCAAAATTAATGCTGGTCCAAATTTTACTCAAATTTCCCTTGGGTGACTCGCTACAAAATTCCTTCAGGCCATGTTGATTTGTTAAAAAACATGACTGCCAGGGGATGAGACTAGTTTTCTTTGTATGGCTATATGAAAGACTAAAAATCTCAAACTGCCAACCAGATTTTAGAATAAGTTCACCAAAATGTTCCATTAAAAGCTGACTCTGCACAGCAAGTATCATAACTCACATTGCTTTTTGCAAGAATTATGGCCCCTTTGGACTTAGAAAATCATAGGTAGGGCAATATTTCTATTATACAGAGACAAAAAAATCAAATGAGTGTCTGCACCCGCAAGCTGGTGCTCTTGTTTAATGTTTGATGGTTAAAAAGCTTGGCCACCAGCAATTTTGGGATGCTGTATGTGTATAAATAATTTTGAAGAACTCAGTAATATATTTGCAGTTTTAATGTGGAGGGTCCACAGTTGACTGTAGACCTGATACTTGAAGTAACACAGATATGCTGCTTCCCTTTTGCTGTTGATGCCAGTGACGACCTCCTCGGTGAAATACAAACGTAAGTCATTTATGTCATGTTTTGCAGTGGTTTATTGAAATGAAAGTAGCACATTCCAAAATTTATTGACAAACCTTCATTTGTATTTTTGATACCATCCGTATATTGATTCAAATTTAATGTGTGTATTCAACATGAAAAGATTATTTAGGATAAGAATTTTAGCTATGACACCAGAAACAGTGATTTAGGGTTAGCTATTAGTATTTATGAATGGTCCAGTAAAAAAATGTTTGTGTCTCATGTATCTCAAAAACGTTGACCTAGAATCCTGAAATATAAGTAAATTGTTATAAAGCATGTGATGTTCTGCTTGGGATTTCAGTCTGCCAGACCAGAGTTATGGCCCTTGACCTAATAAAAAATATGCATAAAGGTTTTGAAAGTATGTGTCACATATACATGTATCTCAAAAAGTATTTGGTATAGTCTTGAAACCTTGTCAGCATCTGGGGTTTTGTTTAGGATTTGCTCTGCATGACCAGAGTTATGGCCCTTCACTTTGTCAAAAATATGCATTAAGTGGTAGAGTCATGAAACCATAGGAATGTTGTTCATCATGTGAAGTTTTGCACCTGGGACTTTGTTTTTGATTTGACACCTCACCATGAAATTGGGTTACATGAGAGCAACAACTATTCAACTAGATCAAATCATAGAAAAATGTTATTACCACTGTAGAGGCCACATTTTCTGATTGATCTTCATGAAACCTTGTTAATGTTTATAGGATCTTCAACAGAATGTTTGTCTCTACAAAATAAAGGTCAAGTTTAAAATTTACAGTATTTATAGATCAGTAGGTCAAATCATCGAAATTGTTTACACTCAAAAGGCCACATTTTCTCAAAAACTATAGATTTGCTCTTGGCCGTCCTTCCGAAAATGTTGTGTCGCGCGTAGCTTTGAAAGTATTTGACGTAGAGTCACAAAACTTTACAGGAATGTTGGTCAGCATGTGTAGTTGTGCACCTGGGGTTCACGTCCAGATTCATTCAGTCATGTAGAAGTTATGGCCCCTGACTTTGTAAAAATTGGTCATTTTAATGTTGTGTCGCGCCTAGCTCCAAAAGTATATGACCAAGAGTCACAAAACTTTACAGGCATGTTGGTTAGCATGTATAGTTGTGCACCTGGGGTTTCGTGTCCAGATTCATCCAGTCGTGTAGGAATAATGGCCCCTGACTTAGTAAAAAATTGGTCATTTTAATGTTGTGTCGCGCATAGCTCCAAAAGTATTTGACCTAGAGTCACCAAAGTTTACAGGAATGTTGGTCAGCATGTGCAGTTGTGCACCTGGGGTTTCGCGTCTGGATTCATCCAGTCATGTAGGAGTTATGGCCCCTGACTTAGTAAAAAATTGGTCATTTTAATGTTGTGTAGCGCCTAGCTCCAAAAGTATTTGACCTAGAATCACCAAAGTTTACAGGAATGTTGGTCAGCATATGCAGTTGTGCACCTGGTGTTTTGCGTTCGGATTCATTCAGTCGTGTAGGAGTTATAGCCACTGACTTAGTTAAAAATGGGTCATTTTAATGTTGTGTCGTGCATAGCTCCAAAAGTATTTGACCTAGAGTCACCAAAGTTTACAGGAATGTTGGTCAGCATGTGCAGTTATGCACCTGGGGTTTCGCGTCCGGATTCATCCAGTCGTGTAGGAGTTATGGCCCCTGACTTAGTAAAAATTGGTCATTTTAATGTTGTATCGTGCCTAGGTCCAAAAGTATTTGACCTAGAATCACCAAAGTTTACAGGAATGTTGGTCAGCATGTGCAGTTGTGCACCTCGGGTTTCGCATCTGCATTCATTCAGTATTGTAGGAGTTCTGGCCCCTGACCTGGGAAAAAATTGTCATTTTAATGTCATGTAGTGGGGGCATCTGTGTCCCATGGACACATTTCTAGTTTTATTTAAGACAATATCTTTGAGGCCAGTGAAAAAAATCCATGTTACTTAACACAGTTTTGAGTAAATAATAAATTGAAAAGCACAAAAACCATATTACTGTCTTGAACACATATAAAGTTATGTCTCAGATTTAATGTGAAAGATTCAATGAGTAGAATTCAGAAAGATACAATGTTTTTCAAATATCTTCTGTTATAGTTGTCTACATGCCCATCAGTTGATGCCACGTCTCATGTATGCTTGCCAAAAATACCTCAAAGATGATCAGTTAGAAACCCCAATTGGGCTTATCACAAGACTTGTCCTCAGTAATAATATTTTCATAGACCAGTTCTGCTCATCTGTCAAAGATCTCAAGGTAATTGCTTTATTATTGTGTAACTGTTTGTTTTTATCAATGTCCACTTGTGGTAAGTTTGGCATAGTCATCAAAGTGGCTTACCAGAGTATGCGGGCTAGCGCATTAGTGCATTCATCCATCTTATTACGTTCAGAAAATAGTATTTATTTAGTAGAAACTTTTAAATATTTGTCAGAAAACAATGGCACAATATTCAAAATAATTTCACAAACATTTTCCTTACGTAATCATCTTCCAAAGCTGTTCATGCAAGCAGTGTAATTTGGATGAGCAATCTGGGGCCATCATGACCCTTTTGTTGTTATGAAAATGATGAAGATTTTGTAAAATACACTGATTTTATATGATTTACTCATTTTTATGTTCATCTGAGCACAAAGTGATCACATGCTGTCTGTCCATTGTCTGTCCATCCTTCATCAGCTCTTCTGTCCACACTTTTCTTCAAACTACATCTCTCACAGAAACTAAACAGCAGAATTGCACCAGACTTATTCAGTAGCATCTTTGCATATTCCTCTCATCAAGTTTGTTCATATGTTTTAGCCAGAGCTAGAAACAGAATAAACATTAAATTACTTTTTTAAATGACCACTTGATACACTTTATCAAACTCTTTCTGTGTTATCATTAAATGGTCCACTACAAATTTTGATGCTTGACTTTTTTAGGGGCTGTTTGAGCTTAAAATAGTCAGTAGCATTGATGTTACTCTATCCAGTGTGTTTAAATGTTTTAGCTTGGCCCCTTTTAGGGGCCACCAGACTAAAAATAGAAAAAAACTTGAAGTGACTTGTTCTCATGAACTACTTGATGGACCTTCATCAAACTTTGTTTGTAGCATCATTGTTAGGTCCTCTCTACAATATAAACAAATAAGTTTTCTTGGCTACAGCTTAAAATTAGAAAAAAAAAAAAACACTTCTAATATCTTCTTCTCTTGAACCTCTTGATTGATCTTCATCAAACTTAATCTGTAGCATTATTATTAGGTCCTCTCCCATAATTGCTCAACTAGGGAAGCTTTATAACTATTAGGGAAAGTAAACCTACCATATTAATATAGCCCAGTTTCAGTAGGTTGTGTACATTTGTATTGATACTCAATTTTGTTTGTTTCAGTTTCTCTCATTTCTCAGTACATGTATAGCACCGACAAGCCCAGTCTCTGTTGTGTGTGATACAATATCCTTGTGTAACCATCTTGTCAGGACCTCTGCTCAACATGCCACACTCGTCAAGTCAGTCATACAATCAAATAAAGGTAGGTCAGTCATTGTGGTTTTTAACTCGACTTTTCGAAGAAAAAGTAGAGCCATTGCACTCGCTCCAGTGTCGCCGTCACCGTTGGTTAAAGTTTTTGATAAAGTCAAATATCTCTATTACTATTAAATTTTTTTACTTTAAACTTAGAATAGTTATTCACATTCAAAGGCTACACCAGGAGAAACAATTTCCATAACTCTGATTTGAAATTTTGACAGAGTTATGCCCCTTTTTAACTTTTTGAATTTTTTTGGTTAAAGTTTTTGATAAAGTCAGATATCTTTGTTACTATCAAAGCTTTTGACTTGAAACTTGAAATAGTTTTTTTACTATCAAAGTCTACACCAGGAGAAACAATACCCATAACTCTGATTTGAATTTTGAAAGAGTTATGCCTCTTTTTAACATAGAATTTTTTAGTTAAAATTTTATAAAGTTTTTACTGGCAAAGCTCTAATTCAGAGTCAGGCACTGAGAAAAGTCGAGCACCCTGTCTCATGGACAGCTCTTGTTAGTTATACATTAACAGGCAAAACTCCATAATCCAATGGGGCATATGAACTCATCCTTATGCCTAATGACTGCTAGATTATACATTTTTCTTGAACTTGAAACCTGAGAACTATCAATGTTAGCTATCACTATGAAGCAGGTATTACTAGAACATGGCATGATGATAGATGACAATGAGTCAAAGAGTAGAGCAGTTACCCATTATAGATTTCCAGACATTTTCAAACTGAATATCTCTTTATCAGATACATACATGGCAATATCTTTTGTGAAAAATGTTCCTATTATTGACTATATAAAAATTTCTTATTTTCATACTTGTAGGTGATACAGACAAATTGAGTATATTGATACATCATCAGTCATCATCAGTGAAGTCTCGCACATGTAGTTTATTGGGTAATCTCATGAAACACAATGCTCACATGTACACATTCCTCAAACAGCGAGATAAACTCTTCCAAGGTTTGATCACCTGTCTCAAAGATGAAGATCAAAATGTCAGAAAGGTAACTACAATTACACAAATTCATAATAAATGTCTCAGATTGAAGTAGCTCTGTATATGTGTTAAGCATGTTAGAATTTGTCCCCTTACTTTGTTGTATGTGTATTAATTTATTTTTTAAGTGATCATTTTGAAGACGTAACTTTTAACAATTCTATCTTAGATTTTATTACACAGAATTTAAATAATTTCCCACTGACCTAATTCATCTTACTTCATATTTTACAGACTTACATTCCTAATATATGCAGAGTTTACTTTTGATTATGACATATTTGAATTATTTGTACTTGTTACCAGGGGGCCAGTTACGCAGTTGGAAATGCAGCATTCCACAATGACAGTCTTTATGTAAAATTAAAAACAAGCATAGCACAGCTTGTAGAACTACTGAAAGATCCAGTGTCAAAAACAAGGAGTAATGCAGCGTGTAAGTTAATCTTCACTTGTGTTTCCACAGATAGAATATTATCTTCTTGTGTTTCCCCAGACAGAATATTATCTTCTTGTGTTTCGTCAGACAGCATATTAATATTTGCCTACAGCTTGAAAGTTAATTTTCTCTTGTTTCATCTCAGGCAGCTTGTAAGTTAATCATCTCTTGTGTTTCCCAAAGCAGCTTGTAAGTTATATCTTCTATTGTGTTTCTCAAGGCGGCTTTTAAGTTAATACTTGAGGTCACATTTTCTACTTGAGCATCGTAAGTTTTTTTCAGAATGTTTTTCAATATATATTATAAATCAAGTTCAATTCATTTAACTGAGGTCAAAACTAGGTCACTAGGTTAATTTTCAAATATCTTAACACTAGAGGTCACATTATCAATTTGACATTTACGAAACTTCATCAGAATGTTTGCCTCTGTAAAATGTTGGTAAATTTTAAAACTGGTTTATGAGATCTTAAACTGTGTCACTAGGTCAGATCACAGAAGACACCTTGCTTACACTCTTGAAGACCACATTTTCTGCTTTACCATCATAAATCCTTGTTAGAATGTGTGTTGCTATATATTCCAGCTCGTATTCAAAGGTGGGGTACCTGAGGTAAAAAACAGGGTCACTAGGTTTTCTTGCACACCTGACTGGCGTTTCCGGTGATTTTACCCATGTCGGCAAAACCCATCTGGCACCCCCCATACCAGATGACTCTCGTGCTGTTAATGACAGCTAGTGTTTCATGCACTGATAATATATTGTTTAAGTAAAATATGAAAAAAACAGGTACCTTGATAAGTTCTCTCCGTTCCTTATAGTATATTTCTCGATTCAAAATATGTTAGTTTACCTTAAAAACATAACGTTACGCTACAAACGACAAAACCAAGCCTCATTACCGCCCAATGCGCAGGTGCCCTCGGGATGGATATTTCTATCCGATTCGTAAACACATGACAGATATTATTAATCCTGTTAACAATGAAAAGGTCACATTTTCAACCTAGTTTTCACAAGACATGGTCAGAATGTTTGTTGGTTTAAAATCTAGGAAACATGTATTTTGGGCACTTAGGTAACAAACCAAGTTTCTAGGTAAAATTGTTCCTTAAATAGTTGAATTCTGTTAATAACTTCTCAGTACCGTAGATACCCATGTATAATGCACAGTTTTTTGACCCCCGGGACCACCCCCGAATCGTGGGTGCGCATAATACACAGGTATAGACAATTTTCCAACTTCAAAACAAGTTTGTTACCAATGTTCGCCATTTTGGTAAAGGGAAACTACTCCCTGCGCTTACTGTCACTGCTAAAATCTAAGATTGCCGTTATGTTCCGTAAAAGATCGAATGGTTTATTTTTCTTTCAAACAAAATTAATTTCATATAAATTTAAAAGTATTTTGATGAAAGAAATGTTAATAAATCACAAAAATTATGATACTAATTAAAGATCGAGAATTATTTTTAACCGAGATCAAACTGTGAACAACATAATTGACACGAGATGACATGTTAATTGCCAGTATTTACTGGCTATTTGATCATGACAAAAAGACTATCACACCTTTTGTTATTGGTTTGAATTGAAAAGCTCATGTCATTTTTAAAGATACCATTCCGAAATATTGAATCAGCTGCTGTTTATTTATTCAGAATAGTTAATTAAAAAGGTAAAACAACAAATAAAACAATATTTTACTGGTTTTATTTTCGAGAAAACAAAAATTGATAGTACTGCGAGACCGATGCTGCTCTCCGTCCTGGAAATAAAATTTATTACCAATGTCGATGTTAACTCTACTTTCGTTTTCCATCCACCTCAAAATTGACCAAAAATGTTTTTTTTCCCAGGATTTTGGGCCAAAATTGGGGGTGCACATTATACATGCATATATACGGTATTTGACAGAGAAATAACTTCTCAGAATTCGACAGTGAGAAATAACTTCTCAGTATTCGACAGTGAGAAATAACTTCTCAGTATAGTAAAGCCATCATGAGTATAGTTGTTGTATATTCATTTGATGAATAAAAATGACGATGAATCTGCAGATTTGTAAACACTGTAATATTATTTTATTGCAGATTTTTCATCAGATGTTCTATTTTTCAGGTGCATTAGGAAATCTAGGTTTGCATTCTGGAACTTTATGTTTCCAGTTGAAAAAATGTAAAGTTGTTCAAAGGTAGGTGTCCTCCAAACAAAAAGGGTTAGATATAATTTATTTATTCAGCTGTAAATTAAGAGACAAGGTAGGCACTGCCGAGACTTTTTCGTCTAATTAAGAAACTGTAGTGGTTTTTCTTTTCTAAATTGCTTTGTCAGTGTTGAAACACACCCACTTGGTGTCTTATAATTATGCTGTGTCATTTTCAGATATATGAAGGAAAATTGTCCCCTTAATCACACATTTCAGACAAAATGATCAGTTCGGTGTTTTTAATCCTAATTACTGCAAATTACTTGTAAGTTTTGATGAAGTGTGGCAGTGGTCAATGACTGTTTCCTTTCCAGTTTGGTGTACACAGCATGTCATGATAGTCAACCAAGTGTTCAAATCAGTGCCCTGCTTGCTCTACGCACATTATCAAAGCAAGAAGATCTCAGAAAAGTAAGATATTAAATTTTACTTAACTCTTACTCTTGATTTGATGGATATTGATTAAATAAACAAATGCCTTTTGTATTGTTTATCGTTTGATGGTTCAGAGTTCAAATACACAGGAATGCAATGAATTAACCTAAGTGATTAAATATGAAAGCATCGTAATGATGAACAATGATCGGATGACAAACCACAAGAACACATTGTTTATTTTCAATCTAACATGCCTGTCAAAATGTGATGATAAATAGCAATGAACTGGGCATCATACAGGTATTTGATGTAATAACATAATAACATATAATGTTCATTGATTGTTTATTGCAGAATATACAACGCTTAACTTCCCAAGACAAAGGTCCCTACCTTAAATGTCAAACTCACAGTTAGAGGTCAAAAGTTGTATTACATCTTGTTAATGCTGTAATTTTCAATTGTATGGAGCTTTTTTTAATTGACTGAAATGATTGAGCCATTGAGGTGGTGTGTCAACAAGTTAAGGAGCTTGATAGTTTGCCTTCAAAATTACATTTTGGTCTGTAGCATCTGGACAAGACTTCTCTCAACTTTGCTCAGTTGTTTCAGCTTGACCCCTTTTGGTGGCTGCTAGAGCTAAAAAAAAATCAAACAACTACTTATGAATGACTTGAAGGTCCTCTTCCAAATTTGTTCCGATGGGGACACTTTGCTTCTTAACGCTAAAATTAGAATTTCCTCTTGAATTGCTTAATGGATCTTCATATTTCTTGGTCTGTAGCATTTGTATAAAATTCTGTTAAATTTCTTCAAATGCTGGCACTTGTCTATAAATGTTTTCACTTTACTGTCGGTCATACATGCCATAATTTTTCCGGACCTTTCCGGGATTCTGAGTTAAAATTTCCGGGATTTTTACCCTTTGTCCGGGACAGACACCGTGACATTAGTATTCATCTGTTTCATGCATAAATATCATAAAATTATATGCAGTTTCCGGAGATAAACATTGTTCCCTTGCTTGGGAATAATTTGTTGCAAATGTCGTCTAGCTTTCTAAGGGAGGTAAATAGGGTAATTTACGTCTATAGTTCGGCACGTGAATTGGTTGCGTTCCCGAGGTGAACTGAATTGGGAGACTTGCTATATACGAAGAATTAACCTGGTCATCGTGATTTAGAATCCAGCTTATTTGGTATCTTTTTAAAGCTTAAAAGTTTACCTAATCATTAATAAAATGGAATCCTCAAAGGAATGAAATAAGTCTTGTAGATAAAATCGATATAAAGGATCGGCCAGAAAAGGCATTCAATAGTCAAAAGTTTAATTTAGAATATGTGTGACAATCAATCTACATTTTGGAAGATTACAACCTTTTAAAATAATTATCGTTTAATTGACCGTTATCAGCCATTTCTTCCAATCAAGGCTACATGTAGCTTCACCGCCTACGTGCTAACAACAACGAGATATTCGGCTATTGTTCTTAATAATAAATTATCATAAAACTGTTACTGATTGCATAATTTTGTCAATTCATAATCAGAGTCATCAAAATAGCTGACTGTAAATTAATCTGGGTCATCAAAAGATCGCAGTGCGCAATATGAGTGGTGATCGGAGCTAGCTTAATATTAATCAACACGTGTCCCGCTCGAGGGCATGAAACTGATTATCGGATAAGATTCCAAACAATGTGACACCGGTGACTGTTTATTGTGTTTTATTCATGTAAAATTCAACAATTTATAGGGGTTATTTTTGTTTTTCTGTATTTTTAATTTTCCGGGACATTTCAACTCTGTCCGGGACACCGGGACGAGTATGTGATTTCCGGGATAATCCCGGACAATCCGGGACGTATGACATGTATGCTGTCGGTAGAGGTTGTCAGAGTTAAAGAGTTTTTAAACAACATGTTATGAACTTTTTGGACCATACTCTCAAATTATAATGGCTTTGTGTTTTAAGGTCATCACAGCAAAAATTTAAAAATTAGCTTTCAGTGATTTACGAAATAGATGTTTACCTCAGGTGTGTGACTTAGCCCTAGTTAGGCCTCTTAGTGTTGAATAACTTTATACAAGCAACTCAGTGATCAAAGTGCACTGGACTGTCAGCTATAATGATTATATAATGATAGTTATAAAGATTGTTATACATGGACTTTTTCAGCAACAGTTTTGTAATTTAGTATGTTTTCTTTTCAATGTAACTTCTGTATCTGCTTTCAAGGAAATGTCATCATCAAAAACAGTTGACAAGCTGTCAGAGTTGACCTCATCTACTCCACGACCTTCATCGGCGACCCCAAGGTCAAACAGCGTATTATCATCAAGTCTGCAGAGCAGTCGAGGACATACAAGTTCAAATGCCGTACTCAGTCACTGTAACAAGCTCATACACTTTCTTCAGGGTCGGTCAAGCTGAACATTATCAATGATCTTTGTAGGGTATACAATGATGACTACTTTGTCTTCAATATATCAACCATTTTGAAGTCATTAGTCATTTTCCATGACCATTATTTAAAGACATTAAAGCTGTGTTACATGTTTGTATAGTGTTAGTGATAAAAGTGAATATGAATCAGGTAAAAAATGGATTACCTCTTTGTTGGAATTCTATTCTGGGAATCAACTCAGATGCGCAATCCATAGAAATTATCCTATAACAGTTAAATTTGTATATAAAGACCAGGCATTTGAAGAGACAAAAAGTGGTCTTTATATGCAGGTGGACTATGTTTGGTAAAAATACAAGTTGTGTTTACAGCCAGGGGATTTGTTGCAGGTGGTTTTGACACAAGTTTGGCTATGTGTAAAACCATTCTTAAAGTACGTGTTTTCCTCCATCAAGGATATCTTAACCATTTTACTTCCGTCCTTTATACAAACCAGTTTTATATTAACTTTTGCTATTTTGTTAAGTGATTGTTTTTATTGACATAATTGTTGTATCATTGTCTCATATTTATCTCTGAAAAATATTAAAATGTCCAATTGACTAATATGACAGTGTTTTGTCTTTGTGTTGAAGGGTTTGTTTAGTTGTTCTGGTTCTTTATAGCCTACCTGCCCCAAGTGGTCATAGGATACACTCAAGGACTTAAAAAATTATCCAATTTATACATTTTGAAAATTTATTTGACTTGCCAAATATGTAAAATAAGGAATAAAGGTGGTAATTTATCTATGCTAAACTAAGTGTGACTGCCATTCATTGTGTTCAAATTGGGATTGGTTATTTGATGTATATAGATCAAGTTATCATTGTCATAAAAGAATTAAGTCATCTTACTGTTTAAAGATTAATAATTTGACCAGTTTTCCAATGATAAAATGTTGATTTCTACATTTTAAAAAATCCAGTGTAAGTGATACTTAGATAAATTACAATGTTAATGTGGTGGTGTAAAAACATGGAACCTTAGAAAAAAATTTCAGGCTCCTAGTGAAAGGGTAACCTTATTTATTATGCCCCCCCACCTTTTGAAGAAGGAGGGGTATATTGTTTTGCAGATGTCTTTTGGTCGGTATGTAGACCAATTGGTTTCAGGACGATAACTCAAGAAGGCTTGGGTCTAGAATCATGAAAGTTAATAGGAACATTGGTCATAATAAGCAGATGATCCCTATTGATTTTGAGATCAGTAGGTAGACAAAGGTCAAGGTCACAGTGACCCAGAACAGTTAAACAGTTTCCGCATGATAACTCAAGAACGCTTAGGTCTAGGATCACGAAACTTAATAGGACGGTTGATCATGACCAGCAGATGACCCTAATTGATTTTGAGGTCAGTAGGTCAAAGGTCAAGGTCACACTGACTCAGAACAGTAGAACTTTTTTTGCCAAGTAACTAGAGAATGCTTTGGTCTAAGATAACATTTGATATGGAGGTCACTTATGACTGGTAAATGACCAGCGTCATTATAAGGTCCTCTCCCAAATTTATTTTTGCTCTGTCCGTCCCTCACGCTTCATTTCCGATCAATAACTGGAGAACCATTTGACCTAGAACCTTCAAACTTCCTAGGGTGATGGGGCTTATGAAGTAGATGACCCCTATTGTTTTTGGGGTGACTGCATCAAAGAACAAGGTCGCAGGGTCAAGACAATGTCCCTACAATGGATACCTGCACATTATGGTGTGCCTGGAAATGAGAATACAGACAGATTAGCCAAATTTGGAGCTACAGAGAACCAGCCACAAAATGCCATTACTCACGAGAAGGTGACAATGATCAAAGCCAAGGCCAATCAAGGATGACTACCACCTACTAGACAGATTGGAACAAGTCATAATCTTTAGGCTTTTTACAGGACACAACAGGTTAAATGCCCACATGTGCACAAAGCGTAAATTGTCTCCTCTGGTGTGGCCTGGAACAACAAACTGCTGAGCACATTCTGCAGAGATATCCATGTCTGGAGAAGCACAGGAAAAGTGTGTGGCCAAACAGCACCCCAATGAGGATCAAAGTGTACGGCAAGATGGAGGACCTGAAAAAGACGGCATCCTTCATCGCTGGATCAGAGGTGACGGTGTAGTCAGTGAATGCCAACAAGAAGAAGACAGGGTCCAGAACATGGAAAACTGTTTCCGATCAATAACTTCAGAACCACTTGACCCAGGTTGAGACTTCATAGGATGCTTGGACATGCAGATGATCCTTTTGCTTTTAGGGTCACTCCATCAAAGGTCAAGGTCATGGGCCAGAATCCATCACAACTTCATTTCCGATCAATAATGAGAACCTTTTGACCATTTTACAAACCTGGTGATAGGGCTTTCGGAGTAGATGATCCCTACTGTTTTTATGGTCGTTCCATCAATGGTCAATGTCACAGGGACCTGAACATGGAAAGCTGTTTCCGATCAATAACTTTAGAGAACCACTTGACCCAGAAACTTCATAGGATCATTCGACATGCAGAGCAGATGACCCCTATCGATCTGATTCTGGGGTGTCTCCATCAAAGGTCAAGGTCACGGGCCAGAACATGCAAAAACTGTTTCCAATCAGTAACTTGAGAACCACTTATCCAGAACATTGAAACTTCATAAGATGATTGGATTTGCAGAGCAGATGACCCCTTTTGATTTTGGGGTCACTCTATCAAAGGTCAAGGTCACAGGGGCCTGAACATGGAAAACTGTTTCCGAACAATAACTTGAGAATCGCTTGACTGAGAATGTTAAAACTTCTTAGGATGATTGGACATGCAAAATAGATGACCTGTATTGTTTTTGGGGTCACTCCACCAAGGGTCAAGATTACAGGGGCCTGAACATTGAAAACCATTTCCGATCAATAACTTGAATATTACTTGACCCAGAATGTTGAAACTTCATAGGATGACTGGACATGCAGCGCAGATGACCCCTATTGAAAGGTCAAGGTCACAGAACATGGAAAACCAGATGATCTGACATACAGAGTATAGATGACCCCTATTGATTTTGGGGTCACTCAATCAAAGGTCAAGGTCATTTCCAATCCATAGCACGAGAACCACTTGACCCGAACATTGAAACTTCATGGGATTATTGGACATGCCAAGTAGATGATTCCAATTGCATTCCAGTCACTAAGCCAACCATCAGTGTCTCTTTGATTGTCGCTCCTGCCCCCTATTGACTTCTTGCCTATTACTACTATGCTTTGGGGGAGACATGCACTTTTCTACAAAAGCATCTTCTAGTTTGAGAACTTCTACATCTTGTTATTAGGCCAATGCCTTGAGGAATAAGGGTAAGTACAGTATGAACATGCCCAGTTTGGCATCAAAGGTCACAGGTCAAAGTTCAGTAGTAATCCAGGGTAGTTTTTGTTATGGAATTAAAATTTTCATTCATCATCTAGCTGGGCTAGCTTTTTGTTAATGGCTATATGGAAAAGTCTGTCTTCTCCACTGAAACCACACAAAGGTTCCTCAAGTGATCCTTTGGTAAACTACCAAATCCCTTTCGATCATTACCATATGTTAGAGGACATGGCAGGCAGGGTGCGGGGCAGTTTTTCTTTCTATGGCTATAGCAGAATTTTTTTCACATGGGTTCCTCCGTTGAACTGCTACCAGATTATTCTAAAACTTTGCCACTAGTGGATGGGGCTGGTTAGATGTATAATGTAAACTTAAATTCCTCCTTTCAAGAAATGCTGACCCGATTTCAGTGTAATTTTACTGAAATGTTACTTGGGTGGACCCTCTACCAGTAAAGTGTTCAAATATCTTTGATTTGTCAAAACAACATGGCTACCGTGTATATTTATGTAGTATAATCTTTAGAAATTGCTGGTGAGATTTTGAAATAATTCCACAGAAAATTAATTGTTCCTTCATTGACCCTATACAAAGTTTGTTCAGATTAATTGGTTTTGTCTGGCCATCAGAGGGCATAGCCACATTGCAAAGTTCTTGTTAAGATTATCTGGACTGCATACTTTTTCTAAAAGTTAAATATTGTTAAGCTAAGTGTCGAGTTCCTTTACTTTTTGAAGTAACAAAATTTTGGTCTGCTTAGACTACAGACATTCACAGGAAAGATTCACCAGGTATTTGAACTCAGTTCCAATGCATTACAGTTGTGATCTAAATTAAATTCTGCCCACAAACCTATGATTTCTTACCAAGGTAAGTAACTGTTTTATGTATGTCTTAACTGCAACAGAATATCAGTAGTTGAAAGAATGTCTCCGGTATTATTTCTATGTAAAGATAACAATGAACAACACGTTTTTATCAGGATTTCCAACCTTTTACTTCTCGAGACCTGTCTATAGGCAATCAAAGATACTCGATAAATAAATGTCATGTGAACATGTGAAAAGATAAAAACCCTTACACTTGCATAGGTTACCAAGACATTAGGAAATACCTACTTTCATTACAACACAAGCTTTTGCTTAAAATTGTCCTCTTTAAACCAAGCATCACTTAAGCTTATATCTAGCCTTTACTAGACAGGCAATTGCACTATATACTTGTATGGACTACATTTAAGTGAAACACAGGTAAACATCTGGTGAAATACTACCATCGTACCTCAATATTTTATAAACAAGGATTAGCCTCGCCCCAACATCTGAAAAGTTTGGTTTCCATGTGACCTTTACTCCAAGAATAGGATAAATAACAAAACACAATGTTTTACCATTTTTTAATCAACAGAATATAATAAATTAGTATAAACCATTTAATACTAAAAACTATTTGCAACTAAACAATCACTGAAACAATCCATATAATTTAAATATACATATAACAATTGTTACAGGAACTTTTGTCTGGAGGAATGACAAATTTGTTGTCCAAGCTTTTAACTTCAAACAACTGTTCATTTGCACCAAGCGTAATTTAAATACTGGATATTCTGCAGGAATTTAAATGAAGTCTTCTTACATTTACAGTACAAAATTCTTTTGTAATTGACAATACAATGATAAGAGTGATGCAGTAATTTCTTCTTCATGAAGACAGATTCATTTAAACACAAGTCTTTAATGGGTTAGTGGTCAGTAATTTGAAAGAAAAATAATAAGTAAATATAAAATTAAGAAATGCCTGTTGGAAATTGTGACATTTTCAGTACTGAAATTTATCAACAGATAATTTTTTAAAGCAAGAAGTTGAAGCATACAGAATTTCACAAGCTGAAATATGTTTATAAATCTACTTACTGAAAGAGAACAATCTTTGCTGCCTATGTATATGCCTTGAAGTTTGCTGCCTATGTTACTCGTGTTCAAAAAATATCTAGAAAATCAATGAATAATTCAAGGACTGTTAGATACATCTACAGTAACTTTGTTATCATGTATTGCAGATAACATAGAACATGGATAGAATTAAGGTTCACTCAATAATTTTCATTCAATAAACAAGTTGTTTCCTTTGAGTAGAGAGGGTTAATAGTCTCTGTATCTAGCTTCTACCAATAGGCTATACAAAGAAGCTTCCAGTTACGGTAATTTAAAACCCCATTATTTCCTGCAGTGTCTCTACAACAAAGCACCAATATTTTTACGGCTATAAAAATGCATAAAATATTATCAAATTAATTAAATTAATCATGCATAAACTTAGAAATAAACAATCAAATCTGTAAAATTTCTCACATTGCACATAATATTTTTGACTGCCTAAGCTGCCGGTGAGTATTATTTCTATTGTAACATATACAACTAATCTAACTAGTTAGAAAGTGTAGAAAGCTTTGTAACTTTTTTCACTATAAGCTCTCTTGTAAACCAATATTAAATATAGAGAACAATATTTAATCCAATATTGTATCTTAATTATAATGTTATATGTTCTATACTAGATAAATGAATAAGCAAAAGAAGAAAACAAGTGAGCGAGTATTACAGTGGCAATACAGAAGTCCTATATCGGCCATCACCATCTGAATAAATTTGAGAGAGGACCTTACAAGGGCGCTACAGACAAAGTTTGGTGACATTCCATCAAATAGTTTTACGAGAAGAAGTTGTTTAAAAAAATCTATTTCTAGCTTCAATGGCCCCTAAAATCAGTCATGCAGAACCACTGGAATAAATAATAGAGAGGACAAGGATGCAACAGATAAAGCTTGGTGATAATACATCAAGAGGCTTGTGAGAAGTCATTTAAAGGTGAAAAGCTAATGCCAGACAATGGACAACAGACAGACACAAAAGCCAATCTCAATAGCCCACCCTGAACACCTGGTCCAGGTGAGCTAAAAACTAGCACAATACTCAATTTACTATTGCCGTAACAAATGTATAAATATAAATATATATGTATCTAACAACAATAACAAGAGGACCCTGAATGCCCTGTATCGCTTACCTAAATGTGTACTACCACTAAAAAACTGGAAGCTTTTTCAACAATAAATTGTTTATGTTTTACATTTAACTATGAATGTATCTATACATATGCAACTGATTTATGTATTTAGTAAAGTTAAATACATTTGACGAGCATTTTCTACGTTTGAAGTAAATATCCGAAGATACAATATTTTAGTGAAAGATGGGCATCGGACATCTTTAAAGTATTTATATTATTAACTCTAGTGGCCCAAAAATGGAGCTTAGTGCCCTTATTTTAACAAGAGATTTTTTAAGGACATGCATGCCCTACTTCATGGCAAGTCAATAATGGGGATGACAAACACAATAATTAAGGAGAAACCATTTTGGGTGAGGGGGCATAAGGGTCATCTACACTTTAAGCCCAATATTCTTTTCAAAGTGGTCCATGTAGAAATAATTTTCAATGTTTATGTATCTGTGATCTTGACCTTTGCTCTATTGACCCCAAAAACAATAGGGGTCATATACTTCATAACCCAATCATGCTCTACAGTTTGAAGATACTGGGTCAAGTCGTTCTCGAGATATTAAGGTGACACCATTTTCAATGTTCAGGTCCTTGTGACCTTAATCTTTGATCTATTGACCCCAAAACAATAGAGGTCATCTACTTATAAGCCCAATCATGCTACCAGGTTTGAATGTTCAGTCAAATGTTTTCTCAAGTTACCATGTGATAATTTTGAAACTATATTGCAGAACAGACATATTTTGATAATAGCTGTACTATTGCCATACTATTGCATATGATAATTACAAAACAAAAACAATGATTAAAATCAAACCTGACAGCAAAATTCAAAGTGTATTCCCTTATCACATAATGAATTAGGGCACTTTTTTTAAATAAATCAAGGGCAGGTAACTGTATACTTGCTTGTCCAATTTTATTCATAGTCAAACTTTAGCAAGATTTTGAGCTTATACTCATTGTCCAAATATAATTGGGTTTGGGTGCTAGAGTGTACACACAGTAAAACATGATTGTACTTTTTTTTTATAAACCAAGGCCTATTTCTTTTTATTTAACAGTTCATTTGGCCCATAATTTAAATTAAGGAGACTTTATGGCCATATAAGTATACTGTGAGCAAGTTTCTTTAAGATTGCATCAGAAATGCAGATAATAAAGAACTAACTAATTATAGACATTTAATGAACCTGAAAGCTCCCCACAAGCACTTTGATCTTTGGTTGTTTTATCATGCAAAACAATTACAGGTAAAAGTGAATGCTGTTTTTACACTGCATCCTCTATACAGCAGCACCACTGGCAACACTGAAATATGTTTGTTGTACGGAGCTGTTGCTCAGGAGAGGTAGAAATTTGTCAAATTGAAAAGAAAGTATTTGCCTTCAACTGGAAGTTATAGCTTGCTAGATGTTTTAACTGATGTTACACTGTAATTTTGTTCTGTAATCAAGCAGTTGTATCAATGTTGGCATGTATAACTTTGGTTTCAGTGAGGATGGCGACTACAAGGAACACAACATACAGTATAACGAGGTATATACCCCAGCCCCTCGACATCCTGAACCGAGACAGGGGTATAATGATGAGACTTGATATCAAACTGAGGGCAAGAAAACCTGCTAATACAACCTCTTCTAGTGTAATCTGGATCTGAAAATATAAACAGGATTTACATCATCAGCAAAACAATATATAACAGCTTGAACATGTATGAGGGTATTCAAATATTTATTTCCACTTTATATGCATTTTACAACAGTCCTGTTTTTCACTTTGATTTACTGTAAATACCTATGAATAATGTGCACCTATGTATAATGCATACCCCAGATTCAAGCCTAAAATCTTGGGAAATTAATTTCTTTGGTCAATCTAGAAGGAAAGAAACAAAACCGAAATTTATGTAGAAATGTCCTGATAGCAAAATTTAGGCCATGGATGTGTCACCTGAACCAAAATGCGTACTACTGTGATACCCCTGTGTCCGTCATTATCATCATTACTGTTAACACTCTAATGGTCTTTAACTAGGTCAGATCAAGGAAAACCTTTTTAATAATAGAGGCCAAAATCATAAAACTTTGTTAGAATGTTTGTCTCTATAAAATCTAGCTCCAGTTCAAAACTGGGTTGTCTGACGTCTATAACAATCTAGAGACCACATTTTCTTCTTGATTTTCATCAAAATTTATCAGAATAATTGTCTTTATGAAATATAGGCCAAGTTCAAATTAAGGTTAACGGAGTCTTAAATTAGGTCACAAGGTCAAATCATAAAAAAAAAACTTCTTGACACTAAAAATGCCTCATTTTCTACTTGCTCATCATGAATATTTGTCAGAATGTTTGTCTGTATCAAATCTAAGTAAAGTTTGAAACTGGATTATCTAGGTCAATACTAGGTTACTAGGTAAAAGAATAGAATGATCTTGTATCTTTCATGAGTCCGGAAACTATGAGTTTGGCAAATTTTAAGTTGGAAAGGGGCCATAACTAGGTTAACAAGAGCACGGCCTTGCGGGTGCTGACGCTCATCTGATTTTTTTTTGTGTAATAGAAATATTGTCCTAACCATGATTTTCTAAGTCTAAAAAGGGCCATCATTCTTGCAAAAAGCAGGATAGAGTTATGTTTCTTGATGTACAGTGTCCACTTATGATGGTGAAAAACTGTTGCAAGTTTTAAAGCAATAGCTTTGATAGTTTATGAGAAAAGTTGACTTAAGCATAATACTCAACCAAGAAATTGATTTTCTAAGTCCAAAAGGGGCAATAATTATTGCAAAAAGCAGGATGGAGTTACGCTGCTTGCTGCACAGGGTCAGCTTATGATGGTGAACAAGTGTTGCAAGTTTCAAAGCAATAGCTTTGATAGTTTAAGAGAAAAAGTTGACCTAAACATAAAACTTAACCAAGAAATATGATATTTTCTAAGTCCAAAAGGGGCCATAAATCTTGCAAAAAGCAGGACAGAGTTATGTTTCTTGCTGTACAGGGTCAACTTATGATGGTGAACAAGTGTTGCAAGTTTTAAAGCAATAGCTTTGATAGTTTAGGATAAAAGCTGACCTAAACATAGAACTTAACCAAGAAAACTGATTTTCTAAGTCCAAAAGGGGCAATAAATCTTGCAAAAAGCAAGATGGAGTTATGTTTCTTGATGTACAGGGTCTGCTTATGATGGTGAACAAGTATTCCAAGTTTCAAAGCAATAGCTTTGATAGTTTAGGAGAAAAGTTGACCTAAACATAAAACTTAACCAAGAAATCTGATATTTTCTAAGTACAAAAGGGGCCATAAATCTTGCAAAAAGCAAGATGGAGTTATGTTTCTTGCTATACAGGGTCAGCTTATGATGGTGAACAAGTATTCCAAGTTTCAAAGCAATAGCTTTGATAGTTTAGGAGAAAAGCTGACCTAAACATAAAACTTAACCAGGCAACGCCGACGCCGACAACCGCTCAAGTGATGACAATAACTCATCATTTTTTTTCAAAAAATCAGATGAGCTAAAAATGGTGGTTTGTAGGCAAAGTCGAACTTGACCTGTATTTTATGATGTTACATCTGTGTACCAAAATTTATCTAAATTTGTCAAGCCTTTCACAAGTTATTGTCTGGAAACCATGAAAACAAATAAACCGACAGACCAACTGACAAGCTCATTCCTGCATCCCCCTCCCTCCAAAACTTCGTTTGTTGGGGTATAATGATGGTGAATAGTAGAGAAGGCTCTGGAAACTTACATGATAATCTCCCTGTTTTACTGTAGCTATGGTAAATGGAATACCAATACCTAACAACAGATCTAGATACTAGTAAAGGAATGTATAAAATGTTGAATAAAAAAGCAACAAAATGTTCCACAGGTTCACAGAAATATAGGAATAATGCAATCTCTGTTCCTTGGTACAGAAATACAGGAATAGTGCAATCTATGTTTCTTGGTACAGAAATATAGGAATAGTGCAATCTATGTTTCTTGGTACAGAAATACAGGAATAGTGCAATCTCTGTTCCTTGGTACAGAAATACAGAAATAGTGCAATCTCTGTTCCTTGGTACAGAAATACAGGAATAGTGCAATCTCTGCTTCTTGGTACAGAAATACAGGAATATAAGATTCTTTCACTGGTTGTAGGTGCAGATGGGAATATCCGGCCTCGAGGGTAACTGTTTAGGCGGTAACGAGGCTCCTTGCCGAGTTACCGCCTAAACAGTTACCCGAGAGCCGGATATTTCCATCTGCGCCTATAACCAGTGACAGAATCTTTTTCTTGCATACCGATTTCAAGAAATAATAATAAAAATGAAATCAATCGGACGGCTTTCTTTTTAGAACTATTTCATATGGCACTGTATTTAAACAAAGCGCGGGAAACCAACGTCCGTAAACAGGAAAGACGTCATGACGTTTCAAAATAAATAACAATGTTTAGTTCCGGTTTTGTTTTATCAGTTGCAGCTTAACGTTATGAGTTTTTGATAAAATAACGTGATTTGAATCGAGAAATATGCTATCAGGAACCAATAGGAACTGCCAAGGTATTGAATTTTTATTCCGTTTTTTTAATAAAATATATATTACTACATAAATCTTCTACATATATGTGGTTCGTTATACGTCATTTACAGCACGAGAGTCATCTTACACCCCGGGGTGTAAGATGGA
Organism: Mercenaria mercenaria; assembly: GCF_021730395.1. Lineage (NCBI taxonomy): Eukaryota > Metazoa > Mollusca > Bivalvia > Venerida > Veneridae > Mercenaria > Mercenaria mercenaria. Next base: position 32,644,794 of record NC_069372.1, on the reverse strand, counting down.
TTTTTCCAGCACCGGTAAAGATACTGGAAATCCCCGTCTGGTATGCAAGAATAGTGCAATCTCTGTTCCTTGGTACAGAAATATAGGAATAGTGCAATCTCTGCTTCTTGGTACAGAAATACAGGAATAGTGCCTTGGTACAGAAATATAGGAATAGTGCAATCTCTGCTTCTTGGTACAGAAATACAGGAATTAGTGGCCCTAAGTCGCTACCTGACCATGACTATTTGACCTTGGATATATGTAGGACAAACTGAATCAGGAAACAAATGTGTCTAGTATAAAAATCTTACAAGAATTCTACAAAGTTTATTGAAATTAAAGCAAGTTGTACAAAGGAAAAAGCTATTTAAAGATAATTCCATTTTTAGCTATGGGGTCCCCTGTAAGGGGCTAAGTGCCCTTATTCAAGGACTTTGTAAGAAAGTTACAGACAAAGTCTGATGAACATCCGTCAAGCATGCCATGGGAACAAGTTGTTTAAAGGTATTTCTATTTTTAGCTCTTGTGACCCCTAATGGGGCTGAGTGCCGAAATTTGAACAACACTGAGAGAGGACCTTATAATGGTGCTACAGACAAAGTCTGATGAAGATCCATCAAGTGGTTCATGCTAAGATATCGTTTAAAGATTTTTTGTTTTTAGCTCTAGCGGAACCTTAAAAAGGTTAAACAGTACCATTCAAATACCTTTAGACTTTACAGAGGACCTCGCCAGCATGCTACAGGCCAATTTTTGTGTAATTCTGACTAGTAGTTTCAGAGGAGAAAATATTTATGTAAATTGCAGATGACATACAACAGAAAATGGGTCATCCACTTATACTCATAGCTTACTCTGAGCCAAACAGTTCAGGTGAGCTAATAAATTAACAAGAACAATGATGGCCCCAAGTCGTTCACCTGAGAAATGCTGTAAGTCAAGACACATGAAGAATCACCAAGTTGGATAAGCATGGTAGATGTCTTCCTCCGTCTTAAAGCCAGATTTTCAGGATAAATGTTTCAGGGTGACCAATCTTAACTTCAAGGCACTAAGGCCCCACACTTGAATGTAAAAATGATAATTCCGACATGTTTGGTAAATATGATTTCAGCTATTGCTGCAAGAAAAAACTCCTTTGTTGAAATTTCTGCAGTCTTTTTGGCTTCCCACAAAAAACTTTGTGCTATATGGCACAAATTCTTGATATTGATATGAGTAATTGAGGTTGAGCAATTTAACTGGAGGTGGAGGACCGATTATGCTTTTATCTGAAGCAAATGAGTACAAACATTTTGTTACGATCGTCATGTTTACTAGAGTAAAAACTTTAAAACTGCATTTGAATAATTTTTTGATTAATATGAAAGAATGTAACTAATAATTATTGTTAACAGCAGCAGTGATTTATCTAAAAATAAAATCAGGAATATGTTATCATTAGGGATGGGAACGAATACTGAAATCAATATCTGAATATTCGGTTTGCCATATTCGAATATATATTCAAATATTCAGTTTGTTTAAATGGAAGCTTTAAATTCTTATTAAGGGATTGGCATAAACACATTGTATTCCTTTGTTTAAAGTGTGAATTATCTTACGTAATAAGGCCTAAAAAAAATTTTGGGGGCAACCCGACCCTACTTAGTTGAACCTGCCGACCCTAGTGTTTTATCTCACAATTCTGTCAATATAATCAAGTATTTCAGAAACATTCAGATCAAATGCAATGATTCCCAGTATACTTCTAAATTTTCAAGACCAATAGATTGCTTTTCGAATGAAAATATGCCTTGAGACTCCCAAGTAAATAGCTGAATTCAATCTAAATAAGACTAACCTTTCAGTCAATTTCATTAACTGTTTCTCAACTAAATTTTCACTCAAACTTAAAAAGTGTGCCCACTTTGTCACTGTTGTATTTGAATTTCTAAGTGGCCATAACTCTGGTCTGGCGTTTTGAATAGCATTAAAACACGGTCAAGACTTAATGCTGAAAAACATCTTGGTTTATGGCTCTTTGAAGATCTGTTTGAAAATGATGATTAAGTTCGAAGACGGAATAAAAGGCATTTTCTAATATCACCAAGCCATAATCAAGATTTGGGTCATTACTATTGAGCTACTTATTGAACTTGCTGCAGATATTATGTAACAATTACTATCTTACAGTTCTGGATGAATGTACTACTGATGAAATATGGTTGACAACTTACAACATGGCTGAGTAAAAATATTATTCGTAATCAAGTGGCCATACTAACCAAACTGGACTGATTGACAATATATCAAACTGCATCCAAATACTACGACTGACATCATCTACAAGGCTTGGGCTAATATATCAATTTCCTGACAATCACAACAAATGCAGACCAACACTGAATCTAACTCTCAATAACAAGTACCAACATACCTCATCGGGACATTTTACATCCAGGAAGCGCAACATACTAAATCTGACATTATCAATACAATGAGACCAAAACATACCCTAAGTGACACTAGCCGACTGCAGGCCAAACAATCTAAATCTGAACCTATCAACACAATTGTAGACCAAACAATACTGTATGAAGTCTTCAGGTGCAGAAACAATAGAATTGTCAGCTTAGAGCGACTAGCTTTGTACCAGACAATACGACCACACCTATCACACGAATGAGTACAACAATATGTCTGCCCATCAACACTGATGCAGGACCAAAATACTAATTGTAGTTATCAAACATGTAGTACCAAAAATACTGTCCTGAACGCTTATAAGTGACTGAGACCAAACAATAAAATCGTCACTTTTATCAACACAACTGTATACAATACAAACTAACAGCTCTATCACACATGCAGACCAAAATAACTGATCCACTCTATCACAATGTAGACCAAACATCTTCTGACACTCTTTCAAGACAAGGGACCAAACAATCTAAATCTGTCGCTTTCAACACAGTGTCCAACAATACTTACCTACATGCTATCAACACACTGCAGGACCAAAAATACTAGAATTTCAGCTCTTCAAAGACGGACCAAACAATTGTACTACAGTTATCAACACACCAGACCAAACATACTAAATCTGTCGGTCTTAACATACATGTACAACATACTTACTGAACTTTTTCAACCTGCAGAAAACATACAAATCTACAACTCTATCAACACGACTGATATCAAACAATTACTGAACCTGACAGCTCCTATCACACGACTGCAGACCAAAAATACTGAATCTGTCAACTCTATCAAGACTGCAGTTACAAACAATACTGAACTGACAGCTCTATCAACACGCTGTAGTACCAAACAATACTGAATCTGTCAGTCATCAACGACTGTATCCAACAAACTGATTGTAGCTCTATCAACACAACGTATACCAACAATCTGTACCACAGCTCTATCAACACGACTGCAGGACCAAACAATACTAAATCTGACAACTCTATCAACACAACTGTAGTACCAAACAATACTGTATCTGACAGCTCTATCAACATGACTGCAGGACCAAACAATACTGAATCTGTCAGCTCTATCAACACAACTGTAGTACCAAACAATACTGTACCTGACAGCTCTATCAACACGACTGCAGGACCAAACAATACTAAATCTGTCAGCTCTATCAACACGACTGTAGTACCAAACAATACTGTACCTGACAGCTTTATCAACACGACTGCAGGACCAAACAATACTGAATCTGTCAACTCTATCAACACGACTGCAGGACCAAATAATACTGTACCTGACAGCTCTATCAACATAACTGCAGGACCAAACAATACTGAATCTGACAGCTCTATCAACACGACTGCAGGACCAAACAATACTGAATCTGTCAACTCTATCAACATGACTGTAGTACCAAACAATACTGTACCTGACAGCTCTATCAACACGACTGCAGGACCAAACAATACTGAATCTGACAACTCTATCAACACAACTGTAGTACCAAATAATACTATACCTGACAGCTCTATCAACATAACTGCAGGACCAAACAATACTGAATCTGTCAACTCTATCAACACGACTGTAGTACCAAACAATACCGTACCTGACAGCTCTATCAACATGACTGCAGGACCAAACAATACTGAATCTGTCAGCTCTATCAACACGACTGCAGGACCAAACAATACTGAATCTGTCAACTCTATCAACACAACTGTAGTACCAAACAATACTGTACCTGACAGCTCTATCAACACGACTGCAGGACCAAACAATACTGAATCTGACAACTCTATCAACACAACTGGAGTACCAAATAATACTGTACCTGACAGCTCTATCAACATGACTGCAGGACCAAACAATACTGAATCTGTCAGCTCTATCAACACGACTGCAGGACCAAACAATACTGAATCTGTCAACTCTATCAACACAACTGTAGTACCAAACAATACTGTACCTGACAGCTCTATCAACATAACTGCAGGACCAAACAATACTGAACCTGACAGCTCTATCAACACGACTGCAGTATCAAACAATACCGAATCAGACAACTCTTATCAATACAACTGCAGTACTAAACAATACTGAGGGGGAGCAAGGTGAACAAGGGCAGCAGTGGTCTAGTGGATAAGGCGTCGGCCGCTCAATCCAGGGATCGTGGGTTCGAGCCCCACTGTGGTCATGGCCATGACTTCTCATATGACACCAGCACTTATTTTTCCAGGAAGCGGACTTGAGAGTGGTTCCAATAAGCCTGAAGCTTTCATCACAATCGTGCTAAAACAAATTAGTATATACTAATACTGAATGTGACAGCTCTATCAACACGACTGCAGTACCAAACAATACTGTACCTGACAGCTTTATCAACACAACTGCAGGACCAAACAATGCTGAATCTGAAAACTATCAACACAACTGCAGTATCAAACAATACCGAATGTAACAACTCTTATCAATACAACTGCAGTACAAAACAATACTGAATCTGACAACTCTATCAACACAACTGTAGTATCAAACAATACTGTACCAACTGTAGTATCAAACAATACTGTACCTGACAGCTCTATCAACATAACTGCAGTATCAAACAATACCGGATCTGACAACTCTATCAACACAACTGCAGTATCAAACAATACTGTACCTGACAGCTCTATCAACATAACTGCAGTATCAAACAATACTGGATCTGACAACTCTATCAACACAACTGCAGGACCAAACAATGCTGTACCTGACAGCTCTATCAACACAACTGCAGTATCAAACAATACTGGATCTGACAATTCTATCAACATAACTGCAGTACCAAACAATATGGAATCTGACAACTCTATCAACATAACTGCGTAATCAAACACACTGGTCTGACAACTCCTATCACATACTGCCGGACCAAAAATAGTGTAAACACAGCTCTATAAACACAAGCAGTATCAAAATACGGATCTGACAATCTATCAACATAATGCAGTACCAAACAATAGAATCTGACAACTCTATCAACACAACTGCAGTATCAAACAATACGGTATCTGTCAACTCTATCAACACAACTGTAGTACCAAACAATGCAGAATCTGACAACTCTATCAACACAACTGCAGTATCAAACAATGCAGAATCTGACAACTCTATCAACACAACTGCAGTATCAAACAATATGGAATCTGACAACTCTATCAACATAACTGCCGTACCAAACAATACTGAATCTGACAACTCTATCAACATAACTGCAGGACCAAACAATGCTGTACTGTACACTCTATCAACACAACTGCAGTATCAAACAATACGGAACTGACAACTCTATCAACATAATGCAGTACCAAACAATACGGAATCTGACAACTCTATCAACACAACATAAGTGCAGTACCAAACAATACGGAATCTGACAACTCTATCAACACAACTGGAGTATCAAACTACAGAATCTGACAACTCTCAACATAAGTGCAGTACCAAACAATACTGAATCTGACAACTCTTATCAACATAAGTGCAGTACCAAACAATACTGAATTTGACAACTCTATCAACATAACTGCAGTACCAAATAATACGGAATCTGACAACTCTATCAACATAACTGCGGTACCAAACAATACAGAATCTGACAAACCTATCAAATGTGATACCCACTATAAGTTCTTTAAATTACACCAATATATTGGTACATGCTCCTCATTCCAGATAACAGGCATATATACATGTATATACTGATTATGAGTGTGGAAATACTGTAGAATATAAAGGATACTAAAAAGAGGGCCTCCAAAACATGCTGATATACCCATCCTTGGAAATCCCTGTCGTGCCATAACAGTATCTGCTATAAAATCTGTAAAGTAAACAGCAAAAATATTCAGAAAAGGTCAATGAATAACAGACATAGCTGCTTACCTGATGAAGAGAAACTTGATTATCTGATCTTGCTTCTGAGCAAGTTTGGTGAACATCCTAAGCATTTCATTAAAGTAAGTCATTTAAAGTTTTTTTCTATATTTTCCTTAGATGACCCAAATATGTGTATCCATTAGAACATACTTTTTTCTATTTTTAACTCTGGTGTCTCCTAAAAAGGATCAAGTGAAAAAAACCATCGCAATGAGGCTACAGTTCAAGTTTGATGAAGATCCACCCAGCAGTTCATGAGAAGAAGTCATTTAAAGTTATTTCTATTTTAAGCTCTAGTGGTCCCTACAAGAGGCCAAGAGTTATGTGGATTATTTCTCCTGGTGAAGACTTTGATAGTAAATAACTAATTTAAGTTTTAAGTCAATAGCTTTGATAGTAACAAAGATATCTGACTATCAAAAACTAACAGCGACGCCAACGCAAGGGCGAGTGCAATAGTTCTACTTTTTCTTCGAAAAGTCGAGCTAAAAACTGAATCTAATGAGAGCAATAAAAATCAAAACATGCATTGTCTGAATGGTTTCAAATGAAGTATGAACGAAAATTTAGGAAAAAAATATCTAATTGCAGTAACAAGATTTAAGCACAAGGTTAGCAAGACTTTGAAACTGATAGGAGTCATCTGCCCTTGTCTAACGTTCCTCAGTAGAAGAATTCTTCCATTATCAAGCAAAAATGCAGCTGAAGATCACCATAACCTTGACCTTTAAAGTAAGTACCTCAAAATCAAAACAGGTCCACTACCAGTCACAAACGATCTGCCTACCAAGTTTGAAGTTCCAGAACCAAAGCATTCTTGAGTTATAGATGGTAAACCACCTTCCAGCTCAATGTTATCACAACCTTGATATATGGGCAACCAATCTCAAAATTGATCATCTGCCTGTCACAACCAACCTGCCTACCAAGTCAGGTTCCTGAGAGAAAAGTGTTCTTGAGTTAGCATTCTGAAATCAATTTCAAACTCAAAGTCATCATGGCCTTGACCTCTGGGTGACAAACCTCAAAATCAATAGGAGTCATCTGCCAGTCACAACCAACCTGCCTACCAAGTCAGGTTCCTGAGAGAAAAGTGTTCTTGAGTTAGCATTCTGAAATCAATTTCAAGCTCAAAGTCATCATGGCCTTGACCTCTGGGTGACAAACCTCAAAATCAATAGGAGTCATCTGCCAGTCACAACCTACCTGCCTACCAAGTCAGGTTCCTGAGAGAAAAGTGTTCTTGAGTTAGCATTCTGAAATCAATTTCAAGCTCAAAGTCATCATGGCCTTGACCTCTGGGTGACAAACCTCAAAATCAATAGGAGTCATCTGCCAGTCACAACCTACCTGCCTACCAAGTCAGGTTCCTGAGAGAAAAGTGTTCTTGAGTCAGCATTCTGAAATCAATTTCAAGCTCAAAGTCATCATGGCCTTGACCTCTGGGTGACAAACCTCAAAATCAATAGGAGTCATCTGCCAGTCACAACCTACCTGCCTACCAAGTCAGGTTCCTGAGAGAAAAGTGTTCTTGAGTTAGCATTCCGAAATCAATTTCAAGCTCAAAGTCATCATGGCCTTGACCTTTGGGTGACAAACCTCAAAATCAATACGAGTCATGTTCCAGCCACAACCAACCTGCCTATCAAATTTGAGGTAGCTATGCCAAAGTGTTCTACAGTTATTAATGGGCAACAGATTTTCAACTCAAGGTTTCCATGACCTTGACCTTTCAGCAAGCAACCTCAAAACTGAAAGTCGTCCTCTGCACAACCAATCTATGTTTGCTGTTCCTGCATCAAAGCGTTAACAGTTATTGCCCGGAAACCAATTTTCAGCTCAAGGTCAACCCGACACTGATCTCTGAATAATCAACCTGCCTACCAAGTTTGACGTTCCTGTACCAAAGCATTCTGCAGTTATTGAGCAGTAATCAAAGGGAAAGAGTGGCAGATGGATGTTTGATAACTATATGCAACCCTTTGCATGGGGAAGAATGTATGTCATTAAACTACAGATAATTAATTTAAACCAGAACTGTAGACTGTTGTCTGTCTTACTGATGTTAACTTCCTGCTTCTTGAATTGGAAGAACAAAAAAAAACACAACTTTTTAATATTCGAAAAGAATCTCATGCACAGTAGCTTGCAATATTAGGTCTGCAGGCTCTTGAAGAAAAATTAAGAAGGCTAGCTAAAGCTCACCTTTCAAATCTTTTCTAACACCTGCCTACTTAGGTAATGTAGTCAGCTGCTGTAGGTGTAACTTTTATACATTACTATCTAGACATAAAGTATTATAAAACCTATAAATTCAGTAAAGAATAACTCACACAATTCTATGACAATGACTGAAAATTTGTCAAAGTAACTGGCAAATAAGTTTGGATCCAACACCTTTATTCAAAGTCACAGAGAACAAAATGCCTATTGGAGACTCTTAACACAAATGTGCAAAGTTTTAATATCTGGACTTGGTAAACAAAAATGAGTCATAGTCTTAAGAGTCTTACCTCCTATGCTATTTCCCCAGGCAAGAAGTGTGAGACCAAGTATTGCATTGCTTATGTTGAAAACTACTCCAAATGTCTGCAAAAAATATTCAAGAATGTTACACGGTGGATTTGAAGTTATTTAGTTGAAATAGCTTACATATTCTCAAAAAGTACCTAATTTCTTACAGAAGTTAATGAGTAAAACATATTTGACATTAAGTACAAGTGTAACAATGACCTTAACCAAAGCAAACAAAAATGCACCTTATCTCTGGGCAAAATTACCAAGTTTAGTGTAAATGTTTATGTCCAATTCCTAACTGACGCTACTAACCAAGAAGATTTTGTTCTATTTTTGGTAACAATGTCCTAGACAGTGACCAAAGCGACCCGAAATGCAACTGAATTTTGCTTTCCATGAAAGCTACCTATCAGTCAAATTTCATTCACTCTAACTCGATGTGACTGGCAAAATTTCTTTATCAGTAGTTCCAGCCATTGAACAATTTACATTAAACAGGGATTATGATGAGACATGGTGATGAGTTTGTGCAAAGGGTGGTGTTCAAATTATCTGAGTTCGAGCGAAAGAAGTTTGACTGTGTATTTCGCAATGTCTCATTCTAACTAAATTAATTACTGAAAACCATGTTTTTAACAATTTGTAATATTGACCTTGACCAAAGCAACAAAGAAAGAAAATGAAACCAAAAGAAAAAAAGTCTATATGAAAGCTACCTATTTACCAGGTATTCTCTACTTACCTCATTCTAACTGAAATTGTTGTAAGAAAACCATTTTTTTAATTTTAAGTAACAATGACCCAACCAAAGCACCCTAAAATATGACTACTAAAACCATGGCCTCTATGCAAGCTTCCTAAATTCAAAGTTTATTCCATACTGAAGTTATTGAGCAAAAACAATTTTCTATTTCAAGCATCAGCAACCTTAACCTTGACACAAGCGATCAGAATACATACTAAATATACTAATATACTATATTCATACTAAATCTTCAAGACAGTTATACATGTACCAAGCCTAGTACCCATATCCCATTGCAAAAATGGAAAACTACGCCATTTGCAAAGACATAACTTATTAAGTACAATTATCTTAGTACTTATAAGGCCAAAACTCGATTCATGCCCCTCAAGCAATCTCAATGAAACTTGCAGTATTACATTTTCCAATAACACATCATTTCTGTAAAAAGTTTTATAAAGATCCATCAAGCAGTTCATTAGAAGACATCCTTCCCTAGAGCCTCCATTTGTGTAAATGTGGGAGAGAACCTTAAAATGATGCTGTAGACCTAGTTTGATAAACATCCATCAAGCAGTTCATGAAAACAAGATGTTTTAAAATATTTCTACTTTTAGCTAAAGCAACCCACAAAAAAATGAACAAAAAAGAGGATGTTAAAATGATGCTCCAGACAAAGTTTGATGAAGATCCACAAAGCAGTTCATTAAAAATTGTTTATAGGTATTTCTACTTTTAGCTCTAGCGACCCCCTGAAATGGGAGAAGTGATCCTCTTTGTAAAACAATAGGGACACTGACCCTAAAGCGATCACCTGTGCAACTAAAGTAGAAAGTCAAACCCTTATAACAAGGCTCTAGCTTTATGGCATCAGAGAAGATTTTATATAAGCCTATAAATATATATATATCGCACATAGCAGCGTGGCCATTTTTGAACATAGGGTATTACTTTGAACAATGCTCAGGTGAGCTAAAAAAAAAACTTTAAACAACTTCTCTTGAACCGCCTAATGGTTCATTAAACTTGGTCTGTAGCATCTCTCAAATTTATCCAAATGGTTTTGCCTGGTTGGTTTTAGGGGCTGCCAGAGCTAAAACTAGAAAACCCTTTTATACTTAATACTGTTGTAACTTTTCATGATATAGTGTGCCATACATGTATTCAAGGTGAGTGAGTTTCAGGTGAACAACTTGGGGCCACTTTGGTCCTCTTGTTTAGATTTGCTATAAATTAGACCCTTAATTTTGAGAAATAGAGCCTAGCCTTTGTGCCAGCATTTATACCACTGTATACTCACCTGAAGAATATTTACAATCTCATTAGCAATAGAGTAGATCCAGATCACAGCTACTACAAAACCCAAGTACGCAAACCCCTGAAACAGTCACAATATTCATCCTGCTAAATACTAAAGACAGATTCAATAAATTTTACCTTAAATAACTGAGAAGGTAAAGTGATGTAATTGGGTAGAAATTGTATACTTTTAATTTAATCAGAGTGTATCCAGCTATGGCTGCTTCACCATCAGGTTGTTAATGTGCCTTTCTAGATGAAAACACTAAGTCTTATTGTTGTCCATGGATTTTATTTCTTTGAACTGTTCTTATAAATCCTGATGGCCCTCCATACATAGCTTTAGATGTGGAAAAACACCTGGGAAAATCCACCAACCTTCAGAAAGTCTGCTGGAATTGTTCCATACGTAAATTAATACAACAAAAGGGCCTGAAAGCCCTGTATCTCTCACCTGATCTAGTTCTTACACCAGATAACCCAGTATCTAATATGGCCTATATTTCATAGAGACAAACATTTTGACAATGTCATATATAAATCATGTATATCATTAACTAAGTTTTTCATGATCTGACCTAGTGACATAGCTTTTTACCTCAGGTATCCTACTTTTGAACTTGACCTAGATTTCATCCAGACATTTTGACAAAGATTTATGATGATCTATCTGAAAAAGTGGCCTCTAAAGTGTTAACAAAGCTTTTACCTAATGACCTAGTTTTTTCCCCAAGTTACATATTTTTACCAAGTTACATATTTGTCCTAGATTTTAAACAGACAAACATTCTGACCAAATTTTATGAAGATCAGGTAGAAAATGTGGCTCTTTGAGTGTTAACAATGTCTTTCTCATTCTCGCATACCAGAGGTCTACCGTGGTTCCCCGGATGAACCTCTGGCACATTTCGCCGATATTTATGGTTTGGTTACATTACAGGTAAAACGTTTCAGCCAATCAGCGTCGTTTCGCGACAAATAGTAGCGAACCAATCAAAATCGTCCGTGAAAAGCGTGACCGCGTCCTTACCATATTATCGAGGGAATACGATGTCCATTTACGGCGAATATTATTATTTCCTGATGTAAATCTCTTAACGTCGAATTACAGGAATAAATCTTTATTTATCGCAATCATGGAATACAGCCTTTATCCATCGTAAGCAAGTATCTTAATTATAGTTGTTTACATATGTTTTGAAGTTTCAATTCGGAGTTCCAAATAATGGCGAACAATGATTGGCTGAAACCACTCCCGATAGTAATTACGAGTGCGCATGCTCACCAAGTAAACGATGGAAATAAATCAGAGGTTCGTCTCGGGATTTTGACGAACCTCTGATGGATGAGAATGTGTCTTTCTATGATTTGACCTAATTACCTAGTTTGACCTAGGTAAGCCAGTTTCAAACTTAACCTAGATTTCAGTGAGGCAAACATTCTCTAAATGTTTTATGAAGATCAAATAGAAAATGAGCCCTTTTGAGTGATAGCAAGGTTTTTCTATTATCTGACCTAGTGTCCAAGTTTTTGACTAAGTCACCTGATTTTAAACTTGACCTAGATTTCATAAAGACAAACATTCTGACAAGGATTTGTGGTGATCAAGTTGAAAATGTGGTATCTTAGAGTGTTACCAAGGTTTTTCTATTATTTGACCTAATGACCTAGTTAAAGATCTCAGGTGACCAATTTTTGAACATGACCTAGAATTCATAGACGGAATCATTCTGACAAAGTTGTAAATATATTAAACACAAAATATGGCTTATAGAATGTTCATAAAGACCAAGAAAGCTTTCCATGGAAAGTGTTGAGAGTCACATTTATTTACATAATGGTTTAGAAATTTTAAGCATAGCAACAACAATTTATGTACTCATATGAAAAACAGTGATAACTTTATTATGTAAACCAAATTTTTGTATGTTAAATAATGAAAATTGAAAAACTTACTGCATGATATTTTGGTTGAACTTCATTTTTAGATGTAAAAAATACAAGAGCAGCTAACATCACACTCAGTATAAGTGTGAGACCCCATACAGGAAAACTTCCTCCTAATGTTATAAATCCAACTGTAATATATAACATGAAACACATGTAGTCAATGTTCACAGGTTCAATTTACACAATTTTAGAGATTGTTTATCATTTAAAAGGTAATGTCTCTCACCACCTAACAGGCAGGCATTGTAAGTGCCACACATTAAGGGCTATAACTCCTGTGAAAATTGCTAGACCATAACACTGTAAAGATATACACAACAGTTACTAAGCTTGGCAATGGACAATGTTAGAAAGTTGGATAAAATTCCAACCTTTGGTACAGGAAAAGTATAACAGACATTATAGATTTGGACTGATCAAGAGACATAACATCACTAAAATCATTAAACTGGAACATCATGTAGATGATATGCACATCTACACTTCATGCTGATTTAGCCTGCTCACTTAGCTCAGTTGGGAAAGCGTTGGTCTACGGATCACGGGGTCGCGAGTGCGATCCTCGGGCAGGGCGTATGTTCTCCGTGACGATTTGATGGAAGACATTGTGTCTGAAATCATTCGTCCTCCACCTCTGATAATTCATGTGGGGAAGTTGGCAGTTACTTGCGGAGAACAGGTTTGTACTGGTACAGAATCCAGGAACACTGGTTAGGTTAACTGCCCGCTGTTACATGACTGCAATACTGTTGAAAAACGGCGTTAAACCCAAAACATACAAACAAACAAACTCTTGAGTTTGGTGAATTTCAGTCCAACTGTAAACAACAAGTAGTGCAAACATTAAAATGTGACACATCAACCAGAATATGTCAATGACATTTATAACTAGGCTTGGCACTGATAACTCCGTGACACATCAACCAGAATGTGCCAATGACATTCATAACTAGGCTTGGCACTGATAACTCTGTGACACATCAACCAGAATGTGCCAATGACATTCATAACTAGGCTTGGCACTGATAACTCCGTGACAGATTAACCAGAATGTGCCAATGACATTCATAACTAGGCTTGGCACTGATAATGATAACTCCGTAACACATCAACCAGAATGTGCCAATGACATTCATAACTAGGCTTGGCACAGATAACTCCGTGACACATCAACCAGAATGTGCCAATGACATTCATAACTAGGCTTGGCACTGATACGTGACACATCAACCAGAATGTGCCAATGACATTCATAACTAGGCCTGGCACTGATAACTCCGTGACACATCAACCAGAATGTGCCAATGACATTCATAACTAGGCCTGGCACTGATAACTCCGTGACACATCAACCAGAATGTGCCAATGACATTCATAACTAGGCCTGGCACTGATAACTCCGTGACACATCAACCAGAATGTGCCAATGACATTCATAACTAGGCCTGGCACTGATAACTCCGTGACACATCAACCAGAATGTGCCAATGACATTCATAACTAGGCTTGGCACTGATAACTCCTGTAAGGTTTGCTAGAAATCTGTCCAATGGTATAAGTGAAGTGGCCAAAATATCATAAAATTTGACAAACAAAGAGCCATAACTCTGCTAAAAACTGCACTGGAATACGCCCAAGACATGCACTACTGAGTAATGGTAAGATCATTTTATGAGTGTATATAAAAATGCTTCAAGGCATTTAGAAGCTAAGGAACAAATACGATTATTACTAAAATTTCAACAGTGATGTTGACCTTTGGCCATAAAGCATGGAACATGTATGCAACATATTGCCTGGTCACTAAGAAAATTTTCTTGTAGTTGTAAGAAAATCCTTCAAAGCATATAAAAGTTATGGAGTGGAAACAAATCTTTACTTGATCTTAAACAGTCTTCTTAACGTTAACCCATCAAGCATAGGTCATGTGTTGACAGTGTCTCTTCATGAGGAACATTTGTGTGTAGCACTAAAATAATCCATCAATGCATATAAAAGTTATGGAGCAGAAACAATTTTTACTTGACCTTCAATAGTAACCTTGGCCTATGACCTACAAATACAAGTCGTGTACGTGATAATCTACATATTGCCCTCTATGCACATATCAAGTTTTATGAGCCTAGCTTGAATACTTTTTGAATAACTGCAGGATCCAGATTTGTGCACAGACAGATGGATGGACGGAATGTTGGACGGAAGGCATTCCTAAAGTCCCCTCCTGTGTTCCACCAGTAAGGGGACTAAAAAGTTAGGTTTCAACCATGACCCATCTGTTCCATATCAAGAAAGGTCATTTTGGTCCAACACTGAGCACTATGACTGAATTTTCAAAGAATGCAGATTAATCAATTTATGCTGACCTTGAACATGATCCAACTGACCCCTTACAAAATCACAAAACTGGTTTTTCTATAAGCTCCCCACAGACCAAGTTTAATTTCAATATATCAATGCAAACTAGTTACTGAGCGAAAACTTTTTCTATTTTTAGCAACAGAGACCTTGAACTTGAACATGGTGAACTTATATGCTACCCAAAACTCCATCTCTATGCAAGCTACCTACATACCAAGTTTCATTTCAATCAGTCACTCCTAACTCAAGTTGTTGAGCTGAAACCAAAAGCGGACACCACCTGCATACCCTACACATTCTAATAAAAAGATATTTTGAAAACCTTAATAAAAGGTAGGATAAAACTGTCTTTCTGAAGTTAAGACTTTATCTAGCTTCTCTCAGAAAAGGTTCAGACAGATAAACTTTTCTCTTACTTGACTGATAAACTTATGTTCAGAAAGACAGTAACCTACTATTCTCTATAAATGCCATTTACCTTTGGTAGCTGCCATAGAGAACATTGGCCCAAGAATACATTGAATGCAGTATAAATGCCTGTTCCAATGATGTTTGTCATCCTCATAATTCACAACCGGTACTGTTATAATCAGCAAAAACATGATAGGTGCCTGAAACAGATATAACTTGAGGTCTTCACAAAAACGTATGTCTCCCACCACTTACCTTGCAGAATTGTAAAATGTAACAAACTAGAAAATGCTTTTGTAAAAAAGCGCATGTCTCCCCCAATGCAAAGTCCTATAGGCAAGAAGTCAATAGGGGTCAGGAGCGAAAGTCAAAGAGACACTGATGGTTGGCTGCAATAGGGATCATCTACTTGGCATGTCCAGTCATCCCGCTAAATTTCAACACTCTTGGCCTAGTGGTTCTCAAGTCACTGTTCAGGCTCCTGTGACCTTGACCTTTGATCAAGTGACCTCAAAATAAATAGGGGTCATCTACTCTGCATGTCCAATCATCCTTTTAAGTTTTAACATTCTGGGTCAAGTGGTTCTCAAGTTATTGATCGGAACTGGTTATCAATGTTCAGGCCTCTGTGACCTTGACCTTTAACGGAGTGACCCCAAAAACAATAGGGGTCATTAACTCTGCATGAACAATAATCCTATGAAGTTTCAACATTCTGGGTCGAGAGGTTCTCAAGTTATTGATTGGAAATGGTTTTCCATGTTCAGGCCCCTGTGGCATTGACCTTTAACAGAGTGACCCTTAAATCGTTAGGGGTCATCTACTTTGCATGACCAATCATCCTATGAAGTTTCATCATTCTGGGTCAAGTGGTTTTCAAGTTACTGACCGGAAATGGTTTTCAATGTTCAGACCCCTGTGACCTTGACCTTTCACAGAGTGACCCCTAAATAGTTAGGGGTCATCTACTCTGCATGACCAATCATCCTATTAAGTTTCAACATTCTGGGTCAAGTGGTTCTCAAGTTACTGACCGGAAATGGTTTTCAATGTTCAGGCCCCTGTGACCTTGACCTTTAATGGAGTGACCCCAACATCAATAGGGGTCATCTACTTTGCATGTCCAATCATCCTATTAAGTTTCAACATTCTGGGTCAAGTGGTTCTCTAGTTATTGATCGGAAATGGTTTTCCATGTTCATGCCCCTGTGACCTTGACCTTTGACGGAGTGACCCCAAAATCAATAGGGGTCATCTACTCTTTATGACCAATCATCCTGTGAAGTTTCAACATTCTGGGTCAAGTGGTTTTCTAGTTATTGACCGGAAATGGTTTTCAATGTTCAGGCCCCTGTGACCTTGACCTTTAATGGAGTGACCCCAACATCAATAGGGGTCATCTACTTTGCATGTACAATCATACTATGAAGTTTCAACATTCTGGGTCAAGTGGTTCTCAAGTTATTGATCGGAAATGGTTTTCCATGTTCAGGCCCCTGTGACCTTGACCTTTGACAGAGTGACCCCAAAATCAATAGGGGTCATCTACTCTTCATGACCAATCATCCTATGAAGTTTCAACATTCTGGGTCAAGTGGTTCTCTAGTTATTGATCGGAAATGGTTTTCAATGTTCAGGCCCCTGTGACCTTGACCTTTGACGGAGTGACCCCAAAAACAATAGGGGTCGTCTACTCCAGCAGCCCTACAACCCTACATGGTTCATAAAGAATATCAGAGACAAAATTCAAGTACTTTTCAAGGACTTTTCAAGGACTTTTTACAATTTTTCAAGCACTATTTTTTTTCAAAACTACGACCTAATCTGAAAAACTTTTATTATGTAATGCAAAAATAAAACAACCATCACTTGTCACGCCTTTGAAAATGGCGTAATTCGATTATTAGATTGATGTAATTCACTATTTTACTGAGGTTTATCACTATTCTTGTGATTTTTTAGTGCACTCCTACTAATGATACCTCAAAATTTTGTCACATGACGTACAAATACACTTCGTTCTGTCTGCTCTAAAGGGCTTCAGCCACTGTTTATATTCGTCTTTTGTCTCCCGCTTACTTGAGTAAACATGTTTATTTTTCTTACTCATTTTAATTCACTGGAAACACTCGCAAATAGCTAAAAATTGCGAGTTATTATTCCCCGTACTTTTTTAAACGGGAACGGAAACATGCAAACGGTGATATAGTAGAAATAGCACTCTGTAAATATCGATAAAGTGTGGCCGTAGACAACTATAATAGCATACGAGTGACCCGATCCTGCAATTTCACGAATTTATTTTCATTTTCTTCGATTTATTTTAAGCCTTAAATTCTTTTTGCAAAGCAAAGTTACGGAAAGAATATTTTCAAGGAGTGAAAGGTCAAATTCAAGGAGTTTTTTTTCAAAATTCAAGTACTTTTCCAGGTTTTTTAGGGGTTTTGTCATTTTCAAGGAGTTTTCAAGGACTACCATCGAATTCAAGGACTTTTCAAGGCCTGTGCGAACCCTGCCCTATGAAGTTTGAAGGTTCTAGGTCAAATGGTTCTCCAGTTATTGCTCGGAAATGAAGTGTGACGTACGGACGGACGGACGGAAGGACGGATGGACAGGGCAAAAATAATAT
This sequence comes from Mercenaria mercenaria, assembly GCF_021730395.1. NCBI lineage: Eukaryota > Metazoa > Mollusca > Bivalvia > Venerida > Veneridae > Mercenaria > Mercenaria mercenaria. The sequence continues at coordinate 32,626,516 of NC_069372.1, read as the reverse complement.
GTCTCCTGGGGGAGACATAATTAAAGGCAATAACTCTAGGGAAAATCAATGAAGCAAAACATTCAAATAAAATACACAGCTTGGCTTGGCAGTGGTAACTCCTGTCAAAGTTTGGTGAAATTCCAACCAGTGGTATACTATAGGAGAAGTAGCACAGATCTATGAATTTCACAAATCAAGGGTCATGACTCCGATAAAAAAACATTTAATACAAGAGTGCCAGAATGTGACAATATATGCACGTCATAGCAAATTTCTTTACACTAGCATCTGTATTTGCAAATGGAATTTTAATTCTGTGGTTGTGTAGTAATTATTGTAATTCTTTTGTTTTTCTAAATCCACAAAAAACAAGAGCTGTCACTATTAGTGACAAATGCCCCCGAAGTAGGCCCAAAAATGCCACAGTTGTATGCGCAAAAAATCACATATCATTTTGTGACCTTGACCTTGACCTAAGAGGCCTCGGTCATAAGCCTGACACATCTTCTCAATATGGTTAACATTTGTGTCGAATTATTTTCAAATCCCTTGATAAATGGCAGAGTTATGGACCAGACAAGTAACACCTAAGTGTGACCTTGACCTTGAAGCTAGAGGCCTGGGTCTTGCATATGATACCTCATCTCATTATAGGGAACATTTATGCCAAGTAATTTCAAAATCCCTTCATCAATGGCAGAGTTATGGACCGGACAAGAAACACCATGTTAACCTTTGACCTCTAAGTGTGACCTTGACCTTGGAGCTAGGTGTGTTGGTCTTGCTCATGACACGTCATCTCATTATGAGGAACATTTATGCCAAGTTATTTCAAAATCCCTTTATGGAGGGAAGAGTTACAGCCCAGACAAGAATTCACCAGACGCACAGATGGACAGTGCGATTTTAATATGCCCACCTTCGGGGGCATAAAAACTCATTACCAGGTAGAGATTCCTTAAAATACACCTATTTGAAAGTAACATCTATGTTGTACTGCAGAAAAGTGGTCTTGGTTTTTCCCTACGGTCAATTATAAACAAGAGCTGTCTCCATAGGATGACACATGCCCCCGATGGCACTTTGAATGAATAGTTATGGCCGATGTTAGAGTTTAGGACCTTTGACCTACGGACCTGGGTCTTGCGCGCGACATGTCATCTTACTGTGGTACACATTCATGCCCAATAATTTTAAAATCCATGCATGAATGACAAAGATATGGAACGGACACTCCCATCAATGCACTATCATGAAATATGACCTTTAACGTCTAAGTGTGACCTTGACCTTTGAGCTATGGACCTGGGTCTTGCGCATGACACGTCATTTTACTGTGGTACACATTCATGCCAAGTTATTTGAAAATCCATCCATGGATGACAAAGATATGGACCGGACACAAATGCACTATCATGAAAAATTACCTTTAACGTCTAAGTGTGACCTTGACCTTTGAGCTACGGACCTTGGTCTTGCGCGTGACACGCCGTCTTACTGTGGGGTACACATTCATGCCAAGTTATTTGAAAATCCATCCATGGATGACAAAGATATGGACCGGACACGAATGCACTATCATGAAAAATGACCTTTAACGTCTAAATGTGACCTTGACCTTTGAGCTACGGACCCGGGTCTTGCGCGCGACACGTCGTCTTACTGTGGTACACATTCATGCCAAGTTATTTGAAAATCCATCCATCGATGACAAAGATATGGACCGGACACGAAAATTGCGGACAGACTGACAGACCGACAGACTGACAGATGGTTCAAAAACTATATGCCTCCCTTCGGGGGCATAAAAAAGTTACAATATAAGTTATTTATAGTAACAACTAAGGGAGTGAATCTTAAAAAAAAATCCTTACCAGGTAGAGACAGGTCAAAATACACCTCAAAATTGGATGTAGCATGCATGTTGTACTACAGAAAAGTGGTCTCGATTTTTCCCTACGACTAGTAATGAAAAGGTTACAATATAAGCTATTTATAGTAACAACAAAGGGAAGTAATTCTAAAGAAGGGACCTGCGCATGACACTTTGTCTCATGATGGTGTACAATTGTGCCAAGTTACATCAAATTCCCTCCATGCATGAAGAAGAAATTCTCCGGACAAAGTCATTCTTGTATCTGACCTTTGGCCTCTAAGTGTGACCTTGACCTTAGACCTAGGGATCTGGTTCTTGTGCACCACACTCCGTCTCATGGTGGTGAACATTTGTGCCAAGTTATATCAAAATCCCTCCATGCATGAAGAAGAAATGCTCCAGACAAAGTTTTCATTCTTGTATCCTTTGACCTCTAAGTGTGACCTTGACCTTAGACCCAGGAACCTGGTTCTTGCGCAGGACACTCTGTCTCATGATGGTGAACAATTGTGCCAAGTTATATCAAAATCCCTCCATGCATGAAGAAGATATGCTCCGGACAAAGTCATTCTTGAATTTAACCTTTGACTTTTAAGTGTCACCTTGCCTTAGATCTAGGGACCTGGTTCTTGTGCATGACACTCCGTCTCATGATGGTGAACAATAGTGCCAAGTTTCATCAAAATCCCTCCATGCATGAAGAAGATATGCTCCGGACAAAGTCTGTGGACGCCGCCTGGCCGCCCGCCTGCCAGGGGCGTTCCCATAATACGTCCTGTTTTTCAACAGGTGTATAAAAATACAATTAGGCACAACTGGTCATAAAAACATAATTGCACTCAAAACAATAATTTAAGCAAGCTGGCTAGGGTCAAAATCATGAACCTATTATCCTGAAGTACTAGCCTAAATGTACATAATTGAAATAAAAGACTGTAGGATACATGTGCACATACCTTAAATATTTCATAGACTTTCTTGAACAGTGAAAACCCCGACCATCCTGCATCTATAGGGTTGATACTGTGAAGGAATTCTTGAAGTGGGGTCTCATCCTTAACTGCTGTCAGACTGATCACGTCAGGATTCGACAACAATGGTTGACGCTCTCCATCTGTAACTACAAATCACACATGAAATACATTTATAATATTCTTATAATGTAAATCCAATAGATTTTGCAAGCTAATTAAAATAGAACTAGCGGTTGTTTTTCACTAAAAATGTATGTTTTCCACGACGAGGTAAGGACCCTGTAAGGTTTGGTGGAAATCTGCCTAATAATATAATTACGAGAAGTGGCCAAAACATAATAAAACTTCATTAAATCAAGGGTCAAACTGGTAACTCTGCTGAAAATTATCAAACCAAAAAATGCCAACAACATGCACAACTAAGCTTTACAAGGATCATTTTTGTGAAGTTTGGTGTAAATCCTTCCAGTGGCATGTACAAACTTTGCAAATGACATATGGATGGACAGAAAGACTGACAGCATTAAATAAATATTATCAAACAAAATCTAGGGCTAAAACTAAGTTTTTTAAAGGCCAATTTAAAGGTTACAAAGTTTAACAAGAGGCCAAAATGGGCCTTAGATATTTTTATTTTAACTCTAGTGGCCCATCAAAGGGCCAAAATGTCCCAATTTGAATAAATTTGGCAAAAGACCTTACAATGCTGCTACAAACCAAGTTTGATAAAGATACACCAAGAGGTCCATGAGAAGAAATACTTTAAAGGTATTTCTACTCTAAGCTCTAGTGGCCAATAAATTGGGTAAAAGACTTTAAAATGATCCTGAATACTAAATTTGACGGAGATCCATCACGTGGTTCATGAGAAGAAGTCTTTCATAAGTTTTTCTATTTTTAGCTCTAGTGACCCCTAGAAGGAGCCAAGTGCCCCTAATTAAACAGATGAGAAAGGACCTTATAATGATGCTCCAGATTAGGTTGACGAAGATCCATCAAGCAATTCACAAGATGTTATTTATTGAGAAGAAGTCTTTTAAAGGTATTTGTAATTTTAAGCTCTAGTGGCCCCATTTGATCAAAATTGGGAGAGGACCTTACAATGATGCTACAGACCAAGTTTGATGAAGATCCATGTAGTGGTTCATGAAAAGAAGTCTTTTATAGGTATTTCTAATTTCAGCCCTAGTGGCCCTTAAAAGGGGACAAGTACCCCCATTTGAACGAAATTGTGAGAGGACCTTATAATGATGCTACAAACTAAGTCTGATGAAGATCCATCACGCGGTTCATGAGAAGAAGTTCTTAAAAGGTTTTTCTACTTTTAGCTCTGGCAGCCCATAAAAAGGACCAACCTGGTGAACCATTTGATTTGAACAACCTTGATAGAGCTATATGCCAGGATGCTACCGACCAAATTTGGTGTAATTCTAAACAGTAGTTTCAGAGGAGAAGATGCTGAAGTAAAAATGTTGATGCTGGACCATCCACCTATACTAATAGCTCACCCTGATCAAAGTTCTGATAAACTAAACAAGAGGGCCATGAAGGCCCTGTATCGCTCACCTGACCTATTGACCTAAAGATCAACAAGATTAACATTCTGACCAAGTTTCATTAAGATATGGTCATAAATGTGGCCTCTAAAGTGTTAACTAGTTATTCCTTTGATTTGACCCCGTGACCTAGTTTTTGACCCGACATGACCCAGATTCGAACTTGACCTAAAGATCATCAAGATTAACATTCTGACTAAGTTTCATGAAGATACAGTCATAAATGTGGCCTCTAGAGTGTTAACAAGCTTTTCCTTTGATTTGACCCCGTGACCTAGTTTTTGACTCAACATGAACCAGATTCGAACTTGATCTAAAGATCATCAAGTTTAACATCCTGACTAAGTTTCATGAAGATACAGTCTTAAATGTGGCCTCTAGAGAGTTAACAAGCTTTTCCTTTGATTTGACCCCGTGACCTAGTTTTTGACCCAACATGACCCAGATTCGAATTTAACCTAAAGATCATCAAGTTTAACATTCTGACTAAGTTTCATGAAGATACATCATAAATGTGGCCTCTAGAGTGTTAACAAGCTTTTCCTTTGATTTGACCTACTGACCTAGTTTTTGATCCCAGCTGACCCAGATTTAAACTTGACCTAAAGATCACCAAGATAAACATTCTGACCAAGTTTCATTAAGATACGGTCATAAATGTGGCCTCTACAGTGTTAATTAGCTTTTCCTTTGATTTGACCGGGTGACCTAGTTTTTGATCCTACATGACCCAGATTCAAAACTGACCTTAAGATCATCAAGTTTAACATTCTGACCAAGTTTCATGAAGATATAGTCATAAATGCGGCCTCTACAGTGTTAAAAAGCTTTTCCTTTGATTTGACCTGGTGACCTAGTTTTTGACCCCAGATGACCCAATATCAAACTCGTCCAAGATTTTATTGAGGGTAACATTCTGACCAAGTTTCATTAAGATTGGGCCAAAATTGTGACCTCTAGAGTGTTAACAAGCTTTTCCTTTGATTTGACCTGGTGACCTAGTTTTTGACCCCAGATGACCCAATATCAAACTCGTCCAAGATTTTATCGAGGGTAACATTCTGACTAAGTTTCATTAAGATTGGGCCATAAATGTGACCTCTAGAGTGTTAACAGTCAAATTGTTGACGACGGACGGACGGACGACGGACGACGACGGACACAGGGTGATCACTAAAGCTCACCTTTGAGCACTTCGAGCTCAGGTGAGCTAAAAAAAGGACCTAATTGGGGAGGGATGGAAAATGTTATGATACTAGTGAAACACCTCAAATAGTTTTTCAAGTTTCCTTGTATAACTTTTGACCCCTGTGACATTCTCAAATTTGACTAAAATGACCAGGCTTAATTGGGCAAACCTTGTTTGCAGTAAATGTAAACCAATATTTCAGTTAAAAGAGAAGAAAACTAGAAAATGCTTTTGTAAAAAAGCACATGTCTCCCCCAATGCAAAGTCCTATAGGCAAGAAGTCAATAGGGGTCAGGAGCGAAAGTCAAAGAGACACTGATGGTTGGCTGCAATAGGGATCATCTATTTGGCATGTCCAATCATCCCGCTAAATTTCAACACTCTTGGCCTAGTGGTTCTCAAGTCACTGTTGAAGCTTCTGTGACCTTGACCTTTGATCAAGTGACCTCAAAATAAATAGGGGTCATCTACTCTGCATGTTCAATCATCCTATTAAGTTTCAACATTGTAGGTCAAGTGGTTCTCAAGTTATTTCCAAAAAATGATTTTACATGAACAGGCCACTGTGACCTTGACCTTTAATAGACTGACCCCAAAATCAATAGGGGTCATCTACTCTGCATGTTCAATCATCCTATGAAGTTTCAACATTCTGCGTCAAGTGGTTCTCAAGTTATTGATCGGAACTGGTTATCAATGTTTAGGCCCGTGTGACATTGACCTTTAACGGAGTGACCCCAAAAACAATAGGGGTCATTTACTCTGCATGAACAATCATCCTATGAAGTTTCAACATTCTGGGTCAAGAGGTTCTCAAGTTATTGATTGGAAATGGTTTTCCATGTTCAGGTCCCTGTGACCTTGACCTTTCACAGAGTGACCCTAAAATCGTTAGGGGTCATCTACTCTGCATGACCAATCATCCTATGAAGTTTCATCATTCTGGGTCAAGTGGTTCTCAAGTTACTGACCGGAAATGGTTTTCAATGTTCAGGCCCCTGTGACCTTGACCTTTCACAGAGTGACCCCAAAATCGTTAGGGGTCATCTACTCTGCATGACCAATCATCCTATTAAGTTTCAACATTCTGGGTCAAGTGGTTCTCAAGTTACTGACCGGAAATGGTTTTCAATGTTCAGGCCCCTGTGACCTTGACCTTTAATGGAGTGACCCCAAAATCAATAGGGGTCATCTACTTTGCATGTACAATCATCCTATGAAGTTTCAACATTCTGGGTCAAGTGGTTCTCTAGTTATTGATCGGAAATGGTTTTCAATGTTCAGGCCCCTGTGACCTTGACCTTTGATGGAGTGACCCCAAAATCAATAGGGGTCATCTACTCTTTATGACCAATCATCCTATGAAGTTTCAACATTCTGGGTCAAGTGGTTCTCTAGTTATTGATCGGAAATGGTTTTCAATGTTCAGGCCCCTGTGACCTTGACCTTTGATGGAGTGACCCCAAAATCAATAGGGGTCATCTACTCTTCATGATCAATCATCCTATGAAGTTTCAACATTCTGGGTCAAGTGGTTCTCGAGTTATTGATCGGAAATGGTTTTCAATGTTCAGGCCCCTGTGACCTTGACCTTTGACAGAGTGACCCCAAAATCAATAGGGGTCATCTACTCTTCATGACAAATCATCCTATGAAGTTTCAACATTCTGGGTCAAGTGGTTCTCAAGTTACTGACCGGAAATGGTTTTCAATGTTCAGGCCCCTGTGACCTTGACCTTTAATGGAGTGACCCCAATATTGATAGGGGTCATCTACTTTGCATGTACAATCATCCTATGAAGTTTCAATGTTCTGGGTCAAGTGGTTCTCTAGTTATTGATCGGAAATGGTTTTCCATGTTCAGGCCCCTGTGACCTTGACCTTTGATGGAGTGACCCCAAAATCAATAGGAGTCATCTACTCTTTATGACCAATCATCCTATGAAGTTTCAACATTCTGGGTCAAGTGGTTCTCTAGTTATTGATCGGAAATGGTTTTCAATGTTCGGGCCCCTGTGACCTTGACCTTTGACGGAGTGACCCCAAAATTGATAGGGGTCATCTACTTTGCATGTACAATCATCCTATGAAGTTTCAACATTCTGGGTCAAGTGGTTCTCCAGTTATTGATCGGAAATGGTTTTCAATGTTCAGGCCCCAGTGACCTTGATTTTGACGGAGTGACCCCAAAATCGATAGGGGTCATCTACTTTGCATGTACAATCATTCTATTAAGTTTCAACATTCTGGGTCAAGTGGTTCTCTAGTTATTGATTGGAAATGGTTTTCCATGTTCAGGCCCCTGTGACCTTGACCTTTGATGGAGTGACCCCAAAATCAATAGGGGTCATCTACTCTTTATGACCAATCATCCTATGAAGTTTCAACATTCTGGGTCAAGTGGTTCTCTAGTTATAGATCGGAAATGGTTTTCAATGTTCAGGCCCCTGTGACCTTGACCTTTGACGGAGTGACCCCAAAAACAATAGGGGTCGTCTACTCCAGCAGCCCTACAACCCTATGAAGTTTTAAGCTTCTAGGTCAAATGGTTCTCCAGTTATTGCTCGGAAATGAAGTGTGACGTACGGACGGACGGACGGACGGACGGACAGGGCAAAAACAATATGTCTCCTGGGGGAGACATAACAATTGTTATACAGCTCTATGTAAATCAAAAATCTTTTAGTGGCTTAAGAACAGCAGTACCAAATGCTACATGTAAGTACATTTTTACCTGTGTCAAAAATGTGCACTTTTGGAGAATATTGTCTTTAAATACTCCTAATGCATCTTAATGTACAATATCCCTTAGACAGTCAAACATTTGACACAAGTGATTTAAACAAGCACAAGACTATGCTGCTTGCAAAGTAGGTTATTTCTTTCTGTAAAAAAGACAGTAAAGCTTTTACTTTAACTCCTATGGAGTCTAGGAATCTGTTTAAATTTTACTGCAGCCTGACTTGCTAATGCCCTATGTTTGTCAACTGATAATTAAAGCAGTTCTAATATACACTGTAGTTGAATTTGTTATCTAGTGTAATAAGCTAGATTTTACCAAGTACTAAAACATCTTTGCTACATGAACAAATTAGTAAATTACACATGCATTCCAAACTGGTAAAATGTACATGCATCACATTTCTGTATAGGAAGAACTAAGAAAATGATTGGTAAATTTATATACATTTTTGATATACATGTAACTTAACAACACTTTAGATAGTAAATTTTAATAAATCCATGTCTGATAAGAATAAAAAAAATTAAGAATTTAGAGAAAAAAAAATAGTGTATTATAAGATTTTCTTTTGAATTTTATTGATTTTTAGAAATTTTAGCAAAATGTCAAGTAGGAAATTTTAGGGTCAGGACTGTGTGCTGTGCATGTCATCTTAATGAGGTAAATAACTGATGTTAGTTTTATTGAAATCTTCCAGGCAGTTATGACAATATGGAGCAGATACAAAAATCAAGCTTTTTCATTTTTAACCTCCATGTGTGACCTTGATCCTGGACCTAATGTCCTGGGTTGTCTATCTGCATGTCATCTTGATGAGATTAAGAATTGATATTAGTTTCCTGAAAATCTTCCAAGCCAACATGAAATTACGCTAATTGAACTCTGACCTCTGTGACCTTGACCTTGGACCTAGTGACCTGGGTTGTGCACATGAATGTTATCTTAGTGAAATAAACAAGTGATGTTAGTTTTAAAAAAATCTTTCAAGAGGTTTAGGCAATATGAAGTTGAGTTAAAAGTTTCTGATCTTTGACTTAGATCTGCATGAAAAGGTCAACAATTGATGCTAGTTTTTTTGAAAATGTTGGGATAGACAAATGGATAGACATGTCTGAGATACTTTGTATTTGGGGGTATAAAATGGGAGATAGCATTTATTACAAAAAAACTTTTACCTGTATCCAAAGGGTTTATTATTCGTATCCCTGATGCATCTTGAATATCTGTAACAATAATAACATAGCCATGCAATCTCTCTAGCAACACAGCAACCAATATTCTCATTACAACAAACTGTAGCCTGGCTACTAGACTGCTTATTAAGAATATTACAAAACATTTTAATCATTTTCTTTCAAAGTAAATCACCGGTCTATTGTCCTAGATTTTATCAAAGAAATGATTGTGCGATTAGCATAACACCAGACATAAGATACAGAATGACCTTAATTTTGACAGGAAATATAATGTTAATATAACAACAAGAGGGTCATGATATCCCTATATCACTCAAATGTTAAACTTGGCCTTGGAAGCATCAAGATAAACATTCTGGCCAAATTTCATGAAGATAGTCATAAATGTGGCCTCTACAGTATTAACAAGCTTTTCCATTAATCTGAGTGGCGACCTAGTTTTAACCCCACATGACTCAGTTTCAAACTTAGCCTAGGAATCATCAAGATAAACATTCTGACCAAGTTTCATAAAGATAGGGTCATAAATGTGGGTTCTAGGATGTTAACAAGCTTTTCCTTTGATTTGACCTGGTGACCTAGTTTTAGACCCCACATGACTCAGTTTTCTTACTTGGATCATCAAGACAAACATTCTGTGCAAAACTGAATCAAATCAAAGCACAAATGAAACCTTTATATGGCTGAAAAGGGCCAAAATAGAAAATTTTGCCACTTTCAGGGGCAGTAATTCTAGACCCATGATGGAATCTAGCTGGTTTTCGCAAGGAACCAAAATCTTATTATGACTTTAATTGTGTGTAAGTGTGGTTAAAATTAAATGCAAAATGTCACATTTACCGTGTTCACAAGGTAAAAATTAACAAATTTTGGTTCTTTCAGGGTTCAATCAGGGGCTGTAACTCTGGTACCTTTGACTGGATTCAACGGATTCCTCATGGAATCCAAGATCTATTGTTGTTAAAAATATTTTGCAAGTTTGTATCAAATCAAGCCATAAGTAAAATCTCTTTATGGCTGCAATAGTCAAAATAGCAAACTTTGGCCCTTTAAGGGGCCATAACTCTAAAAACTATGATGGGATCCGGCCAGTTTTCGAAAGGAACAAAGATATCATGCCAAGTTTGCAAGTTTGATTAAAACTGACTGCTAAATGTGGTCTCTATCATGTTCACAAGCCAAAATAGCAAATTTTAGCCCTTTATGGGGTCTCTATTGTGTTCACAAGAAATTGTGAATGCATGACAGGCGGATGACGGATGGATGGACAACAGACAAAGGGCGATCACAAAAGCTCACCTTGTCACAATGTTCAGATGAACTAAAAAGGGAATGTAATGTAAATATAACAAAAAGTAAATATAACATGAATATAACATAGTCTAGGAGCTAGTCTAACAAGTATGTCAACTTAAGAGCTCATAGAAAACGAAATGCCCCCCTAGATGCATTCAGTAATTGCAGAAGAAACAGAAATTATCTGGTCACTTTACACAAAAGTTCTACTGGTCTGGGTCAATGTGAGCTTGACCTTTGACCTATTGACCTCAAAATCAATAGGGGTCATCTGTTGGTCATGATCTATCTCCCTTTTAGGTTTTGTGATCCTAGGCCCAAGCGTTCTTGAGTTATCATCTGGAAACCATTTGACTGTTCCAGGTCACTGTGACCTTGACCTCTGACTTACTGACCTCAAAATCAATAGGGGTCATCTGCTGATCAAGTCAACCTCCTTATCAAGTTTAGTGATTTAGGCCAAAGCGTTCTCAAGATATCATCCGGAAACAGTTAAACTATTCTGGGTTACTGTGGCCTTGACCTTTGACCTACTGACCTAAAAATCAATAGGGTCATCTGTTGGTCATGAGTAACATCCCTATCACCTTTCATGATCCTAGGCCCAAGCGTTCTTGAGTTATCATCCGGCAACCGTTTATCTGTTCCTGGTCACTATGACCCTGACCTTTGACTTATTGACCTCAAATCAATAGGGGTCATCTGCTGGTCATGACCAACGTCCCTATCAACTTCCATGATCCTAGGCCAAACAAAACTTTCTTAAGTTTTTCTTGAGTTATCTGCTGGTCATGACCAATGTCTCTATCAACTTTCATGATCCTTGGCCCAAGAATTCTCAAGTTATCATCCGGACACCGATTAACTGTTTCGTGTTATTGTGACCTTGACCTTTGACCTACTGACCTCAGAATCAATTGGGGTCATCTGCTGATCATGATCAACCTCCTTATCAAGTTTCGTGATCCTAGGCCCAAGCGCTGAAACTGTTTAACTGTTCCGGTTGCTGTGACCTTGACCTTTGACATACTGACCTCAAAATCAATAGGGGTCATCTGCTGGTCATGACCAACGTCCCTATCAACTTCCATGATCCTAGGCCAAACAAAACTTTCTTGAGTTTTTCTTGAGTTATCATCTTGAAACTGTTTAACTGTTCCGATTCATTGTGGCCTTGACCTTTGACCTACTGACCTCAAAATCAATAGGGGTCATCTGCTGGTCATGATGAACCTCCTTTCCAACTTTCATGATCCTAGGCCAAAGCGTTCTTGAGTTACCATCCGGAAACTGTTTAACTGTTCCTGGTCACCATGACCTTGACCTTTGACGTACTGCCCTCAAACGCAATAAGGATCATCTGCTGGTCCTGATCAGGGTCATCTGCTTGTCCTGACCAACTCCCAATCAAATTTCATGATCTTAGGCCTAAGCGTTCTTGAGTTATCATCCGGAAACCGTTTGTTCCGGGTCACTGTGACCTTGACCGTTGACATACTGATCTCAAAATCAATAGGGGTCATCTGCTGGTTATGACCAACCTCCCCCTATCAGCTTTCATGATCCTTGGCCCAAGCATTCTTGAGTCGTCATCCAGAAACGTATTGGTCTACATACTGACCGACCAACCAACATTTGCAAAACAATATACACCTCCTACTTCAAAGGGGGGCAAAATTAGTTTTATTCTATACTGCTATCTGTATGCAAGTAACTAAAACTACAAGCACTTTCTATTCACAGACAGAGACTATCATATTTAAACAAGTGAGGGCAGTATAGCCAGGCATCTTCTATCATGGATTATTGTTAAGCAAATTCCATGTGTGCAACAATGACATTGACCAAAGCAGCCCAAAATACAACTAAAACCATGGCCTCCATGCAAGCCTCCTAAGTTCCAAGTTTGGTGGCAATATCTTGTAAATGAAGTTATTGAGTAGAAACAACTTTCATCTTTTAGTAAGAGTGATCTTGACCTAGACTCCAGTGACAATAATATAGATGGTACCTCAGTCTCCAAGAAAGCTAAACATGTATAAGTTTGGTTTCAATATCCTATTGCAAAATGGACCTAGGCCATTTGCAAAGAAATACCCAATATCTTGTTAATATTATAAAAGCACTAAGGATCATAACTCTTGTGTTCCTCAAGCAATTTCACTGAAACTCTCAGGGCCATATTTTCAAATATAAGTTAGCATTTCTAACATGTTTAATTGAAATACTCCGAACCAGGTTTAATATACGAGCCTGGACAGACAGAAAAGAGAATAATTACACTACATATAAGTACAAAGGGCCATAAATCTAGTCTTCCTCAAGCAATCTGATTGAACTCTGGATGGATAGGAAATTAAATACAAACAATATTAACTATATACACAAGTACAAATCTCTTCTCTCTCAAGCAATGTGACTGAACCATGCAGGCTGTATTTCCTAATGGCATTTAATATTTCTCTGATTTAATCTAGTGAGCTAGTTTTGTATCCCAGATGAACCATTTTCATAGAAACAAAGCTTCTGACCCAGTTTCATATATAGATCAGTTAGAAGCGGCCTCTCGAGTGTATAAGACCCACCACATAATAACTGCATTCTTTTGTCTTTCCATGAAACATCCATTAAAAAATTAAGAAATACAAGTATCTGCCTTATTTTTTATAATTTCAAATTGGTAGTGACATATAGGAGGCTACCTATATACTGTTTAATGTCCCTGCAATTTATTGAATAAATGTAGCATTATACACAGAACTTGAAGTTTACACCACACTGTTTTCCACAATGTAAGATAAATATTTAGCTGTGTTTTTGAAACTTTAAAATACACTGAAAGGAGACTGATTGAATGAAAAACTAGTAAGAGCTAACAGATGAAGTTGTGAAAATAAAACAACTCAGGAAAATCTTTTATCTTGTCCATCTGTCATCTTGTAGTATATGTGTATCATACCTGTGTTATCAGAATGATTTTCATGAAGTTCATTTTGAAGGATAAATAGGCCACTAGGTTGTGGTGGATCTTTAACAAGGTTTTTCTATGATTTGACCAAGTGATCCAGTTTTGACCAAAGATGACCCAGTTTCAACCACAAAATGTTCTAACCAAGTTTCATGAAAACTTGGCAAAACATGTGACCTCAGTTAAACTGTTAAAGAAATTGTTAATGATACATGACGACTACAGGCAACAGACACAACAGCTCTCCTTGAGCACTTTGCAAATTTAACAAACAGTGTTAATGGTCAATATGGTTCTGAGCTTGTAGCGGACTAAACTTTCAACAAAGTTACAGCCTTTGTAATACAGTAACTGAAATTAATGCTAGCCCTAAGGTATAAACCAGCATGTAAAAGTTCTCAAACATTTACATTACCTTATAAGCTCAGACATTAAAGAAATTTTGTGTTTCATATCAACATATGTATAAACCTAACAATTCTTCTCTCTAACATCGTAACAGTAAAGAGAAACGACTGGTGCCAGTGAACATCTATAGTAAATAAAACGTGTTAGTGGTAAATGTGTTATATTTCAAATGAACAAAAAAGCATGCACAACACCGCTGCTAGGTAACTATCATGCTTTTCTCACCAGGGTTATCAGCTGATTGTGGTCTCTCACTTTCAGGAGGAACTTCCGCAACTAACAACAAAATTCAACTTTCAGTATTTCAGACATAATATGGTTTTAATTACTTGAACATAAATATGTCTTTCTTAATTTGTCACTATTACATAATACATGTATTATCAAATCAATATTTCATGACCAAGAAGAATGTTTTAGTAAAGTAGAAAAAAAAACAAGGCCTAAGTCAGAATTCAGTGTATCAAGTTTCCAGACACATGTCAACACTAAACGGGAATCAATGACCATTACAAAATTTAAACTTGCTATCTTAGAAAACAAGGTTACATGCACTCTTATCAATTGACAACAACAATCATCTGATTAATAAAACAATTGATATTTAAACAATAGGTAGACTTTATAACAATTGAATGAGGAAAAAGCTGACACATTTCTGTAACCCTGATTTCTGTTTGATCCATCAAATTGGTAGAAGGACTTTTTAGTGAATCTCAGTTTCATATTGTAAGACCAGATTTCAGATTTCAAGCTGACCTTGGACCTAGTGACCTTGGTTGTACACACTGTACATCCCCTTGATAAGATAAGCAATTGATGCTACTTTCAGCAGTTAAGCCAACATGGAAAAGACATGAAGTTAAACTATTTGACCTTTGGCCTCCAAATTGTCCCAGTAACTGGGGTTGTGAGATCTGCACATGGTCTAGATAAGTCTAACAATTGATGCCAGTTTTATGAAAATCTTCTCAGCTTTACATTTCTGTCCATTTTATTGACAGAATGATGTAAACTCTTGACTTGACTGTCTGAACACCGTCAAACAGGTGGAAAAATGTCATCAATATGCAAAACTAGCCTTGGGTATGCATCTTTCTGCAGTTTTATTGAAATCCAACAGTATCTGTGAAGAAATAGTCCAAGGTTTAATTGCAGACAGACAGACAGACAGGACGGAGACAAAATCAATATATCTCCCCAGATATGCTGAGACATGATTTAATAATCCACTTTAACTAATAATGATTTTATAGTATATATCTATTACCATCTATGGTATATTGAATAAGCAAACTTACTTCCAGGTAATGACGTGTTAGTACGTTGTCGTGTGTAAATATACCGGCCAATCACAACCACAAGTACATAAAATACATACAGCAGAATGAAACCTGAAAATATATACATGGTTGACACAACCTTAAATCATCTCATTAATATGTAAATACGGTTTTTCATTTAATTTTCATTCAAGATAAAAACCATATGTATATCTTCTATATATCAACAGCTCTTGTCAAATAATATGACCATGACAACTAAAATACTTTGAAGCCACTTCTTAGCTATGGAGTACAACAAACAGGAGGCCCAAATGGACCCAAGTTGCTTAAATGTGAAGAGCCTTGACCTTTTGATCTTGCTTCAGACAAATTTGGAGAACAGCCATTAAGAAGTTCATTAAAAACAATATAAAACCTTTTCTATTTTTGGCTGTGACGGCCTCAAAATCAATAACCATTAGAGTAAACTTGAGTGAAGTCTACCCAAGGGCATCATGGATCAAGTTTGGTTGATTCAAAGTAATTTAAAGCTTTTTCTGTTTTAGCTCTGGCAAGCACCATCTTCAGACAAACAAAAATATTTAAATACTAGAATGTTGATGCCCAATGAGCAAAAATGTTGAGCCCATTATTTGTTGAAGCACCATCTCAATGACACAAACATTTCAGCCCATACAAAATAAAAGCTCTATACTGTATACAACTCAAAGTCACGGCTTTAACAATTTCTGAAATGACCTTACTGGTCCAGTGCCTAAATCCGGACAGTGCTTAATAATTCGGACACCGTTAAAAATGCTTTACGATCGTGATTTTTTACTGGAATGAACAGGATGGACGCAAACGAAAGCTTTGATGACCAGTTGTCAACAACAGTGTATGAATGTAAGTATTTCCAGAGAAAATTACCTTCAAATATCCGCACCGCTAAAAGTAAACAGTGTGTGTCATGGGGGATGACGTCATATAGCGCGCGCCAGTTATTTGAGGTGCAACAAGGTACTGATTTAATAAGAAAAATATTTTGCCTATTGCAGACGACTCTTTTTCATTGTTGATCGAAACTGATGTTAAAACATGTTTTAAAATTCTGTACTACCCTCTGTATTTATCTATAAGATTTAACTGATTTCTGTTATATATTAATTAATTCAATAGAGAAATTGCAGACAAGGGAAGCAATTCATTAGGTAAAATCGGCGCGGCGTCATTATAGTGATCCCCGTAGTTGCGTCAAAAAGTATAACGACAGCGACAGAATCTGCACATGTCGGTAAGAATAGTTGTAAACTTGTAAACATTAATTTTCGATCAGGTAAACTTTACTGCGTATTATATCATTGTTATATTTGGCAGTTATATATTAAACAAGAAACGCGGCAATGCCACGAAACCAGGTTTTCAACACTTTTCATAAGAATAAACAAGAGTGCCAGAATGTCACAATATACGCCCGTCGAAGCAAATTTCTTTACTCTAGCACCTGCATTTACAGATGTAATTTTAATTTTGTGGTTGTTTAGTAATCATTGTAATTCTTTTGTTTTTCTAAGTCCACAAAAAAACTCCTTACCAGGTAGAGATACCTTAAAATACACCTAAAATTAGAAAGTAACAACTATGTTGTACCACAGAAAAGTGGTCTTGGTTTTTCCCTACGGTCAATTATAAAAAAGTTACAATATAAGTTATTTATAGTAACAACTAAGGGAAGTTAATCTTAAAAAAAAAAAAAAATACAAAAAAAAAAAAAATTGTAAGTCCACACAGAAATCCTTACCAGGTAGAGATTGGTCAAAATACACCTCAAAATTGGATGTAACATGCATGTTGTACTACAGAAAAGTGGTCTTGATTTTTCCCTACGTCTAGTAATGAAAAAGTTACAATATAAGCTATTTATAGTAACAACAAAGGGAAGTAATTCTAAAGAAGGGAACTGCGCAAGACACTTCGTCTCATGATGGTGTATAATTGTGCCAAGTTACATCAAAATCCCTTTATGCACGAAGAAGATATGCTCCGGACAAAGTTTTCATTCTTGTATCCTTTGACCTCTAAGTGTGACCTTGACCTTAGACCTAGGGACCTGGTTCTTGCGCATGACACTCCGTCTCATGATGGTGAACAATTGTGCCAACATTCATCAAAATCCCTCCATGCATGTAGAAGATATGCTAACCCTAACCCTAACCTAACCCTAACCCTATTTTTAGTAACAATGACCTTGACCTTGATCCCAGAAACCCCAAAATCAATCCCAAGCTACAACTTTATATAAGTTTTCTACACACCAAGTTTCATCATGATAGCTCACTCCTAAGTTGAGTTATTGACCGGAATACCTTTTTCTATTTTAAGTAACAGTGACCTTGACCTTGACCCCAGAAACCCCAAAATCAATCCCAGCCTTTGTCTTGATATAAGCTACATACATACCAAGTTTTATTCAAATATCTTTACCGAAACAAAAGTTATTGACCGGAAACCCTTTTTCTATTTTAAGTAACAGTGACTTGACCTTGACCCCAGAAACCCCAAAATTAATCCCAGCCTTTGCCTTGATATAAGCTACATACATACCAAGTTTTATTCAAATATCTTTACCGAAACAAAAGTTATTGACTGGAAACACCAGTTTGACGCCGCTGCCGCCGCCACCACCCACCCGCCCAACCGACATCTACCCCAATCTAGAAACTAGTCCATATGATCACGTGATTAACAGGAAATAAAACCTCAACTGAACTGAGATGTATGTATGTATCTACAGGACTCCATTTGACTGCTTTATTTCAAACAAAGTCGTGTTCATTGTTATTTTTGGGTGCACTTATTTGTTGCATTTCATACCCAAATAGTGTCTGAATATTTAAGCACTCTGAAGGTCGATTTTGACAGCTTTTACTGGCCCGATTCGGATGACATTTTTATGATGAAATCAGAGATATACGATTTTGCTGTTTTGCATAGAGATTTATAAAGAACCTAAAATTATACAGTTAAAATTTTATGCATGTGTGGTTTCATTATGCAAAGTTATTGTCAAAAACCCACCAAAAGTGTCCAGATTTAGGCACTGGACCAGTAGAGTGACATTAAACTTTTAAATAAGGATCAGTGTCCTGTGGCAATACATGTACTTCGTTTCTTTGAGGTAATTATTTCTGAAAAACAAAAAAAGATTGCTCAATGCAAGTCGAAGTTCTGTGCTAGACAAGAATTTAGATTTTATATTACCTTTGATCCTTCATCTTAGATTTGTGCCTGAAAATTAGTGTAACATTCAAACTCCTTGAGGCAAACAAAATAAGACTGCTTTATCTATATGAAAGTTATGGCACAAACAAACTCAAAAAAAAAACCCTTAAGTGTGACCTTGGCCTTTGAGAAAGGGACCTATGGTTTGTGCACAACATTTCTTCTCACTGATGTAAACACTTATTTCAAAAACAAAAACTGTCAGAGGACAGCAACGCTCAACTATTCAACAGCCTTGTCAACTGAATTAATATGAAAATGAAATTGGGGCACAATTTTGCAAAAATGCAAAACAGAGTTATGGAACCTGTACAATGAATGTAGCTCTTCACAGTAGAAAAGTGCGAAGTTTCAATCAATTCCCACAAACAGTTACTTAACAAGAGGACCATGATGGTCCTGAATCGCTCACCTTCTCCACATGACCCAATTTTTATGAAGATCCATTGAAAAATATGGCTTCTAGAGAGGTCACAAGGTTTTTCTTTTATTTGACCTAATGACCTAGTTTTTGAAGGCACATGACCCAGTTTTGAACTTGACATAGATATTATCAAGGTGAACATTCTCACCAATTTTCATGAAGATCTCATGAAGAGTATGGCCTCTAGAGAGGTCACAAGGTTTTTCTATTTTTATACCTACTGACCTAGTTTTGACCACACGTGACCCAGTTTCAAATTTTATGTAGATATCATCAAGGTGAACATTCAGACAAATTTTCATGAAGATCCATTGAAAAATATGGCCTCTAAAGTGGTCAAAAGGTTTTTCTATTTTTAGACCTACTGACCTAGTTTTTGACCGCAGTTGACCCAGTTTCGAACTTGACCTAGATATCATCAAGATGAATACTAAGACCAACTTTCATACAGATCCCATGAGAAATATGGCTTTTAGAGAGGTCACAAGGTTTTTTTATTATTTGACCTACTGACCTAGTTTATGACTACACGTGACCCAGTTTCGAACTTGACCTAGATATCATCAATATGAACATTCTGACCAATTTTCATGAAGATTCATTGAAAAATATGGCCTCTAGAGAGGTCACAAGGTTTTTCTATTTTTAGACCTACTGACCTAGTTTTTGACTGCAGTTGACCCAGTTTCGAACTTGACCTAGATATCATCAAGATGAACATACAGACCAACTTTCATACAGATCCCATCAAACATATGGCCTCTAGAGAGGTCACACGGTTTTTCTATTATTTGACCTACTGACCTAGTTTTTGACAGCACGTGACCCAGTTTCGAACCTGACCTAGATATCATCAAGCTGAACATTCTGATCAATTTTCATGAAGATCCATTGAAAAGTACGACGCCTAGAGAGGTCACAAGGTTTTTCTATTTTTAGACCTACTGACCTAGTTTTAGACCGCAGTTGACCCAGTTTCGAACTTGACCTAGATATCATCAAGATGAACATTCAAACCAACTTTCATACAGATCCCATGAAAAATATGGCCTCTAGAGAGGTCACAAGGTTTTTCTATTATTTGACTTACTGACCTAGTTTTTGACCGCAGTTGACCCAGTTTCGAACTTGACCTAGATATCATCAAGGTGAACATTCTGACCAATTTTTATGAAGATCCATTGAAAAGTACGGCCTCTAGAGAGGTCACAAGGTTTTTCTATTTTTAGACCTACTGACCTAGTTTTTGATGGCACGTGACCCACTTTCGAACTTGACCTAGATATCATCAAGTTGAACGTTCTGACCAATTTTCATGAAGATCTTGTGTAATATATGGCCTCTAGAGAGGTCACAAGGTTTTTCTATTTTTAGACCTTCTGACCTAGTTTTTGAAGGCACGTGACCCAGTTTCGAACTTGACCTAGATATCATCAAGGTGAACATTCTGACCAACTTTCATAAAGATCCCATGAAAGTTGTGACCTCTAGAGTGGTCACAAGCAAAAGTTTACGCACGGACGCACGGACGGACGGACGACGGACGACGGACGCCGCGCGATCACAAAAGCTCACCTTGTCACTTTGTGACAGGTGAGCTAAAAATCAGGGCACCGACGCAAACATATGGGCGAGTCAAACCTATTCTATGTGTATGTCTAAGTTATGGGCCAGAACAAATTCTAAAATGACCTTTGATCCCTGTGACTTTGACTTTTTAGATAGGAACTGGGGTTTGCACACATCACTCCCTCTCACTGAGGTAAACAATCATGTCAGATATAAACAAGATTGCTGTGTAAGGAAATGGCAACTGTAAGCTAATATAGCTTTTTGTCCAATTCCTGAAATGTTGTATTGTAAATATTTCATGCTTTTCTGAAATAAAAATATGTTTAAACTGAGATTGCTGTGTGCATGTGGGTTTTTGTTCAGACAAAATCAGACTGACAGACACAAGCATTAATGCACATACGAGGACCATACAGACCAAATTTGGTGCAGATCCAACAATTGGTTCATATGAAGAATTTGTTAAGCTTTGTTTTTTAGCTCTGGTGACCCATCAAAGGGTCTGAAATAAACCATTTGAACAGACTTGAAAATGGACCATACAAAAAAGACCAAGTTTTGTGTAATTATGACCAGCAGTTTCAAAGGAGGAGATGTTTAAGTAAGTACAGATGTTGACAGAGGACAATGGATCATCCACTTATATAAAGTTTAGGTATAAAGGAAAAACCTACTGTACAATAAGTTGTGCAAACAGAACAACATTAAACACAGGCAATAAATACTTACCTATAGCTTCTATTTTTGTGATTGTTTTATCCCACAGTATATAAAAAGTCCAGAAAAGTGCTGCAATGTAGAATATGACATCTCGCAGAAAAGGTCTCTGCATAGCATCAAATGGACAGATGATAGCAATAAAGCCTGCAACAACCGTTGTGACAAACACGCCTGCGCCTGCAAAAATTACTCTTTATAATAAATGGAATAGTCTGGATAAATTTTTGAATGTTTATTTTGGAAGTCTGCCATAGTATGTTTAAAAAGGTCTCTGCATGTTTGTACTAATGCTTGAATTGACACTGTTACCCGTAACTTTAAGATTTTAAATTTTTGCAATGAATTGTCCAAAAACTTCCAATCCTTTGAGATGCTGAGTATAACTGCCAATCCTTAATTAAACTGTGAAATCATTTAATTTTCTGGGCAGAAAATTTCAGGCTTCTGGTGAAAATGACTAATTCTTGGATTTCAAAGTTTCAACATAAAATGATTATGAATATTGATTGTTCCCTAGGATTAAAATTCGTAAACTGACCAAACCATAAAATCTGAGAAAACTAAATCTCCACAAATATTAATGATTCTGATATATTAGTTTTATATTTACAAGCAATGCTATATCTTTTGTGTAATTCTATAACATATGTGTATATCAAAACAATAAAAAAATTGCTGTATTTACCAAACAGGGCTCCAATAGCAAGGCCAGCATCTCCATCTTTAGCATTACCAATAGCCGCTATAGCCGAGAATATATCAGGCGCTCCATTTCCAAATGCCAGAAACGTTACCCCTTGTCAATAGTTAAGGCAACATGCAAACTTAATGAACTGTGATGGCGTAAAGATATGTGACAAATTTTCAAATAACAGTTTTGACAAACAAAATTTAAACAATTATTTTAATTAGTCTGTTTTAGAAATTACTAAATTTAGACTAGAACTATTCCCACTAAAAATACTAGTACACAAGAGTGTCCTGTGAGTAATTGTATGAAACAACTAGAAGATGTTTTTGTAGAAAAGTGCATGTCTCTCTACTCTGCGTGTCCAATCATCCTAATAAGTTTCAACATTCTGGGTCAAGTGGTTATCAAGTTATTGATTGGAAAGAATTTTCTATGTTCAGCCCCCGTGGCCTTGACCTTTGATGGAGTGATTCAAAAAACTATAAGAGTCATCTACTCTGCATGTCCAATCATCCTATGAAGTTTCAACATTCTGGGTCAAGTGGTTCTCAAGTTATTAATTGGAAATGGTTTTCCTTGTTCAGACTCCTATGACCTTGACCTTTAATAGAGTAACCCAAGATCAATAAGGGTCATCTACTCTGCATGACCAATCATCCTATGAAGTTTCAACATTCTGGGTCAGGTGGTTCTCAAGCTATTGATCGGAAATAGTTTTCCATGTTCAGGCCCATGTGACCTTGACCTTTGAAAAAGTGATCTCCAGAAACAATAGGGGTTGTCTATTCCATAAGCCCCACCACCCTATGAAGTCTAAAGGTTCTAGGTCAAATGGTTCTCCAGTTATTGACCGGAAATGAAGTGAGATGGACGGATGGAAGGACGGATGGACAGACCAGGCAAAAACAATATGTCTCCCCCAGTGGAGGAGATATATTAGACAGGACGTGAAGTGTGACCTTGACCTCTAAAGTATGGTTCTAATTCTCATAAGGAACATGTCATCTTATTAAAGTGTATGTATACACCAAGCTATTTGAATATCCATCCATGTATAAAGAAGTTATGGCCTGTGTGTTTATTTGGTTGGCTTAAGCTTCTTTTTCAACATTTTTTCAATCATATCAACAATAGTGTCCACTTGAAACAGAAAGCGCAATGCCAAACTTAATACTGTGCTACCTCATTGTAATATTACCCTGCTACCCCACCCAATCACATTATACCACTGGGCTGATTTATCCTCTAAATGCCTAGTGCCAAGCATGGAAGCTACTAGAACCATTAATCACATCATTGGTATGAAGCAGCCAGGCAGCAAACTGACTATAGTAATACATACAGACAGCACAACTGATATTTAATCTCTAAGTGTGACTTTGACCTGTGAGGTATATATTTTGCTCTTGTAGCAACACGTCTTGATATGCTCAACATTTGTGTCAAGTAATTTGAAAATCAGCCCTGCTGAGGATGGACAGAACTGAGCAATCTTATAGTTCCCGAGATGGGAAGAAGACCAATAATTTACTTGTTAAAAATAACTTTCTAGTCAATTAAACATGTAACATAATATAATATTATAAAAAGTAGAATATCTGTGTAGTCTCCTTTTAGACAAGTGAAAGGATATAGCTACATTATGACTCAGTCTCAATGTATCAGATATAACAGCCAATGCTGGACAGAAACTGAAATATAAAAGAAAAGCTACACAGGGTATGGTCATTTCAAAAAGGTTTTATCATTTAAAATACTGTCTTCCATTGGAAACAAAGTTTTCCTAATAAGGGTTACTTATCTCTGGATTTGCAAGTCATTGATTAAAAAGAAATTGTTTGCAGTAGTGAGGAAAAAGTGATAGTCAGGTTTTGCAAGTATACAAACCTGACAGTCAAAATCATACATAAGACTAACATGCGACCACCTGTATAAAGTGACTTTTCTATTAAATACCATTTAAAATCCCTCCTGAACGCTCCACTGCATAAATTAATTCTATTACCGGTAAGTGACAATTTTACCAGGGAAAGTCAAGACCTGTGTGGTTCTTACATAATTCTTTAGACTGAATAATATAAGCAGTGGTATTATTTTTCACCTTCATTCGGAAACAGTGCAACTTGAAAATTTCAATCTCCCATGAATATTTACCAGCATTAAGTTAATGAATGTAACAAGATATGTATCAAAAATACTTTATAAGTAAGACTGGATACCATTTAATTGGGTATACTTTAGGGATGGCAACGAATAGCATTTTTGGTATTCGAATATTCGGTCAACCTTCCGAACGAATATTCGAATATTCGGTCTTCAAGTGATCAACAAATCAGCTCAAAATCCTACGTGTTTTTCATACCCTAATCAGCGACATGCATTAATTCTACTTTCGTTTACACCGGAAGTCATTGACGAATTAAAACTGACAAATCGTTCTCATCGCTTGTTTATCTTTTGGAGTATAAAATAATCGTTGTTTGCCTTTATATACAAATAATTTATATAGAATTTATTTATTTCTTACAGGGGTGTAGCCCTCGCGTAAGTGAAGTTTTTCAACGCATATTACACGTAACCGACTTCTTATAGGATGATCGAGTGAAATACTTCAAAGGCATTGCTTGCATTTTGACAGTAGATTCACTGCGGGTGGGATAAGGGTAATTTTAAGGAAAAAAATGGCTTAACTTTAAGTCTCTTTGTCTGAAAATTGAGTATTGATTTTTTTTTTTAAAAGTTAACCATACAAAATGCATTTATTCGTCATTTCATTCAGATAATCCGATTTACGTCAAAAAATGATATGCATCCCATTTGACTTGTTTGCTACACTTTTCGGCATTTTTCTTTACACAAATACGTCTTTTATCGACTTTGATTGAAATCCGAGTAATTAGTTGAAGTGCTGTCTGATCATTTTTAATTACACACGGTTCGCACCTACCGAAAACAAGGCGAGCTCTAACCGATTTACATCAATTTGTGACCATTAAAAATTTCTAAAGGTAAGCAATTAGCGGTATTAACTACGTGTACACTGTCATCACCATAGCGATGTACAATCTCGGTACGCTAATATACAAGTTTAAGTTTCAAACTTTGCTAATATACAAAATGACACGTCTGACAAAGAAAGAAGCCATTTTCGTGCGAATTTATAATGAAAGCGGGTTTCGGCAAATTAGATAAACAAACATTTTTTGTTCTTTCATTTGGGTTTTATTTATTTTTCATGATCTTATATTTTTTCCGAATATTCAAATAGTGAAACAGTATTCGAATATTCGTGTAATGAACGAATATTCGAATATTCGAATATTCGTTGCCATCCCTAGTATACTTTACAATATAAGTAGGACTATTTTAGATGTAATCATAAATAATGATGATGATAACACCCAGCATGTTTTTTTTTTAAATCCTTTGCATTGTACTTTTGCTGTAGCTGCATTGGTGTTAACAACAGTAGAGTTATTTCTAGAGCGACGCAACGGGGCGCCCTGCCCTGCCCTTTTTTACTGCCGCCACGCTGCCCTTAAAATGCGCCCTCTTGCCTTTGATCTTCTGCTAAATCCCGCCAATTTCCCTGTTGACATGCCTCGACGATTTTTTGATCAGCAAATTATGTCACGGCGAGTGCACAAAGGTAACGAGAATCAATGAAGTGTTAAAACTAATTGATAAAGAGTATGGATCCTGTGTAATGTCAAAAAGGCGTTCGTAAGCGGCCAGCTGATTACCGAGCCTGTGAAAAGTGCCCTAGATTTTTTTGTGTGCAAAATTTAAATTAGCCTATACCGTTTTAGTCAGCACCCTCCCCTTTGTGAACTCTAGAAATAACACTAAACAGGGTCTGGATACTTCATGGTTGACTTGGGTTAATGATCCCAGTATCACCCATTAGACCTTATGAACAAATCAATTGTTAGAGCAATTGTAAAATACTACATACAAATTTAAACCAATCAGAAACACCCTCTATAAATAGCACCAATCAGAATGCCCTTTTGTAAAAAGCACAGGACAGCTAAGGTATAAACAGCAGAGCAGAAAATTGATACCGTATCCAGCAAATAATGTACACACTTTGCGATTTCCATAAATGATTTATCCTAGTGCCATTTAACTAGTTAGCTGGCTTTCCTCAGGGCAGATAAATTATTTAAAAGAAGGTGTTCAATCTTCACAGATTGAAGAAAGGTTTCAGCATCATAGCTAGAAAAAGAGTTTAGATATAAAGCCAGACCATAGAAGCTATACCTAATCTATATAACAGTAGTCGAATGCTATAGTTGGAAATAAAGACAAGAGGGCCATTTAACTAGCTAGCTGGCTTTCCTCAGGGCAGATAAATTATTTAAAAGAGGAAGGTGTTCAATCTTCACAGACTGAAGAAAGGTTTCAGCATCATAGCTAGAAAAAGAGTTTAGATATAAAGCCAGAACATAGAAGCTATACCTAACCTATATACGGTAGTCAAATGCTATAGATGGAAATAAAGAAAAGCTGAGCAACGGAAAGTTGAGACAAAGTTTAAGCTATTTTGACAGATAAGAGGAGAGTTCCGGCGAATGTTGTATAGGATATATAAGCTGAGTATCTGAAAGCTGAGACAAAGATAGGAAGTTTAAACACATAGTTTGATGAACTATTCAAGCAGTATGGGAGTTCCAGCTTATAGGCAGACGAGTTTCAGCATTACAGGCAAGTACAGTCAAGGCATCATGGTCATAAACTTACAGTAGTGGAAGTCTTTATCTGATACCATATAATGAGCTAAGCATCTAGGAGTCAGTGCAAATATATGAGTTGCAGCTTCAATTAAGAAGATATGACAGAACATCTTTGTGATAGGACTCATATATTGTTGATTAAAAGACCCTGTCTGATGTGAACTTCAACAAAAAGATTAGTCATGAGCAGTATTTCAAGCCCATTAGCTGACTGTTAATAGTTTTTAACACGGAGTGATTTGCCAGATTCCTAAAATAACTGACCTCACAATTTCATTCATTTGAAAATCATTGGTACACAAATCATTAAGGCAAGGTCACCAGAGGAAAATTTATTTGCAAGATACATACTGGTAGGTCTGACTAGCTGTTTGGTTTACCAGTTTGTCAGCTAGTCTAAGACCTAGTCACCTTAGCGGCTGGACAAATTTCAATGCTCAAGACGTACATGTGTTGAAACTTCCCTGGGATGTATATCCATATCTTGACATTATTGAATTGCAAATACTTTACAATGCAAGAGGTCTACAGACTACAGAATTACAAAATATAAACAGCCTTACAGCAACAACAAGGTGAGACAAAATTGGGTGTAAATCTACATAAGGAGACAAGGTTAATGGTAAAAGATACTACCTGGAATATTTAAAAAGACTTTAAGCCTACTTACAAATCATCTGCTGTTACAGCCAGCCCTACAAACAGGAACAGCCACCATAAAACCTGGAAGTTGTGTATGACAATGTAAAAGAATTTTTAATTGTAAATATTTTGTGTTTGTTTGATATTTCAGCTCTGTAACATCTACATTAACTGACTACCTTCAACGGATATCCTGAAAACAATTTAATTTGAAAAAGTAAAGAAGCCATCCAGCTGGCTTTTGAAAGGTCGGTTGTTCTGCCCAGGTGCGCACTCATGATGAAATAATGCACAGATGGGCAATTGGGGCTTTCCTCCACCATCAAAGCTGGAAAGTTGCAATATGATCTATAATTGTTTCAGTGCAATATTAAACCCAACAAAAACAAAATAAAAAATAAACCAAGAGTTGTGAGCTCCTCCATCTAAAATTACTAACATTGTGTTAAGAGTCCCGTGTATGGGTGCTTTACATATGTACGTTGTCACGATATGGTGAACATTTGTGTCAAGTTTCTTCGAAATTCTTCAAGGGGTTCAAGTATAACCTTTGACTCCTAAGTGTGACCTTGACCTTGAAGTGAGCCATCCAAAACATGCGCTCTGCATGTAGTCTTGATGTGGTGAACATTTGTGCTAAGTTTCTTTAAAATCCTTTAAGCAGTTCAAGAGTTACAGAGCGGACACAAAACAAAGTCATAATGACCTTTGAGCCCTAAGTGTGACCTTGAATTTGAAGTGAGCCATCCAGAACATGTGCTCTGCACGTCGTCCCGATGTGGTGATTTTCTAAGTCTAAAAGGAGGCATAACTTGCCCAAAATACATGTCAGAGTTATGGGACTTGACCCAGTGAGGTTGGTAACTGACCTAGAAAAGAAACAAGAGCTGTCGGAGGACAGCAACGCTTGACTATTCAACAGCCTTGTCAATTGAACGAATACAAAAGTCGAAAAAGTGGTATAATTCTGTAAAAATGAGAAACAGGGTTATGGAACCTGCATATTGTTTATCTGCTCATGACAGTGGTCAAGTGTGTGAAGTTTCAATCCATTCCCACTAGTGGATACTGAGATACAAGCTTACATCAAAAACTTAACCAAAAACTGCTAAATTTAAAATGGGGCATAATTTTCAAAAACTAGAGCTATCACTAAAGGTGATGAATGTACCCCCCGCATGCACTGACACAGTACATTGCAATCTGACGCACACAAGATTGCATAATTATATGGACTGTATGTATAACATGCAGAATATTTATCTAAAAGAACGTAACATGCACCATGCACAACTAGGGTTGGTACTGATCACTTGTGTGAAGTTTAATTAAATTGTGTGCAAAGGTTTGGAAGATTAGGCGCGCACAAGATTGCATATGCAGACTGTATGTACATAGTATGTTAACAAGAAACAAAGTCCCATAACTCTGCAGAATATTTATCTAAAAGAACGTAACATGCACCATGCACAACTAGGGTTGGTACTGACCACTTGTGTGAAGTTTCGTTAAATTGTGTCAAGGGGATGAGGAGAGATGGTGCGCACAAGATTGTGTCTATGTATATAGAATATTAACAAAAAACAAAGTCCTGTAACTCTGCAATTTTTTTTTCTGAAAGAACCTAACATGCCCCATGCACAACTACTGCTGTTACTGATCACTTGTGTGAAGTTTCATTAAACTGTGTCAAGGGGATGAGGAGAGATGGTGTGCAAAAGATTGTGTCTACGGACAGACAGACACACGGACAGACAACCTGAAACCAGTATACCCCCCCCTTACAACTTTGTTGTTCGGGGGGTACAAAAAGCAAAGCAGAGTTATGGGACCTGCACAGTGCATGTCAGATCATGACAGTAAACAAGTGTGTGAAGTTTCAATCCATTCCCATTAGTGGATACTTAGATACAAGCTTACATACAAAAACTTAACCAAAAACTTCTAAGTGAAAAAAGGGGCCTAATTTTGAAACAAGAGGGCCATGACCAAAGTGTCATAAAGATTGAGTCAGAACTGTGGCCTCTAGAGCATTTACAAGCTTTTCCTTTGATCTGGCCTACTGACCTAGTTTTGGACCCCACATGATCCAGTTTTGAATTTGACCTAGAAATCATCAAGACAAATATTCTAACAAAATTTTAAAAATATTGGGTCACACCTGTAGCCTCTGTGTTCACAAGCTTTTCCTTTGATCTGGCCTACTGACCTACTTTTTGACCCCACATGACCCAGTTTCAAACATTAAGCAGTGGGTTTTCTTTGCCCTTTTGGGAAAAGGTCCGGTACCAGATATATTGGGGAAAATAGCGGGGTTTTTACTCAGATTGGGAATTTTTATAGTTAATTAATAACATCATTTAGAATGATTCTTCCTTAAATTCCATGTAAATATCATCAAACAAACTGTTTGAATGGTTAAATCATGGTGAATGTCAATGTAACTAAGATTTCCTTCTGCAATCATCAAAATGCAAACTTAATTTGGTCATTTGAGGGAATTTTTGGATGATAATTGGGAAAAAAGATTGCATTTTTCAGTTGGGAAAAGATCTTTTTAGGGGTACTTTATAAAGAAGGAAAAAAATCCCTGTTAAGACAAACATTCTGACATAATTTCATAAAGATTGAGTCACAACTGTGGCCTATAGAGTGTTCACAAGCTTTTACTTTGATCTGGCCTATGGCCTAGTTTTTGACCCCATATGACCCAGATTCAAACTTGACCAAGAAATCACCAAGACAAACATTCTGACAAAATTTCATAAAAATTGAGTCACAACTGTGGCCTCTTGAGTGTTCACAAACTTTTCCTTTGATCTGGCCTACTGACCTAGTTTTTGACCCCATATGACCCAGTTTCAAATCTGTCCTAGAAATCATCAAGATAAACATTCTGACAAAATTTCATAAAGATTGGGTCACAACTGTGGCCTCTAGTGTGTTCACAAGCTTTTCCTTTAATTTGACCGGGTGACCTAGTTTTTGACCTAAAATGACCCAGATTCAACCATGACCTATAGATTATCAAGAAAAATATTCTGATTAATTCTCATGAGTTTCAAACTTAAATTGTGGTCTCTAGAGTGTTGACAAGAATTTCCTTTGATCTGGCATAGTGACCTAGTTTTTGACCCCACATGACCCAGTTTCAAACTTGACCTAGAAATCATCAAGACAACCATTCTGACCAAGATTCATAAAGATTGAGTCAAAATTGTGGCCTCTAAAGTGTTCACAAGCTTTTCCTTTAATTTGACCGGGTGACCTAGTTTTTGGCCCCACATGACCCAGTTTCAAACTTGAACTAGAAATAATCAAGACAAACATTCTGACCAAGTTTCATAAAGATTAAGTCAAAATTGTGGCCTCTAAAGTGTTCACAAGCTTTTATTTGATTTGACCGGGTGACCTAGTTTTTGACCCCACATGACCAAATTTGAACTCGACCTAGAAATCATCAAGACAAACATTCTGACCAAGTTTCATGAAGATTGAGACAAAATTGTGGCCTCTAGAGTGTTCACAAGCTTTTCCTTTGATCTGGCCTACTGACCTAGTTTTTGAACCCACATGACCCAGTATCCAACTTGTCCTAGAGATCATCGCTACTAACATTCTGACCAAGTTTCATAAAGATTGGATCACAAAATTAATTTAATGTGTCCTCTAGAGTGTTCACAAGGCAAATGTTGACGGACGATGGACGCTGGACAATGACCAGTCACAATAGCTCACCTTGAGCACTCTGTGCTCTGGTGAGCTAAAACTGCAAAGTATAGTTATAGGACCTGCTTAGTGCATGTTAGATAATGACAGAGAACAAGTGTGTGAAGTTTCAATCCATTACCATTAGTGTGTACTGAAATACCAGCTTACATACAAAACCTTAACCAAAAATTTCTAATTCAAAAAAAGGGGCATAATTTTGCAAAAAAGCAAAATAGAGTTATGGAACCTGTGCAATGTAAGTCAGTTTATCACAGTGAATAAGTGTGTGAAGTTTCAATCCATTCCCACAAGTGGTTACTGAGATACCAGCTTACATACAAAAACTTAACAAAACCGGGACGCCAACACGGACATGGACGCTGACACACGGGTGAGTCCAGTAGCTCTACTATTCTTTGAATAGTCGAGCTCAAAATAAGTTACAGAGCTATATGCCTTAAAGTAATAGCTATATGTACTTGCATACAAAACTTTAACCAGGATTTTCTAAGTCCAAAAGGGGGCATAATTTGGCCAAAATGCATGTTAGAGCTATAGCTCTTGATGCTGTCACCTAGTTTTATGACCTTGAAGACACATGTGAAGTTTCAATTCAATATCTGCATTAGTTTTGGAGATAGTAACTTGGATGTGAAACTTTAACCAGGATTTTCTAAGTCCAAAAGGGGGACATAATTTGGCCAAAATACATGTCAGAGTTATGGGACTTGACCCAGTTAGGTTGGTAATTGACATAGAAAAAGAAAAAATAAGTTTCAAAGCTATATGCCTTTCAATGATAGCCATATGTACTTGCACGCAAAACTTTAACCAGAATTTTCAAAGTCCAAAAGAGGGCATAATTTGGCCAAAATGCATGTTAGAGTTATGGCTCTTGATGCTGTCACCAAGTGTTATGACCCCACAGTCACATGTGAAGTTTCAATTCAATATCTGCATCAGTTTTGGAGATAGTAACTTGCATGTAAAACTTTAACTAGGATTAAGTCCAAAAGGGGGCATAATTTGGCCAAAATACATGTCAGAGTTATGGGACTTGACCAAGTGAGGTTGGTAATTGACCTAGAAAAAGAAAAAATAAGTTTCAAAGCTATATGCCTTTAAATGATAGCCATGTGTACTTGCATGCAAAACTTTAACCAAGGTGTGATGCCTATGCCAGGGTGAGTAGAATAAAGGATTTAACAAGCAATTCATATATTTTATGATCATAACAAAAAGTGTAAACAAAGGCATTAAGGGCCTTTAAAGCGCGAAAAAAGCCTATCATTTTGCACCTTTGCTAACCATAATCTAAACTCCTTCCACAGCCTTATCGTGCTATTTCATGATCTCAATGATCATATTAAATTTATATTCTACAAGTTTGTTCATTTTTTTTGGTGGTGATTTTCACAACATTTTGGTCTTAGCATTTTTTCTTAAAAAAGTATATGTACATATAGTCAAATGAAATGTACAGTAATACTTACCAATATAACAATGCCAAGAGGTAGCAATTCGGAACTGAAGTCACAGTACACAAAGTATGTGTAGTCAAGGAAACCTTCATCTATCTGACAATCATCTGTAGTGTTCACAAATGAACAACGATCTGCCATTGCTACTTTATGTACATCACTACACTGTAATAAGACAATGGTAAAAATTGTGGAAATGAGTAGAATTTTTGTGCATGAAATTAAACGGAGGACGGACGTTTTGGCCATGGACGTTTTGGCCCGGACGTTTTGGCCTAGGATCTTTTGGCCAAGAAAATTTTTGAGGTAGGATGTTTTGGAAAAAGAAAATTTATTTCCATAATATGCAAAATATGATCTGGATATTAATATGTTATCATATGTTACAGTATAACTGATGTTTTTTTTTAGAAAAATAATTGTAAATAAAATTCATTTTCATAACTCTTTTGATTTATTGTAAATGGCAAATCTTTTCACATATACAATACACAAATGAACATCGATCTGCCATTGCTACTTTATGTACATCACTACACTGTAATAAGACAATGGTAAAAATATGGAAATGAGTAGAATTTTTGTGCATGAAATAAAACAGAGGACGGACGTTTTGGCCCGGACATATATATATATATATAAAAAGATTATAAAAAATAAAAATAAAATACCATGAGTATGTTTTATTATCAGTTTAATTTGTTCACTTATACTATAACATTCTTTAGAATAATCTCCAGACCATATTTTACATGATATGGAAGCACAATTTATTTTTGGCCAAAACGTCCTACCCCCAAAAAATGCCTGGCCAAAACATCCTAGGTCGAAACATCCAGGCCAAAATGGCCGCTGGCCAAAAAAAACGTCCTACATTCAACTTGCTAATAAGTTTATAACAAGAGCCATGCTGGTCAGGGCTATCCCATGTAGAAGCAAATATATTGTATAAAGGTGGCTGGAAAGGGGAAATGGATTGTATGCTATTAGTTAGAGGAGGAAGACTGTTATCCAGAACTACTGTGTTTAATATGTATCCAAGAGTCATGGTTTATACACTGCAGCTTGTAATTCATTACACTTATAAAGTTAAATAAATTTCCATCAAAAGTTTCAAGTAAAGAGGGTATGATTCTTGCAAAAGTTCACCTCTTCTTGATGTCCTCTGTCACTGTGTAAAGAAGACAACTTGTTCATGTGCTCTGGGAAAATTGTTATTGACAAATTAGATGAAGGAAGAAATAATTCAAACAGTAAGCAAGGTAGAGTTATAGATCTTGTACACTGAACTTTCTCTTAATGTCCTCAACCTTTGCATGCAGTTTAAATAAATTCCCTTCAGCATTTAAAGTGTTATTCCTAGCACAAGCGAATTTAAACAAGAACAGAGTCAACATTGTATAACACATATTGACACATACCACCACAGAATAATAAACAATGTCCACATTAGACCAAACATCCAAAACAATTAAATGTACAAAACAGTCTTGAAAGTATGACCATGTCCACTTCATGCTGATGATTTATACCAAGTTTAATTTCAATTTGATGAAAACTGCAGGAGAAGCTGAGGACACCATGTTTTGATGTAATGTAATATTTCAAATCAGAAAGGAGCCATAACTCTAAAAGATTCATTTGACATGGAAGTCCAGAAATGTGGAATAATTCTTTTCAGTTTGAATCATACCCCTTCTGTAATAACAGATAGATTTTGAAACCTCAAATTCAATATCATGATCATACTGTTTATTAGCTAACATTGTGCAATGCCTAGGACTACAAATTTGCCAAACTTGTCTATTACAACATGAAGGTAGCATAGAGATGGAGTGTGAACAAGACAATTGGTGCTAATTAGTAATTATACCACATGTAATTCCTTGCTGAGCTCCATTCAGAATCCTATGAGAGATATCACCATAGACACCTAATTATCACTATTTTACATGCCTACCGGTAGTTCAGAATTTCTAAGTACAAAAAGGGTCATTATTCTGACAAAATGCATATCAGAGTTATGATTCTTGGCTTACATGGTCATCTAATGATGATAATTAAGTGTGCCAAGTTTCAAAGCTAATTCATATGTTGTACGTGGAGGAGAGATATATTGACCTGTGCAAAAATAATCACAATATTGCGTACAATTAGTTGGACGAGTGACGATAACACCAGACAAGCTAAAAAGGCATGTGGCACATATGGCTCACTCAAAGGGTAGTGTTGCGCGCAGGAAAGGGGGAGTGGCGCTGTGCCATTTGCTGGAAATGCCTGGGAAAAACATTAGGTCTGATTTACACCTAATTGTTACTAATTGACAGGTACTTATTACAGGATAACAAAGCCACGGTGCCAAACCGTATAACTTTGAAGTGCTTTTGTCCCCACTCACTCTCTATGCTACCTCCATGCATGATTACAAGCTAAGTAGTCAAGTTCAAGGTAATATTCAAAAACAATTACAAGTGCCTTTGCATGTCCTTGAACAATATTCAATAACTCAGAACAATCAATTATCTTTCAACATCTTCAATGCAATAATCTTTTGATTCTTTGCATGGTTTTGGCAGGAATTCTTCTTAGCACACGGGAAAGCCCACTTACATCTGCATCTGAATCATCGCTGTCATCCAGCACAGTGGAATTCCATTCACTTCCGGTTTGGAGTAGTTCCCCTTGAGAAGACGAATAAGAATCGGAATCTTGTACCCACCGAAGACCCCTGCTTCCCACTCTGCTAAAAATTGTTTGTCTGTAAGCGTCTGACTGTAATTTGACATTGCTATTCGAAGTAAAAAGAAAGCCCTTCTTCAATTCTTCTCTACTTTCACTTTCAACTAAAACGGTTCCAAACTCGCTCGCTTTAGAATGAAAATACCACAGCACTGCAAGAATGACAACGAATACCATAAGTTTGGTACAGTGTTTAATCTTTAATTCCATCATTGTAGCCAACATTTAATGATTTTACTTGTTGATAAACCTTATCATAATGCACATATACATTATATTGTTTGTTTATTTTTATCAATGGTCACGTGCACGCGCGAACTTTGAACACTTGACTATAAACCGTACCACCCGTTCTAGGCTCATTTGGTATCGCCTCTAGCTGTACACTCCTCAGCATGTCAGTGGTACATCCTTCTTTGTTAGCCCTTGGAGATGATGGATGCAACCGATCAGTGTACGCACTCCACTCTGTTTATTTCACCTTGCAAATGAGGCTGCCACAAAGTACATCTATACTATAGGCGTTGTTTCCATGTATCAAGTGTCAATTAAGGACTTGTTTGAGGATTTCGCGATTAGTGTTGTAAAAGTGGCTAGACTTATTCATAGTGCTGATTAGGTGGCACTTTTTGGCAAAGAATTTCTCCAGCCAATAGTTAGCCCACTCTTGAAGAAGGTTAGCTAATGGAAAAAGATGAAACTTCACGAGATAAATGGAAATGTTGCAGGCACGGTTTGATTGAGTCTGTTCAGTTTGTAGTCATAGATGCTCCTAAGCAGACTTGATGGTCCTGTAGTGCAGGATGTCATCAGCAAGTTGTCGTATCTGTGACTTGACTCCTTCAGCAATGTCATTTAGAGGGCCAAGAACTCGGGAAATACCAGACCACACATACTACTGTTTGCAGATCAAATTGCCCTTTCCTCCTTTTTGAAATCGATAGAGTTACTCTTTTACGTCACAAAAACCGTGAAGCTGAAGCTATTTTTGGAGCAATGCTGACAGGTTAACCCTGCCTCATTCATTCACTTTGTGGTGAAACTTTTTTCTTTATCTTGACGCGCTGTGACTCTATCTTTGAAGTATCACCGTACTTGCATACATTGTAAAGTGCAATGAATAAGGAGATAATAGATATATATTGTTTCAAAAGTAGAATATAGAATATTTCAACTACGTTCACATAAAAACAGCGTTTTTTGTTTGTTATGACAATTATTATCGACGAAATTTCTAACCATGCAAAAGTATACATGGTTTTATAGAAAGGTATCATTGATCATTGAACCTTCAAGCTCCGCAACACTTGTAGAAAATGTAATTGTTATATCCATAAAAACTGATTTATTTGATTTTTTTAATTTTATTTTTTGATGGGGTTTACATGTAAAACTATATGAATTTACCTACTATTTATTTGAAGTCGTTTAAACACTATATATCAGTTATTAACATACAGGCAGTTGATAAGCCTTGTCTTCGTTCATGGAAAGAACCAGTTATAGACTCACATAAGTCAAAATGATTCGGCGTTTAGTTTGTTTTATATTTGTGAAGGTCACTCTAAAAGGACCAAAATAATTGAGGATAAATCGCAGTACTTATTGGTTTTATCGCTTGCACACGCTGATGTTGATTTTATAAAATTTTATCATATTTTAGCTAGTTTTAACAGTTTTAACCAAAATTTGAAACAACTTTAACATGTTTTACATAGAACTGAAACAAAGGTAATAAACATGGATTCAGAGAAAAAAGGTCATGTGAAACACAATTAATACAACTAATTGATGACCTAGCACAAAATTTAAGTCGAGGTAAACAAACAGATCTCATTTTACTTGATTTCAGTAAAGCATTTGACAAGGTCAGTCACCTAAAGTTACTTTATAAACTACAAGAGTGTGGCGTTAACAAACAGGTTATCACATGGATAAGGTCCTTTCTGATTGGCAGAACGCAGTCAGTACTCGTGGACGGAATGAAATCCGATGAAGTACCTGTCACATCAGGTGTCCCTCAAGGCTCAGTCCTTGGCCCGCTCTTATTCCTATTATACATAAATGATCTACCTCAGTCCTTACAATCACAAGTCAGGTTATTTGCAGATGACACGGCAGTTTACCTCACAATCTCTAAAGAACAAGACTGCGTCACACTACAGCAGGACCTCCAGAAACTAGAAACTTGGGAGCACGTCTGGGAGATGGAGTTCAATCCCAGCAAATGTCAGGTCATGAACATAACAAAAAACAGAAAGAAATTTACACATAACTACATTTTACACGGTCAAATCCTGGAAGTGGTCTCCAGTGCAAAGTATCTAGGGGTAGATATAGCAAATGATCTCTCCTGGAACACACATGTAGATAGAATCACAAACAATGCAAACAAATCACTGGGTTTTCTACGCAGAAACCTCCCGGTCAAAAACCAAAATATTAAAGAAACCTCCTACAAGACTCTAGTTAGGCCACAACTAGAGTATGCCTCTACGGTATGGTCACCACACACACAAAGAAACATA
Source organism: Mercenaria mercenaria (assembly GCF_021730395.1). NCBI lineage: Eukaryota > Metazoa > Mollusca > Bivalvia > Venerida > Veneridae > Mercenaria > Mercenaria mercenaria. The sequence goes on along the minus strand of NC_069372.1, from coordinate 32,588,537 downwards.
CATAAAATAGAAATGGTGCAAAGAAGAGCTGCCAGGTGGGTAAAGGGTCAATATTCATATTATGATAGTGTAACAAACATGTTAAATGATCTCAGTTGGCAGACACTCGAGGACAGACGGACAATTGCTAGACTTTTCATGTTTTACAAAATTGTTCATGGTTACGTAGCTATTCCAGTCCCTCCGTATCTAGTACAGCCATTGAGACGAACACGTCATATGCACGAACACTCCCTTAGGCAGATCCATACAAACATTAATGTTTTTAAGTTCTCTTTCTTTCCATACACCGTTACCCTATGGAATCAGCTGCCACCCCTGATCGTTAATCAGCCTGATCCTGAACATTTCAGACATGCTGTTAACGCATCCCACTACTATTAAGTGACTACACCCTGTTTTATCCTGATTTTACTCTTGTTAATACAGTTTTATCTTGCACTATCTTCCTTTTGACATCTTACTGTCATTCTTTTAACTTTATTCTGGCACAGACGCGCACCTGCTAGTTATACCCGAAAGGGGCGTCAAGCAGTATACATACATACATACAAAACAACTATAAGAAATCAAATAGTAAACATAGGAAGAAAATATCATTTACAGTTAAGTTAGGCAAGCATTTGTAAATAGATGTTAGGGACCTACGGTGGCATAAACAACATACAGAGCAGAGTAATGGTTATAAGAAAGAAGTCACCATAGGAAAATCCAGTAGTGAAAACGTACAATAAACAAGCAGACGACGACAGGCAACCGAAAACAGGTAACCAGGTAAATTTTAGATAAGAATAATACCACGAAATTTAGGTGTCCCGTACACAGGAAACGCGTGTGGAGCTTTTAATATCCAACAGATTTGCTTCAAACTTTCAACGTCGATAAAAGATAGATATAGCTAGAATATTAGGGCATTTTCATTAAGATACAAACTTTAAACTAATCAAAATTACATAAAAACGGCCGATTTTTCATAAATTTACCAGTAAAATTTTATACAGCGCGATCGCAAATAGCTATTGTGTCTTATAAGTAAATAAATTGAAATCAATGCAAAAAATAAAATTGGACTTTCGGCTAGAAAAGGCAAAAACAGAATAGAAAAATCTTTAATAAGAAGAAAATGCCATCAATTTAAAAACATACAGTAAAAACGAAAATGTTAACCATAATGCGAATAGTAAGTATATGGAGTAAATAAAAAAATGTCGATGACATAGGCGTGGCGTGTAACCTAAAAATAAACCTGTGTATGGAAATGTGTCGGACGTAAATAGATAGTTGTTATCAACTAGTCAAAAATATAACGATATTCAACTCTTGAGTAAAATTATTTCGAGTGGAGAAAACTACTCGTAACTGTTTCCTAGGATCGCGTCAAATTAGTTAGACTAAGACTCACATATTCCATAAGAAATTGCCGACTTTTTTTTCAATTAAGGAAGCATGGTCGGTTCCGGGAATCGAATTTATGCCCTTCAATCAACGATGAGCGAATCCAACAACTCGAGTCAGTCACGTTTTATAATTATTGTTAAAAAAATAAACACGAGGTACATTATTTAAAAATATGCAGCAAAAGGTACTGAAATTTAGGCAGAAAAAGGCCTGTAATGTACAAGAGGGTGTCTTTTTCATATCCACGCTACCTAAATGTAGTTTGCATTATGGCAAGATTCATTTAAATTTTAAATGAAGATTAGTTCTAGTACATCTGTAACAATCCAGTTAAACGCAGGCTATGTAAACAAGTTCATTCAGTAGTTTTTACTCGTATCGGAAAGGCGGAGTTACCTGTATAGACGAGATCCAAAAATAGCTCCAGCATCGCTGTAAAGGTACAAGTTTATCGATTTAAGAAAAGACGAAAGGGCAATTTGATCTGCAAACAGTAGTATTTTGGTAGAACTAAGATAGTTCTTGAAAAACTTGTAATTAGATATACATGTTTCGATGTATGGAAGGCCGTACACGCCATAATGTTACAATGTAAGTCTATAGGAAAACAATTGGTGGTCTCTACCCTCTAACGTTAGAGTCAGCAACAAAAACGTCATGCTGAGAGATACCAGGGAAAACAGTAATTTTTTCTACAAGGGTTGTGTTTGAAGTAAGAAAGAGGTCAAGGATGTTATCTTTCTTAGTATTTTCTGTGACCATTTGGGTGAGATTAAAATCAGCTAAAATATTTAGAAAGTCATCATAAAGGGTAAGATTACTACAACCCTGTTTAATACAGCCTGTATGGTCTAAATTCCAGGTGAATTTTGGGTAATTGAAATCACCAAGAATCCAGACGGTACCTAAAATTTCTTTTTAGAGACTAGTTCAAAGGGTTTCCTAAACTCTTCAATACTATCTGTATCCATCTCTTTAGGTTTATAATAACCACAAATAAATAAAGGTTTACAGGAAGAAAATTTAAGTTTGACCCATATAGTATTTCACATTTGGTTTTGAGGGATGGTATCTTTGTAGCTTGAATGTTATCTTTTACTAAAATAAATACACCACCACCTTTATTATTCCTATCAGCTCTGAATAGGGAGCTTGGAAAAATTCCCCCGTCTTTGTGGTGATTGGATTCCAATAACAATATCAGGCTTATGTTTGTCCACCAGGGCATAAAATTCTGCCTTTTTATTTACAGTTGATTGGCAGTTTAAGTACATTACTTTAAGTTTGGTCCTGAAGTGTTTTTTTTTTTTTGGATTTTTTCCTTTCTGGGGGCTGATCTTTACCTGCAGTGGACTAACATCTGGATCTGTATGAATAGTAAATCTGTTAGAATCTGAAAAAGATGAAATATCTGAGAGGGTAGTGGAGAAATTTAATGAGTCACATCCAGAACACAGCCATGAGAACGAACGGTCACATGCAACATTGGCATTGTTATTATAATGATGATGAAAATTACAGTAATAATAATAACAATAATAATGAGAGTAATTAAACACAGGTACTGTAGTGTGTTCAAACCGAGCATAATGCAAAATATATTCTAGCATTAAAGCGCTACATCACGGAGGCATCAATAGCGATTTCTGTTAATTTGTTATAGAGGTTTCATGAAAAAAATAGGTGTAGGAAAAATTGATATTCTACGACCTGAAGTTATCGTAAAAAAAGGACTTGTATTATTTTAACCATTAACACGGCTGTTGCTGGACGGAGTTTATACTGTACCTCATAGAAACATGACGCTTTCGCGTAAATTTCGAAGTGAAATGTGTACGTATCATTGTCTGAATTAAAATAATTAAACAGTACATAAAGTAGTTAACTACTGCGAGGCATTCTAGAGCGTTGGTTGTATATGTTTCGGAAAAAACCAGAGGTTTACTAATCTATTTTGACATTACTCCTGAATTCGGACAGAAAAATTTCCGGACAAAATTTAAAAGGTGTTCAAGATAAGTTCTGTAACTTGTCTGTTATAGATTGTTTTATAAATTTTCATTTTGTTTTCCCATTTTTTAAAAATTTTGCCCCACTTGCAGATATATTTAGGTGGTATCACATTTTGAATTTCCGGTGAAATATGACCAAAAAAAAAAAATATTCAGTTCTTTCCAAAAATCGTAATATGCTATGATTCAACAAAATAGTTTCCTTTTCCCATCAGATAGGAATAATTCTTAACCTTAATATCGAGGTTTGTTACCTTTATTACCCGACAATACACTAAAACAATAGAAATTCTTGTAAACGTGACTTCAGTGAGCTCAACAAAGCAATTTCAAGCACAAATACTGATGTGGAATATGTATATAAAGTAAGTTACACACTACGAGTGTATGTCAAAATCCCCTTGATCAAAATCCCCTCCACTGAAAAATGACTGGGAGTTACAAAATCCCCTTCATACTTTTGCAGGGGGTATCATAATCCCCTCTGTGATTTTCATTATAGATATATAGATATCAGTGCCCCAAATTAAATTATGTTTGCTAAAGGCATTGTATTTACGTGCTTTATGTAACAGACTTTTAAACTGTGTATAGTTGTATTTGAACTTGATGAAATAAGTAAAAATCACAGAGGGGATTATGATACCCCCTGCAAAAGTATGAAGGGGATTTTGTAACACCCTGTCATTTTTCAGTGGAGGGGATTTTGATCAAGGGGATTTTGATTGTCTCCCAGTGTCTCCCACACACTACAATGTCCAACCAAGATACTTACAAAAACAATGATTATGCAGGATGGAGAGATAAAAATAATTTTGACAAATCATTAAAACTAATATGACAAATTTTGACATGTGTATCATCAGATGACTCATGACCTAGCTAATTAAGGTAGTTCTGCACGTTTTGATCGAAATTGCATATGTTTCTACAATGTAGAATTTGATTAAACTCTGATTTTTCAAAACTTCAGAATATACCTAGAAAATTCAGCAAATAAAAAAGATAGGCTCGTGTGTTTGATTTTTTGCTAGACTGATTTGAAAATAGGGACCTCACGCAATACTTATAATAATGGGAGTCTATGGGAAAATCGTAACATTCATAACATTTTCGTGTATAGAAATTTTTCAAAAATGTAGATTTTGATGAAACTTCTCACATTTGTAAATAAAGACATGGCCTATGATTTGATGAAATAAAATGTATAGGTCCGTGTGCTTATTTTTGAGATATTTGACCATGATTAAAGTAAACCGGATATTTCACGCTAATTTTAAGACATTATTTTGAATTATTTAACGCGTGATATGTTTTAATATCATATTTCGACTTTAGAAATATAGCAACAGAGCCACTGTAATAAATTTACTCACAGGTTGCGATTAATCCATAAAATGATTTTCATTTCCGTACGCCGAATCCAGTCTTTATTCTACGTTTTCCGGAAAAATGACGTTACGCCATCACTTCCGGTTTATCAAACGTGCAGAACTACCTTAAAAGTTTGCTGTTATTTCTACCTTCAAGTTTGATTTTCTTCTATGTTATAACCTACAGCTCATAGATTAAAACAATAAAAGAATATATCGTTACCTTAATACTATTGTTTTGTTTATCCATATCACGTAAGAATTTCTATTGTTTTAGTCATTTGTCACTTATTAGAGCAACTCACAGCTAGTGTTGTAATCATACATTAAACACATCCCTTTTTTCACATAAATACTGAGGATTTATCTAATGAGCACAAGTGTTGGAAACACAATTTTAGTACCAGTTGTGTATTGCAATAATGCTAAAACATCTCAGCCGTGACGTGTCCATCCTCTAAGCCTTACCCATATCTGCATTTTCTTATTAGGAAAACGAAGACATTCAAAAATAAAAAAAAATCATAAAATACTGTATTACTAGTGCAGACTTACTTGCTTCAATAAGTGTTAAATTAGCCTTACTTATCTGGCTTATCGGGACTTATTTTATGATCTGTTATTTTATAGAACTTTGTCGTCCCTCTAAGCCTTACCCGTATCTGCATTTTCTGTTAGGAAAACAAAGAAGTTAAAAAATCCAAAAAAGTCATAAAATACTGCTCAAACTTACTTGCTCCAATAAATCAAACATTACTGTTCATGTTAACTTCAAATGGGTTGAATATAACTCATATATTAAAAAGTAGACTTAAATCGAGATATTCAGAAATATGTGTAAACAGGTGTGCGGAGAAATCTACCCTGACACACTGGTTTCAGTACACACCATACTGCCAGTAACACTAAATTGCAGAACAATTATTATTAAAACACAAAATTATATATTATATTAAAAAATGTCAGCTGGGAAATTTCAAGATTTAGTGTCATGATAAATTTATTATCAGAGATGTAATCTTAAGAAATACATCATGCATATATGCCAGAAAACATTCCCAACAGATTTCATTGGGAATTTCCTAACAGAAATATGCTGAATAAGTTTGGACATGACGGGACAGCGACAGTCAAAAGTTATCAATCTGTCCCGAAATGTCCTATTATTTGGACTTTAGAAGGAAATGTGCTTCTGTCAGGTAACTGGAAGTCTATCCTGCACTTTAGCCCGCTAGTCACCGTAGTCCTATATATTATACCAGATTTAAATTGCACCCCGTTTATGATAAACACAGTCAAAAGCACTCAATCAATCAGATGCATGATGTCAGTATATATATGCAGTCAGCTGTTATAGATGGAATAGAAGCTATGACTAATACAGAGCTATTTGACTTGAGGGAGAGAGTGAAAGAAAGCTCTCAAGAAAATGGATAGAAAGAAATCTTTAAGATAAAGCATGTCTGGCAAACTAGCCAAGTGCTCTTTGCAAATAGACAGTCTGGTTCTTTAATGTACCCGGGTGTGTAGAACTAATATAGGAGAAGCAGACTAGGAAGAATAAGTGTTGGCCACTTAGTAAGGTGGGAATCACTCAAGAACATTTCAGAAATGGACTAGGATTCAAACTCAGACCTCTTTATTGACAGTGGATTGATAGTCAAGTGTGTTTACCACTAGGCCTCTGGGACATCTGGCCTATCACCTAAGGGTTTTCTATGCATCCAGTACTTAATGTATTTAATGAATTTTGTATTTTTCCATTAAAATGCTGTAATATACTTTAGATAATAAGTTGCTTATCTACATCTGATCAGTGTTGTGTAAAAAGCAGTGTTGCTAGTGAAATTAGACTAATAATGGTAATTACTTGTGTCAATGTAGTATCAATATGATAAAACATTCACATTACATAACACATGCAATAATTAATTTGTGTCACTTCAATTAAACAGGAATTAGAAACAAACTATCAAGCCTATAGTAGTTGTGTACAGGTACGTTAAATATTTCTAATTTAGGCAGACAAAATATGATAAATTAAATCAAATCATTAGAGTTTTCATAAAAAACACTGATTACCGGATGCCTAGAAAACCCTTAGAGGATAGGAAAGGCATCCAATTAATACATTTGTTCAAATGGCTGCCAGAGCTAATAATAGAAAACCTTCTCATGAACCACATGATGGTCTGTAGCATCATTGTAACATCCTCTCTCAAGTTTCTTCAAATTGTATTGTTTGACTTATTATGGGCTGCCAGAGCTATATTAAAGTAGAAAAATCTTTGAACAACTCTTCTCATGAACCACTTAATGGATCATCGCCAAACTTGGTCTGTAGCATCATTTCAAGGTTCCTTTGCAATTTTTTGTCGAGCCCGCTGGCGGAAGCGAAGACATAGTTATCCAAATGGCTGTTCAGTGTATGTGCGTCCATGCGTGCGTCCGTCCGAATTTGTTTGTCCGGACCATAACTTTGACATGCATGGAGCAATCTTGTTTATATTTGGCATGAATGTTAACCTCAGTGAGACGAAGTGTCATGTGCAAAATCCAGGTTCCTATCTCAAAGGTCAAGGTCACACTTAGAGGTCAAAGGTCAAATTCAATAACGACTTTGTCCGGAGCATTGCTTCTTCATGCATGGAGGGATTTTGATGTAACTTGGCACAATTGTTCACCATCATGAGACGGAGTGTCATGCACAAGAATCAGGTCCCTAGGTCTAAGGTCAAGGTCACACTTAGAGGTCAAAGGATACAAGAATGACAACTTTGTCCGGAGCATGTCTTCTTTATGCATTGATGTAACATGGCATAAATGTTCACCACCATGAGACGGAGTGTCATGCGCAAGAACCAGGTGCTTAGGTCTAAGGTCAAGGTCACATTAGAGGTCAAAGGTCAGATACAAGAATGACTTTGTCCGGAGCATTTCTTTTTCATGCATAGAGGGATTTTGATGTAACTTGGCACAATTGTTCACCATCATGAGACGGAGTGTCATGCGCAAGAACCTAGAATTACTTCCATTTGTTGTTACTATAAATAGCTTATATTGTAACTTTTTTATTACTGGTCGTAGGGAAAAATCAGGGCCACTTTTCTGTAGTACAACATGCGTGTTACATCCAATTTTGAAGTGTATTTTGACCTATATCTACTGGTAAGGATTTTTGTGTGGACTTTTAATTTTGTTTATTTTTTTTAACTTTTTGCAATCTTTTTTTTATTTGGCATAAATGTTTGCCTCAATGCAACAAAGTGACGTGTGCAGCTCCCTGTTGTTTTGACAGCTGACAGGCTCGACATGTTGCCCGTGGGCATCTAGTTTCAAATGTGGGCAGCCAGCTACTTCTAGGCGTCACTAGGACTAAAAATAGAAATACTAGATTTATATAGCCCCTTTTCATGATAAACACGTTCAAAAGCGCTTTACATATAGCAAATGCAGTCACACAGGGTGCGAAATTCACCCTTTACTAGTACAGACACAGAGCAATCTGACCAGAGGGAGTGATTGAGATAAAGCCCCCAGAACAGATAGAGAGAAATCCTTTTTCTTTTTGATATAGAAATGTCCGGCTAACTTAGCCTAGCTCTTTGCAAATAGACAATCTGGTTCTTTAAATTGCCAGGTGTATAGCACCAATACACGCAAAGCCGTCTTTCCTGGGAAGAACCAGTACAGGCCCCTAAATTAGATGGGAGACACTCAAGAGCATCTCAGAAATTTCCAGTGCCTGAACCGGGATTTGAACCCCGGACCTCTGGATTGACAGTCAAACGTGTTACCACTAGAACATCGGTCCACCTAGACCAATTTTTCATGACTAAATGTTGGCAAAAAATTATCTATGTCTATATAATATCTATCAAACTTGATATCCTGCAAGTTGAAACCTTTTGTTCTCACAATAATTTTTGAGTGCACAAAATATAAATTCTCTAACACTGAAATGGAGAGTTATGTAGAAAGAACAAAAAACTGACTCTGTTAACTTTTGATCTCCAAAGTGACCTTGACCTTACAGCTAGGGTTCCATTGCTACGATTTCTACAGTCTTTTTAAGAAGTGAAAGAATTTTCAAAATCAGCTCAAAAATGACAAGAAAATTAGATGAATTGGTATCCCCCGCCGAAAGGGCTTGTGGTGAGGAATGGCAATAAAATATATCGGCAAAAGTTAAGGATGTTACTAAGAAGCAAATAATTTCATTAGTCAAAATCATTTTAAAAGAAAATGAATGTTTTTTTTGGGGGGGGGGGGGGGGGGGCAGGGGGGTGACCAGGTGAGGGTACAAAATTTCACATGTTGATTATAAATATTGATGGAAAATTAAAAATGATAAAAAAAAATGGGTGAGAGATGGGATGCATGATCGGGGTGGTGGGCGAGACTGAGTGGAGGGTGAGGAGGGGGAACAGTACAACTCTGCATGCTGATAAAGATTCATGGAAGGTTTGAAAAGAAATGATAATAAAAAGGAATTAATTTTTTTTTTTTTTTTGAGGGGAGGGGGTGTGACCAAGGCAAGGTGGTGACCAGGTGTGGGTACAAAACTTCACATGTTTATAATAAATGTTCATGGAAAAGAATGAAAGAAGTTTAATGAAATTCTATCAATTGGATGGTTTTTTATGTACAAATCTGTAGAATTTTAAACAATTAAAGGGCAATAACTCTAAGGAAAATTGACCAATGAAAATAAAATGACAGGCATCATCAAAGTATGTTGGTTCATATTTATTTCAAGTTTCATGAAATTCTACAAGCTTATTACTGAGAAATGGCTACAGACATGGATTTTTCATTAAATCAAGGGCAATAACTCTAAGGAAAATTGACCAATAAAAAAAAACTTGACGGGCATCATCGCAGTATGTTGGTGCATGTTTACTTCAAATTTTATGAAATTCTATCAGATAGTTACTGTGAAATGGCTGCGGACGGACATTTTTGGGCATTTTTCACTAAATCAAGGGCAATAACTCTAAAGGAAATTGACCAATCAAAAAAAAAATTTGTCGGGCATCATCGCAGTATGTTGGTTCATGTTTATTTCAAGTTTCATGAAACTACCTGCTAGTTACTGAGAAATGGCTGCGGACAGACAGACTGACGGACAGACAACGCCATTTCAATACCCCCCTCCCGATTTCATCGGCGGGGGATAATAAATGTTATGAGCATTTAAGTATTTTATTAAAATTGCAGACATTTTGTTTCCATGGCAAAAAAACAACAAAATGACGGATTTATTGAATTTCTAGATACATGTACATATTTGTATTGTATTTACTTGTTTCTGTGAAATTATTTCTCTACTTTTTATGCCCTCAAAGGGAGGCATATTAGTTTTCAACTGTCCGTCCGTTTGTCACAAGGTTAACTTTTTGCATGAAGGCAGCGTTAACTTTTTGCATGAATACACTTTACTCGCGAACCACCGCACACAGGACCTTCAGACTTCACATGCTGATAGTACTTATTGAATACACGACCCCTATTGACTTTGGTGTTACTAGGTCAAAGGTCAAGGTCACCAGATCAAAGGTCAAGGCACTGCGGGGGCATTTGTCACCATTAGTGACAGCTCTTGTTCCAGTTATAATGAAAGAAATTACCATGTTTTACATCTTACACTCAAGAAAGATAAGAAACTATCCTATTCAACAGGTTATTAGCCATCATGATCAGCCATTTACTTAACTGCTTAGCTCAGTAGGGAGAGCGTTGGTCTACAGATCACGTGGTCGCGAGTTTGATCCCTAGGCGTAGTGTTACATGTACATAATGTTCTCCGTGACGATTGATAAAAGACATTGTGTCTGAAATCATTCATCCTCCACCTCTGATAATTCATGTGGGGAAATTGGCAGTTACTTATGGAGAACAGCTTTGTACTGGTACAGAATCCAGGAAAACTGGTTAAGTTAACTGCCTGCCGTTACATGACTGAAATACTGTTGAAAAACCGGCGTTAAACCCAAAACAAACAAACAAACATAAATTTCAGACTGCCATATCTTTTTCAGTAGTGGTCGGCAGTAAGCAGTTCACCAATCAGAATGTTTATAGACTTGTTATTTTGGCAAAGTTTGTTAACCATGTAGATAGTCTTTGTTGCATCATGGCCATCTTTCATGTGTAGAATTTCAAGAATGAAATAGCACATCTTTGGATGGAATCTAGAGGGTATATTGCTAGGATTAAAATACATATTGGCAAAGCCTTGGCCCCATTCATGGGGACCTGCATCCCACCCCCACCCCCACCCTCGGCTTATTTTCAGGGATATTATCACCTCTATGTTATTGTTACCATTGTTATTTATAACTGACTTTTTTTTTAAACAAAAGAAAAAGTCAAAAAACAATAGTCCTAAATATTTTCACATGGTCACTTTGTAACTTTCCAATTGGAAAATGCAGATGGTGATATGAACTACCAGTATTGGTTCTTCAAAATTTGTGTGTACCCTTTTTGATCACTTTTTCCAGACATGAAAGAAGTAGCAGATTATTAATTTCCTTTCTTATTTTAAAAAATGGACATATTATATGATGGTGCATGCTTCTGTCCATCTGCCCTCTGTCTGTCTGTCGATCCCTTATATTGCATTTCCTTAGCATAAACTTATAACTGTTCAAGGTATTGACTTGGCATATCTAGGAAGGTGACAATTAGACAATGTACAGAGCACATGAACCAGGTCAGTAGATCATAGGTCAGGGTCACAGATGGAGCTCAAAGGTCAAATTTGTCCTCTAGAGCATAACTTAATAACCAGTCAAGGTACTGACTTATGTTTTTGCATATACAAGGGTTGTCCCAGTAAATCATAGACTCTTGAAATAAATCATTTTAACTATCTGAAGAGTAAGTAGAGCTATCCTACTCACGGTTTCTACGTCAGCGTCACACCTTGGTTAAATTTTTTGTACCAGTCCACATGTTGACAAAACCTTTTGACATATGGCTTTGAAGGTTTCAACACTTCTGTACCATCGGCATGTCCAGTTTTAGGCAAGAATACATAATTCCATCAAACTCTTTGTCTGAATTATGGCCCCCTTTTAACTTAAAAATCTTGGTTAAAGTTTTCGTAACTGTTCATATTTATGTTAACTGTTTGACATATGGCTTTGAAACTTTTTTTACTTGTTTATTATAACAGTCTCTACCTGTATTCAAGAGTACATAACTCTCAAATATTTTGGTTGAATTATGGCCCTTTTTGAACTTGGAAATTAGTTCAGTTTTTGCGCAGGTCGATATTTTGTCAAAACAACTTGACCTGTGGCTTTGAAACATTGAACACTTTTTAGCTCGACTATTCAAAGAATAAATAGAGCTATCCTACTCACCACGGCGTCGGTGTCGGCGTTGGCGTCACACCTTGGTAAAGTTCTTCGTACCAGTCCACATTTTGACAAAGTCTTTTGAGATAAAGCTTTGAAACTTTCAACACTTGTTTACCCTCACCATGGTCAGTTATAGGCAAGAGCACATAACTCCATCAGGGATTTTGGCTGAATTATGGCCCCTTTGACTTAGAAATCATGGTTAAGTTTTTCGTACCAGTTCATAGTTTGACAAAGTCTTTTGAGATAAAGCTTTGAAACTTTCAGCACTTGTTTACCATCACCATGTCCAGTTATAGGCAAGAGCACATAACTCCATCGAGGATTTTGGCTGAATTATGGCTCTTTCTGACTTAGAAATCTGGGTTAAGTTTTTTGTACCAGTTCATATTTTGACAAAGTCTTTGAAGATAAACCATCACCATGTCCAGTTATAGGCAAGAGTACGTAACTTCATCAAGGATTTTGGCTGAATTATGGCCCCTTTTGACTTAGAAATCTTGGTTAAGTTTTTCGTACCAGTTCAAGTGTTTGACATATGGCTTTGAAACTTTTATCACTTGTTCAGTAGAATAGTCTCTATCTGAAGGAAAGAGTACATAACTCTGTCATATATTTTGGCTGAATTATTGCCCTTTTTGGACTTGGAAATTGGTTCTGATTTCATACAAGTCCACGTTTTGTCAAAACTATTTGACATATGGCTTTTAAACTTTGAACACTTGTTTATCATCATGATTTCCATCTGTAAGCCAGAGTACATAACTCTGACAACTATTTTGACTGAATAATGGCCCTTTTTGGACTTTGAAATTGGTTCACACATTGCCATTTAGTGCAAGACTTATCGAAATCCACAAATACAGGAACGTTGTTTGTCTAATGTATTTTTTTCTTTTGTCTGAATATCTGTAGAAATATTTTGACCGCATTCTTCAATCAATTCTTCAAATAGTCGAGTGCGCTGTCATCTGACAGCTCTTGTTTATTATCCCCCGACAAAAGTCGGAGGGATATAGTTTTGGCGTTGTCAGTCCGTCCGTCCTTCCGAGCTCACATTTGCATACTAAGTATTGTCTTAGGTGGCTATAGGAACAATAGGTAACTGTACTTTTTCTTTGATGTCATTCATTCCGTAAGGCTTTTATGTGGCTATTTTTCTCTTACGTGGCTAAAAGAACAATAGAGAGAACAAAAGAGTAGCCACATAAGTATCCATATGTAGGAACGTCTTTCTGTCTGTCCTTCCATCCGTCTGTCCGGAGCCATATCTAGGAAATGGTTGGGTATATTTATATAAAACTTCATATACATGTTCACCACTATGAGTTCTTCCAGCCCGTCAAGTTTCAGTCAGATTGCCCTAGTAACACCAGAGTTATGGCCGTTAGAAGTTTCTACTGTTAGCTATATAGGGTACTATAAATATGGCAATTTCTGCATCATAACTTTTGATATATTTGACCTAGAACAATGAAACTTAAACAAAATTTAGATCACCATAATGTGGTTTTGTACACACAATTTCATGCACATTTATTTGTAAATTAAGAGTTATTGCCCTTTAATTTTATAAAAATCCACATATTTGTACATAACAAACTTACCATTTGGTAGAATTTCATTAAATTTCTTTCATTATTTTCCATGAACATTTATTGTAAACATGTGAAGTTGTGTACCCATACCTGGTCACCCCCTTACCTTGATCACACCCCTCCCCCTCCCAACCCCCTCCACCGCCCCCAAGCCCCCCTCCCCCCCCCCCCAAAAAAAAAGATCATTCCTTATTTTAGATTTTTCTCAAACAAACTTCATATACATGTAAACTTCATATACATGTTCACCACTATGAGGTTATGGGGCCCATCAAGTTTCAGTCAGATTGCCCTAGTAACACCAGAGTTATGGCCCTTAGACGTTTCTAGTGTTAACTAAATAGGGTACTATAGATCTATATATAAGGCAGTTTCTGCAACATAACTTTTGATATATTCGACCTTGAACTATGAAACTTAAACAGAATTTTGAGCACTATAATGTGGTTGTGCACACACAATCTTTTGTAACTTCAGAGTAATTGCCCGTTAATTGTCTAAAAATCCACATATTTGTACATAACAAACTTACCATTTGGCAGAATTTCATTAAATTTCTTTCATTCTTTTCTATGAACATTAATTATAAACATGTGAAGTTGCGCACCCACATCTGGTAACCCACTTGCCTTGGTCACACACCCTCCCCCCCCCCCCCCCCCCCCCCCCCCCCACCAAAATTTTTTTTTTCTTTCCTTATTTTAGATTTTTTTCAAACCTTCCATGAATATTTATCAACATGATGCAAGTTGTACCATTCCCCCACCTCCACCCACCACTGATCATGCATCCTCTGCCCCCACCCCTCCCCCACTTCACCCATTTTTTTTTTATTTATGGCTCACCTGTCACATAGTGACAGGGTGAGCTTTTGTGATCGTCCGTCGTCCGTCCACAATTTCTTGTCTGCACGATAGAGGTTTCATTTATGATTTTATTTTAACCAAACTTGTACACAACTTGTATCACCATAAGATCTCGGTTCCTTTCTTGAACTGGCCAGATCCCATTATGGGTTCCAGAGTTATGGCCCCTGATTCTTGAACTGGCCAGATTCCATCATGGGTTCCAGAGTTACGGCCCCTGAAAGGGCCAAAATTAGCTATTTTGACCTTGTCTGCACAGAAGCAGCTTTATTTATGATTTGATTTTTACCAAATTGGCACACAACTTGTATCACCATAAGATCTTGGTTCCTTTCTTGAACTGGCCAGATTCCATTATGGGTTCCAGAGTTATGGCCCCTAAAAGGGCCAAAATTATCTATTTTGACCTTGTCTGCACAATAGCAGCTTCATTTATGATTTGATTTTAATCAAACTGGCATACAACTTGTATCACTATAAGATCTCGGTTCCTTTCTTGAACTGGCGAGATTCCATTATGGGTTCCAGAGTTATGGCCCCTGAAAGGGCGAAAATTAGCTATTTTGACCTTGTCTGCACAATAGCAGCTTTATTTATGATTTGATTTTTACCAAACTGGCACACAACTTGTATCACCATAAGATCTCAGTTCCTTTCTTGAACTGGCCAGATCCCATTATGGGTTCCAGAGTTATGGCCCCTGAAAGGGCCAAAATTAGCTAATTTGACCTTGTCTGCACAATAGCAGCTTCATTTATGATTCGATTTTAACCAAACTTGCACACAACTTGTATCACCACAAGATCTTGGTTCCTTTCTTGAACTGGCCAGATTTCATCATGGGTTCCAGAGTTATGGCCCCTTAAAGGTCCAAAATTGGCTATTTTGGCTTTTGCAGCCATATAGAGACTTCATTTATGGTTTTATTTGATACAAACTTCCAAAATAACTTCAACAACAATAATTCTTGGATTCCATGACAAATCAGATCCAAGTGTAGGTTCAGACTTATTTTATATCTGATTACCTCCCTTGATTGTAATCAAAATGGATTTATATCAGTAAGTACTTGTAGTACTTATTTGAAATTTCATTATTGTCATTAGTTGGACTGAGCCAATCAGGGTAGATAACTATGGACTGATTTTATGTCAAATTACCTCCCTTTATTTCAAATTGAAATGGGTATATCTCCGTAACTAATGAAGGTACTGATCTGAAATTTCATTTATGTCAACAGATTTATTTGGCAGATCCTTCTTTTCTTCACTTACAATAATTTTTTTTTTAATTACTTCCCTTTTACGTTACTAAAAATAGGTTATTTTTAGTAACTTTTGTATTATTGGCCGTAGGGAAAAACCGAGACCACTTTTCTGTGGTACAACATGGATGGTACCTCCTATTTGTAGGTGTATTTTGACATATCTGTACCTTGTAAGAATTTTTATTTTCTTTTTGGTTAAATTTCTTCCCTTTGTTGTTACTGTCCTTTGGACTTAGATATTTTTTCTGAGGACCTTCTTGTCCTCAAGTGCAATGATAACAGGTGAGCGATATAGGGCCATCATGGCCCTCTTGTTTTATTTTCATTTATAATTTTCCATCAATATTTATAATCAACATGTGAAATTTTGTTTCTTCGCCTGTTCCCCCGTACTCCCACCCCGTTAAAAAATAAATATATACATATATCTCTATATATATACATATATATATTTCCATTCCTTTTTTTTTTTAAATGTTCAAACCTTCAACATGTTAAGTTGTGACTGCACAAACCTTGCCCTCAGCCATGTTCAAGATATCTTACTTGATTGTGTTCTCTTAAAGGTCCATTACTAAGGGAAAGTGAGTTGGCAATTTTTTTCATAGCCAGTGCATAGACATCTGCAAGACACTAAATAATGAAGATTGGCAGGTCAAAATTTACAGAAGGTCTTTGGAACTCAAAGAAATGTATGTGTATTATGTTGAAATTTCAATGAATCGACAGAATGACCCCCCAGGTCTTTTTAACTTTCTTCATACTTCATAGAAAAATAATTGTACATATACTGCGATTTATTTCGAATTTCTACATACCAACTTTCATTTTCTAATAAAATGAAATAGTTTCTGTGCTTTTTAAAAGAAATTAAAATGTTCACTTTCCTTAGTATTGGACCTTTAAGGACATCTGTTCTTTTAAGTTCAAATGTACATGTTAAACAGTAACATCTGGTGCCAAACCACTCAAAGACAATATTTCATTCCAGTTAAACTTCAAGCGCACATTTCAATAACTGCATTTAATTTTAAAAGCTAAGCTTATTACAGTACGCATATCCCATTCAAAATAAATTCTTTAGTCAAGATCAAAGTATCATACATTTATTATGTACTCTTTAATTAAACATTTGTTTTCTGTTAAATTGATTTTGATTAATGAAATTATTTCTTCTTATTAACATCCTTAACTTTTTGCCGGACATATTTTTTTGCCATTCCTCACCACAAACCCTTTCGGTGGGGAATACCAATTCATCGAATTTGCTTGTTATAATAGTCTCTGTCAGTTGGCAGGAGTACATAAATCTGTCAAGTATTTGGCTGAATTGTGGTCCTTTTTGGACTAGGAAATTCATTTAGTTTTCTTACAAGTCCCTTATTTTGTCAAAACTATCTGACAATTTGCTTTGAAACTCTGAACTCTTGTTTATTATAACAGTCCCTATCAGTATCAAGAGTACATGAATCTGTCCAGTATTTTTGCTGAATTATGGCCCTTTTTGGATTAGTTTTCGTACATGTCCTTATTTTGTCAAAACTATTTAACATGATTATGTGGCTTTGAAACTTTGAATATACTTGATCTACTGATCTTGGGTTGTGAGCTCAATCCACAGGCATGGCGTATGTTCTCAGTGACAATTTGGTAAAAGACATTGTGTCTTAAATCATTCATCCTTCACCTTTGATTCATACATATGGGGAAGTTGGCAGTTACTTGTGGAGAACAGGTTCAATATGGCCCTTTATTAAGTTTTTCTTTATGTATATGGAAAAATTTTGTCCGCGCTATTTCTCAGCAATTATTTGCCAGATTTCCATCAAACCTTGTAATTATTATCAGTACCAATCCTAGTTGTGCATGTGCGATGTGGGTTCCATTTGGATGATTTTTCACATAGATATGGCCCTTCATTAATTTTTTCTTTACCTGTTAAATGAATTACCTATTAAATGAATTATTCTTTGTTGAATAAATACTACTTTTCAATAACACTGTTTTATTTGTACATGAGCAAAAATAAGTATTTTTATGCCCCCCTTCGAAGAAGGAGGGGTATATTGTTTGCAGATGTCTGTCGGTCGGTCGGTCGGAATGTAGACCAATCCGTTTCCGGATGATAACTCAAGAACCCTTGGGCCTAAGGTCATGAAAGTTGATAGGAAGGTTGATCATCACCAGCAGATGACCCCTATTGATTTTGAGATCTGTATGTCAAAGGTCAAGGTCACAGTGACCCTGAACAGTTAAACGGTTTCCGGATGATAAGTCAATAACACTTAGGCCTATGATCATGAAAGTTGATAGGGAGGTTGGTCATGACCAGCAGATGACCCCTATTGATTCTGAGGTTAGTATGTCAAAGTTCAAGGTCACAGTGACCCTGAACAGTTAAACGGTTTCTGGATGATAACTCAAGAACGCTTGGGCCTAGGATCATGAAAGTTGATAGGGAGGTTGGGCATGACCAGCAGGTGACCCCTATTGATTTTGAGGTCAGTATGTCAAAGGTCAAGGTCACAGTGATCAGGAACAGTAAAATGGTTTCTGGGCAATAACTCAAGAACGCTTGGGCCTAGTATCAGGAAAAGTGATGGGAGGTTGGTCATGACTAGCAGATGACCCATATAGATTTTAAGGTCATTAGGTTAAAGGTCAAGGTCACATTGGCCAGGAAGAGTTAAATGGTTTCTGGACGATAACTTGAGAACGCTTAGGCCAAGGGTCATGAAAGATGATAGAGATGTTTATCATGACCAGCAGATGACCCCAATCGATTTTGAGGTCATTAGGCCAAAGGTCAAGGTTACAGTGACCCTGAACAGAACGCTTGGGCCTAGGATCATGAAACTTAATAGGGAGGTTGATCATGACCAGCAGATGACACCTGTTGATTTTTAGGTCAATAGGTTAACGGTTAAGGTCAGATTGAACCAGAACAGTAGAACTTTTGATTACAGTGAGCATATAATTTCTGTCCGTTGTGCAATTACTGAATGCATCAAGGGGGGCATTTCGTGTTCGAAGAGCTCTTGTTTTAACAGTAATGAAAAATTACACAAAATGTATCATTTAGTCGTCACATTAAAAATGTGGCAACTATTCTTTGCATCAAAAGTCTTTGTCTACTTACTGAATGTCTTTGTGTGTGTTTTAGTGTCATTATCCCAATGTGCAAGGGTTGTGTATAGATTTCCCATGCAAGGTACTGCCATGTTGCTCTAAGGTGACATATTGACAATACAGTATCCAACTGTAAATACGTTACATGCTAAACACATTTGATAACATTGTTTGGAGGTATTTACACTCTGTGATTAAAGCACACGTCTTTCACAAGGGAATATTTTTAATTCATTGATTAACATATCATATTTCTATTTTTTCTTTATGGTGTATATTTAATACTTGTTCAGTGTATAGCAATGGGGCGACATGGTTTGTTTGGTCATTAATGGAGTAGAATTTTTTCAAATATAGGAAGGTAAAGAATTTTACAACAAATAATGATGACAGTAATGAATAATTGCCTTAACTAAGCAAAAATGATACAGAAAGTGGAGAGTAAGACATGGCTTTAATTTATTCAATATTATTAACACTATTGCTCCAAAAATATATTAATGATTAATGGTTAATAATTATTGAACTGTCATTCATTAAAAATGTGCAGAAAAGAAATTGATCTGTTAAAAATTCTTTTTTAGTATAATTTGATTTTCTGTGTAATTTACATTAATGTCTTTTTCAGACTGAAACATGCAGGTTGGGCGCACAGTGCACTGAACTAATGTAGAAATCAATGGATTATTGATAGGAAAATCCTTGTCATAGAGGAGTAATCTTAACACCAATTTTGAGCACACTTCAGTTATAGACCTACAACTTCAAGCAGGTAAATAAGGTATATAATCTTCTCCAAGTTTTAATTCAGGCCATTGAAAAGTAAATAAATTAAACAGCTAAACATACATTTTCCTATAAATTGAAGTAATAGTATTATTGGTAATGAATTAACTTGTTTAATCATAATGGAGATTTAATTGAAAACCATTTGGTAAATCGTGTTAGGAGAACGAGTGACTTTAAAAGACAGTCAATAAACAATGGTGAATAGATTGATCGAAGTTGTACCCGACTTAAATATACTGTATCTGGATTATAAATATTGACCTGTATTGAATCAGTCATATCTGTTCTTGGGGCATGAAGGGATCATTTCTGCTTAAACAACTCTCTATGCACGTTTATTGAAATTGCTTATGAAATTTATTAGTGTTTTTGGGCAATCTGCAGATATGATGGAGTGTTAGATTTGGAGAGAGAACAAAGAGGACACATACTTCAATATATCGTAGGTAGACGAGATGTTTACGTATATCAGTGATTTCTGACATGCTCATACAACAAGTGTGAGTTTATCTAAAAAAATAAAGGAGTAAAAATGAGCAGTACTGGACGTAAAGGAAGGACTGTTAGACCCTTAGGGGCAGTTCGTCAACCCATGCAGGCACCGTTAGAGAGAGTTGGTCGTATCCCGGCTTTCAGCTACAATAAAGCTGTACATCATGACTATGAGCTACAAGGAAATGCTATGCAGGTAAACAAGATCACATTTAATTATTCTGGTCCTATGATTTCAACATGGTAACTATATAATACTAGCAATTTGTGACAGATAAAACATTTTCCAGGGCAAGCTGTATTCAAATGTACCCATCAATTTAAACATGCTCATCTCTGTCAGCAGGGTAATGTGAGGTATTTTAATGTAATGGTTTGTCTTAGTTTATCATCCATCATCTGCCTTCCATCACTCTCTCAAAAAAAGTTTAAATGAACCAAATAGTATCATAACTGCAAGACATAAGTTTAAAAAGTTTAAATAACATACTTGTATTTGGATTTGTTCCAAGGTAAAACTATTGCAGTGCCTCGACTTTCTAAGCCTATTATGTTTTTAGAAGCTTAATTACCTTACAGTTTAGTATTTTTGTCTTAAAGCAGGTCATTGGATCGCTGTCTCTATGATTACATATACACATTAAAAGATATTTTTGAAAGACTTATTGGTCAGATGGACTGTCATTGATCAAAATTTCCTGTTCAAGATTTTAACTTGACTTCAGGAATTCCAACTGACTAGTCAGAGAGCTGCATTTAGTACCTGCCAGTTTCCACTTGGGTAAAAAGAAGCATTTTTACAGTGAGCATAATATATGATTTTGGACATAAATATCACGCTATTTCAGAAATCAAAAATATCTTCAATTTGACAAAAAACATCAACTAATACTTAAAAAAACTTTGATAGAGAATTTCTACAAAAAGTATGTGGCATAACAACATGATTGGACACAGTGAAATATGTGAACATGACCCCTTTCTATACAGAACTTGCAGATTGCAGTGTTGGAAAACCTGGTTTTCATAATTATTATGGTTGACCTCAGTCTTGTTCCATTTATTAATAATTAGAGCATGGGCAATAATTTGGACATTTATGTAACTGATAATCTAACTTCAAAAAGATGTAGTGAAGGTAGCTATATCTCTTGATTCAGAAACTATTTCAGAATATAGGCCTTTCAAATACAGGATTCTGATTATATTTGAGGAAAGTTAAAAAATGAAATAGATGTTTTATCTAAGGAATATATTTTTCCTAGCAGTAGAATAAAAAGACATCAGTGCAACTAATAGTACATGTATGAAAGAAACTTGGGGTTTGTAAGCCAATTTTCCAGTACACAAGCATGGTTTAAAAGAGGCAGCTCGGTGTAGATTGTGTATATATTTAACATGTCAGTAAAATAATCACTTGCATGTAAAATAATCACTTACATGTGTTTTTTTCCCAAATTATTCACACTAACACCACACATGTTTGATGACGTTTTACCCACTTACCATTAGAATTGTATAAATTGTCCCACACCAGTCATGATAAATAATGTCCTAATTGTAAACTGCCTTTTTTTCAGAAAGTGCTTCTTGAAAACGTAGCATGCCTTTAAACATTCTGACCAAGTTTGGTGAACATTGCATAAGAACTGCTCAAGTTAATGAGCAGTTTTTAAGCAGACACTGACAATTTTTGCAATCAATTTTGAGTAGCTTAAGGGCCATAACTCAAGGTCAACTTGGACTGTATGGCTTACTGTCACACATTACCTAGATATTATGCCCATAAACTTTCTGACCAAGTTATTGAACAGACATTGCCAGTTTTCACAATTTGAGTAATACTTAATCAATAACTGTGGAGCCACTAGGATTATCTAACTGGTTGTCGAACTTTGCCGAGATAATATGCCTTTTATTAAGTTTTAATATTCTGACATAGTTTCATGAACATTGGGTAAGAACTTGACCCTGCCTGTCTGCGGCATGTGATCCCACAATACATTGTATCTCGTGGGATGTTTCCTATGAGAACAGTTTCTTATGGCATTTCACATTTTACAAACCTTAGTTGGCATCTTACCAAGGTGTACACAAAAAAATTTGTTTGTTCTAATTTCCAGCTTTTCTGATGATGCTGTTTTTTCATGTAAATATCTGTATCACAGTGTTTAAAAACTGTATGTTGTAATAACATTACGTTTCACAGATTTTCGAAGTTATTGGACAACTATAAATACATTTGTCACAGTGTTTAATACGAAAATGACTTGCATCATATATGAGTAGAATGTTCGTTGCTATGGGCGGTTTATCCTAGTTGTGAATTAACTTATTCAGAAAAGCAGTTTTTATTTATATAATATTTGTTATCTTGAGGATAATATTGATCTCATAAGAGAAAAAGTCTGATTTATTTTTGCAAGTCCCTCTTATTTCCTCTTTAAATAGTGAATATGAATGGTAAAGTTTGGTTAGAATAAACTTGCCTGATTTTATTTATAGGTGCCACCTCCAAAAGAGGAGAAAGAAAAAGAAGAGCCCAAAGTTCCTAAAACACCAGTAAAGTCTGGGAAATCTGATTCTGGTTCCAGTACTAAATCACAGACGCCAGAAAATACAGTAGATAAAAAGGAACTTTCAGATGCAAAGGTAATTTGCCCTATTTTGAAATACAGTATTTTGAAAAAAATTCTCTTACTTTTATGGCAAACTTAGTGGTAACAAGCACAAAAAAGAAACTCTTTATTTCATTTTTCAAAAATGTTCAGTTAGAAGACATTATATGATAGTTCTTGTGAATACTATGAAAGTTGCTATGGTCATGAACTAATAGGTTTTCTTGAGATACATAATAACAAGTTTTCAAAAGAAAATGTATTAGTGTTCACCATTTGTTGCTTGATCAATATTCAGTTGGACAGAAATAATCAATAAATTAATGGAACTGTAATTTCCTGTTTGATGAAGAAAGATACTTCATTATATGTAATGATGGCATTTAATTGAAGCAGTTAGCAGGGGCTGATCCAGTACTTTATGTAAGAGGAGGCAGAGCTTTCTAGATGTTAAATATGCTCCATTGAAATGTTTATGCATTCTGTGTAAAAGGACGTAAAATGGTTTCTTCTCAATATTAACTTCTCAACTGGGTCATTCTTGGACATACAGTGGTCAAAGTGAGAACTTGAAAAAGTCTTTTCAGAAATTCCTGGCTTGATTTTATAGTAATTTCACACAAATGTGCCTTAGGTAACCTCTAACAATAGTTTTTTGATGATTAAAGGCGTACGCTAGAATTCCCTGTATATGAGATGGGTGAAAATTTTCCCAATAACAGAATTTCTTTAAACTTCGGATATTGAAGGACAATCATCTAAGAAACAAAAAAATGCAATAAAAATCATAGGTCACCGGATTCGAAAAAGAGTTATCTGCCCTTGAAAACGTCATTTTTGGGGGAAATGCCGATTTCAAGGGCAGATAACTCTTTTTCGATACCGGTGACCTATGATTTTTATCGCATTTTTTTGTTTCTTTGATGATTGTCCTTCAATATCCAAAGTTTGAAGAAATTCTGTTATTGGGAAAATTTTCGCACCAAATTCTAGCATACGTCCTTAAAAAAATCATGTCCACCAAACTGTAGCCCACTTTTAAGATAGTTTCACACAAGATTGTTCTATTTAATCAGATGCACACTTTTCCATGTATGGGCCGTTCCATGATAAAACCTGTATTAGTGACAAAAAATCAAAATTGAGGTAACAAAATTTTTCTGAAGAATATTCTTTTACCTTTCAGATCTGAAAATTTGAAGTAAGTCACCGAAGGCATTTTTAGATGTGACGTTAGGAATGTCATAAAAGCAATATGATGTCGTCAAGCATGTTGTGTATTTTTCAAGTCATTATGATTAATACAACAAATTATGCTTATCACTTACTAAACATCATACATTTGAACATTAATGAACAGCTTAAAGTGATTTTGCTGAAAAATAACTTAACTGTATATTTTTGGTTCCATCACCGGCCTTTTATCTATACACCTCTGTATTTTCATGATGCATGGGTACCTTGGAATTTCCATTGCCATGAAGACACAAATAACATTTATTTGTAAAATATGCTGGATTTTCCCTTGGAAATTTTGATAGGGAGTCATAATGACCCCTTTATGTTTGACTTTGGGAGTCATTTTCAATTTCAAGGGGTCATTTTTGTAACTTGTTAAAAAAAACCGAATAGATAATGAAATAACAAATCCAAGAGAAAACACTGTAACTAGTTGTGTTACATGACGCCGGGTTTTTTAACACTACTACCGGTAATTACTATTATTCAACTTGTCTTTTATAATTTCAGCTTTTTTTTCACATTTTTCTTAAAATCAGACTACAGTTTCAACCATTTGGGTTCATCTGCGTGACTGCCGAGTAAGTGTAGTGTTGAGAAAATTTTTGCAGCCCGATACGAGTGATAATACAAGGCCGGCATTTCATCTTGCCGTTTAATGTTTGTAGATTCAGTTTCGGTTTCGGTTTCGTTTGAGGATGAGGCAGTGACAGGGCTTTCCTCACATGTAGAAGACAGAAAACACGTCATCTTTTGTTAGTGAGCCATTTTTGTCGAATGGTTTACCGTATAAAGAGATGCAGAGGTTTATCTGATAATTAAATCTAGAACGCAGTCTACCTTACTACTTCGTACCTACGTGCAAATCGGAACTTACTTTACAATATTAAGTACGAAAATTTGCGACACCATTATTTTGACCAGTAGTTTAGTTGCGCCATCAACGACAGTTCAGAATTAATTTGAGGAATTGCAATTTGAATTTGAATTTGTCAGTAACGTATTACATACTTTTCTGTGCAATAGTAGAATTTGATTTTGTCTTAGATAACGTTATTACAATATACTTTTTTTCTAGTTTCTGCATGAAGTAAGAAAAACAAAAATTTTCCGGTATTTTAAACTTCTTATTATGCAATAATCATTTCATGTCAGTAATACAAGTTTTCTCATTGAACAGCCCATTTTTAGCTCATCTGATTTTTTGAAAAAAAATGATGAGTTATTGTCATCACTTGAGCAGTTGTCGGCGTCGGCGTCTGCGTCGGCGTTGCCTGGTTAAGTTTTATGTTTAGGTCACTTTTCTCCTAAACTGTCAAAGCTATTGCTTTGAAACTTGGAATACTTGTTCACCATCATAAGCTGACCTGTATAGCAAGAAACATAACTCCATTTGCTTTTTGCACAGATTTATGGCCCCTTTTGTACTTAGAAAATATCAGTTTCTTGGTTAAGTTTTATGTTTAGGTCAACTTTCTCCTAAACTATCAAAGCTTTTGCTTTGAAACTTGGAATACTTGTTCACCATCATAAGCAGCACCCTGTACATCAAGAAACATAACTCCATCTTGCTTTTTGCAAGAATTATTGCCCCTTTTGGCTTACAAAATCAGTTTTCTTGGTTAAGTTTTATGTTTAGGTCAGCTTTTATCCTAAACTATCAAAGCTATTCCTTTAAAACTTGCAACACTTGTTCACCATCATAAGCTGACCCTGTACAGCAAGAAACATAACTCCATCCTGCTTTTTGCAAGATTTATGGCCCCTTTTGGACTTAGAAAATATCAGATTTCTTGGTTAAGTTTTATGTTTAGGTCAACTTTTTCTCTTAAACTATTAAAGCTATTGCTTTAAAACTTGCAACAGTTTTTCACCATCATAAGTGGACACTGTGCATCAAGAAACATAACTCTATCCTGCTTTTTGCAAGAGTGATGGCCCTTTTTAGACATAGAAAATCATGGGTAGGACAATATTTCTATTATACAAAAAAAATCAGATGAGCGTCAGCACCCGCAAGGCGGTGCTCTTGTTATTATGTATATACTGGAAACTTCTAAACTCTTCTGTCAGAAACTGTACGCACAATTATAAAATAATTTTAGAAAGATGTTACTTTGGTGTGCTTTACCAGGAGTAGCCAATTAATGTGATTTGTCAAAAACATGGCCAAAAATAAAAAGTCTTCAAACATCTTCCCTAAACTCTTTGCTTGAATTTAAAAAAGTTGGATTAATTAATTGCAAACTTTAAAAGGATATAATCCAACTAAATCTGTAATTAATGACTGTCATACATTAACTGGGCTTTTAAGTGCATATGACCTTATGTATACATATCTCACAGCAGATCAAATTCACTTACAACTTCAGCCTGAAGGTTTGTATTAAAATTATTTTAATTTTATAGTGGTGGTGTATTTCAGCACAATAAAGCACTTCAGCAGTGTTTGTAGCAACTTCCAGCATCAACTTGTTCTCTTAAACAGCTTGGTAACTACAGGCCAGACTCACACCAAACTTGGTCTGCAGTGTTTGTAGCAACTTCCAGCATCAACTTGTTCTCTTAAACAGCTTGGTAACTACAGGCCAGACTCACATCAAACTTGGTCTGCAGTGTTTGTAGCAACTTCCAGCATCAACTTGTTCTCTAAACAACTTGGTTACTACATGCCAGACTCACACCAAATTTGGTCTGCAGTGTTTGTAGCAACTTCCAGCATCAACTTGGTCTCTCAAACAACTTGGTAACTACATGCCAGGCTCTTTTGCTGTTATAGCTAACATGATTTTCAAATTCAGATTATCTGACACTGTAGATGAAAACTGACATAAAATTAGAAAAAAATAGGTAAAATAGAGAAGCTTCCACACCAAACTTGGTCTGCAGTGTTTTTAGCAACTTCCAGCATCAACTTGTTCTCTTAAACATCTTGGTAACTACTTGCCAGACTCACACCAAACTTGGTCTGCAGTGTTTGTAGCAACTTCCAGCATCAACTTGTTCTCTTAAACAACTTGGTAACTACTTGCCAGACTCACACCAAACTTAGTCTGCAGTGTTTGTAGCAACTTCCAGAATCAACTGGGTCTCTTAAACAAGTTGAAAACTACATGCCAGACTCACACCAAACTTGGTCTGCAGTGTTTTTAGCAACTTCCAGCATCAACTTGTTCTCTTAAACCACTTGGTTACTACATGCCAGACTCACACCAAATTTGGTCTACAGTGTTTGTAGCAACTTCCAGCATCAACTTGTTTTCTTAAACAACTTGGTTACTACATGCCAGACTCACACCACACTTGGTCTACAGTGTTTTTAGCAACTTCCAGCATCAACTTGTTCTCTTAAACAACTTGGTAGCTACAGGCCAGACTCACACTAAACTTGGTCTGCAGTGTTTGTAGCAACTTCTAGCATCAACTTGTTTTCTTAAACAAGTTGGTTCTTAAACAAGTTGGTAACTACTTGCCAGACTCACACCAAAATTGGTCTGCAATGTTTGTAGCAACTTCCAGCATCAGCTTGTTCTCTTAAACAACTTGGTAACTACATGCCAGACTCACACCCTGCAGTGTTTGTAGTAACTTCCAGCATCAACTTGTTCTCTTCAACAGCTTGGTAACTACAGGCCAGACTCAGACCAAACTTGGTTTGCAGTGTTTGTAGCAACTTCCAGCATCAACTTGTTCTCTTAAACAACTTGGTAACTACAGGCCAGACTCACACCAAACTTGGTCTGCAGTGTTTGTAGCAACTTCCAGCATCAACTTGTTTTCTTAAACAACTTGGTCACTACATGCCAGACTCACACCAAACTTGGTCTGCAGTGTTCGTAGCAACTTCCAGCATCAACTTGTTCTCTTAAACAACTTGGTAACTACATGCCAGGCTCTTTTGCTGTTATAACTAACATGATTTTCAAACACTGTAGATGAAAACTGACATAAAATTAGAAAAAAATAGGTAAAATAGAGAAGCTTTAAAAGTACTGCAGCATTACCAGTAAAGGACCTAATATATTTATGTCAATATCAGGGATAAGGGTCTTCTGTTTCATAAATCTGTCATCACTTCAAACAAATGGGGTTAAGTATTTAAGATAAAAGTTTAAATCTGTTTCCACCTTGGCAATTGTAAATATGATATAGAATTTTTAAAATAGTGTTATCCTTTGAAATGCTCATAAAATGTCAGATATGATAGAAACAAACCTTTGCATTGACATCTTGATAATATATAAGTTGAAGACACCATTTCTTTTTCTGAGTTAGTTTTGTTATCACATATACAAGTTAAAACTTTAAAAAAAACACCTTTATTTGTACCTATTTACTGTATTACACTATATTGAAACTGTTCCATCAGAGTTTTTGAAATTTTTGGTTATTAAGATTCTGAGTAGAAAAATGTTTTTGAGATGGTGAGGTGTGGTGGGTGACAGTTATGTATGTTCTATATAAGCAATCAACATTAGCATTTTGATTGTTTTTCATAAATCAAAATTTTAAGTACTATCTCTATGCCATAGGGTGGTGGTGCATGCATAACTTTCATCAGGTTCTCTTCAGAAACTTCAGAGTTATTTCCCTTGTACTTGTTTCCAAATCAGTATATTCCCACCATCAGTGGATCTTCATGAAACTTTATACTCTCATCACTATTGGATGGTGGTGCATGCACATCTTTCTCATGAACTGTTGGATGGATCAGTATCAGACTTGATCTTTAGCATCATGATGAGGTCTTCTCCCTTATTTATTTAAATGGAGGCAATTGGCCACTATTATGGGCTGTTAGAGCTCAAATTAGAAAAAAACTTTTAACCCTTAGCCTGCTGCAGGCGAATTTAACAGCCTTTGCAAACAGCCTGGAACCAGATCAGACGCCGATTAAATCGCGTTGATCAGTTCCAACCTGTTCTACTCTGACAATATTTCTTCCAATTTTGAGCAAATTGAATGAACTTTACAATTTTAGCAACGACATTTCCAGCAGACAACAATTTATCTAGCATGCTAAAGGTTAAATAACTTTTACTCAAGAACTGCTTGATGGATCTTCATCAAACTTGATCTATAGCATCATTATAAGGTTTTCTCTCATACTTAATTAAAAAAGGACACTTGTCCCCTATTATGGGCCACTTGAGCTAAAAGTTGAAATACCTTTTAATGATTTCCTCTCATGAACTGTTCAGATGAGGGAGCTTGGCCCTTTTTAGGGGATTGTTGAACTAAAAATAGAATTACCTCTAAACTTCTAGACTTTTTCTCATGAATTGCTTAGCCCCTTTTAGGAGCCACTAGAGACTTTTTAACAACTTTGTCTCATGAATGGCTTGATGGATCTTTACCAAACTTAGTCTTTAGCATCATTTTGAGGTGCTTTCACAATTTTTAGCTCATCTGATTTTTGAAAAAAAATCTACAAGGTTTTGTCGTCATTTGATCGTCGGCGTTGGCTTTGGTTAAAAGTTTTGTTTAGGTCCACCTTTTCTCAAACACTGTAAGAGCTACAGCTTTGAAACTTTGCACACTTGTTTACCATCATTAGGGGACTATGTAGGCAAAGAACCATAACTCTGATATGCATTTTGTCAGATTCGATCTCCAGTCACCTACCAAGAATGTGAAAAATGGTACCCTTTGCTCCCTTAACATGCTCAGCATTATACAGATAGAAGAGGCTTTTCTTTCAAGCTCGTAATCTCTGATGAATGAAATGTGGAGACTGATGTCTTAATTGGTAGAATTTGTTTCTGGATTCACCTTAAATTAATTAGTGTAAAAAACAGTAATTTTGTGTCAGATATAGGATCCGATCTATGTACTATTTTCCTGCTGATTATACATGTAATGGGGAGCAACCATCTGACATGTTGTAAGCGATGAGTGTCGATAAATATTTCTGGTAAAATCAAGCAAATTCTCACATCATTAAATTACATTTGAATGAATTTCTAAAAGTTTAAAACATGTTAAATTAACAATTTTCATGAAATTTAATCGACAGCGGGTCGCAAACTAACTTTTTTACAAAGCTAAGCTTGTATTAATATCATATCATATCATGCATTCCAAATAATCAATGTGTTTTCTTTTAAGCCATGTTCTAGGTGTAGCTATCTTAAGGTAAACTTCAGCACTGGTGATAAGTTGTCTTTCTGTTTGGATTGATTTTGTTATTTCTTTCACAGTTTTCTTAGATCGTTTTTTTTTTTGTAAATGGATGAAACATGAAGTTTGAATTAAATGCATTTAGTACCAATAGAAATTTTTGATACATTTAAACATTTTATATTATTACAGAATGGATTCGACTCAATTTGTTGTCTGGTATCATCATCCACATCTGGGATATTAATGTTATGTAATCACAGGTACAAAGTATATGGGGGCTGTGTTGGAGTCGGCAAGTCTGTCTGTCTGTCCTTTTACATGTCTGCTCCAAGTCTTAGATTTTCATAAAACTGACATCAGTTGTGTACCTCATTAATACATCATGCAGAGCCCAAAACCCAGGTCACTCCAACAAAGGTCAAGATTAAACTAGGAGATCAAAGTTGAATGAGCTTAACTTTGTGTCCACCGTGTATCTCTAAACCAGTAGAAAGATTTTTTAAAATAATCATCATATATCTATCCATCAAGACCACATGCAGAGCACACAACATCAGATCACTAGGTCCTAGGTGAAGGCCACACATAGAGTTCAAAGATCAAATATCTCAAATATTTTCTTAACCATTACAAGGATTTTCAAAAACTGGCATCAGTTGTTAACCTTTTCAAGAGGACATTTAGAGCTCGTAACCCAGGTCACTAGGTTTAAGGTCAAGGTCACAGTAAGAGTTATAGATCAAATAACTAAAATTTCTGTCCGCTCCATTTCTTCTTAACTGCAGGAAGGATTCATAAGACTGGCGTCAGTTGTTAACCTCATCAAGATGACATGCAGAGTACACAACCAAGGTCACTATGTTCAAGATCAAGGTCACACTTCAAGGTCAAAGGTTGTGATCACAATATTTTACTCATCAAAGTGGCCTCTCAGTTTATTTATCCCCAATATTAATAGCTCTAGTTCATGTTAAGTCTTTATTCTTATTCATTAACTACAAAACATGGTTAAATAAATCTTCACTATGTTATTTAGTTTATACTAATTTGTTTTAGCGGGATTGTGATGAAAGCTTCAAGCTTATTGGAACCACTCTCGAGTCCGCTTCCTGGATAAACCAGTACTGGTGTCATATGAGAAGTCATGGTCGTTACCCCAGAAAGGCTCGAACCCATGATCTCTGGATTGAGCGGCCGACATCTTATCCACTAGACCACCGCTCCTATGTTATTTATGTCTCCCCCAGGAGACGTATTGTTTTTGCCCTGTCCGTCCGTCCGTACGTCACACTTCATTTCCGAGCAATAACTGGAGAACCATTTGACCTAGAACCTTCAAACTTTATAGGGTTGTAGGGCTGCTGGAGTAGACGACCCCTATTGTTTTTGGGGTCACATTGTCAAAGGTCAAGGTCACAGGGGCCTGAACATTGAAAACCATTTCCGATCAATAACTAGAGAACCACTTGACCCAGAATGTTGAAACTTCATAGGATGATTGGTCATGAAGAGTAGATGACCCCTATTGATTTTGGGGTCACTCTGTCAAAGGTCAAGGTCAAAGGGGCCTGAACATTGAAAACCATTTCCGATCAATAACTAGAGAACCACTTGACCAAGAGTGTTGAAACTTCATAGGATGATTGGTCATGAAGAATAGATGACCCCTATTGATTTTGGGGTCACTCTATCAAAGGTCAAGGTCACAGGGGCCTGAACATTGAAAACCATTTCTGATCAATAACTGGAGAACCACTTGACCCAGAATGTTGAAACTTCAAAGGATGATTGGTCATGAAGAGAAGATGACCCCTAATGATTTTGGGATCACTCCGTCAAAGGTCAAGGTCACAGGGGCCTGAACATTGAAAACCATTTCCGATCAATAACTAGAGAACCACTTGACCCAGAATGTTGAAACTTCATAGGATGATTGATCATGAAGAGTAGATGACCTCTATTGATCTTGGGGTCACTCCATCAAAGGTCAAGGTCACAGGGGCCAGAACATGGAAAACCATTTCTGATCAATAACTGGAGAACCACTTCACCCAGAATGTTGAAACTTCATAGGATGATTGTACATGCAAAGTAGATGACCCCTATCGATTTTGGGGTCACTCCGTTAAAGGTCAAGGTCACAGGGGCCTGAACATTGATAATCAGTTCCGGTCAGTAACTTGAGAACCACTTGACCCAGAATGTTGAAACTTATTGGATGATTGGTCATGCAGAGTAGATGACCCCTAACGATTTTGGGGTCACTCTGTGAAAGATCAAGGCCACAGGGGCCTGAACATTGAAAATCATTTCCAGTCAGTAACTTGAGAACCACTTGACCCAGAATGATGAAACTTCATAGGATGATTGGTCATGCAGAGTAGATGACCCCTAACGATTTTGGGGTCACTCTATTAAAGGTCAAGGCCACAGGGGCCTGAACATGGAAGACCATTTCCAATCAATAACTTGAGAACCTCTCAACCCATGATGTTGAAACTTCATAGGATGATTGTTCATACAAAGTAAATGACCCCTATTGTTTTTGGGGTCACTGTGTTAAAGGTCAAGGTCACAGGGGCCTGAACATTGATAACCAGTTCCGATCAATAACTTGAGAACCACTTGACCTAGAATGGTGAAACTTCATAGGATGATTGAACATGCAGAGTAGATGACCCCTATTGATTTTGGAGTCAGTCAATTAAATGTCAAGGTCACAGGGGCCTGTTCATGTAAAATCATTTTTTGGAAATAACTTGAGAACCACTTGACCTACAATGTTGAAACTTAATAGGATGATTGGACATTCAGAGTAGATGACCCCTATTTATTTTGAGTTCACTTGATCAAAGGTCAAGGTCACAGGAGCCTGAACAGTGACTTGAGAACCACTAGGCCCAGAGTGTTGAAATTTAGCGGGATGACTGGACATGCCAAGTAGATGATCCCTATTGCAGCCAACCATCAGTGTCTCTTTGACTTTCGCTCCTGACCCCTATTGACTTCTTGCCTATAGGACTTTGCATTTGGGGAGACATGCGCTTTTTTATACGCCCGTTTGAAAAACGGGACGTATTATGGGAACGCCCCTGGCGGGCGGATGGGCAGGCGGGCGGGCGGCGTCCACAGACCTTGTCCGGAGCATATTTTCTACATGCATGGAGGGATTTTGATGAAACTTGGCACAGTTGTTCACCATCATGAGACGAAGTGTCATGCGCAAGAACCAGGTCCCTAGGTTTAAGGTCAAGGTCACACTTAGAGGTCAAAGGTCAAATTCAAGTATGACTTTGTCCGGAGCATATCTTCTTCATGCATAGAGGGATTTTGATGAAAGTTGGCACATTGTTTATCATCATGAACGATGTCATCCAACAGTCCTAGGTCTAAGGTCAAGGTCACACTTAGAGGTCAAAGGATACAAGAATGAAAACTTTGTCCGGAGCATATCTTCTTCATGCATACAGGGATTTTGATGAAAGTTGGCACAATTGTTCATCATCATGAGGCGGAGTGTCATGCGCAAGAACCAGGTCCCTAGGTCTAAGGTCAAGGTCACACTTAGAGGTCAAAGGATACAAGAATGAAAACTTTGTCCGGAGCATTTCTTCTTCATGCATGGAGGGATTTTGATATAACTTGGCACAAATGTTCACCACCACAAGACGGAGTGTCATGCGCAAGAACCAGGTCCCTAGGTCTGAGGTCAAGGTCACACTTAGAGGCCAAAGGTCAGATACAAGAATGACTGTCCGAAGCATTTCTTCTTCATGAATAGAGGGATTTTGATGTAACTTGGCACAATTATACACCATCATGAGACGAAGTGTCATGCGCAGTTCCCTTCTTTAGAATTACTTCCCTTTGTTGTTACTATAAATAGCTTATATTGAAACTTTTTCATTACTAGACGTAGGGAAAAATCGAGACCACTTTTCTGTAGTACAACATGCATGTTACATCCAATTTTGAGGTGTACTTTGACCAATCTCTACCTGGTAAGGATTTTTGTGTGGACTTACAATTTTTTTTGGGGGAATTTTTTTTTTTTTTTTTTTTAAAGATTAACTTCCCTTAGTTGTTACTATAAATAACTTATATTGTAACTTTTTTATAATTGACTGTAGGGAAGAACCAAGACCACTTTTCTGTGGTACAACATAGTTGTTACTTTCTAATTTTAGGTGTATTTTAAGGTATCTCTACCTGGTAAGGAGTTTTTTTTGTGGACTTAAAAAAAACAAAAGAATTACAATGGTTACTAAACAACCACAAAATTTAAATTACATCTGCAAATACAGGTGCTAGAGTAAAAAAAATTGCTGTGACGGGCGTATATTGTGACATTCTGGCACTCTTGTTACAAAAGCATTTTCTAGTTGAAACTAGTGTTTAATGTGTATTTAGATATGTTAATTCTGGTGAAGGTTGCACATAAATTCGTAATAGTTTTATGAACATCTCTTTTTGTCAGAGTGCGTAATCTATAAAAATGCTGAAAAATAATGGTAAACTAAAGGAATTTCACTTAATACATGTAGTATTAATGCTTATTTGATGTATTTAAAATTATATATGCTTCAGTTAATTTAAAGATAGATTTACATTGTAATAAAAACGATTTAATTTTAATCCATTTTAACATTTTAATACATATAAAACTAACTAAGCTGCATGAATGTTGAATGCAATATACAGTAGAAAAAATAAATGTAAAGAATAATTGTGTTGTAAAGACAGACTGGAATAGATTATTATAAATTGATTCCCTGGAATACTATGAGATATCACAATGAAATGTATTCTACAGCTTTGTGAACTGTGCAGTTTTTCTGTGCACAGTAGTTTGTGTATATGTGAATAAAGCAGCAGTGATTTAAAGGGCAG
Organism: Mercenaria mercenaria; assembly: GCF_021730395.1. Classification (NCBI taxonomy): domain Eukaryota; kingdom Metazoa; phylum Mollusca; class Bivalvia; order Venerida; family Veneridae; genus Mercenaria; species Mercenaria mercenaria. The sequence goes on along the minus strand of NC_069372.1, from coordinate 32,553,373 downwards.
GGAGCACTAAAAGGGTAGGGGAGCACTATGCCTTTAGTGAGTGGGAAAAAGTTACAGACTGCCAGTGTTTTACCAAAACTGAAAGGACAGTTGTATAAGAGAAAAGGCGGTAAAACTGTGTTTATACAGAGACAGTTTACAAGTCTACAGGAAAATAGGCAATATGTTCATAAGGTTATCATTTTAACATCATTCTTACCATGCCCTACTGTTGATGGTTCAAACCATGAATATTTTTGCAAGTATGGAAAGTCATGCTCAATCTGAGCAGTGTTCCTTGTTCCTGTAATATATCCTGTATTATTTTCTGTTTATCAAATGTCTTCAATTTAAAATAAAAAATCTGCAGATGCCTGACTTTGAAGGAAAATACAAACAAAATGTAAAGAAACTAGACTTTTAAAAATACAAGTAGAATCAACAGAAACTTGAAACGAAATCTGCAGAAATCTTGACTTTCAAGACAATACAAACAAATTCTACAAAAAAAACAGACTTTTAAGAAAAATACAACCAAACATGGGACTTCAAAAAAGATCCAAACAAAACTATAGAGTTAGACTTTCAGCAAACACACAAAATCTACTGAAGGCACTTTCATCAATTTAAAAAAATATATATACAAACAAAACCTACAGAAAGATGATTTTAAAAGTTTCAGGAAATATACAAACTTTTATCTACAGAAACCCAGTTTTCCAAGTTTCAAAAATATGCAGACCAATTCTAGAGAAACCTTACTTGAAAGAAATACACAGACAAAATCTACAGAAATTAGTAGATTTTCCTTTTTAGTGTGATGACACGTTATGTTAGGTGTGCTGGAAAGGTGTGTTGATGGAAATAGATTTAATAACTATTCAGTAATTTTTAGTTTGCCAATTGATCTGGTACTACTGAAACATACAAAAACGCTTGTATATGAACAAACAACAAAACAACAACATGATTGCAGTGAATCATGCTCTGTGTACTTTTGACCATATTACATTTATGACAAGCCACAATTACTATTTTTGCACAGTAGAAATGCTCAGATATATGACTGATTCCAACCACACAATCTATTTTGATATAAGGGTTTCAACTGCTACAGAATTGATTTGTGGTACACTAGGTTGGAAGTCTTCCGTTTTTTCCGATGAAGCACAACCTTTGCCTTTCTCTTGGAATCAGATAACTAAACCTTTTTTGTTTACTTTATATCAGTTGAACAAAAAGTCTTAGGAATTGGCTGGAAAATGTGAGGTGAATACAGTAAATAGATAATAGATTCTTGCATAGAATATCACCCTATCTGCATTTTCACATACAGGGTGAGCTTTTAGTAGTTCTGCTTGACCTCTTTTAACCTTTAAACAACATATTGTATCTTCACCAGAATTGGTCTGTAGCATCCTTGTAAAGTCCTCATTCAGGTTTGCTCCAATGGTTTCATTTTAAATTACATGAGAGAATCTTGTAATTTGTTTAAGCTTCACTTTTACAATACTTACTATGACATGGTGTTTAGAGCAATCAGTAGTTTGCTTTGTGTGTCTAAAGTTGTCAGATATTGAAGATCATTTCTCAAGCTTTCCTATTTTCTTTTAAATTCTAAAATTTTGATACTGTACAGATTTCAACCAACTTGTTCTAAATTACTAAGAAGAAATGCAAATCATCAGTCAAAACTTGAAAAATGTAACACTGTTTTTACACTTATATATAAAATTGTAAGAACTTCAAAACTTAGGTTTTTTGGACTCCAAAATTTTATGAAAACTATTTTATACACTGTCTTTTTGGTATAAATTGAATGTCTAGATCATTCTGTGTTGACACAACATTTTCTAGGTAAAAAGTGTGCTCAAACATGATTGTAGCATTGTCTTTAAACTTACAATGTCAAAAGGTAAATGTCCTTTTCAGGTGAACAACTTAGGCCTGTTAGGGCTCTTGTTCAGATTTCAACTATCTTCGCTAGATTTTGAGTTGTTTGTATTTTTGGCCATTTGTTTTTCAATGAATGGTTCTATAACTTCAGGCAAAGATTAAAGAATTGAAGCAGAAGATTGCAAGTTTAGAGAAAGAGATAGGAGAACTCAAAGAACAAATTAAACAAAAAGATCTCACAATTGAAGAAATGTCTGCTGAATATAAGAAAATGGTGAGTAAGGATGATCTATGTCTAAGGAGATTGTAAATTGTCAGATGTTCATACCTGCAGGTAGAAATATCAAAATGCTTCACAAGTTGCAGCATGATCTGGCTTTAAGTGTCTCTTATTTTACGCTTCGTAAAATAACACCAGAAGCATGTGAAACTGCTAATTTTTGCATGTACATATTTGTCAGATATTTTTATGCCCCCGAAGGGAGGCATATAGTTATTGAACTGTCTGTCGGTGTGTCCGCAATTTTCGTGTCCGGTCCATATCTTTGTCATCGATGGATGGATTTTCAAATAACTTGGCATGAATGTGTACCACAGTAAGACGACGTGCAGTGCGCAAGACCCAGGTCCGTAGCTCAAAGGTCAAGGTCACACTTAGACGTTAAAAGATAGTGCATTGATGGGCGTGTCCGGTCCATATCTTTGTCATCGATGGATGGATTTTCAAATAACTTGGCATGAATGTGTACCACAATAAGACGACGTGCAGTGTGCAAGACCCAGGTCCGTAGCTCAAAGATCAAGGTCACACTTAGACGTTAAAGGATAGTGCATTGATGGGCGTGTCCAGTCCATATCTTTGTCATCGATGGATGGATTTTCAAATAACTTGGCATGAATGTGTACCACAGTAAGACGACGTGTCATACGCAAGACCCAGGTCCGTAGCTCAAAGGTCAAGGTCACACTTAGACGTTAAAGATCATTTTTCATGATAGTGCATTGATGGGCATGTCCGGTCCATATCTTTGTCATTCATGCATGGATTTTAAAATAACTATGCATGAATGTGTGACACAGTAAGACGATGTGTTGAGCGCAAGACCCAGCTCCGTAGGTCAAAGGTCCTAAACTCTAACATCGGCCATAACTATTCATTCAAAGTGCCATCGGGGGCATGTGTCATCCTACGGAGACAGCTCTTGTTTTTTGTATATACTGGCATGTGGACTTGAACCTATAGCCCTTACAATGTCAGCATCAAAGCCTGGATTTCTATAATTACTGTGCCTGCAAATGAGGTTAAATATAGTTGTTGTTAAGGGTAATTATGTCTCCAATCTGTGGTTGGAGGGATATATTGATTTAACGCTGTCAGTCGGTCTGTCTGTTTATCACAAAGTTTGTCCACACAAGTCCTCCGACACTACTGGATGATTTACACCAAACTTCAAAAGAGTGGTCATTGCTTAGCCTAGTTGTGCATATCATTGTCATTTTCTGGTTTGATGAATTTCAGCAGTTAACTGTCTTGTTTTGTCAAATTCTATGATGTTCCGGCCATTTCTGCTATAATATTGGGCGAATTTCTTCCAAACCTTACAGACGTGATCATTAGCCTAGTTATATATATGTTCCAGTTCAATGATTTTCAATAGAGTCATGGCCCTTGATCTGACATATTTTACCTAATCTGGGTCACTGCTCCTATACCAACTGGATGAATTACAGCAAACTTCGCAAAAGTGAACATTGTCAAGGCCTAGTTATGCATATCTTAGGCATGTTCCAGTTCGGTGTTTTTCAGCAGAGTTATGGCCCTTGATTCATCAAGTTATATATGATGTTTTAGCCTCTATCATGAGATGGAGTGTCATGTGCAAGAACCAGGTCTCTAGGTCTAAGGTCAAGGTCATATTTAGAGGTCAGAGGTCAGATACAAGAATGACAACTTTGTCCGGAGCATTTCTGGTATGGATTGTCATGCACAAGAACCAGGTCCCTAGGTCTAAGGTCAAGGTCATACTTAATGGTCAAAAGTCAGATACAAGAAGGACAACTAATCAAGCTAATATATCTTTGAAAATATAGCAATAATAACAATGGTGGGGAAGAAAAATGTTCTTACATGACTGTCTGAGTAAGTCAGGTGTTTTCACAACCATCGGGACAGCGTGGGTAAAAAACTTCTTAGCACTCAGTATTCCATTCCAAGGAGCCCTCGACTTTGGGAAAACCTGTCTTACTCAGGCAGTCATATAAGATCCTAATATGCTGTCTGCTTAATTTGAACAGTATTGACAACTCAATTCACTTTTGCCAATCTATGCTGATTTACCAGACATTAAAGTTTGAAATATCTGCCAAATTATTTCAGGAGGAACACTTCAAGAAATTATATGAAAGTGAAGTTGCTGGTCACAAGTCTACACAAAATTCCCTAGATGAAGCTAAGAGGCAGATATGTGATTTACAAGAGGAACTAGCCAAGGCCATACAGGAACAGGAGGCAAAATTAGCATTAGCTCAGAAAGAGGTAAATGTGATACTCTGCTAGGAACACAGTAGGTAGGGTTATATTTTAACTCGGATGTCTACAAGATGTTTTAACCATCCTGTGTATGGCGTGGTCCATTGTTGTCAACATTTTGCTCTAACAAGATCCCTAAAATAACCTGGCCAATTTCAGCCAAACTACATAAGAATATTCCTTTTTAGCTCGACTGTTCAAAGAATATGGAGTTATACTATTCGCCATGGCGTCGGCAATTGTTAAAGTTTTTATGAAGTGGTACTATCTTGTATACCATCAAAGATATTAACTTCAAACTTGGAACACTAGTTTATTGTAACTGTATCTACCTGTAGGCAAGAGTACTTAACTCTGTCAAGTATTTTGGCTGAATTATGGCCCTTTTTGGATTAATTTCATAACAAGTCCATGTCTTGTAAAAGTTATTTGACATGTGGCTTTGAAACTTTGAACACTTATTTATTTTATTAGTCTCTACCTTTAAGCAAAGGTACATAACTCTGTCAAGTATTTTGGCTGAATTATGACCCTTTTTGGACTTGGAAAAAATTTGTTCAGTTTTCTTACAAGTACATGTTTTGTCAAAACTATTTGACATGTGGCTTTGAATCTTTGAACACTTGCTTATCATCATGATTTCCATCAGTAGGCAAGAGTACATAACTCTGTCAACTATCTTAGCCTAACAGTTTGTGTCGCATGGATCTCAAAAACTATTTGACCTTTTAGTATGAAACATTATAGGAATATAATTCATCATGTGAAGTTGTGCACCTGGGGATTTGTTTCACTGATCCAGACCAGAGGTTTGGTCCTTGACTTAGTCATAATTAAATATAAAAGGGCATGAACATTTGTTTCACACATATCTTCGAACATGTTTGACCTAAGGTCATGTTATATATAGGAGTATTATTCAGCATGTGAAGTTGTACACATGGGGTTTAGGTAGGGTTTCTATAGGTCAGATCGGAGGTATGGCCCTTGATTTAGTCAAAAATATGCAGTTGTATCGCATGTGACTCAAGAAGTATTTGACTTAAAGTTGTAAAATATCAGAGGATTGTTAAATAGCATGTTGTGTACCTGGTGTTCTGTTTGGGAATTTACATAACCAGACCAGAGTTACTTAGTGAAAAATACACAAAGTGATAAAAAGTTTGTGTTGCATATTTCTTAAGAAATATCATGAAACAATATAGGAATATTAGTCAGTATGTGAAGCTGTGCACGCGAGTTATTTTTTTTGGATTTCACTCTACAAGACAAGAGCTGTGATGGTCAAAAATACGCATTAATTGCATAAAAGTTGTGTCCCATATATCTCATAAATGATAAAACACTAGAGGATTGTTGTTGTGTACCTGGTGTTCTCTTCAGGATTTCAAACAACCAGACGAGAGTTATGGCCCTTGACTTTTAGTGAAAAATACACCTAAAGTGCTTAAAAATTTGTGTTGCATATACCTTAAAAATATTTCACCTAGGTTCATGAAACAATGTACAGTGACAGGAATAAGAGGCACACATAGTTTTAATAAATATACAGATATTGTACCAATACAGCACTTCTGACTTTCTAACTTTACTTGGTACATGTAGTACTTTCAATGTATATTGATATACTTGTTATACTAAATTGTTTACAGTTTGACAAGAAGCTGGAAGAGACAGTCGCTGAGAAAGACAAAGAAATAGCAGAAAGAGATGCCAAACTAAATAGATTAAAACAGCAAATGGCAGATTCATTGAAGGGAAATTCTTGGTATGTATATAGAATATGTTATCCCTACACAAAAAGGGGAAGAGAGAGATTGATTTCGTGTTGTCTGTATATCTCTGTCTCTGTCTCTCAGCTTTGTCCACACAACTCCTCTGACACCATAAGGCAGATTTACACCAAACTTCACAAAAGTGATCATTGTTCAGCTTAGTTGTACATATCAACATGTTCTTGTTCAGTGATATTCAGTGGAGTAATGGCCATTGATTCATATTTTGTGATGTTTTTGCTCATTCTCTGATAATATTTGATGGAATTCTACGAGTCCTTACAGGAGTGTTTATTGCAAAGCGTATTCACGCATACTTTAAACATATATGCCTATTTTCAGTGGAGTTATGGCCCTTGTTTTTTCATATTATACCTTGTCCACACAGTAGCTGTTTATATTTACAGTTGATACAGAATTTTTTTGCCAGTATAACTGAATCTGCATTTCAAGATTTTGCTAGGTTCTAATTGATTTTTTAGCTCATCTGATTTTTTGAAAAAAAATGATGAGTTATTGTCATCACTTGAGCGGTTGTCGGCGTCGGCGTCGGCGTCTGCGTCGGCGTTGCCTGGTTAAGTTTTATGTTTAGGTCAGCTTTTCTCCTAAACTATCAAAGCTATTGCTTTGAAACTTGGAATACTTGTTCACCATCATAAGCTGACCCTGTATAGCAAGAAACATAACTCCATCTTGCTTTTTGCAAGATTTATGGCCCCTTTTGTACTTAGAAAATATCAGATTTCTTGGTTAAGTTTTATGTTTAGGTCAACTTTTCTCCTAAACTATCAAAGCTATTGCTTTGAAACTTGGAATACTTGTTCACCATCATAAGCAGACCCTGTACATCAAGAAACATAACTCCATCTTGCTTTTTGCAAGATTTATTGCCCCTTTTGGACTTAGAAAATCAGTTTTCTTGGTTAAGTTTTATGTTTAGGTCAGCTTTTATCCTAAACTATCAAAGCTATTGCTTTAAAACTTGCAACACTTGTTCACCATCATAAGTTGACCCTGTATAGCAAGAAACATAACTCCGTCCTGCTTTTTGCAAGATTTATGGCCCCTTTTGGACTTAGAAAATATCAGATTTCTTGGTTAAGTTTTATGTTTAGGTCAACTTTTTCTCTTAAACTATCAAAGCTATTGCTTTGAAACTTGCAACACTTGTTCACCATCATAAGCTGACCCTGTACAGCAAGCAACATAACTCCATCCTGCTTTTTGCAATAATTATTGCCCCTTTTGGACTTAGAAAATCATTTTCTTGGTTGAGTATTATGTTTAAGTCAACTTTTCTCATAAACTATCAAAGCTATTGTTTTAAAACTTGCAACAGTTTTTCACCATCATAAGTGGACACTGTACATCAAGAAACATAACTCTATCCTGCTTTTTGCAAGAATGATGGTCCTTTTTAGACTTAGAAAATCATGGGTAGGACAATATTTCTATTACACAAAAAAAATCAGATGAGCGTCAGCACCCGCAAGGCGGCGCTCTTGTTTTTTTTGGGGAAGGGGGGGGAGGGGGTGAAATATGTATGAAATATTTATTTTACCACATTTTCTTCAATGACCAAATTAAAAACAAAATGAAGGAATAAAAGAAAAAGTATGACTTTTGCTATTTTATGCAGGGAACGACAACAACAGTTGGAGGAATTGACAAAGGAATTAGGGAGAATACAGGATGAGGCGGACACACTACGTATTAAACTGAAACAATTTAAATCTAACAAAGTAAGCATTCCGTTTGTATCAAATAATAACTTACAAAATGCATTTTATTATTCAGTAGGAATACTGTAGTGTTGTGAAGATTATCAGAAAAAAAGTCAACAAAGTCAAAAAAGTGACAACAAAGAAACAATAGAAATAAACATGGAATGTAAATAAAATCACTGCCTGCAATATATGTCAGGTCTGTCATACAGGCTAGCAAGTGAAATGTAAAAATGACATGCTGTTAAAAAATGCTGCTTTTAGGTCTGAGCATATTGGATGGGGTGGGTGGGGATTGAGATATCTCTAATAAACTAGCTAACAGAAATTCAATCTTTGTTAAATATGTATATACATTAGCTAGTTTTCTCTCAGACCACTGGCCCTACTTGGAAATAATTTGACAGCAATGATACTTGGTAGATCCTCAACAGAATTCCTTCCCACCATTTATACTGCTGCATTACAGATTCGATCTGGTCGGCAGAATTATCATCATTCTTTTGTTTCCAAGTAAGCAATGTGAATACATGTGATTATAAGCAGAACTAGTGCCTTATTTTGTATTGAATACATTCCTTAGGGAATATAATCTCCTCTCAACTACCGGTTATATGCAGATCCACTTAAATTAGTACAGTTAGGATCTATGTATTAGGAATTTCTTTTCGACTACACTATATGAAAGCACATTTTGACCAAATGATAGATACTTTATCTCTTCATTGATGAAGAGCTATCTTACATGTAAACATCATACACATATTTCAAACAAGTGTAATAAAAATGAAAGTAAAATAGATATAAGTATAAAGTAGTAAATATAAACAGAAGGTGGAGAGACATTATTTTGGCATTGTCCGCCTGGCTGTTTGTCTGTCTGAGAGGGTGTATGTGTGTGTCTGTCCAAAATTGAAAAATTCAAAAAGTTATTTTATCTAGAATTTTCAAACCTCACATAACTATTACTTGGAAGCAGAGCATCTATATATTTAGCTTGAATCACCAAACCTCACATTAATTAGCACATGACCTTTGCTCAAAGTAGTGTTATCCCTGTTGACCCTGTAAAAGCAGAGTTTCCCCCCTAGATTTGTTAAAAAAAAAGAAAATGCTTATAATTAAAAAAAGTATGTGGCTAGAATCACCAAACTGCATATAATTATTGATTAGCACATGACCTTTGCTAACTTTTAGTATTATCCCTCTTGACCCAGTAAACAGGTTTTTCCACTTCATTTTGTAAAAAGTAAGGATTTTTTACTAAGAAAACTAACGATGGATCTTCATGAAACTTTACACAAATATAGATCACTGTAGGATGGTAGTGTTTTGTCAGGATCACTTTAGTAAACAGAGTTATTGCCCTTCAATTGTTTTACAATCCATAAATTTCCACATAACAAAGTAATCCATTAATGAATCTTCATGGAATTTAACACAATTATAGATCACTATAGGGTGGTGATGCATGCACATAATTATTTAATAAGGATTACTGTAGTGTTATTGCTCTTTGACTGTTTTAAAATTCATAAAATTCCACAAAACAAAGTAACCCATTCATGGATCTTCATGAAACTTAATACAAATAGAGATAAGGCAGCGTTTTTTCTCCTTGATTTGTTAAAATGTAGGAACCACAGTAAACCGTGGCACAGTTCTATTAAACATAACTTATGTATATCTGGAAATATAATATCTTTCAAAATATAGTCCCCTCATTCACAAAAACAACCTATTTGGCTGAGGTTATAAATTCACTTTGTTAAAAAACTTAAGTAATATATTGTTGTTGTTATTGTTGTTGTTAATCAGAGAGTGTTTATTTCAGACTTGTGCAAACTGTCAAGAAATGACTTCAAAGTTAGAGAAAGCTGTGGTATCCCTCAAGGAGAAGGATGCATCTATCAAAGACTTAAATGGACTTTGCTCAAAGTTTGAGACTCAGCTAAAGAAACAAGATGAACTGTTAAAAATGTTTGCTGAAAAAAAAGGATATAAGGCAACAAAATGAAATAAGAAGTCTAGACTGTTACAGTGGATCTTATAACTGAAGAGAAAGTACTCTCATAGAGACAGTGAAAGTAAAAATTATTGTGAATGAAGATATTTTATGCGACAAGAAAATGTCAGGCAAACGATTGTGAACAGAAGGCAAATGGTTCTGATTCCATGTATTAGATCACAACTTCCAAAGAATGTTTCAAAAGAATTCTCCCAATCAGCTAGAAAAAAAAAAAAAGATTTAAAAAAAATAAAAAAAGAGTACAAATAAGCATCCATTTTGCTTCAAAGGCAGTAGAAAACAAAGTAGCGAGTAAGATAAGGAACAAAAAATGGCAAAGATGTTCCCCTTTGTGAAGAAAGCACCAAATTTTGCATGAAATTACTTTAAGGTATCCCAAATTCTACAAGAGGAGGAGACACGCTATATCTGCCCTGGAACCTCCTTTTAAATCAATTTTAAAAAAGGGAGGTAAAAATGTCTTGAAAAAGTATTTTCTTTTTTTAAATTGAACTTTATCTATAAAGTAATGTTTCATATGATCTAAATATGGATAACATATTACTAGCATAGACAAACAACCATTTGGTATTGAAAAATATACAAAGTTTACTACAAAACACTCTTATTTCTCAAGATAATACTTAAAAGGGAGGTAAACAGATTTTTTGTATGTTTAATTTCAAAACTGCGTGTGAAAAGATGTTTCTTATGAAGAAAGCATGAACGTTTGTATTTAAGTATTATAAAGTATTCTGGATCAGAAATGGACTACATAATTATACGATCTGTTGGCTTGAATAGACCAAAACATGAGGCCCCAAAGGGGAACTACCTTTAATTTATTTCAATGAAATATATCTGTAACAATTTCAAAAATGTTAATTCATTACCTTAACCAGTTATAACCCTTGACACAAAATTTATTCAGTTACATTTTATATACATTCAATATACATAACTCAGGAAAATATGAGGTCCTTAAAAGGGAAATTGTTAAAAAATCACATTTTAAGGGCAAATTCATTTATTTCAATCGTTCAAATATCATATTACTAAACTAAACTTAAGTAAAGAAACAGAATTCATGGACATTATGTATAAAATGTAAAAAAGTAATAAATATGCACATGTTTAGGTCCACCTACATATCTGTATTTATTAGGGCAATAGATTTATATAAAAAAGAGAGGCCCTTCAATGGATTATTTTAGTATGTGCATAACAGTATAATTATGACATAATCATGTTTTCAAATCTAATGACTCAACCAAAGACCCATAAAATAAAGAAACTGATAAAAACACCCATTCAATAGATATCTAAGAATTGTAACAAGTTTCCCAGTACTCCTCTAATACATTTGTTTGATAAATTTATATTTCTTATACATGAATGTGTTACTACACAGAAGTGCACAGAGTAATGAAAGTCAAGTGTCTTTACCGGTCAATCCAGATTCAACATAATTAAGCAATGCAAGAGCCACAGTTATGGTATACAGACACTAAATAAAAAACTAGCGTGGAAAAAACATGGTAGTCGCAAAATGGCGTATTCAAAGAGTCCTCCTTCTTTGCTCTGTCTTTGCTTTTTTCCTTCCTTTTTTACATTTTTTTTGCTGAAATCACATAACTTGTATGCTTGTGAACTTGCATAACAGATCAATCCATGACATATAGGAAGTATTTTCGCAATAATATGATGGCATGACAGATTTGTTATGGAAATGTAGATCATACAATTTGGGGTATCATTTTTAGTTGATATTGTAGTTGGTTTATTTGACTGAAGTACATGACCTCAAATTTTCTTTTGATGTTTTTTTTTTCAGCACTGACAATATTCTTTACGAAAATGTAAAAATGTAAGCTACGTACATTTAAAATGGGTCCTGCTCTGTGCTGAAGCTATTTGAAATTGTCAATTTTATCTTAGAATAAAGAAGGCCAGCTATTAAGTATGTTCATACCTTAATGTCTCTACCTAAACATGGCTTCATATATAAATATTAGAAATGTGAACATCAGGTAATTTACATGTTTTCGTGCTGTCTATTTCCTTAATGAACTAGAATTTTATCAGGCACCATTTACTGTCTTACAACTTGATACCTTTGTTTATAACATGACCATGTATTGTTCCAAAAGTTTGAAGTCACAACATGTGGTGCACTAACCGGTATGCGACATGGTACACATTTGTTTGCCGCAGATGCATAAAAACAAAACCACAAAGGGATTATGTTACGAGCAACCAACACTGATACACACTATTATTTCCTATAGTAAAAAAAAATGCTAGTTGTTAGCTGTAGCTTCATTTGGCCGTTCCAAGCAGTTCTGGTACATGTACATGCTGGCTAATTCCGAAGTAAACAGTCTTTTTGCATAAAAACAAGGACAAAAGTCTAACAGGAAAAGACACATCAAAGAACGTAGACGTGAAGCTAACATTCTTTATAATGCATTATCTGGTTGTGATACTGTCTCAATACGTTTGCAAGGCAAAGGATATCTTTACTTATGGTTAGGCCGTGTTAAAAGATTCAAGAAGCGCACATAACAACTGGAAGGATAGGTTGTTCTATCATGCAAAGAAATATAAAAATGAAGCCAGATTATATATATTTTCTTAAGCAATTAGACGTATTGAAAGCAACCCCCTGAGAGATGTATGTAGCAAAAAACATTGTATCAAGCAGGTTGTAGAGAGGAATTTATAGCATACATTGACATTGCTAATCCTGTCAACTGGAAATGGTCAAGAGAACTGGTACTTGGCTTTAATTATGTAATACACTTCATAATTAGCAGCTACAAGTTGGAGGAAACTCATCAATGTAACTACAAGAATACATACAAAGTCAGATATAAATGTATCAAGCCAATCCTGTGTACTCAGACATTTTGAAGACATGTGTGCTAGAGAGTGAAATACTGGCAAATCTATTACAGTTTTAGGTAAATATTGAAAGGATTGTTAGGCCTAAAATAAGAGTTGTTTGTTTAGGGTATCTTGATTGTAACTTTTCTTTCAACTTTTGTAAGTTCACGAAAAAATGCTTGGGACATTATCCTAAACAAGTAGTTATTATAGGACTTATAATTGTGCTACTGAGAGGTTTTCCTGACACAGTATTGGACAAAGAGCACATATCAGCTATGATTATAACTAGGACGGCCTGTAATAGCCATTTTACTCGTGCCGAATGAGCTCCATCGGCTATACCGGAATGCAGAGTATACTCAACTCTGACCCATAAGTACAATGTTCTGAATGATCATTTCTTTATCAGATACATGATATCATTATATAGGCCGATTTGGAACCTAAGACAGAAAATACACTATTTCGTTATTTGTCAAGAGGCTTAATTAATATGCGTGATAACTGTAGCTCAGTATATTTTAAGAAGACAAGTTGTTTATAAACTAATCGATTAATCTTTACCTTAAAAAATATGCATCTAACGGCTTTCTTTAATTCTGTATCATATTTTCATCTTAAACACTTTTTATATGTAACTATTTGCGTTCTTGGGATGGCTGCAGTAAATCACTGCACTGTAGAAATGTTTATAGTTATAAGCTCTGTGGAGGGGTTCAGTGAGAGTGACAGTCTAGTGGCAAAGGTGTTGTCAGATCAATAGGAAGGTAGTTGGTTCAAACCGTACCAAGGTTAATCTATTATACAATACCAGTGCTATTTTCAAGAAAGCAGAATTTAGACTGATTTTAAAACTTGAAATCTTAATCTAATTCAAAATAAATTAGTATCATTGAATATAGTGTAAATTAGCAATAATAAATACAACAATACATTTAGTTCACATTCCAGTTTCCTTTGTTGTAAAGAAAGCATTAGGATGATCGTATGCTTTAGCCTGAAGTCTTTGTCTTGAAAAACATATACATTTTGTATTAAATTATGTTTTGTATAATACGTTTTACATGAATTTAAATTAGATATTGAATTAAAAAAACACAAATAACCCCTTCTTTAGCTGCTCTTTTGACTGCTAATAAGGAAATCGAACTAACGGTACCCCATGTACAGTATAAGTACTGTAAAATCGATTATATGAATTACATTATGTACATATATGTGAACTTGTTTTATAAAATACCCTTAATGAACCTCAGAATGTAAGGAATGTTTAAATAATATTTTGATATAATTTAATACTAAAATTAGTTTTGTTTACCTAAGTGATATAATATTCACACTTAAAAATAAAGTCATCCTGAAAATGAAATTTTTAAACAATTCTTCTTTAGGTTATAAATTAAACTTTTGGACATTGCTTTCAAAATATATGATTTAAATAAATAAAATCTAGGTCCCTTTTTGGGGCCTCATTTTAAGCTTATTGAGGTTAGCAAACTGCGTGTCTCCTCCTTTTTTTGGATTCAGCATACTTCAAAATAGTTACATACAAAGTTTGGTGCTTTCTTCACAAAAGGAAACATCTTTTTCCTATAACCTACTCACTAAAGTGATGAAAACTGTTTTTTTTTTTTTTTTTTTTTAATATACACACTGAAGGATCAGGGAACATTTGAGGTCAGCAATGATTGCAAGTTCTTGCTGTCAGTGTGTCAGCCAACTTCAAACGTAGCATTAATATATGAAAAAATGATCTTCTGGTTATTGTTTCCAAAAAATTGGATATGAGAAATGTAAGCATTTTAGCTGTTCAAGCTTATGGTGAGCTATTTTGATCAAGCTGTGTTCCTCGTCTGTCATGTGTGTGTCTCTCCATCTGTCGTCAACAATTTCTTTAAATGACATCTCTTCCAAAACCACTGAATCGATTTTTGATGGAACTTGGCATTGATGTTCCTTTAGTGGTCCTCTTTCGAAGTTCTTCAAACGGTTCAGCTTGGTTGCACGTAGAGGCCACCAGAGCTAAGAATAGAAAATATCTTCAAGCGACATCTCCTCTTAAACTGCTGGTCCGATTTTCAAATGATTTCACACCAATGGTCCATATGTAACCATCTTCAAATTGTCCAGATTCTTTAAAAAAAAATGTGGTCACCATTGGGCCCTATATGTATATAGTTGAAACTTAAAAAAATTCTTGTATGAAACTGCTTGTCCGATTTTCAAATTGTCCTTGTGTGACCCTCTAGCAAGATTGTTCAAATGATTATGATTCTTCAAAAAACATGGTGACCAGAGGTTGTGGTCATTTTCCCTATATGTATATCGTGCAAACTTTAAAAATCTTCTTGTTTGAAACTGCAGGTCTGATTTTAAAATAGTTTCACACAAATGGTCCTTTTTTGACCCTCTACCAAAGTTGTTCAAATTGTTCTGATTCGGCAAAAATCATGGCCACCAGAGGTCACGGTCACTTTTCTCTATATATATACATTGGAAACTTTGTCTTCTTGTCAGAAACAAGAGGCTTAATTTTAAAATAACTTTACACAAATGTTCCTTTGGTGACCCTTTATGAAGATTGTTCAAGTTATTCTGATTGATAAAAAACATGGCCACCAGTGGGCATGGTCACTTTTACCTATATGCATATAGAGGAACCTTAAAAAATCTCATGGTCAGAAGCTGCTAGCTGTTGATGAAGATTGCACAAATATACTACTTGAAAATAATTTCATATACATTTTCCTTGCATACATGTAATTATCTTCCAAAACTGCTCCAGCAAGCAGTGTAACTTACGTAAGCGGTCTTGTTTGTGTTAGAATACAAAATGTATTTATATATTTCATGTAATTACATTTTTCCCATTAATGAAAATACACTTATGGTTACACAGACAAATGAAATAATTACAAACATTAACATTATCATAACACAGGGTGGTTCATTTATTATAGCAGAGTTTATTGTTTTCAGGGAAGGATGAATTGAATTGTTTTTTTTTTATTTATTTCATAGTTGTTATGATAACAAATACATTTGCTTATGAAATCCTTGTTCAGTATATATTAAATTATTACAAATATGAGAGTTTGTACTGTTTTTCAGAAATATCCCATCTATTGAAAAATTCAGATGGTTTAGGACAGAAGTCTCGGTAAAGAAACCAGTGCAATGAAAGGTGTGTAATGTGTACACTTATTAGTCATAGAACCAGCAGTCATGTGGGAACCAGCTTGATGGCTTCCTCAAAACTGTTCTATCCCTGATGGGCAGAGCTGGGCTTGATGAGGGATAAGTAAATTATACTGATACATACATCATATCTATAGCACTCAGAAATCTGGTGTGTGCAGATTGAAGTTTTTGACAAGAGTCCATGTACTATTTATCATCTCCCATCAAAAGTGGGAGAGATATAGTTTTGGTATTGTCCATCCATCCACAGATACAGTAAAGGATAGTTATGTGTCAAGAAGAACAATAGATAACAATAATTCTATTCATTCTGTTTCTTTTACCTGGCTAAAAGAACAAAATGCTTTGGAGTATTTAAATAAAACATGGTAGAAATTTTAACTGCTGAAGAGAAATGCAAGTTCCATTCAGATTGCCCAAGTAAGACAAGTTTTACAGCCCTTTAATTGTACATGTATATATAACACATAATATAGTGTTTTCTGTTAATCAGGAGTCACAACTCGGATGTGGTTTGAAGGATTTCAGTAAAGGATAGTAGCAATGTTACAGGGAAATACCACCCTGCAAGTTTCAGTCAGATTGGTTGAGTAAGACAAGATTTATGGCCCTTGGTAATTCTATACGTAAAGGGTTGAATGGAAAACTTTAGTAACTCCTATCAAATAAAGGAGTTACCGGTACTTCAATTTTCTGTTCAGCCCTTGACATACAGTACATTTATTATATTTTCTGTCTGTCTGGACTAATATCTCAGACATCTTTTAAAGGATTTCAGTAAAACATGGTAGAAATGTAAACTGCTGTAAGAAAATGTGACCCTTCTAGTTTCAGTCAGATTGTTTGAAGAGGACAAGATTCGAGGTCTTTTGTACTGATATATATTACATAATTTTTATATGCCCGTCTGAAAGATGGGACGTATTATGGGAACGCCACTGGCGGGCGGGCGGCCTCCAAAATTTTTTCAGGAGCATTTCTTCTTCATGCATAGAGGGATTTTGATGTAACTTGGCACCATCATGAGACAGTGTCTACGGTCAAGGTCACACAGGTCAAAGGTCAAATTCAAGAATGACTGTCAGGAGCATTTCTTCATGCATTTAGGGATTTTGCTGTAGCTTGGCAAAAATGTCCACCATCATTAGAGGGAATGTACTGGGCAAGAACCAGCTCCCTAGGTCTAAGGTCAAGGTCACACTTAGAGGTCAAAGGTCAGATACAAGAATGACAACTTTGTCCGGAGCATTTCTTCTTCATGCATGGAGGGATTTTGATGCAACTTGGCACAATTGTTCACCATCGTAAGACAGAGTGTCATGCACAAGAACCAGGTCCCTAGGTTAAGGTCAAGGTCACACTTAAGAGGTCAAGGGTCAGATACAAGAATGACAACTTAACAAGCTCTTAACAGGCGTATTTTGTGACTATGGCACACTTGTTTTTCAAATGTGTGTGCTTAAAGAGGCCATTAGAGCTAAAAATAGAAAACCCTGTAAACAACTTATTCTCGTGAAACGAAGCATGATGGATCTTTATCAAACATTGTCAGCGGAATCATTACAAGGTCCTCTCCCAAATTTATATAAACATGGCACTTGACTCCTTGTAAGGGTCACTAGAGCTTAAAGTAAAAATACATTTAAACTAGAAGATGCTTTTGACAAAAGCACACGTATCCCCCAATGCATAGTCATACAGGCAAGAAGTCAATAGAGGAGAGGAGTGGAAGTCAAAGAGACATTGATGGTTGGCTGCAATAGGGATCATCTACTTGGCATGTCCAGTCATCCCACTAAGTTTCAGCATTCTAGGCCTAGTGGTTTTCAAGTTACTGTTCAGGCTCCTGTGACCTCGACCTTTGACCAAGTGACCCAAAAATCAATAGAGGTCATCTACTCTGCATGTCCAATCATCCTATTAAGTTTTAACAGTCTGGGTCAGGTGGTTCTCAAAGTATGGATAGGAAAGAGTTTTCTATGTTCAGCCCCCTGTGACCTTGACTTTTGATGGAGTGACCCCAAAAACAATAGGGGTCGTGCATTTACTCTGTAAGTCGTATCACCCTATGAAGTTTGAAGGTTCTAGGTCAAATGGTTCTCAAGTGATTGACCAGAAATGGATTTCCATTTTCTGTCCACTGTAACCTTGACCTTTCATAAACTGACCCCAAAATCAATAGAGGTCATTTACTCTGTATGTCCAGTCAACTTGTAAAGTTTCAGCATTCTGGGTCAAGTGGTTCTCAAGTTACTGTCCGGAAATGACTTTACATGACCAGACCCCTGTGACCCCAAAATCAATAAAGGTCATTTACTCTGCATGTTCAATCATCCTATGAAGTTTCAACATTCTGGGTCAAGTAGTTCTCAAGTTATTGATCGGAAATGGTTTTCCATGTCCAGGCCAATGTGACCTTGGCTTTTAACAGAGTGACCCCAAAATCGATAGTGGTCATCTACTCTGCATGACTAATCATCCTATGAAGTTTAAACATTCTGGGTCAAGTGGTTCTCAAGTTTTTGACCGGAAACGGTTTTCCATGTTCAGGCTCCTGTGACTTTGGCCTTTAATAGAGTGACCCCAAAATCAATAGGAACCATCTACTTGGCATGACCAATCATCCTATGAAGTTTCAACATTCAACAAGTGGTTCTAAAGTTACTGATCGGAAATGGTTTTCAATGTTCAGGCATCTGTGACCTTGACCTTTGACAGAGTGATCCAAAAATCAATACGGGTCATCTACCCTGCATGATCAATCATCCTATGAAGTTTGAAAATTCTGGGTAAAGTGGTTCTCAAGTTATTGATCGAAAATGGTTTTCAATGTTCAGGCCCCTGTGACCTTGACCTTTGATGGAGTGACCCCAAAACAATAGGGGTCGTCTACTCCAGCAGCCCTACCACCCTTATGAAGTTTGAAGGTTCTAGGTCAATGGTTCTCCAGTTATTGATCGGAAATGAAGTGCGACATACGGGCGGATGGACAGACAGACAGGGCAAAAACAATATTTCTCCCACACTATAACAACTACTGCTGATGAAGGAATTAAGATATAACTTAAGGGGCTCCTAGGCCTAAAAATAGAAATATATTTAAATGATTTTTTCCCTTGAACCGCTTTGCTTATGTTCATTAAACTTTTTTCATAGCATCCTAGTAAGACCCCAAATTTGATCAAATGGGGGCATTTGACCTGTTTTGTTTTTCTAAGCTATACAGATGTTACCCAGTCATTCAAAGGATTTCAATAAAACATGGTAAAAAGTTAGTTTGGCCCTACATGTTTCAGCAAAATTGCTTGAGGAATACAACAGTTACAATCCTTAGTACTAAGATACTGTTTACTATATAGATTCTAGGTTATTTCCTTGCCGAGACAGTTACCCAAAATCTTGCCCGCCTTACAACTTTGATAGCTAAAAGGTCTAGGTCACACATAGAGGTCAAACAATTATTGTCATCTTTCTTATAGGCCATGTAACTTTCGTATGTATGCATTGATATTCAAGTAACTTGGATCAAACATTTACCACAAGACAACATGACTGTCACACTCAAGACCCAGATCCCTACCTTTTTCTAGGTCAGACTTAGTGGCAAGAATTAAAGTCATTTTTCTTGTCCATACTAACTTTCTTATGCATGCATGGATATTCAAATAACTTAGCGCAAACATTAACCATAACAAGACGACATGCCTCGTATATGAACCAAACACCTACCTTAAAGTTCCAGGTCACACTTAGAAATAAAAAAAGATGCATCATTTTTGTGTGCTGTATGAATTGATAGTTTCAAGTAACTTAGTACAACCATTGAGCATAACTAGACCTTGTGTTGTGTGCAAGAAAGCATCTTCCACTGGACTCGGAACATGTATGTATGGCCCCTAAGGCCTTATGTGAAAAGGGATTTTTATTTCATGAACCCACTTTTCTTGATGGAAATCAATCAAATTTGGCTGGAAGTATTCTCTGGTCATAGGGACCTAAGCTGTTTAAAACAAACAAAACAGTCATCATAGTAAACCTACAAGGTAAACTATAAGAAGCTGCAGTAAAGAAGTACGTTCTTACAGGTCAAAGACCATCAATCCATTTAGCCATAAGAGTTCTTTCAAACTGCATTTTATTATAATTTAGTTGATTGTCAGTTTGCTGAAATGATTTTTGTTTGTTTTAAACAGTGTGAAACATTGCCCGTAATATTATTCCATTAATCCTACTGCTTTATACGCATTTCATACAATTTGAAAAGGAAAAAAGAAAAAGCAATAAGTTTTTCCTTACCAAATTCTTTATTTCTGTGGCAATAGTAACATATGAACAACTTAAAGATAATTATAAATAATACATGCATGAAAACAATTTACAAAAAACATTTGAAACAAAAACAATTTTTATTTCTCCGAGACTTCCCTTTATGGAAAGATTGAGCAAATCTCTACATAGTAAAACAGCAGATAGTGAACTTTTCTAACATTAAACAATCATTTTATAATACGCTAGATATACATAATATTAAGATAAGAAATTATGTTTATCATTGCTACAAGAGTTAAGCAGTAAATAGAGTACTCAAAAAATGAATTTCTTCGACATCGCCATTAAAACAATAAACACAAGTATTGCACTACAGTAGTTAAAACAAGAGGGCCAAGATGGCCCTAGGTCGCTCACCTAAGAAACACTCCATAACAGTGTAAAACATGTTTGACCTAGTGATTTCATGGAAACAAATATTCTGACCAATTTTCATTAAGATTGGACCAAAAAATTGGTCTCTTGCGATAAAACAAGCATTTTCTTAGATATGACCTAGTTTTTGACCCTAGATGACCCATGTTCAAACTCGACCTAGATTT